>NC_139017.1:39477687-40077687 GCF_964374135.1 Grampus griseus | reverse complement strand
ACAGGGGTGGAGGGGTGATCAAGGAAGACCTATCTGAGAAGCAGGCACTGAAGCAAAGAACTGAAGGAGGTAAAGGGGGAAGCGCACTCCAGGCCAAGGAGGTAGTGAGAGCAAAAGCTCTGAGGCAGGAGTGTTGGAATGTGGCTGAAGAAAATTTGGAGGCAATTTGTATTGGAGCCAAGTGGGTAAGAGGGAAAAGAGTGGGAAATGAGGTCACAGAGGTGAGGCGTTGTAAGGACTTTGGTTTTATTCTGAGTAAGAGATGGGAACTATGAAGGGTTTCGAGCAGAAGGGTGATGTGACCCAATGTGTTTTCACAGGATCATTCTGGCTGCAGAGTTAGGAGGAGGTGAGGGCAGAAAGACAAAGAATGGATCAGAGGCTACTGGACTAGCTCAGGTGCCAGATGATGGGGTTTGGACCAAGATGGTCGCATGATGGTAGCATAAAATAATGTAGTTTGGGTTTAATTTGAAGGTTGAGCTGAAAATACATGCTTATGAATTCAATATTGAACATGAAAGGGAAAAGGCAGACAGGGAGAGAGTGAGAACAGTCAGAGGTGACTCCAAGGATTTGGGCTTAAGCAAAAAGTTTGTACTTATCATTCACTAAGATGGGGAAGACTGTTGAAGAGATAGGTTTGCAGAGAAATTTACGTTAAGCCTGAGATGCCTATTAGATATCCAAGTGGAGATATCAAGTAGGCAGTTGGATATAGGTGTTCCAGGGAGAGTACAGGGCTAGAGATAGGAATGTGGGAGTGTGATAGGTCCTTGGCTGCCATAACAAAATGCCACAGATTGGGTGGCTAAAACAACAGAAATTTGCTTTCCTACAGTTCTGGAGCCTAGATGTCCAAGACCAAGGTGTCCCCTGAGGTCTCTCTCCTTGGCTGGCGGATGAACCCCTCCTTGCTGTGTCCTCACATGGTCATTTCCCTATGCATGCTCATCCCTGGTGTCTCTTTGTGTTTCAGAATCTCCGCTTCTTATAAGGATACCAGTCAGACTGGATTAGAGCCTGCCCTAACAACTTTATTTTAACTTAATCATTTCTTTAAATGCTCTATCTCCAAATGCAGTCACATTCTGAGGTACTGGCAGTTAGCGTTTCAACATATGAATTTTGAGAAGGCATAATTCAGCCCGTAACAGGGAGTCATCAGCTTATTGAAAGGGATTCGATGAGATCATTAAGGCTGTGAACATAGAGAAAGGAGAGAAGAGGCGTGAAGATGAGCTCTGGTGCTCTTCGATGTTTAGAGGTAAGGGCGATAAACAGGAACCAGCAAAGGAGAATGGGAAAGGGTGGCCAGCAAGTTAGAGGAAATCCAGAAACATATGGTAACCTAAGAGCCTAGTAAGGAGATGCTCAAGGAAAGTCATCCACATCGTTAAGTGCTTCTGAGAGACAAGATGGGGACTGAGAAGCGACTGTCAAATTTAGACACATGGACGTTATTAGCGACCTTGATGAGAGCAGTTTTGGTGACTGGCGTGGGAAGAAAGGCAGACTGCAGTAGAGTGAGAATTGGAGAGGAATTGTGACATTGAATACCACCAGTTCTTTTGATTTTTTGCCATTAAGGAGAACAGAGTAAAAGGTAAAGGGGGATAAGAGGTCAGGGCAGAGGATTTTTTAAGATGGGGATAAATAGCAATACAGGCTGTATGTAAGCTGATGAGATTGATGCATTACAAAGGAATAAATGGATGATACAGAATTGCTGGAGTGATGTCTTTGAGTAGCAAGACACAGAGCAACATGTAGTATCAACTAGCAAAAGTAAAGCGGTCTTCCTTACCTAGCAACCTATAGATTGAAGGTAGAGCACACAGTCCAAAGGCAGGTGGGTGGGTAGATGTGGTGGTAAAGTTTATAGATTTCCCTACTGAGCACGGATGGGAGGGGCGATATCGCATACTGAGGAAAGAGAAGAAGTTGTGAAATAGCTGTCTAGATGAGAAGGAAAGTGAGTGAACTAGCGAATTATACTAGAATTGGCAGCCAACACTGAGAGCCAGCTTGAAATCAGTCATCCTGAGTTTAAACCAAGGCCACTCGCCACAGTTGTGTATTTTTCTCCAGCCATGGTCAGCTAGAAAGGTGTGGGTACCGTGCAGGTTGGCAGTTAAATTCAACCAGGGTTGAGGTTTTGCCAGACAAGTCCAGCGAGGGGAGAGGAGGCAGGAGAGTTAGAATGTTACATAGGGGCTGTACTCGAAGAGAAACAAGGACATAATTCAAGCGAGTGCTGGTAAAATGGAAGTAGGATCAAGGGGTTTGCATCCCGGTGGGGTGACTGGAATTACTGGAGTCAGAGTTCTAAAAGGAGAGAGATGGAAAAATCGAAGGGGCTGCTCAGAAAGCTCTTAGCCCAGCTGTATCCTAAATAGCAGTTCCATTCCAAAAGCAGGGGCTATGATTTTTACTTATTTTTCTATCCCCAGAAGCACCTTTTAAACAAACTTCATATAATAGACATCTCTTGATGAGCGAACCATTACTGTGTTACTAATTTGACAATTATTTTCAGGAGACAAGGTGAGAATAATGGACTTGCACTAACAGAGGCGTGAGATCATCTGGGCTCAAAATCAGACTTTGCCCCTTACTTTTGGTTTGTGGGTTCATTTCTTAACCATTGTGAGCTTCACTTGGCTCATCTGTAAAAGGAGGAAAATAAACGCTGCCCTGCAGTTATTGTGCAGATCAAATGCAATAAGGTATGTGAAAGTGCTTTGTAAACTAAAAGGTCAATTAACAATAACCTGAAATTGCCACAAGATCATGAATCACCCAGCAAAGGGAGAAATGCAAGCCTCCAAGGACTTTTGAGGGGGAACTTTGCTCTCCTTCCAGCCTCTGTGACTAAGACAAGCATCATGCTTGTTGGACCCCAGGCTTTGTTTGCAGGTTTTTTGCTTACCAGTCCCTTCTTTTATGCTCCAAAGTTCTATGTTCCATTGGAGGGGAACAGAGGAAAAGGAAAAGGAAGGGAGAAAGTCAGAGAGGAGTGGAAGAGAGTGGAATGGAAAGAACATTTTCTGAGTGCCTACTGAACACCAGGCACTTTGCATAAATTTCACTTAGTCCTCTGTCCACCACTATTTGGTGTTATCCTCCCCATAATTCGACATTATATAATAGACGAAGAAACAGACTCAAAAGTTTAAGTCATTTAACCCAAATCATACAACCAGGAAGTGGTAGAAGAGGGAATCATCCCTTCTCTTTCTGAATCCAAAACCCAGGGCCTTTCTTACAAATTCTGGGGTGTACAGCTAATTGCAATCACTCTTCTCTGTCCAAGAAAAACTGTCATGTGGGAGAGTTTTCATTTTTTATTGAGGTATATTTGATTTACAACATAAGGTATAGTTTCAGGTGTACAACATGGTGATTCAATATTTTTATAGACTATAATCCATTTAAACTTATTCTAAGCTATTGGCTATTTCCTGTGCTATACAATATATCCTTGTAGCTTCTTTATTTTATACACGTAGCTTGTACATCTTAATCCCATGCCGCTATTTTGCCTCTCCCTCCTTCCCTCTCTCACCGGATAACCATTAGTTTGTTCCCTATATCTGTGGGTCTGTTTCGGTTTTGTTATATTCATTCGTTTATTTATTTTTTGACCACACCACACAGCTTTCAGGATCTTAGTTCCCAGACCAGGGATCGAATCCCGGCTACAGCAATGAAAGCACTGAGTCCTAACCACTGGGACCTCCAGAAAGTTCCCTGTTTATTTTTTAGACTCCACATTTTTTAGATTCCACAAATACTGTATGTTATCACACATAGTATTTGTATTTCTCTGTCTGGCTTATTTCACTAGACATAATACTCTCAAGGTCCATCTATGTTTTATAAGGCAAAATTTCAAAATTTCATTCTTTTTTATGGTTGAGTAATATTCCATTGTATGAATGTGTGTATATTTGGGTTGGCCAAAAAGTTCCTTTGGTTTTTAAGTAAAAATAAAAGACACATTTTTCATTTTCACCAAGCACTTTATTGAACAATGTATTCACCATTTTGTTCCACTACCTTCTGCCATTTTTCAGGCAACTTCATAATTCCATCTTCCCAAAACTTTTTATCTTTATGAGCAAAGAACACAGGTGTCTTTTACCAGGGAACTGAACTTTTTTCCATTAAGAGAATTTTGTGAAGACCGAAATAAATGGAAATCTGAAGGTGCAATGTCTGATGAATACAGTGGATGAATCAAAACTTCCCAGCCAAGCTGTAACAATTTTTGCCTGGTCATCAAAGAAACATGCAGTCTTGTGTTATCCTGATGGAAGATTATGCGTTTTCTGTTGACTAAATCCGGGTGCTTTTTGCTGAGTGCTGCTTTCAGTTGGTCTAATTGGGAGCAGTACTTGTCGGAATTAATTGTTTGGTTTTCTGGAAGGAGCTCATAATAGAGAAGTCTCTTCCAATCCCACCACATACATAACATCACCTTCTCTGGATGAAGGCCGGCCTTTGGTGTGGTTAGTGGTGGTTCATTTTACTTGCCCCACGATCTCTTCCATTCCACATTATTGTACAGTATCCACTTTTCATCGCCAGTCACAATTCGTTTCAAAAACAGAACATTTTCATTACATTTAAGTAGAGAATTGCATGTGGAAATACAGTCAAGAAGTTTTTTTTTCACGTAACTTATGTGGAACCCAGATATCAAAGTGATTAACATAACCAATCGCTTGGTGCAAATGATTTTCAATGCTTGATTTGGATATTTTGAGAATGTCTGCTATCTCCCGTGTGGTATAATGTTGATTGTTCTCAATTAATGTCTCGATTTGATCACTATAACTTCAACTGGTCTATCTGACCATGGAACATCGTCCAGCGAAAAATCTCCAGCACAAAACCTCGAAAACCACTTTTGAAACGTTCGATCAGTCACGGCACCTTCTCCATACACTGCACAAATCTTAGTTTTGCGTTTCAGTTGCATTTTTACTTTTCTTGAAATAATAAATCATAATATGCTGAAAATGTTGCTTTTTTCTTCCATCTTCAATATTAAAATGGCTACACAAAAATTCACGAATTTTGTTTTTTTTAAAAGCATGCTGATATGACAGCTGTCACAATACAGTCTAACAAAATTGTTTTGAATGAAGTTAAAGACAACTAAGCACTACTAAAGCCATCTTATGGAAAAAACCAAACCAACTTTTTGGCCAACCCAATATATATATATGTATAGATATACATATATATGTATATATCACACCTTCTTTATCCATTCATCTGTTGATGGACACAGGTTGCTTCCATATCTTGGCTATTGTAAATAATGCTGCTGTGAATTCTGAGATGCATGTATTTTTTCAAATTACTGATTTCATTTTCTTCAGATATGTACCCAGGAGTGGAATTGCTGGATCATATGGTAGTTTTATTTTTAGTTTTTGAGGCATTTCCATACTGTTTTCCATAGTGGCTGCACCAATTTATGCTCCCACCAACGTGTATGAGGGTTCGCTTTTCTCTAAATCCTCCCCAAAGCTTGTTATTTGTGGTCTTTTTGATGATAGTCATTCTGACAGGTATGAGGTAATATCTCATTGTTGTATTGTTTTGCATTTCTATGATGATGGGAGATGTCAAGCACTTTTTCATGGCCTGTTGCCCATCTGTATATCTTCTTTGGGCAAACGTCTATTTAGGTCTTTTGCCCGCTTTTTGATTGGGTTGTTGTTGGTTTTTTTTTTTTTTTGGAATTGAGTTTTATGAGCTGTTTATATATTTTGGATATTAATACTTTATTGGTCATATCATTTGTGAATATTTTCTACCATTCCATAGATTGTCTTTTGATTTTGTCAGTAGTTTCCTTTGCTGTGCAAATGCTTTAAGCTTAGTTAGGTCCCATTTGTTTATTTTTCCTTTTGTTTCCTTTGCCTTAGGAGACAGATCTTAAAAAATATTTCTACTATTTATGTCAAAGAATGTTCTGCCTACTTCTAGGAGTTTTATGGTTTCCAGTCTTACATTTAGGTCTTTAATCCATTTGGGGTTTATTTTTGTATATGGTGTGATAAAATGTTCTAATTTCATTCTTTTACATGTAGTTGTCTAGTTTTCTCAGCACCACTTATTGAAGAAACTGTTCTTCCCCATTGTATATTCTTGCCGACTTTGTCATAGATTAACTGACCATAGGTACGTGGGTTTATTTCTGAGCTCTCTATTCTGTTCCATTGATCTATGTGCCTGTTTTTGTGCCAGTACCATACTGTTTTGATGACTGTAGCTTTGTAGTATTGCCTGAAGTTCTAGAGTGTGATACCTCCAACTTTGTTGTTTTTTCTCAAGATTGCTTTGGCTATTCAGGGTCTTTTGTGGTTCCATATAAATTTTAGGATTATTTTTTTCTAGTTCTGTGAAAAAATGTCATGGGTATTTTGATAGGGGTTGCAATCAAATCTGTTGATTGCTTTGGGTAGTATGGACATTTTAACAATATTAATTCTTTCAATCTGTGAACACAGAACATTTTTCCATTTCTTTGTATCATCTTCAATTTCCTTTATCAATGTTTTATAGTTTTCAGAGTATAGATCTTTCACCTCCTGGGTTAAATTATTCCTAGGTATTATGTTCTTTTTGATGTGATTTTAAATGGGACTGTTTTCTTGCTTTCTCTTTCTGATAGTTCATTGCTAGTGTATAGAAAAGTGACAGATTTGTGTATATTAATCTTGCATGTTGCAAATTTACTGAAGTCATTTATTAGTGCTAATACTTTTTTGGTGGAGATTTTAGGGTTTTCTATATATAGTATCATGTCATCTGCAAATAGTGACAGTTTTACTTCTCTCCTTCCAAGTTGGATGCCTTTTCTTTCTTTTTCTTGTCTGATTGCTGTGGCTAGGACTTTCAACACTATGTTAAATAGAAATGGTGAGAGTGGGCATCCTTGTCCCTGATTTTAGAGGAAAAGCTTTCAACTTTTCACCACTGAGTATGATGTTAGCTGTAGATTTGTCATATATGGCCTTTATTATGTTGAGATATGTTCCTCTATACCAACTTTGATAAGAGTTTTTATCATGAATGGATATTGAATTTTATAAAATGCTCTTTCTTCATCTATTGAAATAATCATGTGATTTTTTAAATTCTTCATTATGTTAATGTGGTATATCACATGATTGATTTGCAGGTACTGAACCATCTTTGCATCCCAGGAATGAATCCCACTTGATCATGGTGTATGATCCCTGTTATATGCTGTTGAATTTGGTTTGCTAATATTTTGTAGAGGATTTTGCATCTATAATTGTCAGAAATATTAGCCTGCAAGGTTTTTTTTGTGGTGCCTTTCTCTGGTTTTAGTATCAGTGTAATGGTGGCCTCATAGAATGAATTTGGGAGTGTTCCCTCCTCGTCAATCTTCAGTTTTTTGGAATAGTTTGAGAAGGATAGGTATTAGCTCTAATTTATGTGGTTGGTAGAATTCCCCTGTGAAGCCATCCAGTCCTGGACTTTTGTTCGCTGGGAGTTTTTTGATAACTAATTCAATTTCACTACTAGTGATTGGTCTGTTCAAATTGTCTATTTTTTTCCTGATTCAGTCTTAAAAGATTGTATATTTCTAGAAATTGTCCATTTCTTCTAGATTGTCTAATTTGTTGGCATTTAACTGTTTGTAGTATTCTCTTATGATTTTTTTGTGATATCAATTGTGATGTCTCTTTTTTCATTCCTTATTTGGGTTCTCTCTTTTTCTTGAAGACACCTAGTAAAAGGCTCATCAATTTGCCTCATCTTTTCAGGAAACAAACTCTTGTTTTCATTGATCTTTTCTACTATTATTTTTTTGACCTCTACTTTATTTCCTTCTGAACTTTATTATTTCCTTCCTTCTATTGGCTAACTATTGGCCTTGCTTGTTCTTCTTTTTCTAATTCTTTTAGATGGAAGGTTTGGATGTTTATTTGAGATTTTTCTTGTTTCTTGAGGTAGGCTGTCTCTCTTTAAACTTCCCTTTCAGAACTGCTTTTCCTCATCCCATAGATTTTGGAAAGTTGTGCTTTTATTTTCATTTGTCTCAAGGTACTTTCTGATTTCCTCTTTGATTTCTTCATTGATCCACTGATACTTTAGTAGCATGTTGTTTAGTCTCTCTCCACATATTTGTGTTTTTCTCATTTTTCTTCGGGTAATTGATTTCTAGTTTCATACCTTGGTGCTCAGAAAAAAACGCTTGATATAATTCCTATCCTCTTAAATTTGTTGAGACCTGTTTTGTTGACCAGTATGTGATTTAACCTAGATAAATTTCCATGTGCACTTGAAATGAATGTGTATTCTGCTGTTCTTGGATGGAATGTCCTGTGAATATCGAATAAGTCCTACTGGTCTAATGTGTCATGTAAGACCACTGTTTCCTTATTGATTTTCTGTCTGGATGATCTGTTCATTGATGTAAGTGGGATAGTAAAGTCCCCTACTATTATTGTATTTTTGTCAATTTCTCCATTTATGTCTGTTAATATTTGCTTTGTATTTTTAGGAGGACCTGTATTAGATGCATATATGTTAATGAGTGCTATCCTCTTCTTTTATTGATCCCTTTATCATTTTATAATGCCTTTGTCTTTAGTCATAGACTTTCTTTTAAAGTCTATTTTGTCTGATATGAGTCTTGCTACCCCAGCTTTCTTGTTGCTTCCATTTGCATGACATATCTTTTTCCAGCCCCTTACCTTTATTCTGTGTCTTTAGTGCTGAAGTGAGTCTCTTGTAAGCAGCATATAGATGGGTCTTGTTTTTTAATCCAATCGGCCACCCTATGTTTTTTGATTGGAGCATTTATTCCATTGACATTTACAGTGATTATTGATGGGCATGCACTTATTGCCATTTTGTTACTTGCTTCCTGGTTGCTTTGTAGATTTTCTCTGTTCTTTTCTTCTTTTATTTTCTTCCCTGTGGTTTGATGATTTTCTTTAGTGGTATGCTTATGTTCCTTTCTCTCTCGTTTTTGTGTATCTATTGTAGGTTTTTGATTTGTAGCTACATGAAGTTCACATATTTTGTCCTATATCTACTCATGCTAAACTGATAATTAAGTTCAAATACATTCTAAAAGATCTACATTTTTTTACTCCCCTCCCCCACATTTTGGGGGGTTTGATGTCATATTTTATATCTTCATGTTTATCCCTTCACTATTTATTCTAGTTATAGTTGATTTTACAATTTTTGTCTTTTAATATTCGTACTAGCTTATTTACGTGGTTGATCCATAGGCTTTACCATGTATTTGCCTTTATTAGTGGGATTTTTTCCTTTCCTGTAAATTCTTACTTCTTGTAGCAGCCTTTTCTTTTCCACTTAGAGAATACTCTTTAACATTTCTTTTAGGATAAATTTATTACCGTGAACTCCTTTAGTTTCTGCTCATCTGAGAAGTTCTTTATCTCTCCTTCAATTCTGAATGATAAATATGCTGGGTAGAATATCCTAGTTTGTAGTTTTCTTTCCCACTCAGCACTTTAAATGTAACATGCCACTCCCTTCTTGCCTGCAAAGTTTCTGCAGAAAAATCAGCTGATAACCTTCCTTGTATATGACTCTTTGTTTTTCTCTTGCTGCCTTTAGAATTCTTTATCTTTAAGTTTTGCCATTTTTATGATATGTCTTGGTGTGGGCCTCTGGGTTCATCTTGTTTGGGATTCTCTCTGCTTCCTATACCTGGATATCATTAAAGTCTCAGCTCAAATATCATCTCTTCTGGGAGAGCTTCTTTGACAAACACATGACTCCATTTGCGTCCCCCATAATGCTATGTGCTTGCTTTTTCTTCCACCATCTCTGTTCCCCCACTAGAACACAAGCTCTGTGAGAGCAGTGACCTGGTCCATCTTGTCCACAGCGTATCTCTAGTGCTGACACTAGTGTCCACTGCGTAGTGGTCATTCAGTCAACTTTTGTTGAATGAATGGATAAACAAATGAATATTCCTGTCATGTAGCAGTCAGTGACTGCCTAGACTCCTCTCCTGACAGAGAATTCTATACTACTTCTCTGGGAAGTTATTTTATCTTTGGACACATCTTAGACAATTCCTGCATGACATTATGAATTTACCTAACTAGTTAAAATAATAATAATAATAACTAGTCTATTATTTATTTACTAAGACTAATTCAGGGGTTTCCAAACTGTAACCTCCAAGTGCTATAGCTCTGTGGCTCCAACCCCCAGAAAAAGGCTAAGGGGAAAAGGAAAGACAAGGGACCCCACCATCATTTTAATTATAGTGACAATCTTTTTTTTTTTTTTTTTTTTATGGAGATGGGGAAGGACGGGATGCCCAATCTCAGAGGAAAAAAAATGACTGAGAAACAGTATGAGAGGACTTTTTAAAAATAAATTTGTTTATTTATTTTTGGCTGCACTGGGTCTTCGTTGCTGCGCATGGGCTTTCTCTAGTTGTGGCGAGTGGGGGCTACTCTTTGTTGCAGTGCGCGGGCTTCTCATTGCGGTGGCTTCTCTTGTTGCAGAGCATGGGCTCTAGGTGCATGGGCTTCAGTAGTTGTGGCTCGCTGGCTCAGTAGTTGTGGCTCACGGGCTCTAGAGCACAGGCTCAGTAGTTGTTGCACACGAGCTTAGTTGCTCCGTGGCACGTGGGATCTTCCCGGCCCAGGGATCGAACCTGTGTCCCCTGCATTCGCAGGTGGATTCTTAACCACTGCACCACGAGGGAAGTCCCAATAGTGACAACCCTTTTGTTTGTTTTACTTACTGAGGAGGATATATATAAGACTTAATTTGAAAAACAGTTCCATTGCTAAAAATAAATCCAAGTGGTCTTTTTAACTCTGTTCTATACCTTCATGATGATATTTCTCACAGTGTGGTCTTCCAATCTCCTATGTCAGAATCAACACTTCGGATACTTGTGGAAAATGCAGATTCTCTGGCCTCTATGAATTAAAATTTCTGGCCATAGGACCAAGGAATCTATTAACAAGCACCTCACGGCTACTTAGGTGCTCAGAAGTTTAAAAATCACTGCTCTATGATGTGAGAACAACCTAATAAAATATAGAAATGGGTCGTCATGTAAAGTAGAATTCTTTTTCCTTTGGGATGACCTCTTGCAAAATGTAATGTCTTTTCTCAGTACAGTTATCTGTCCATATCCCCGAAGGATTGGTTTCAGGACCATCCTCAAATACCAAAATCTGCAAATGTTCCAGTCCCTTATATAAAATGGTGTAGTACCGTCTGCCCTCTGTGACTGCAGAAGCAGAACCCACAGATACAGAGGGCTGACTTTACATACAGAATTTTTTGGAGGAGTAGGAATGACTGGTTGACCTCAAGATATCCAGAAAGTGGACTTTTATCTCTTTGCTGGAGGCCCTGATTGCCCCCACAAATATCTCTCTGTGGCCAAGTGACTGAAATTAGAGTATATACATGTGTACACACACACACGTGCACGCCAGTGGCCAGCGTCACAGCCAACCTACCACCTCATTCAGCTGAGTCCTGCCAATTAAGTACTTCTGGAGAGGTATAAGAGCAGGGCGCTTAAAATTCCAAGCATAAAACTGCTAATAAGAGAATCTTGTTTAACAAAGTAATAAAAAAAAAAAAAGCAGAGACAAAAAAATGCTGCAAAGTTTTCTTTGTGATCATTGTTTAACACTGTATGTAATTAAATATTAATGAAAGTATGCTACTTTCATTTTGTGAGCAATTTAATTCAATTAAAAATAAATGGGTCTCCTTGGCTCAGTGGGCATACTGATATACAGAACAGCACTGCCCTTAACTTGGTTTCCACTGTGTTTAAATCCAGCACTGAGCAAATCTACTGAAATACAACCTCAGGCTTACTAGATTAACCCATTAAGAACCAAGACCCACCCCAGGCAGGCAAAGGAGTATAGCGCTAGGCAGTGTTCACCAGGTGCAAAGCATAATACGTTTTACTTGAAAAATATATTTATCAAGCATTTGCTAGGTGGGATGAAAAGACATTTAAGACATCTCTTAGATACCAAAACAGTGGTTATGGGCGGGGATGGGCATTGACTGGGAAGAAGAATCTAGAAACACTATCTTGCCCTGGGTATTGGTTAGTATACACACACACACACACACACACACACACACACACATATATACACATATATACACACACACATATATTGAGCTGTACTCAATGTATACATATACATACCTAAGGTTTGTGTACTTTCCGCAGTTGACTGAAGATATTTCACACCTCAATGGGGGTAAAAGAGACAAATTTCTGCCCACAAAGACCTCACAGTCTGGTATCATTAGCACATGAGAGGCAGCATGGGCACCAGAAGGTTTCCAGCTTACTGTCTGGCTGGGAAGGCACATGAAAACACTTAAGGGCGTTTACTCTGTGATAAAAACATACACAGATCTTAAAGCGCCTGAGGAAGAAACTGACGAACAAGAGGCAGTGAATTTTTGCAGGCTGTGCTCAGGGACGCATGCGGTACGTAGGGCACCCCGGACAGGGAGCGAGGAAAGAAGGGACATTGAGGACACAAAAGAGGGCATGGGACTGAAGCTGGGAATCAGGGAACCAGCCGCTCGGGGCAAATGAACCCGGTGTCAGGCCTGGCGCGAGTGGGGTCATCCAGCGAGGGCAGAGGGAGGTGGGATGCGCATGGTGCCAGGACCCGCGAAGAGGAGGGGCAGGTGCACTGGTCCCGGGCACTGGTTTCAGCCCGGGTTCCGGGGATAACTTTCCCGGCGGGTTTCTTGTGCAGGAGCCGCCCAGGAGGTAATGGATCCGGGCCGCCACCGTGATAACCTAACCCGAGCTGCTCTTTCATTGCACCAGAAGGGCTGTTGTTTGGGAATGACCTCCGGGATTCCAGAGGCCACGTCTAATAATAACAATGTTATCAACGCTGCAAGGCTGAGCCGGGCAGAGTGTGTGTGTCTCTGGGTACCCCAGGGGCCAGCGCCCAGCCCTGAAAGCAGAGCCGGCCAGGCGTGAATGGGAAGGAAAATGCCAATCTCTTGACAAAAAGTTCGCTGCTAAAAAAGAAACCCTGGCCAACATTTTACAACCTGGACGCATTGTTAATGTGCTGGTTTATCTGGCAGGAATAGGAAGCCGTGTTTGAAAACAATGTATTCTTTTTAGGTGCAAGGTCAGCGTCTGTTGGCCCTCGGGGTGTCCGCCAGCCCCCCCACCCCACCCCCCCCACCCGCCGCATGGGAGAAGGCTCCAAAGGCCGGCCAAGGCGCTTCCTGGGCGGAGAGAAGCGCGCTGAGCCGGGCACGACGGAGGTGAGATTCTAACCTCGCCATCCTGCGGGGAGCTCGCGCGCACAGGCCCCGCTGAGGCCTGCGAGGGGCTCCTGTGCCCCGCTGGAGGGCGGTGGGGGCAGAGCCTGTAGAGAGAGGACACCTCGCGCCATGTGGCACCAAGGCCCCTGGTTAGGCGCTGCGTGGAAGGAGGAATGGGGTCCTGTGGACCAGGCACTTTGCCCACTAGCTGCAGGGCCTACGGGGAGCTGCCCTCAGCCGAAGCTGGGAAGGCTCAGAGCTACTCCAGCCTCCCCCTGGGTCCTCCCCAGAGCCAGAGCAGGTTGGGAGTGGAGAGAATTCAGAAGTGCCTCTTCTAAAACTTGTTCTCAGTGGGAAAGAAAATCCGAGTGGTTACCAGCCAGTCCTGAGTAAGAGTGTGGACTCTGCCACTGATTAGCGGGGTGACCTTGTGTAAGAGATTTAACCTCTCAAAAAAGTCTTCAGTTTACACACATGCAAAAGGGGAATGATATTAATACCTGCCGCCCAGGGCCACTGCTTGGACTAAATGAGATCGTGGAAGTGAAGCGCCTAGCGCAGGCCTGGCATAGGCCAGCGCCCAGTACAGGGCCTTTGTACTTGCCACTCCCTCTACCTAGAACACTCTCTTAGAAAGGCATGCTCCCTTACCTCTTACAGGTCCCTTCCCTAGTTTGTCTGTCTCCACAGTACCATCTAATATACTGTCTACCACTATCTAATATATGATGTCTTTTACCTTTTTAGCTTATTTATTGTCTTTCCCACACCAGAGGGAAGCTCTGTGAGAATAGAGATGCATGTGCTTTGTCTACTGCTGAATCGCCAAAACCTAGAATAATGCCTAGCATATAATAAGTGCTCAATAAACATTACATAAAGGATAAATGGTGATGATGATGAAGACAAGGATCAGAGTGTCAAAAGACCCAGGTTAATCTCCTGATTTCAAATTTCATAAGGTCGGCACTCCTGCTAGGTCATAAGCAATGATGCAAGAATGGTATCTTGCATAACTGGATTCTCCATAGCTAAGGTTGACAGATTTAGCAAATAAAAATATAGGACATTCAGCTAAATTTTAATTTTTTTAGTATAAGTGTATCCCACATATTGCATACTACACACTTATAGGATAACATTATTCATTGTTTATCTAAAATTAAAATTTAACTGGTGCCCTGTATTTTACCTGACAACCCTATCCACAGCCCTTATGTAGTAGTTGCTGCATGAATGAATAATATGTTCAAAATCCAGAGAAATCAGAGTAAACCTAAATTAAAGAGCAAGGTCAGGCCCAGTGGTGTGCTAGTAATATCTATATTAATTAGATATCGATAATAATTGATAATAATTGCTAGTAATATCAACATATTCCTTGACGAGTGTCTCGTCAAGGAAAAATCAAAGTGCCTTTATTTACAGCTGCCTATTTCCATGCTGTTAATACTCCCACCATGGCCGATTTCAAGCTTGGACATGTGACTGAATGCAGAACTGGGAAGAAATGACTGCAATTGGCTTTGACAAAGCCAGCATGAGCCAACTTCTGCACAAACTCCTGGAAGTCAGAGGATTAAAGAGACAACGAGCAAACAAGAAAAATGAAAAAGAACTAAGCTACCTGCCCTATAATACACCAAGACTTTACTGGCCACGTCCTTAGATACATTATCTCAACCTCACAACAATTCTATGAAGTCGAAATGATTAGCCATATTGTTGTTAAACGAATGGGGGCAGGGGGGTCAGAGGGAGTTTAAAAATTGTCTAGTCACCCAGCAAATAACGCAGCCCAAAGCCCACTGTCCTTCCCCCAAACCAGTCTGCCTCTGCCATCACTGGATAGGGAAGCCAGAGGGGCTGCAGAGGTCAGCAGGTCAACCTGGCCATTCCTCAGGAGAGAAAACTGAGGCAAGGAGTGAAAGGGTTAGCAACCTCCCAGCAGAGCTGGGATTAGAACCTGTACCTCTTGACTCCTACCCAGTGTGTGTGTGTGTTGTAGAAATGTTCTCAAAGTATGTTCAACTGATGTGAAGAAGCTAAAAAACAAGCATGGACACCCTCCAGAGGAGTCAACACAGGGTAAATACGAATCAGCTGAGTCTTTAATGCAACTATGGACTAGGGTTTCTGCTTTCTCGATCTCACCCAAGTGATTTGAAAACTTGGACCGGAACAGAGGACGCTTGTTTACAAAGAAGTGGCCGGTGCAAGGAGAGAGGGGAAGTGTCTCTTTTTCTCTACCAAAGATGAGCAATGCTGACTCATGATTTGAAAGGGGAGCCCACAAAGGTCTCCCAAAACCCCCTGTATGTGTCTCTCTTTTCTTGTGCTCCTGGGGAAACCACAGAGGACAGAGTCATGGACAGACCCTTGGCTCAGCCAGTGACCCTGTGTGGCTGCCCCTTTCTCTCCTGTGTTTCCTCAGCTATAAGACAAAAAGATGATTTCTGGGGCTTTCCCAGCAATAACATCGATGATATTCTCTCTGAATCCCCACTTTACCCTCCCTCCATCTTCTCACTCTCTTCTCCTTTCCTCATTATCTTCCTTTTTGTTACCAGTTTTTTAAAATCCTCTTTCCCCTTCCCCTCCCCCTCCTGTCTGTCTCCCAGGCCTTCTGTATCACAGACTCCCCTCTCCTCATTCTCTCTACCCTTGCCCCGCCCCCCATACACACACATATGCACACATACTGCTGGAACTAACACTGGCCCTTAATTAGACAGAAACTCCCTCAATAAAACAAAGAAAGAGGGAATTCCCTGGCGGTCCAGGGGTTAGGACTCAGCGCTTTCACTGCGATGGGCCTGGGTTCGATCCCTGGTGGGGGACCTGAGATCCCGCAAGCTGTGTGGCGTGGCCTGGCCGATACATAAATAAGTAAATAAATAAATAAAATTTTAAAGGCAAAACAAAACAGAAAAAACGCAAAAAACAAAGAAAGAAACTAGGAGAGCTCATGGCAGACACTGCACCAATGGAAAGGCAGATCTCCCCCCCCCACAGCACTCAGCTCCCCAGCGTTACTCTTCTATTCATATATATTAACTCTGCCCTTTTCTCTTTTATCTGGAGAGCTCTTTGCCAGCCACACAAACAAAAGATTATGCAGATTATCTTAACTAAACATCCCAAAACGTAATCCCTTGAATGGGAAAACTTGGGCTTCCAGAGGCCATGAGCACCCTGCAGGATGAGAAGGGCTCTGCCCTTCGCCCCTTCCCCCTCACGGTGGGCAGCACAGAACCCCAAGAGGCAAGTGTGCTAGGAGATTTCCCAGCTTGCTGGAAACTCTGAAAGCAAATGAGAGTCCTCAAGGCTCATTAGACTTATTTATACAGTTCTTCATTGGGAAAAATTAAATCTTCCAAACACAGATAAATACACCTTTGTGACAAATGAACTAGCCAGTCACGTTTAAACCCCAGCTCCAGCACTAACAAATGTGCCACTTGAGCCCCCCAAGCAAGGTAAACATGTTTCTTTATCTTGAATTCCCTTTAGTTGGGAGAAAAGGAACACAGGGGCTACCGCACGTTATGTAGGGATGGAGGCTGGGCATGGGGAGAGGGCGGGAGGTGGCCGTGTTGGTAGGAACAGCTCATGAAGGTCACCTTCTCAGCTAGGTAGTCGAACCACAACACGTCTCCCTGCCTAGCTCTGCCCAGGCCTTCTGCTAACCTTGAGGGTTTGTCAAACCAGCTGTGCTGGCTACCAGCTGTGCTGTACAATATCCTCAGAGACTCCAGCAGCACAGAGTGACGCAGGATGCCCTCAACATGGCTCACTACCTGCCCCTCTGTATTTCTCAATAGGGCCTATCTTTTCCAGAAAACACTCTTTTTCTGGGAAAGGTTGGCAACATCAGAGAATGATCCTAGCAGGAAATGGCCAGTCACATCTGAGGACCTTTGAGAAGAAAGAGAGATAAGATAGAAGAGAAGAAAGAGAAAGCTTTGGCTGACTTTCAGGAACCTCCATTCCTGGAGTGGCAATGGCATGGTCTAGAGCTGCACTCTCCAGCACCGTGGCCACTGCCCCCAGTGGCTGTTGAGCCTCTGAAAGGTGACTAGCCTGAATTGATATGTCCTGTAAACGTAAAATACACACTGGATGTTGAAGGATTTTGGTACAAAAAACAAAAGGAAAGGGAACCATCTCATTCACAATCTTTTTGTACCAACTACATATTGATATGATATTTTGAATATACTCATTGAATTAAATAAAATATATTATTAAAATTAATGTCACCTTTTCTTTCTTTTAAATCGTGACTACTAGAAGATTTAAAATTGCACAAAGCCCATATTCTATTTCTGTTGGATAGTGTCCCTCAAGAGAATTTTTAGCTTCAACACATTTGAATCCAGCTTCTTTTTGTGTTTTCTTTTTGCCCAGCACAGGGCCCCTAAAGTTACCCTCATCCAGAGCCATGAAATGGAAAGGCAGGCTCAGAGGTTCCTCGCAGCAGCACCTGGACCTCTTTGGTTCTCTAAGCTCTCTGCCTCTGCCCATCACCTCTCACTCTTGCTATCTCCCACCCTCGCCCTCAGAACACTGGCTCTTACCTGCTGGCCTTTGGTTTAGAAATAGCAGAATAAAAAGGCTGATAAGAACCTGAGGAGACCATCAGACCCATTCAAACTGGTCCACTTGACTCAACCCCAGTGAAACACAGCTGCATTGGTCAAACTTTTTTTTAAAAAAAAAACAACAGCTCTCATTTGTTTTCATGTAGTAAATAATACTTATTCATTGTAGAAAAATGGTAAAATAGAAACCAAAAGAAGAAAGTAGAAATCATCCACAGTCCCAAGCCTCAGGCTAGCCATTACTGATTTTTGAGGGTATATCCCACCAAAGTCTTACTTTAGACAACGAAAATAATTGTAACATTTATTGAGCACTTACTATGCCCAGGCACCATGCTAAGTGTTTTTAACATAGTTTTCTTTGTAAGAATCCTAAGGTAGGTTCTATTATTATCCTCATGTTGAGGAAAACTGAGACTTAGCAAGTTTAAATATCATGTCCAAAGCAGACAGCTCATAGTGACCAAAAGAGTTAAACACAAGTCCAAAGGGACTGGGACAGGAAACCCTCCGCCCCGTGCCTGTGGCTGCAGTTCTCCAGGGAGAGACGTGCTATCACCTCCTTCATGAATTTGTTCTCTTGAAGGCATCCATCTCTTCCTAACCCTCCTAAATTCACAGTGCCTGCCTCTGTCCATTCAGGCTGCGTTAACAGAGTACAATAGACTGAGTGACTCATAAATAACAGGACCTTATTTCTCACAATTCTGGAGGCTGGGAAATCCAAGATCAGATTCAGGGTCTGGTGAGAACCCACTTCCTGATTCATAGGCAGCCCTCTTCTCCCTGTGTCCTCACATGGAGGAAGGGGTGAGGGAGCATCCTGGGGTCTCTTTAATAATGGGCACTAACCCACCATGAGATCTCTGTCCTCATGACCTAATCACCTCCCAGAAGGCCCACTTCCAAATATCATCACATTGGGAGCTAGGCTTGGGGGGACACAAAACATTCAGTATGCAGCAGTGTCATTCTTCATGCATGTCCTAATCTACCAGCAACTGCTTTCTTTTTGTTTGTGTATTCATTTATTCAACAGATACTCATTGGGCACTGACTTTATGCCGGGTGATATGCTAGGCGACTGGAAAATAGCAATGAACGCAATCGACAAAATTCTTTTACTCTTATGGCGCCTATACTTCAGGTTAGGGAGACAGACAATAAACAGACAAGCAAATATATATGATGTCAGATAATAAGTGAGACAAACCAATATGAGGAGAAAATGGAGTAGTGTGAGGGGGACACACAGTGATGGGAAGGGGAGTAGTGTTAAGCATCACGTGTAGGTTGCATTATTATTTATAATTATTCCTGCCTTACATAGAAAAACCTGGCTAAGACAGATTGCTATTTTTTAGGCGGTCCGGGAAGACCTCACAGGTAAGGTCCTTGAGCAGAGACCTTGAAAGGAGTGAGGAAACAAACTATTAAGTTATTTGGGAGAAGAACTTTCTAGGGCTGAATGTGCAACAAAAGCAAAAGCCCAGAGATGGGAGTGTGACTGGTGTGTCTGAGGAAGTCCAGGGTTTACTAGAGGAAGACAGTGGTGGAGATTAGGCTAGAGAGTTTTCCAGGATGAGAATAGACTACATAGAACCTTGAGGGCCACTGCAAAACTCTGGCTGTTGCCCAGTGAGATGGAAAGCCACTGGAAGCTTTTTAGCAGGGATGTGACATATCTGTTAAAAGGATCACTACAGGGCTTCCCTGGTGGCGCAGTGGTTGAGAGTCCGCCTGCCGATGCGGGGGACACGGGTTTGTGTCCTGGTCTGGGAGGATCCCGCGTGCCGCGGAGCGGTTGGGCCCGTGAGCCATGGCCGCTGAGCCTGCGCGTCCAGAGCCTGTGCTCCGCAACGGGAGAGGCCACAACAGTGAGAGGCCCGCGTACCACAAAAAAAAAAAAAAAAGGATCACTACAGCTACTGTCCTGAGACTATATTTGGGGGGCAAGTGGTCTATTTGGAACCCACGGGATTTTGCTGATGGATCAAATAATGGGGTATGAGAGAAACGGTCAAGGAGGACCCTTTTCAGCTTTGAGCAACTAGAAAGAGGGGATTACCATTAACTAGGGTGGAAAAACTACACGGAGAGTTTTTTGAGGGAGTGTCGAAATCAGGGACTTATTTTGGGGTACATTAAGTTTGAGATACCTCTCAGACATCAAAGTAAGTGTGCAAGTAAAAAGTTATATATTATCTGAGTTTCAGGGAACAGTCTAGGAATTAGATATGAATTTGGAAGTTTGGAGAAGATAGATGGTATTTAAAATCATGACCCTGAATGAGGTTATCTTGGTGGTGATTAGCTATTGATACAACAGGGATGAAATCTTTGGACTAAATCCTTGGGCCTTCCAGTTGGAAGATCTTGCAGAGGTGAGGAACAAACAGCAAAGGAGACTGGGAGGGAAAAGCCAGTGAAATAAATCAATAATCAGAAGAGAGGGGTAGCCAGGCCATGTGCGGAAACCTTTGCAAATTGATGGGAGTGCTCAATCCTGTCAACTGCTGCTGCTAGAGTGTGATATGGACTGAGAATTGGCCATTGGATTTGGCAATTGGGAGAGCACGTATATTACCAATATAAGCAAGTGAAATAAACCAAGAGGTCACTGTTAAAGGGCACTGGGGGGCTTCCCTGGTGGCGCAGTGGTTGAGAGTCCGCCTGCCAATGCAGGGGACGTGGGTTCGTGCCCCGGTCTGGGAAGATCCCGCATGCCGCGGAGCGGCTGGGCCCGTGGGCCATGGACGCTAGGCCTGCGCGTCCGGAGCCTGTGCTCCGCAACGGGAGAGGCCACAGCGGTGAGAGGCTAGCGTACCGCAAAAAAAAAAAAAAAATAATAAAGGGTACTGGGTAGGGGAGGCAATGCACCTACACCTTTTCATCCTTCTGGTCTCATGGTTCTTAGGGACACCAGGCGGTTAATTAGCTTCTTTAAACTGTTCTTACTAGTCTAATTTGGCTTCTCTCATTATCATCCTAGAAATATTGGAGACAAAATGATGAGCAAGTGATAGTTTTTATAAAGCTAATGATGATTGGTGGTGAGTTTCCTATTTGAACATCTCAGGACCCAAGGCACCTTCCAAACTTTGGTGAGTTGACAACTCTTGGAAGAAGGAATACATTTTCCAGCCTTTCATGAACTTACAAAGCAGAATATTTTCAGGTGATCATGCCTATACTCAGAAGAGGATTCATCTCAGCAGCAGAATATTATAACACGTATGTGGCCGATGCCTTGTTAGCAAGTATTAACATTAGGTGAAGCAGTCATAATAGAATTAAATTGTCTGGATTCCATAAATAGACTACTAACCCCAACAACTGCAAATTAACTCGAATTGTCTTATTTTTTCTCTGTCTTCTGACAATAACAAGATGGTGCTTTTCTGCCAAATTCCATCTTAAAAATATGTCTAAAGACTTATAGACTGTTGGCCTGCCAATTGCATGTGTATATGATGCGTCAAGCCTGTTTTTTTGCATCTAACCCATTTTGCAGAGTCCAACTTGATTCTCAAGATCTACCTCTTGGTCTTCCTTTGCCATCTTCTTACATAATCCATCCACAAGCTTATAATTGTCCTTGGCTAAATAAGGTCCAAATCACGTGAAATTGGGATATGACTCACCTGGCAAGGCCACACTTGGAATTCACTCAGTCCTTCAGTGTTAAGAGCTGCCAGGAGAGGTTTGATCCAGAGGTGAGGTGATGGAGGAAAAGTTCCAGAGCCTGAAGGAAGTGCTTCAGGCTTCATTCCTCCAAGAACAAGAAAAGTTGGCTCTGGGAAAAAGCCAGACAGACCTGCTCTATTTGTATCTGAAGCCTTGTCTTCTAAATCCAGAGGCCTCCAGAAACTTTCCAGAAGGAACATGACTAAGGATATAGACTTATCTCAAAAATAGTCATTTTAAGTAATTACAATTTTCCCGCTCTGAAACTTCAGGTGCTCTTTCAATGAACTGGGCTGCTTTTCCAGCCATCTGAAGAGGTGCAGGAGTGCTCTCTTTATCCATTGCATCCACACTGCTCTAGAAAGCTCTTTTTTCATAAAGGCAGCTCCTTTAAAAGGTCCAGGTTAGAGTTTACATATGTGAAGCTTTTGAAAAGTTTGAGAACTGTTGAGGACCTCGGCTGCCCATTAGTACAGCAACTTCACAATCTATATGGTCTATAAACAAGTTTCTCAAAGCGTACTCTGCGTTCGTTCGTTCAAGAAATCTTCACTGAGCCCTTATCGTCCAAGGCATCATTCCAGACCCTGGAGAGTACAGCAGTGAAGAAAGCAGATAAAAGTGATTTTTCTCATGGAGTTTACCTTCCAGTGGACAAGACTAAAAACAAACAAAATAAATAAGTGGAATATATTTAGTTAGACGGTGGTAAATGCTATGGAGAAAAACAACCAGCGAAGGAGGAGAGGGAGTACCCTGGATGAAGGGGTGGAAAGAGGGCTATAATTTGCAATAAAGGGGTCAGGGGAGAGAAGAGTTAGTTGAAAATGTGTCATCTGAGCAAAGACCAGAAGGCAGAAATCTGGGAGGAGAGCCAACCAGGAAGAAGGAACTACAGTAGAACACGTCCTGAGGTTAGGGTGTGCCTGAGATGTTCAAGTTCCAACAAGAAGGCCAGTGTGGGCTGGGTAGAGTGAACAGGGGAGTGAGTAGTAGGAGGGAGGTAGTAGGGACCCAAATCATTCAAGTCTCTCTCAGTAGGGACTTGAGCTTTTGCACTAGTGAGACGGGGACCCACTGGAGGATTTTGAGTAACTGAGTGACATATTCTAACTTACATTTTAATTCCAATTTATATTCTAACTTATATTTCACACTTGGCTGTTGTGTGAAAAATAGATGACACCAGGGCGATCAGTTAAGAGGGTACTGCAAAAATCCAAGTGAATACTGATGGTAGCAGATCACCCAGTAAAATGATAGAATGCCTACAAAGTTCAGAGTCAAACTTAGATCCACTAATCCACGATGGGGGTCCCCAGGACTCTGAAGTTTTCGCAAGTACTCCCCAGGTGTTGCTTAAGTATGCTAGAGTTTAGAAACCTTACTTCTATAATATGCCATTTATCAATTTATTGCCTCTCAGCTCCAAATTCATCCTTCACTGCCTGCTCTGCAAAAAACAGATCTGGGCCCTTTAAATATTTTTCCTTCACCAGCTGTCACAATGTTAAGCCTTGTCAGGAGAGAGCACTAGAGAGGCACTGCAGTAGGAAGAGGACGTCCCATCCCGGTTCTGGTGTTCTGGTTCAGCAGGCTCCTGCGACACCAGCATCTTCTCCACTGTCCCACTTCTGCACATGCAGGGTTTCCCCAGTAGCCAGTTCCTGTGGTACAGACACCTCCTCCAGCACGAGGGTCTTACAGCACATGTGGCTTTCCCAGCACACGGTTCCTGCTGGGTGGGCAGTTTCTTCAGTGCCAGACTCCTGCAGTACAGGCAGCTTTTCTAGCAGCCAGCTGCTGAAGTACAGGTGGCTTCTCAAGCATCCAGTGCCTTCAGTGCACGGCAGCCAGTCATACCGCACCTCGAGAAGCTTCCCCAGTCCCAGATAATTCCATACTAAGTGCCTTCAGAGAGACTCCACCTCTTGCACAACTTCCCCTGCATCCTAGAGAACAGATTTACAAGTTCCACAGGGCAAATTTCCAGCAAATTCCATTGATGCAGCTACTCCTCTTCCATCCATTGGGCCACAGCCACATCCAGTGGGCCGTTCTCCAACAATGTCCCTCAGTGCCTTGAGGGAGGGTGGAAGGAAGGGGCAGTAGTGGGGAGGTGATCTTCCTTGGGCTTTTGTCTCAGTCCTGGGTGTAATAGCTGCTCCTTATATCTGCTATTCCTATATCTTATTATTATTTTTTATTTATATTTTTTAAATTAATTTATTTAACCTATTTATTTTTGGCTGCATTGGGTCTTCATTGTGGTGTGCAAGCTTCTCATTGCGGTGGCTTCTCTTGTTGCGGAGCACGGGCTCTAGGCGCACGGGCTTCAGTAGTTGTGGCACATGGGCTCAGCAGTTGTGGCTCACGGGCTCTAGAACACAGGCTCAGTAATTGCAGCACACGGGCTTAGTTGCTCCGTGGCATGTGGGATCTTCCCGGACCATGGCTTGAACCCGTGTCCCCTGCATTGGCAGGCAGATTCTTAACCACTGAGCCACCAGGGAAGCCCCCCTGTATCTTAGAATGCTCTTTACTTATTCCTAGCCAACACTAGGAATTATTATAACACAGTTAATAATTTTTATATTAACTCTTTCATGTTTAAATTATTCTATAGATTCTCTTTCCTGATTGGAACTTGACTGATATATACAGCATCACACATTTGGAAGGAAATTTAAAAATCCAGTCTCTAAATTGCCAAACCTGAACATTTGGAAATGGTTGAATAGTAGAGACAAACCTCCCAGTTTTCACCCAATTTCTTGGTAGAGTTTTGTGCATGGTAAATAATTATCTCTATTTGCCTCACTGCTGTTTGCCTTCAACTGAAGAACCTAAAACTCTCCAAACTGCTGGGATGCAGAGCCCAGTGGAGGACTTTTGCCTGAGGGGTAGGTAATGATGGACAAGCCCTTCAGGATATATATTGGGTTGGCCAAAAAGTTCGTTCGGGTTTTCCGTAACATCTTCTGGAAAACCTCAAACTTTTTGGCCAACCCAATAAATAATCCCTGAGCAGAATCAGGGACCTTCTGGAGGTTCCTCCAGTACCAGTATCCTTTCCACAAAGCAGATGCTTTTTTCTACTTTCCACCTGGCTACAACTGGAGAACCTGAGACCACTTGGATTAGGTAATATTACCTAACAATTACAAATTAAGCTTTTGAGTCAGATACACTTATCACTAACTAGCTCTATGGCCTTGGGCAGGTTACTTAACCTTTTCTGAGCCTCAGTTTATCATCCGTAAAATCTGCATAATAGTAGAACTGACTTCCTTTGGCCTGTTGTGAGGGATTAAATGAAATTGTCCATTTGGTAAAGAATTATGTACATGGTCGAGAATTTCACCTGGCACCCGTGAATGTGATGGTGGTTGTGTTTGCTGAAAAATGCAAAACTACATTCGTATTTGTCTGTTCCACCAATGTGCTGTCAAGTACAAGTCTGTTGTAACCCAGTTGAGTGACCAGTTTGGGTCTCAATAGTGAAGCTTGCGCCATTTCCAGGGGTGGCTTTTGCAGTGTCTGCGCTTTCCCCCTCAGCCTTGGTTCCTACTCTCATCACCAACTCCAGACCTGACAAGTCATCAAGAAATGTAGTAAGTCCCCTACATACGAACCTTCAAGTTGCAAACTTCAAAGATGTGAACGTGCGTTCACGTGTCCAATCACGTAAGTTAGTTCAAATGTCTGGCATATATTGTCACGTACGTGCATCCTCTACAAGTGGCTGTGTTTTTGTGTACTTTACTGTACCGTACTGTATAGAATACAGTAGTACAGTATCTTTATTTCAAGCCCAGGAAGTCTGGAAGTAAGTGTAAAACACCAGTAATGTAGCTGCTACTGCTAAGAAGCACCAGCTGTTGTACTACTGCACTACTGTACTTTTCAAGGTATTGTACTGTAAGATTAAAAATGGTTTCTTTAGTTTTTGCGTTTGTTTTTTAATGTATTATTGGTGTGAAAAATATTTTAAACCTATTACAGTACAGTACTATATATCCAATTGTGTTAGTTGGGTCCCTAGTCTGACTTCGATGGACTTACGAACAAATTGGACTCAGGAACATGCTCTTGGAACAGAACTCATTCATATGTAGGGGAATTACTGTATCAATTCTTGAGACACATGTCCTCTAGAGACAATTTATCAGAAAAAATCCAGAAAGCACCCTTCCATAGAAAAAGAATGTGAGCCATGCATGTAACTTTAAATGTTCTACTAGCCATATTTTTTCAAGTAAAAATAAACAGGTAAAATGATTTTTAATAATTTGGTTTATTTAAACATATATATGCAATATGTATGTAAATTATCATTTATATAAAATGTAATATTGATTAAAATGTAATCAATATTTAAAATACTAGTGAGATAGCTCACATTCTTCTTTCTAGTCTTTGAAATTCAGTATGTATTGCACACTTACAACCATTCTCAAGTCAGACCAGCCACATCAAGTGCTCAAAAGCCACATGTGACAAGTAACCACCTTATTGGACAGAGTAGTTCTAGACCATCTAGCCCAGCCGCCTCATTTTTAGAAGAGGACACAGGGGCTCAAACAAGTTTTTTGAGTTGTTCTTTCTAAGTCACAAAATCAGGACTAGAATCCAAGGTAACTGACACCTGGGTTTAAACCCAACCCTGTCCTTTATTAGCTGTGTGACACAGGGCAACTTTCCTTACCTCTCTGAGCTTCAACTCCCTTTTCTATAAAATAGAAATAATAAATCCTCAAGAGTTGTGGTGAGGATTAAATAAGGGAATGGATGTAAAGCACTCAGCCCACAGCAAGCACTGGCTAAATGGAGTAATAAATTATCATAATGGACTTCACCAACCATACTGCCTGCCTTTCATCCAACCTCAGCCTAATCTAGCAGAAGACAGAGAAGGGGCAGCCCGCATTCCACACCACTCGCTTTGGATGTGGCCTTAGCCTAACCAGCAAAAGCAATGTCATGATACTACAAATGCCCATCAAAGCTTTAGCGCAGCTCTTCCGCTGTTTCCAAGTTAGACAATGGAAAGGTGATTTTCTTTTCAAGATTCCCTTTGTAAAAGAACCATGATGAATGTTTAAAATTTCATCGAGAAAAACAGTTATAGGGAGAAGGTCATTGTCGTTAAGTGCCACACCCATCCCAGTCCCTGGTGACCCTGAGGGCCCCTGGCTTCCCTGTTGACCCTCTTTGCCCAACCAGGAGCCACAATGGTTGCTCAAAAGGAGATAACGTCATTTGTTGACATTTCCCAGGTGACAACAAAGTCAAGCCTTCTTTTAGGGATCTGAGTCTTTGCATATAATTAGCCGATCAAATTACCCTCAGGGAATTGAGGCTTGACATTCCTCATTGTCTAGAGGAATTACAGCCTTCAGAGAAAGGGGTTGGAGACAACCACCTACACTTCTTTGGGCCTTTCTTCATTTAAGGTTCTCAAATGGAGCAG
Source organism: Grampus griseus (assembly GCF_964374135.1). Classification (NCBI taxonomy): domain Eukaryota; kingdom Metazoa; phylum Chordata; class Mammalia; order Artiodactyla; family Delphinidae; genus Grampus; species Grampus griseus. Next base: position 40,050,582 of record NC_139017.1, on the reverse strand, counting down.
TAAATAAGGGAGGAACACAGGGCTCCAGGCTCTACTTCTCCTTTATCTTAAAAACTTACTTCCGGGGACATGTACTCTGGAAGTTAGAGCATAAACTTTCAAGTAACAGGTATCTTCAGACATCCTGCCATTTGTAAAATACTTGGCTAAAAATTATTATTATTATTTTTTGGCCTTGCCCTCAGTGAGGCTTGCGGGATCTGAGTTCCCAGACCAGGAATCAAACCCGGGCCCTCAGCAGTGAAAGCACGGAGTCCTAACCGCTGGACCACCAGGGAATTCCCTAAAAATTATTTTTAAATTTCAAGAAATGTAAGATCTATTTTGGAAGAAAATATAGAAGAAATAGGTTTACATAATATAGATGGCAATATGATATAATATGTATCATATATGATACATATTATCGGTATATAATTATATCTATACAATTACTAATAGAGTATTTGATTATTAATTAAGAGAACTAAAGATCTTCTACCACAGTACTTAGGAAAGAAGAGGTATGAAATGACATTGCGCTGGAGGGGTGTTTTGTTTGTTTGTTTTCAACGTGTAAAATGTGATATATTTATAAATTACAGTGTATTCAGCTGTAAACAGGAAGGAAATTTTGACACAGGCTGTAAAGTGCATGAAACTTGAAGCTATTATGCTAAGTGAAATAAAGCCAGTCTCAAAAAGAAAAATACACTACGATCGCACTCACATAGATACTTAGGGGAGTCCAATCTATACAGACAGAAAGAATGGCGGTTGCCAGGGGCTGGGAATTGGTGTAAACAGTTATTCTTTAATGGGTAAATGGATAAACAGAGTGTTTTTGCACGACAAAAGACATAGAGAAAAACTTTAGGGAGGAGGTAGCGTTTGAAACATCAGTTGAGTTTAAATGAGTTCGAAGGAAATTCCAGGGGAGTGTGTGTAGAGGGGACTGGAAGTGAAGGTCAAAGGAAGGAAAGTTGGGGCATGTGTGGGAGATTGAGGTAAGGTTGATGGGAAGGGGGAGGTGGGAGCACATTGGAGAGGTGGGTTGTGCCCTGTTTGGTCAGTGGGTTGTTTTAGTACCCGCTCCATGCCCAGTCCTAAATTTGGCCATGGAGAGGGAGTTGTTTGCAAAGCCTCCACAAGACCCCTGCCCCAGCCTGAGTGCCAGGCTTCTGGGTACGGTCGCAGATTTTAATTTTCTGGTACCAGCCTTCACACTGGGAGACTTGTGACAGGGGACACCTGACCCTTCCTCTCACAGTTCCTGCCCGACAATGGAGTGATTTGACCTTGAAGTACAGAATCAATAGCAGGAACAAGAAGAATGAAGGTGAAGAGTGGGAGAAGATACATTGGAAGTTGTCTAAGAATCACTGCCACTAGGGTCTTGGGAATCTGAGAACTTTTAATAAGTGTCATCTTACTGCATTGACACCCTGGGCTTGGCTTACTGAAGAGCACATTACGCAGTGTCTGTGAAACCCAGGAACTAATGCACAGGCCTCCTCCACAAAACTAGAGGCAGTTTTAGCTATATTGACTTTTAATTCACCCAGGGCATTTTGTCTCACACTTTATTGTACTGATAGCTGCTTTACCTGGTTTTGCAAAATAAATAACCATCACAGTAGCTGATCCTAATTACCTTTTGCCCTTTGGATACCTTATTTATGGCCCCTCAATTTTTTTTAAGTTAATTTTTATTGGAGTATAGTTGCTTTACAATATTGTGTTAGTTTCTGCTGTAGCCCCCTCTTTTAAATAACGTTTGCACTTTCAGACTCCTCTTTTCCTTCTTACAGAGTTTTTCTTAAGAGTCTAGCAGGATTCTTTAAAAAAGAAAATTTTAAAGCAAACTTATCCATTTAGTTGCCTTGGGCCTTAAAAATCCTCCCAATGAACCTTCTCTAATTCCCTGACAAACTTCTTTGCTATCTGTAAATGGTGCTGACAAAGGAAAATCAAATTAAGTTGTTAGCCCTGGAATTCCATCACCTGAGTGTGCTTGAGTGGCTTTTTCATCCTCGGACTGGGATCCTGCTTGAGCCATTAGCACTTTTCCTAAGAGTAGACAACTTTCTGAAGTTACACTTGAAACAGAAAAAGCTGGTGTCAGCCAAAGGCTGTCATTCGTCATGGGTTGTCTTTCCTTTTGCTAAAGAACTGAAATCAGATGAGTTGCTGACATCTGGTGGTTGCTAAGCAGAGTGTAAGCTCAGTCTTAGGAGGACTTCTACCTCAGATTACAATAAACTCCCCAGCCACCAATTTTTGGAGGCCTCCTCTTGAACTAAGAATGTTTTTATATCCAAAGGGAAAGCAAAGATGCAAACCAAGAAGCAAAGGAAACAATTGGCACCGAGAAGAGACATGTTGGCTACCAGAATGAAGGGTGAAAAGTCACCTTCCCTGGAAGCAACTTCCAGGATTTTGACAAAGATTGGACTTGGTCCCAACATACCTGATGAGTCACGGAAGGTGAATAACACAGGAGATTCCTTTTTGGTTGAAGGTAACATTTTTGTCGCAGCTGGAAATAATTCTGCTTCTATTCATTTTCCCTTTGTCACTCAACTATTTTAAAAAGCTCTCCATTTGTTGGAGGCCATAGACTGGAAAGTGTCTTCCAGAGCATTCTGAATTCTTCTACTCTTCTGTCTCTCAGCACATTGAGTGAGACCAGGAGCTGGTGGAAGTGTCCTGTGCCTCAGATCTTGCCCACAAAAGTTATTTGAACTCCATCTTCAGAGAAGTAACGTGGAATCTTTGCTCTGGATGGGACAAAGGCATCCACCAATGAGAGTCCCAGAGCCCGGAGGTATGTCAGTAACTCCAAAATTAAAGGTTGGAGAGGGAGGCTTCCCAAAAGCTGCAGGCAGAAAAGAGATGAGTTGCTCTTCAAAAATGCTATTTGATTTCGTCATAGCTCATCACTAAATAAACGTATTTTGTTCATTTATTTGCTTTCTTGGTTTTTGTGTTACCTACTCTTTTTTTTTTTTTAATGGTGGACTTTGGTTCCACCAAATCTTCCAGTGATCTTTTTTTTAAAAAATTATTTATTTATGGCTGTGTCTGATCTTAGTGCGGCACGCAGGATCTTCACTGCGGCATGCGGGATCTTCCACTGTAGCTCATGGGCTCCTCTCTAGTTGTGGCGTGTGGGCTCCAGAGCACATGGGCTCAGTAGTTGTGGCACGCGGGCTTAGTTGCCCTGAGGCATGTGGGATCCTAGTTCCCCGACCAGGAATCGAACCCGCATCCCCTGCATTGTAAGGTAGATTCTTAACCAGTGGACCACCAGGGAAGTCCCCGTGTTACCTACTCCTGATTTTGCCTTCTCTCCTCAACACTCCTGTCCCCTAAACCAGAAAGTAAACTTGAGAGCAGGAACTTTGCCTTGTTCACCATTTATATCCCCAGCATCTGAAACATTGTTTTTAGTACATGGTAAAATTCTCAAATATTTGTTCAATGAAAAGAATGACAACAAACTCCCACAGTTCCTCCTAAAATCAGCTGGGAGTCCCTACTTTACCTTCCTTTACTTTAGAAAGCCCACAGATGGTCATGTCCAGGGACACCATGGAAGTGCTATAATGACTCTATATTTGCCTCACTGATTGACAGTCTGCAGCAAAGGGCAAACACCCAGGGGCCAACCTGAGCACCTCCAAGGGTTCCTGGATGGTGACAGTGTTACCAGGAGTGAAGGCTGCGTTCACTGCAAGGCCTTCCAAATGCTCCAGAGAACTGGAGACAAATCTTTAGGGGCAAGTTTGAGTACATTGCAACATATGTTCTCGGTGCTAAGTTTCTCTCTGGGTATGCATGAGTCTGTAGGGGCTTGGGGGAAGTGTGTTGGAAAACTTTCCCTCTGTCTCCAACTAAATGGTTTCCTGAGGAAATGAGAAATGGAGGTGGGGTGGGTGGGAAGGAATGAAAAAATTCCAGTAAGGAAAAAAAAATGACTTTTTTTTCTTTGGAACAGGGTGAGTTATTGGCAGATCTGAAATTCCAGGATCTGTGTGTATTAGAAATACAAAAGGCTCTTTAAATTTTTTTTTTTTAATTTTAAACATGGGGTATGAGATGCTAGAGTGAACACTTGAAGGATAACACTTCTGAATTGAGGGGTTTGGGGAAGCTTGGCCCAGAGTGATCAGGACCCAGGGTTCCTGCCCCTCCCCACAGAGCCCGGCAGAGCAGGTACTTTCTGGTATCCATTAATATAGTTTACGGTTAAATTGCTGGACCCCATGTGGACTGAAAGGGCCTCTTTATCTTTAAACAAACAGATGAGGAAGGAGGATCTCCCCCACCCCAGCCTAGACCTGGATTTGTGAGGCCACACCATGGGTTTTTCCATTCCAGCTATCAATCTTCCCTTGTTTGTGGTTCCAGAGGAAAAAAGAGAAGTACAGGAGAAGGGAGGTGTAATCAGAAAGGTAACTCAGCTCTGTTTTAGCAGACCTTGAAATAAGTAACTTGGTCTGACTCTTCCTGAACATTGGGTGGAAACTGAGAGTATCAAGGATTTGTGGGGACTCTCTGAATCTCCCCCTGCCCAAAACACCACCATCGAGTTTCCTGTAACACTCAGGCTGGTGCTTGTGTGCAGGGTCCCTGCCTGTAGGCCACGTCTGAGGTTACAGCTTAGAGTGTCATCAACAACAACAGTCACAGGTGGAACAGAAAGCCTTTAATTAAGTGTCTTCTGCACATAGCACCCTGCTAGATGGTGTAGCAAAAAAATCACAGCCACAGCTCTGTCACCTTAGAGTTTATGGTCTAAGAATAACCTACTAGCCTTCTCAGGGAATATCGAGTATGCTAATGACAAGGTTATTTTTGCTTTGTTTTCTTTGTTTTTATCACAGTGCCATGTGGAGGGGAAGATCACAAGCTTTTGTGTCAGACAAACCGGGTTAGAATCCCAGTTCTTTAATTCATCATTGTGTGACCTTGCGCCAATTGTGGAAATTCTCTGGGCCTCTCTTTTCTCATCTATGAAATGCGGGTGAAAATAACTATCACATAGAGTTGTTGTCAGGATAAAATATCCATAACAAGTTTAACAAGGTGCCTGCCACATAGCAAATTTTCAATAAATGACTGCTATTGGTATTGGGTGTAGAAAACCAATTTGGTGAGGACCATCTACGTGTAAGACACTGTTAAGCTCTTTGCCTATATTCTTCATTTTTCCTCATACAAAGTCTAAGTGGTAAATGCTACTCTTATTCTTGTTTTATATACCTGAGGAAACTGAGGCACACACATCCATGATCACATAGTTAGTAATGGTGAACCCAAGTTGTCTGGTTCTAGACGCTTCCTCAGAAAGGAAGGTCTAGTGTTTGGACTAAATAGCTGAGCTGCCATTTTTGCCTAAAACACCTGAGTGGAAGATTTCATCACTATCCCTCTCATTTGCTGACACCACTCAGTGAACATCCAACATCAACTGGACTCTGTCTCCTTGGATGGGCCTCAGGCTCAACATGGACGGGTGACCTCTTAAGAACAGTTACCCTTGCCCTGGTCTCCCAACTGAAAACAAAAAAGGGGACGGTTACATAAAGTAATACTGACCTATATTCTTGACACTCTAAGTTGTTTCTGGTTCTCCAGAGCAAACACAGATGTTCACTAAGAGAGAAGCACAAACTAATGTTCGATTCACTCTTACCCCTCAGGTGCCCTGCCATAAGCCCAGCTGGGCTGAGATCAGTGGATATTGACTGATTTGGTTTTGCTACCCGTGTTCCCTCAGGGGAAGAACAGCTCTCTAAACATCAACCCAAACCAAACAAAACGAAACACACAGGCTAGACAAAAGTTTATAATTTCAGATTTTTATGGAAAAATTAAGTTTGCAAAAGGCTGGTTAGAGTAATTACAGATGAGTCCTTTAAAGAAATTGCTTACTTTTTAAATATTTAAACACCATCAAATAAGAGTATTGCTAAATGGGTTTCTGGAGACTAGTTTTAATGAACAAGTGATAAAATCTTATAAAATTTTCATTCCATACATATAATATTTGTATAGATAAAGTTTGGCTCCGCAAGTAATTAAATACCAAGCCTTACAAGCTTGTTTTGCTAATTGGCTTAGGAGACATTGTTTCAAAATAAAAAACAAATCAGATTTTTTTCATCTGAATTAGCTATCTTATTACTAAAGTGTTACGGTTATTAGTTTTAAAATTGTTGTTTTATTTTTCTTTAAAGGATACTTTAAAAAATCTACTGACTAAATCTCTTCTGGAGCCATTAGCATCTGACAAACAAAAGCAGTGATTGGGGAATTCCCTGGCGGTCCAGTGGTTAGGACTCCTCGCTTTCACTGCCAAGGGCGAGGGTTCAATTCCAGGTCAGGGAACTAAGATCCTGTAAGCCATGTGGAGAGACCAAAAAAAGAAAGAAGTGACTGATAGCCAGGGTTATCGATGCTGTTTTAATACATGGCCCATTCCTTACAATGTCCCCAAACCACTCCATCATAGTTCCCCAGTAGGAGTCAGAAGTCCAGGTTCAAATACAGAACTATCACTGAATCATTTAGGGACAACCAAAACATTACTTAAATTACCCAGGCCTAGGTTTCCTATCTCCTGTAGATAATTGAACCATTTCCATAGGTTCCTCTGAGATGATGATGATGATAATGTTGATGGCAATGATGGTGATAATAATGATGGTGATGGTGCTGATAACGGTTGTGGTGATGATGATGATAATGTTGATGGCAACGATGGTGATGATGACAGCAGCTGCTGTTTACTGAGTCTTATCATATGCCAAAGGACTATTTTAAGCCTTTATCTTGAATTAACTCGCAACATACTTCTGGAAACCCTGGACCAGGGATCTCCTCCCAAATCCCTGTCCATTGTGCACTCTTGAGCAAAGAACACTGTGGCAGATTGCATTTTCAAAAAGTACCCTCAACAATATCTTTCATCCCACAGGCCCTTTGTACAATATGTTTTTGACACTTTTCGCATTAATAAGTGAGGTCTATGTTTCCTCCACTTGAATCTGCGTGGGTTGATAACTATGGCAGAAGTGGTTCCATGTGACTTCCAAGAATAGGTCATAAAATGCATAACAGCTCCTGCCTGGTTCTTTTTGAGATGCTTACCCTCGAACCCAGCCACGAGGCTGTGAGGATCTATGGCCACAGGGAGAAGCCCCGTGTAAATGCTACAGCTGCCAACCCCAGTGGGTTCCCCGCTACCAACATCAACTGCCAAGTGGGTGAGTGAGGGTGTCTTCAGAGACTCTAGTCCCCAGTCACGGAGTCACCTTCAAGTCTTACCAGTGGGGCTCTCAGACATCAAGGCTCTGTCCCTGTTCTGGGTCCATTCTGAATTTCTGATCCACAAAACTGGTGAACCTAACAAATCATTGGTTTTAGGTCTCTAAGTTTGGGGTGTTTTGTTATCAGCAATACAGGCTTTGCTCTCTGAGACCCTAGACAAGAGCCAGATCTAGGACCTCTTTGTTCCTACTCCTAATGTGTGGTGTCTGTGGCAAAATCAGACAGAGCCCCACGTACTGTATGTCTGAGCTTTTAAACGCTATAAATCAAGCTAACGAACTTTTTTAAAAAATAAATTTATTAATTTATTTATTTGTTTGTTTATCTATGGCTGTGTTGGGTCTTCATTGCTGTGCGCAGGCTTTCTCTGGTTGTGGTGAGCGGGGTCTACTCTTCGTTGTGGTGCGTGGGCTTCTCATTGCGGCGGCTTCTCTTGTTGCGGAGCACGGGCTCTAGGTGCGCTGGCTTCAGTAGTTGTGGCACGTGGGCTCAGTAGTTGTGGTTTGTGGGCTCTAGAGTAGTTGTAGCACAGGGGCTTAGTTGCTCGGCAGCATGTGGGATCTTCCCCGGCCAGGGCTCGAACCTGTGTCCCTTGCATTGGCAGGCAGATTCTTAACCACTGCGCCACCAGGGAAGCCCTAACAAACTATTAAGTAAAATATGCTCTGTCTTCCTACGTAAATATACCTTGATAACAACCTGAAAGATTCTAATTAAAAATTCCCATGCTCCTCAGAGCTTTGTCCTGGAACATGGGCTTCTGGGGCAACTGGCCACCAGCCTGTGGTCTGCCCACTTCCCTTCTCCATCCTCCATCTCCACCCTACACCGCAACACTGCAACCCCAGCTGAAATATCTAGTCCTCAGTTCTACATGCAAATGGCATGATCCCACCTCAGGGCAGGGGGCATGAGCGGGAGGACAGACACCTGCCAGCCTACCAAGATGGAAGCCCACGCACGCCCTGGGGTACATGCCCTGGGGTAGTCTCAGGGCCATTTGAGCAGGAAGCTCCCAAGGAGGGTGTGGTCTTGGGATGGGCCCCACCTCTTGTCCCATGGGAAAGGGCACTGCCAGAGGAGGGCCAGAGCAGGGCCCTCTAGAGCACAGGGCCTAGGGCAGGGATCTCAGACAGCACTGCTCCTGGGCCTTCCCTCCGCAGCGGCTCAGAACTGAAGAGGCTGTAGTAGACATACCCAACCTGACTTCTTCCTGTAGCAGCACGGGAAGAGGAAAGAACGTGCGAGGGTTTCTGGAATCACTTTACTCCTTCACCAGAGGTTCTATCCCCACACCCATACCAGGCTCAGGAGAAGGATTGGAGGGACATTGTTAGATTGTGTCCAACGTCTCTTAGCCCTCGTTCTCTTGGACCTGTTTTTAAAGAGCACACACATCCTGCTGTGTTCTTCCATGCAGCTTTGCCATCAACAAAGCCAGGAAACATACTTTGATACCCGTTTGCCTCCTTACCTATAATTATCAGTTGGTTCGAACTAAAGAAGGGGAGCGGAGCTCTGGAGATTGAGGAGCACCCCAAATCTCCAACAACAAGCAACTCTCCAGAATTCACATCGTTGGCTCCCCTACCCTTGCCCCCTCCTGAACTACGAATTTCAGAGTCCCGAAGAGACAAGCAAACTGGAAGATCCTTCCAAGAATTATGCATCGGATGGGGAATGGGAAAGAAGCATCAATATCTGGATTTTTCTAAACCAGGGGTCCCCAACCCCCGGGGCTATGGACCGGAACTGGTCCGTGGCCTGTTAGGAAACAGGCTGCACAGCAGGAGGTGAGTGTTGGGTGAGCGAGCAAAGCTTCATCTGTATTTACAGCCATTCCCCATCACTCACATCACCGCCTGAGCTCCGCCTCCTGTCAGATCAGCGGCGGCATTAGATTCTCATAGGAGCGCGAACCCTACTGTGAACTGCGCATGCGAGGGATCTAGGTTGCACGCTCCTTATGAGAATCTAATGCCTGATGATCTGAGGGGGAGCTGAGGCGGTGATGCTAGCACTGGGGAACAGCTGCAAATACAGATTATCATCAGCAGAGAGGTTTGACTGCACAGAGACCATAATAAATCAGTTGCTTGCAGACTCATATCAAAACCCTATCAGTGAGTAGCAAGTGATAATTAAGCTGCATCTTACGGAGTAGACTGGACATAAGCAACACACTTCGGGTGGCACTGTCTCCCATCACTCCCAGATGGGACCATCTAGTTGCAGGAAAACAAGCTCAGGGCTCCCACTGATTTTGCATTATTGTGAGTTGTGTAATTATCTCATTATATATTACAATATAATAATAATAGAAATAAAGTGCACAGTAAATGTAATGTGCTTGAATCATCCTGAAACCATCCCCCACCCCCCGGTGCATGGAAAAATTGTTTTCCATGAAACCAATCCCTGGTGCCCAAAAGGTTGGGAACCGCTGCTCTAAACTGTTTACCTCAGTTGTATGTATTCTAAAATGTGAAGGTGTTAAGATGATGAAAAGATCGGGAATTGCTAAGGTGGAGGAACAGACTTACAAAGGAAAAAATGGAAAAGTATTTGGGGGATGGGGGCCAGACTAAGAATCGAGAACCAGAATCTCCAGCAGATGCTATGGCTGTCCTTCAACAGCACTCCTGTTCACCACCATAAGGTCAGGAGGCAAGAGGGGAATAAAGAGCCTGGTCTATTCTGTTGGTGGGCCTCAGGAGAGCACAAGAAAATTCCACCAAGGATGAAATTTGGCTCACTGTCACCCTTTCTGTCACCAGCCCCATCACCACCAGACTTGCTCCCAAAGCAAATTCCAATTGACTAGTTAACTTGTGTGTGCATTGTAAGTTACCGGAAGCAGGCATTGCCCAGCCTGAGCAATTTAGGTGGAAATTCAGCTGCATTATACTTATTAAAAGTGTCAGATTACAGAGGCTTCCCTGGTGGTGCAGTGGTTGAGAATCTGCCTGCTAATGCAGGGGACACGGGTTCGAGCTCTGGTCTGGGAGGATCCCACATGCCGCGGAGCAACTAGGCCCGTGAGCCACAACTACTGAGCCTGCGCGTCTGGAGCCTGTGCTCCGCAACGAGAGAGGCAGCGATAGTGAGAGGCCCGCGCACCGCGATGAAGAGTGGCCCCCGCTTGCCACAACTAGAGAAAGCCCTCGCACAGAAACGAAGACCCAACACAGCAAAAATAAATAAATTAATTAATAAACTCCTACTCCCAACATCTTCTTTAAAAAAAAAAAAATTGTCAGATTACAGAATTGTTTAAGTTAAGCTACATTATAAAGTTACAATAACAGTAGGGTCAAATTAACGTGCTGACATTAGTGAAAGAACTCGTTAGTTCTTTGCAAGTGATTAGCAAAATGATGTCCTAAATATGTACACGTGTATAAATATACATTTCACATGAACATACGTATCTGTAAGAGAAGTTGGGCTGTATGTATGTTTTAGAACCCAAGCAGTAGGCAATGGAGAAACTAGTTTGCAAAGAGGTTTTCATTATTCACCACTGCTTTTAATGACCTGTATCCTGAAAACACCTTCTACTTAGACAGATGTGACCTGGCAGTGACCTTTGCTTAAACATTATTTTGGTTTTCTGGGAAATTTGTTTAACTGGTTTAGATTTTGAACAAGGGAGGCAACTGTGAACTCAAAACCAATTAAATGCTGAGCTGTTGAGAAACCCTGGCTCCCAAAGCTACAAAAAGACAGGACGGTGGGTGAAATGGAATTTGGGAAATTTCACTGCATTCAAGTCGGGAGGTTAATGGAAAGAACAGGAACCAGAAGAGAAGTCTCCTTGTGTAGGCTGTGCCACTTAGTAGCCATGTGACCTTGGACAAGTCACCTGACCTCTCTGAGCTCCCCTTTCCTCCTCCATAAAATTGTGATAGTAAGTCGGTCTTCCCTGCATCAACAAATGGTAGAAAAATGGTGAAATGGATGAAAAGTTCCTTTTTAAATACAAAATGTACAGTATTAGGCTCCATGCCTAATTTACTTGACATGTAATTTAATTTTCCCTATGTGTTGTGTCTGAGGTTCTCTACCAGATTGTAAGTTCCATCCGCACAGGAAATAGGTGTACCATAGCACTGGCTCTGTCCATATTGGCATTCTATAACACCTATGAATAAATTCTTGTGAATGACTAGAGAATCAGGTATTTACTTTTTCACCCTTGAAACTTAAGCCCTGTTGGGGCACAAAGAATGTGTGCTCTTTAATAGAGGGCAAAGCAACCTATGTCATTGAGATAAACATCAAGCTGTTTTGGAACAATTACTGGTGACTTCCTCTGTCCCTTCCTGGAGATTCTTGGCTTGTTGTTTTGGTGGTGGTGGTTGTTTTAATCTTCTCTCCCTCTATTTTCCCTTCACTCTTCTCCTCTCATCTACACTCTGATGTTTCCCATCTCTCCCTTTTTCCTGTGGGCCCGTTAATGGCCTTCTGGGCTAGAAGGTTACTGCATCGTGCTCTAAAACCTCTGAAACCGTGGTGCTCAGACCAGCAGGCATGGCATCACCTGCAAGCTGTTGGCAATGCAGAATCTCATCAACCACTGTCCACCCCACGACAAGATCCTGAGTGATTGGTGTGCACATTAAAATTTGGGAAGCACTGCTCTACAGTGCACACACACACACACACACACACACACACACACAGAACTAGCTCTTTGCTAACTCACTGATCAAACTTAATTATTGTGGGCTGATTGTCAGTTTATCCTATTAGACCAGTTGTTTCTCTCTTCCTTAATTTGATTCTCTTGTTTATTTTGCTCCTCTCTAGCATCTCCTCATAAGGCCTGGGGATGGCAATTAAGTAGAAGCAGTATCAAAACTATTCTTTTTAGCAAGTTGGGTAAAAAGTTTAGTGAGGAAAGGGTTACGAAGCATATTCTTAAGAGGATTTTTGAGTTTTCGAGTGCAACCCAGATGTCAGCTGCCGTCACCCCATCACATGAGGTTTGGGTTAAATTAGCTCAAGCTGACTCTGCGGTGTCCTGCAGGAACCTGAACGCCCTCCTCAAGACTGCACATGCCCGAGGGCGGACCTCTCAGGACCACATCGACCTCCAAGCTTGTGTTCAATAAGCCCCTGACCTTACTCCTCTTTTTAGCCGGTTTCTCTCCTCTGGACTCCTCCCAAACGTGGACTTCGAAAGGCTGCTCTGCCCTTGATCTCTCTCCTCCCCAACAGTGGTACAAAAGGCATCGATGTTCAGAAGCCTTAACTGAAAGTTGGGAGACGGAGATGGTTTACACCCCAAGTAATTTAAAATGGCCACTTGGGCACATTTGTTCTTAAGTTCCTTCTCCAGGGCTCCACTTTGCAGATCCAGGTGCCTGCCTTGCTGCCTCATCCAGCCTCTTTCTTCTCTACCTCCCTCCCCTTGTCCCTCCCCCAAATTCAAGTTCCAGTTCTTATGTGTGACACTCCGGCAATTTTGTTCTGTTTTGCAGACATCTTTTAACCCATAACCTCAAGTTTTCAAATTGTTTTCCTGAACAAATTTTCTCCCCTACAAAGCCGCGTGGTTACAGGTGTTTCAATAATAATTTGGGGTGGGGGGGGTTACTGAAGTATAGTTGATTTACAATATTATTTTAGTTTCAGGTGTACAGCATTGTGATTCAGTATTTTTACAGGTTATATGCCATTAAAAGTTATTACAAGATAATGGCTACAATTTCCTGTGCTATACAGTATATCCTTGCTGCTTACCTATTTTATACACAGGAGTTTGTGTCTCTTAATCCCATACCCCTAATTTGCCCCCTGCCCTTCCCTCTCCCCTATGGTAACCACTAGTTTGTTTTCTATATTTGTGAGTCTGTTTCTGTTTTGCATATACATTTGTTTGTACTATTTTTTAGATTCTACATATAAGCAATACTATATACTATTTGTCTTTGTCTGACTTATTTCATTAAGCATAATATCCACATTACTGCAAATGGCAGAATTTCATACTTTTCTGGCTAATATTCCATTATATACACACACACACATGCACACACACACACCCCTTATCTTCTTTATCCATTCGTCTGTTGATGGGCACTTGGGTTGCTTCTCTATCTTGGCTATTGTAAATAATGCTGCTATGAACATTGGAGCTCATGCATCTTTTCAAATTAGTGTTTTTGTTTTTTCCAGATATATACCCAGGAGTGGAATTGCTGGATCATATAGTAGTTTTAGTTTTAGTTTTTTGAAGAACCACCATACTGTTTTCTATAGTGGCTGTACCAATTTACATTCCCACCAACAGTGTAGGAGGGTTCCCTTTTCTCCACACCCTCTGCAGCATTTGTTATTTGTAGACTTTTTGATGACAGCCATTCTGATAGGTGTGAGGTGATATCTCATTGTTGTTTTGATTTGCATTTCTCTGATAATTAGTGATGTTGAGCATCTTTTCACAAACCTGTTGGCCTTCTATATGTCTTCTTTGGAAAAATGTCTATTCAGGTCTTCTGCCTATTTTTAATGTGGTTTTTTTTTTATATTGAGTTGTATGCACTGTTTATTTTGGATATTAACCCCTTGTCAGCCATATCATTTGCAAATATTTTCTCCCATTCTGTAAGTTGTCTTTTCATTTTGTCAATGATTTCCTTTGTTGTGCAAAAGCTTTTAAGTTTACCTGGGTCCCATTTGTTTATTTTTGCTTTTATTTCTTTTGACCTGGGAGATAGATTCAGAAAAATGTTGCTGTGGTCCTTCCCTCCCATGTCCTCCACCTGCCTTTTGTCTGTAGAAAAACTTCAGTCAAAAAATAAGTTTAATCAGAGAAGTGAGAAAATGCAGAAACAAAGGAAAACAGTCAAATGAGACCAAATAATAATAGTTTAGTCATTAAAGTCAAGGACCTTTAGTTCCTCCTCAAGGGCTACAGGTAAAATTCTGAGCCATGTCCTTCGAACTCTTTTGTAGATACTGAAGCCTCCACCAGGTGCAAGAAGTTAACTACGTGATGACCAGACTGTAGTCATGGCATAAGCTGCCACAATTCTGAGAACTGGCATCAAAGAAATGGGAACAAACCAACCCTGGAACTGAAGACAGACTGTACTTACTCAAGATGACACTGCTCAGACCACTGCATGATCAATTTCAAGATGACATCAGAGCTGACTGTACTATTTCTGCATGTAGCCCTCTCCCTCCACCTATAAAATCTCTTGCCCACTGATTGTCAGTGGGGGGAGTTGGCCTTTGGATATCAGTCGGCCCTCCCCCACCCCCGGTTGCCAGCCTCTGAAATAAACCAAACTTTCCTTTCCACCAGTCTTCCCTCTTTATTGGCTTTTGAGCAGCAAGCAGCCGGACCCCACTTTCGGTAACAAGGAAACCCATGGGTGCTAGTGAAGAGCAAATTTATCAAGTTCTTGTGAGTAAATGGCCTGTGTTGCCTGACTCTTGCCTGAAAAAACCAAAGACAAGAGTCTGGTTAAGGCTTCCTCTCATGACAAAGCAAGTAAGAGGGCCATGGGGGAGTAGGGGAGCAGCCAGCCCTTCTAGCTTTCAGTGGAGGAAGGATGCTAGGTTTTCCTGTGGATCAGGCTTGAATCATCAAAGGACCATGCCCAAGAGGACTCACCATGCCTGTCTTGAATGGCAGGGTGCGATAACTTTAGCAGAAAGAGGCTTGGATGTGCCTGTAGATGCAGAAGGGGAGTGTGTGTCACATAGAGTCAGCTAGAAGGTGACTCACTGTGCCAAGGAGTGGCACCATGAGAGGTCCCTGCTGGGGGAAACAGTATCTCTAGATGACCCACCAAGATGCCTAAGGAGGAAAAGAGCCAGCACCGGGGCCATGCATGGAGCCAACCTCAGATTACACACCAGTGGAAGACATTGTTGTTTTCCTCTACTCATTTTTTGCCTCCTTGGGGAAATCAGATTTAGCAGATGTGAGTGATGAGGAAGAAGAAAAGAAACTAGCCAAGTCACCTTTCTCTGAAGGGAGTGCAGAATCTTACCACCTACTACCCACCCACCACAAGATCCTTACTCCAATTATGTGTGCCATTCCTGGGCATGCAGGAAGACTGTGTTTCCCAACTTCAGTTGGCAGTTAATCTGGGTTCTGATGCCTAAATTCTGGGCAATGGAATACAAGTGAGAGTGATATGGGCCTAGCCACAAAGTCCCCTGCATGATCCTCCACTATTTGTCTTCTCCTCCAAGGGTGAACATGGAGGCCACAGGTTGAAGATGGCAGAGCCACAAGATGGAAGGAGCCTGGGTCCCTGAGTCACTGCCTGGAGGAGAGCTGCCCTACCCTCAATGGACGTAAGTGACAAAGGACTTTTTTATGCTAAAGTACCAAAATTTCAGGGGGTTTTATTTTGTTTTTTGTTTTATTAGTACAGCATGGTTTAGCCTGCCCTAATAATGCAGTGGAGGCTGGAGCAGGCCTGACCTGGCAGTGCTAGGGAGGGGAGAAGCTCTGCTTCTGAATTCAGCTCCCTCTGAATATAAGATGAGATACTAAAATTTTTATATGACACTGGAAAGTAATGCTTCATACTGAAAGATGCATTATTTTATTTTCTATTTTTAATTTTGAAATAATTATAGATTCACAGGAAGTTGTAAAGATAGTACAGAGAGTTCTCAGGTTTTCTTCATCCAGTTTCTTCGATGGTTACCTGTGACATAACTATAGTACGGTATCAAACCAGGACACTGACATTGGTGCATTGTGTTTGTATAGTGCTGAATCATTTTATCACACATGTAAATTCATGTAAATACCAGCTACCAGAGATCTCCCTGGGGCTACCGCTTTCTAGTGACACCCACCTCCCACATCACTCCCCTTCCTCCCATTTCTAATCCCTGACAACCACTAATTTATTCTCCATCTCCATAATTTTGTCATTTTAAGACTGTTATAGAAATACAATAATAGCTCTATGACCTTTGGAGATTGGCTTTTTTTAAATCAGCATAAAGCCCTTGAGATCCATCCAAGTTGTTGGGTGTATCAATAGTTCATTCCCTTTTATTTCAAGGTACAGATGTACCACTTTTGTTTAACCATTCACTTATTGTAGAACATTGATTGTTTCCACTTTTGGACCAAAAAGTAAACAAATAAAAATGCTATGAACAATCATGTATAGGTTTTATGTGGACATGTTTCATTTTTCCAGGATAAATACCCAGGAGTGTGATGGTGTGATTGTATGGTAAGTCTATGTTTAGTTTTCCTTTTTTTTTTAAGAAACTGTCAGGATATTTTCCAGAGTGGCTGCAACATTTTAAATTTCCACCAGCAATGTGTGAGAGACCCAGATTCTCCACATCCTTGCCAGCACTTTGTAGTCTCACTACTTTTTAATTTTAGTTGTTCTAATAGGCGTATAGTAAAATCTCATTATGATCTTAATTTTCACTTGTCTGATGGCTGATGATGGTGAACATCTTTTCATGTGCTCATTTGTCATCATACATCTTCTTTAGTAAATGTTTCTTCATGCCGTTTGTCCATTTTATAATTGAATGGTTTGTTTGCTTTTTAACTGCTGAGTTTTGAGAGTTTTTTATGTATTCTAAATACGAGTCCATTTTCAGATACGTGGTTTGCAAATACTTTCTCCCAGTCTGTAGTTTGTCTTTCATCCAATTTATCAATTTTTTTTTCTTTTATGGATCATGCTTTGGTGTCATGTCTAAAAACTCTTCACCAAATCCTAGGTCTCAAAGACTTTCTCCTAAGTTTTCTTCTAAAAGTGTTACAGTTTTACATTTAAATATATGAGATAATTTTTGTAAAAGGTATGAAATTTAGGTCGGTTCATTTTTGCCTGTGGATGTCCAATTGCTCCAACACCATTTGTTGAAAAGGCTCTCCTTCCAGTTAATTACTTTTGCACCCTCAAAAATCAATTGGTTGTTCTTGTGTAGGGCTATTTCTGGGTTGAATATTTTGTTCCATTGATCTAGGTACCTATCCTTCTGCCAGTATTGTGCTGTCTTGACTGATATTATTTTCTAATATGTGAAAGTGGCTAGCCCAGGTTATGGATCTGCCTAACTTATTAGCCAGTAGGAAGGAGAGTGATCCAATGGTGTTTGGAGAGAGTGGTGAAAAAGAGTAAGTTTTCTATCTGCCAAAATCTCACCAAGTTCAGTTTGTTCAATAGGCAATTATAAATATCCACTTCTTGGAGGGTTTCTGTTTGTGTTTTTATTTTGTCTTTTGTTTCAAATTTGTTTTTTTTTTTTTGCTGCATCATATATGAGAAGCATTTAACATTGTATCTAGTACATTGTAAGTCTTCAATTTTATTGTTTGTCATCAATATTCAGCATATCATCCTCTGCCTCACCCATACTCCTCTCTGAACCCCTTTCTAACAGTTACACAGGGAAGCTAGCTTTTCTATCCCTCAAATACATCGCTCACTTATACCTAGAAGTTAAAAATTGCCTTAAGGAAAAAAAAAATCTTGCTTGTTAGCCTTTTTCACCCACCTTGAATGAAAGGGAAATTTATCTAGACAGGGAACAGACCTCAGAGGTGAACAGAGGTGAGGCTTCCTGACCTTCACAGCTACCCACCTGCCTTGTGCTTTTTCAGGTAAGGAGAGCAAGCTAAGCACCCGGACACCGTGCCCAGAGCCGGCCTCCTGGGTGGTCCATGGCATGTTCAGGGCCCCATGACAGCCAAGGCAGAGGGCTGGAGGGAACGGAGGAGCAAAGAAGGGAAGTCGCACATGTCCTTCAAGCCCTCCTCTGAGCCCTCCAGCACAGATCTCCGGGATCTAAATTGGGAATCCCTGAAGCTTAGCCAACCCCACAATGGCCTGGCTTAGATCTCCCAGCTGAGGACCAGCCTGGAGCCCACACTAATCAATGGGTTAATAAGGATTTTGCGGGCTGGGGAAGTCAGGGTTGCGGCAGCTGGGATGAGGAAAAGGGAGCATCATTATTTTTAATTTCAGCCAGTCAATGTGTTAATAAAGGAGTTGGATAAAATGCGAGGATGGTGGTGATTGCAGGTGGGGAGGAGGTGAGAGAAAAGCCCATCACTTTCTAAATGTTTGCCTGCAAGGGCAGCCTGATCTTTGAAATCAGAGTAGAGAATTCTTCAAGTCTGGTAATAGCAAACACTCTTCATCATGCCCTTCAGTGGCTGCTGACTGCAGACAGCTTTTTTTCCCTTCAACAATAGAAGAGATGGGAAAGAAAAGGCAAGCTTTTGGCCTCAGGGTTTTTTTTTTTTTTTTTTTTACCACGGCTCTTTCCGCTCCAACCTACATCTAAGAGGGAGGGAAACTATCTTTTGTTATCACTCAATCTCCCTTAAATTTAAGAACAGCTGGGGATATTTTTCATGATTCATTAAATTCACATCATTCCAAAGAAATCTTCCTGCCGATTTATCTTTGCCTCAGCAGTTGGGGCTCCAAGAGTGAGCAGTTTCCTGAATGCCATCAACCTGGGTCCACTGTTTTGGGCTGAGTCTGTGATCTTTCATGCTGGAATATCTTTTTTTGAGGGAAATATCTTTTTTTGAGTGAAAGAGAGCAGGAAAGGAATCAGGGTATTGAAATGAATCTTTCCAGTCAATTTTTCCCTTTCTGGGGCTAAAGAGAAAGTCGTGTGGCTGTCACAGCTAAAGACTAAACCCCAGCTAATATCCTCAGCGGGGAAGAATAATTAGTAAATTCTCTAATTAGAGTCCTGTTTACATTTCTCTTTTCATAGAGGCTAATCCTTGTGTTTAAAGAAGATATTCTGCCTTGATTAAAACCATTGGTTTTAATCGGAGTCACAGTAGAATCCATGGTAAATGCAAATGGACTTGAGTTCCATAGGTATTCATTCATTCAATCATTCATTCATTGAAGATCAACTATATACTTAGCGCTAAATACAAATACAACAATATCTCTACCCCCTGTGGGCTACGGCAAGCATAACAAACAAGTTTCATCCCCCATGCCAACTGTCATTCACTGGAGGTGACTTTCTAGAGGATTCTGAGGCCGTTTCCTTGTTCAAGAGAAAGGATAGCTTTACTGGATTACTGACATTCATCAAGTGGGCAGGAAGGTGGGGTAGACTAGAGAGAGGACCCCTCCCAAGCAGGTTATCTGTTGAACACCAGGGAGTACAGACCACTGTATGAATGGCTTTCAAATACTCTCCTGTGATCCTCACACAGGCACACAAATGCAAGTTTGGGCACGATGAGAGAAGTGGTTGGTGCAGCCCTGTGAGAACCCCTGGCTTCCTGAGCCCTGCCTTTTCCCTCTCGTGGTCTATATTCAAGTGACACAAGGGGCCAGGCTTAGGAAGTCACTGTGCTACCTGGGCAGCACAGCACAGAGCTGAGGAGCTCAGATTCTGGAAACAGCTATCTGGGTCACACACTGGCTCTGCTATTTGTGGTTGAGGAAAATTAGGCAAATGACCTAACTTCTCTGTGCCACAGTTTTCTCATCTGTAAAGTGGGGAGAAGAGTACCTACTATTGGATTGTTAGGAGAATTAAAAGAATTCCCATGGCGTCTGGCTCCTAGTAAGTGTCAGTGTGCCTGATCACTGGAGCTGTTGTGGTTGTTATTGCTGAGGACCATGCCTGGTCAGACACAGCTGAATAGTTCCACTCTCGTTCCACTCTCTCTCTTTTGGTTTCTCCTTTCTAATAGAATTATGTGCAAGTAGGAAAAAAGAGAAAAAAGAAAAAATTTGCATTTCTCTACATTTAAAGTTAATGACAGCCCCACATCCTGAGAGATTCGTGTAGGACTCTTTTATAAAAATCGAGTGTAACCACATCTGCCTCTTCTGGAATGAAGAACGGTAAGCTTGTATTTCAGCAAGTTTTTGAGGAACTCGAAAATAGGGATACATGAACTGATAAATAAGAAGCCATGGGCACAGTCACAAGCCCTGAATAAGCATAAAATAAAAAACTTAAAGAATTCTGGTGAATTATTATTCCATTAACATTAATGGTGGGAAACTATCCAGTCCCCTCCACATTATGTGTGCCCTTTCCTGATGGCCGATGAATGCTACATTTGTGACTTTCCTTCTTTATAAAGACCGCTGTAGGGGACACTGTAGGATATTTAAAGAATTTATGACACCTGGCTTCTGCCCCCAAGGAGCCTGACTGGGGAGGTTACATCAAAAAGAGTAAATCATTTGCAAAGTCAGGCATTACCACGGGGCCTCTGATTGCTGAAGGGACAGAGAGTGGAGAGGGATCTGGGTCAGGGAAGTTCATGAGGACAGACGGTAGATTTGAGAGAAATGTTAGATGGGCAAGGCACTTGAACTGAGGTCTCAGTTGGAAGGAAGGAAATAGAACCAACCAGCAGGTAACCTACAAGAGACCAAGTCCTCTCAAATACTTTCTCTCATTTAGTCCCTAGCAAACCTTCTGGGTGGATACTGACATTTTTATAATGAGGAAATGGAGCCCTTGAGGTCAAAGTTTCCTGAGACTTGAACCCGGTTATGGCAGACCCCCAAAGCACTTTCCACTTGATCATGCTATTCCTTTGAAAGCACAGAAGTTGAGAACATCAGGTACCAAAGGTCTCAGAGATGAAAAGACAGTGTCCCCTGGAAAAAGCTATAGGCGGGGGAGGTTGACATGGTGGCTGGAGAATCCCTCAAGGAAGTCTGGAAAGGAAGTGCCAGGCAGAAACTACCCCGTGTAAGAAACAGAAGGCAGAGGGGCAAGATTACGGAGTTTTCTAGTTGATTTTTATTTTATTTGTGTGTTTTGTTTTATTTATGTGTTTATTTTTACTGAATTTTGTGAAGCTCTGTGAGGACTTAATTTTTTTAATTACACAAGGCAAATTACCATTTGGGATCATTTTATTTCTTGTCTTACGTATATCAGCCTGCAATATAGAGATACTTCTCCATAATGAGGCTGAACTACTACAGACAAACTAGGGTCTTCATTTCCAGCCTTGAGTTCCATGGTCTGCCCCACCTAATTTTATCTAGTTTCCCATTAGAAATCAAGATGACCGGTTTGGGCTTCTTTGCCTCTTTTAGGCTCCAAAAAGTAGGCCAGAGAAGAAAGAAGGCAAAGCAATAGTCCATCAATTGACAAAATGAACCCTAGAATCATTTAACGAAACTCAGAGTGTTGTAGCCAGAATTGCAAAGCTCTCTGTGTCACCTGATGTTTAAAATCCTTTAATAATTTCCCATTTCTTTAAGCTTAAAGTCCAAATTTCTTAACCACGTGATACAGTGGTTTGGGACCCTGACCTTGTGAAGAGACACATCTGCATTTGAGTCCTAATTCTACAATTTACTAGCTGCATTACCTTGGGCAAGGTACTTCATCTAAGTCACAGTTTTCTCCTCTGTAAAATGGGGTTGACAACTGGCCCTATCCTATCCATAAGGTCGCTGTGAGGATGAAATGATACAGTGCATGCAAAGCCATTACTTAGTTCTGTGGTCTAGTGAAATGGTCACTATGAGATCTATCTTTTATAACTTATGAGCCCCATCTGTGACCTTACTCCTATCTACCTCTCCAGAGTAGTCTCTTAACACTCCCACTACCCCTGGCATTTACAGCCACACTGAGCTTCATGTCGTTTCCTCTAAGGCAGTTTTCTCTCTTGTGCCCCTGTGCCTTTGCACATGCCACTCCCTCTCTCTGGGTTATTCTAATTTTCCTCTTTGCATGGCCAATTGCTAGTTATCCTTCTATCTGAGCATAAACATCCTGCCTTCCCTGACCCTGGCAAGTGGAGCTAGACGCCCTTGTATGGTATTCCCGTGGCACTTCGTACATTCTATGTCATAGCGCTTTCCCCGGGTGATTGTGGTTGACTGTCTCCCTGCTAAGTATATGCTCCATGACGGCTTAGTATGACATCCCCAGCATTTAGCCTAGTGCCAGTCTCATAGTTGGCCCTTGGTCAATATTGGTCAATGAACAATTGTCCACAATGTCATTGTAGGAGAGAGATGGACCATATATGCCCTCCTAAGATCCCTTGGTAATGGTGGGTGTTTGCCTAAGCCCCTCATCTCTCGATACTTGCAGCCACAGGGACTCTAGTCCT
This sequence comes from Grampus griseus, assembly GCF_964374135.1. Taxonomy (NCBI): domain Eukaryota; kingdom Metazoa; phylum Chordata; class Mammalia; order Artiodactyla; family Delphinidae; genus Grampus; species Grampus griseus. The sequence goes on along the minus strand of NC_139017.1, from coordinate 40,028,165 downwards.
TCCATGGGTCTCACAGCTCTTTCTCTCTCTCCGAGTTTGAGGGATTCAGATAGATGCTCTGTGGCTTCATATTAGTAAAGGACTAGAAATCTTCCATCAGAACACCTGTGTGCAAGCAAGTCCAACAATGGAGTCTAGAAATGCAAATATGAGACCGCTGTACCAGATACTCAAGGTTAACAGGATGCCACGTGATTGCGGGATATACTATATTTTGCTGGTTCTCAACCCCGTCTGCTCATTAGAATCACTCTGGTAAGCTTCTAAAACACTGAAGCCTGGGCTCCAGATCAACCGAATCAAAATTTCCAGAACTGGGGCTGGGGCACCAGTAGTCCCTAAAGCTCTCCAGGTGGTTCAAACGTGCCGCAGAGTGAGAACGGCTGCCCTGGCTGGAGGGGTTCAGTGACAGGTGCAGGCATTCCTGAAATGCGGACTGAAGTGTTGTCAGTTGAACCTCAATCAGAAGGTGATGAAAATCACGCGCTGTTTAATAGCCCATTAATTTAAATCCACACACAAGGAGGAGAGGCTGCTCCCTTCCACCGTCACTATTAAGTATTTGAACGCAGTGAAATCCCTTCACAAAAAAAAAAAAAAAAAAAAAAGAGTCTCCCTCAAGCCTTAAAGTCATCAATAAAATAGAATATCAGTTTCATTCTATGGTACAAATCCCAATTTCCATTGAAAACCGCCTGACCCTAAAATATGTCAGGAGCTCGTTCTAATCACAGGAGATGTATTCTGAATAAGTCCCCTCTTTTGGGGATGGGTAAGTCTGCAAGTCACTGTTTTTACTGTAGCTGAAAAATTAATTCCTTTTCAGAAACATTCTCATCTTCTCCAAAAAGAAAAAAAAAAAGGCGTTTTTGATGTAGAGTGACAGGATTATGAAGTGACCCTCTAGGTCAGAAGGAGACTTTTCTTTTTCTCATCAAGGAAATCAATTTCTAAGTCCAAGTCTCTTAAAATAATATATTCTTGTGGCACACACACAGCTTTTTTGATCTGCTATGAAAAGAATAAGAGGTAAAGAGGATCAGGGGTGGCAATAGAATATTATAATCTGCCACACTCACACATCAGTCTTTCACTGAGTAATTCCAGATAAATTGAGGATTTACATATTTAAGATTAAATGGGAGAAAGAGTAGCTGATGCATAAATATAGGAATACAAAGATATAACTGAAGCCAGTTAACTCTTAAAACTTAGTTACTTGGTGCTTTTTTATTGCTCTACTTGGAAGTTTAAGGTTTATTAGTGACTAACCAAGATAATCTCTTTCAGATCAATTGAACTGACAACCCACCCTCAGGGAGTTTTTTTTCCTTGTCCTCAGTAAAATCCCAATTACACCGACAAGCAACAGTTAAATTCATACAAAGATGCAAAAATGCAGCAGATGGAAAACAGGAGGAAGCAGCTGGAAGTGTGTTTCCCTCAGAACTGTTTTTAACAGCCTGTGCACAAATAATGCCTCTCTAATACAGAGATAAAAATAAAACACAAATATTGAAAAGGTGACTGGTCACAACAACAAGATGGCATGAGACTCTGTTATCGTCCCTGGTTCTATTACCCTTGGATCATTCTAGATATTTGCCTGCTTTGGGGCTTCCGAGAAATCCTGAAAATCGGATTCAACCTCAGGATCCTGACTTTGCTGGGAGCACAATTACAGCCTGAATCCTTCCCTGTCACCATTCCCAAGAATCAGGTGCCTGCGTGGCTCTTCTCAGGGCCCCATTAGAGTCCCACCCCCAGGGAGCCACTGTTTCTCTCTCACTTTCTGACAGCTCAGAACACCTCTTAACAAAGCCGTGCCTTTCCTCGCTCAGGACTTTGATCCCATGTCGCTGAGCATGCGTCTCCCTGTAGGTGCTCCTTAAATAACAACCATGAGCGCAGGATATGCATTTTTCACATATGAAGAGAATTCTGACTCACCATGGAGCAGGGAGTGAAGTTCGGACCCTTTTTCCAGTGATGGTAATGAATTCAGCTGACGTTTCTTCAGGCTGCATCTACCTTGTCGTCTGTTCGCCCATCCTTCAAGCATTTCCTGACCACTTGCTAAGCCCAAGCTTCCACGGCAGGTGCTAAAGAGGAGAAAGAAATGAATGTGGTGGAGGGAGGAAGAAGGGGCACATGGGGGCAAATGATGGGGGCTTCAAAGGTATTGGCAATATTTTATTTCTTGACCTGGGTGCTGGTTACTTGCTGTTTTCTTTGTAATAATGCATTAGACAATATATTTAGGTTATGTGCACTTTTATAATCATGGGCTACGTTTCACAATAAAAAGTGAAAGAAAAAAAAAAGACAAATATGAAAGGTCCAGTCAAGCAGTTTTCACTCTAGTAGAAAAGATATACAAAGCAATCTTTCTTACAATGCAAGAGGAGGTGTGATCAATGCTGTAATTTATATAAAGATAATCATTCTAGATAAATACAATCATTTATCCACATTATATAGTTAATTAGCTACATAATCATTTCTCTACATAAATATAATTATTTCTCTACCTAAATAAGTATAAATAATTTAAAATAATGCTAGATAAGTATAAATTACTATAGGAATTCAAAGATCCATCGGGATAGATCAAGGTTTTCAGATAAGACATCAGGTGGCAATAGTTGAAATAGGCCTTGAAAGATGGGCAAGAATTCAACAGCAGGGCTGGAGCCCCTGGAAGGCGGGCATGGATCAGGAAGGAAGGTCAGGAGGAAAGAGTCCAGGGAGGAACTTCTTAATCAATGGACAGCAGGTCGTTTAACTAAAGCACAGAGAAGAATGTATAGAGCTAGAAAAGTATTTTATTTGGTGGACACAGGAGACCCATGGAAGAATTGTGAGCAAGAAATCATTTTATATTAGAACTGTGTTTAGTAGAGTTACTTTGGTGGTGATCTGCTGAGTGAATTGAAGGGAAGAGAGCATGCAGAGAGGAAGGCATTAGGTTATGTAGATCATCCTTGGCCTTCAGAATAGCAGGGTCGGGGAGAGGTGGCCCTCTGGAGGCTCAGGAACTCAGGACTCTACGTCCATATTGGTTTGAAGCTCTTTCATCACATAACATCCCCTTGGCCCCTCTTGAAATCAATTCCTCATTAATGTTGTCATTTGTCTCCCTTGGTTTCTTTCCTATGTTCATTCTGTGAGTCCTATAAAAGCTTTCAATGTGGGAAACGTATTATTCCCCCAAAATAACCTTGTAAGATTACAGAGGAAAGTTATAACTATGAGCAGCCAATCTGAATAATGCAACAACCAAATTACATCGTTTTTCTTTCCGCTTCTGAGTTTAACTTTCCCCTTCCCTTTGCCTTTGTCGACACAGTCTCTGTTGGTGGGTGGATTCTCATGAGGGTGTGTGTGTGTGTGTTTTTGGAGGGGGGGGCACATGTGCACCCATGTGACTACCTCTTTTACTGAGTTCTTGGTGCTTTTTTTAAAAAATAAATTTATTTATTTATTTTTGGCTGCATTGGGTCTTCGTTGCTGTGCACGGGCTTTCTCTAGTGGCGGCGAGCAGGGGCTACTCTTTGTTGCAGTGCGCGGGCTTCTTCTCATTGCGGTGGCTTCTCTTATTGCGGAGCACGGGCTCTAGGTGCATGGACTTCAATAGTTGTGGCTCACTGGCTCAGTAGTTGTGGCTCGTGGGCTCTAGAGCACAGGCTCAGTAGTTGTGGTGCACGGGCTTAGTCGCTCCACGGCATGTGGTATCTTCCCAGAACAGGGCTCGAACCCATGTCCCCTGCATTGGCAGGCGGATTCGTAACCACTGTGCCACCAGGGAAGCTCTCTTGGTGCTTCTTTATAAAAGTTTTGTTTGGTCCTACTAGGGTTTCTGGTAATTCAAAACTGTCGGCTACCTTACTACTTTTCACAGCTGGAACTAGGGCAGCTGTTAGGATGATAAGAAACAGATATAACACCACTCACTTGGCTGCCATGGGCTTCTCTTTCTTGAGCACCATCACAATGTGTCAGAAACATGAACAACACTTAAAGGTCTATTTGGTGTGTTTATCTTTTTAAATTATGGATGAACTGGAACATTCAAAAGTGAGTCAAAGGAGATGAAGGAATCACCTCTACTGTTTGTTTACCCTCATCAAATGCTTTTAGGGGACCCAGAGTTGGTGCATTTTCTAAATTGCACATCCGTCTTTATTGCTTTTCTTGCAGTGGAATAGTTGTTCCCTATCTCATTCTGAGGTCTGTTGTTTTAGATGGCTGATGCACAGCGTTCTATTACTTCTTCTCTTCGGCTTCTGGGACACTGCATTTATCAAATAAGGACAGTTTGAGGAAGGTCAAGGTTCAAAAGGACTCGATGCCAATAGGAAATAAACCTTCTCCCTCCCTTTACACAGGCTTGCTCACGCCCCACAGCTGGGTCAGGTTTATGGCTGAAGGGAAGCTTATCATTGTTGGCTGGCTGGGTAACCAACCCTCGATTTACACATATAGCTGTCACCATTTCCCACTGTGTTTCCCCTGTGACTCATTTATTTCAAGTGCTATAGCAACAGGTCTGGGATGTGCACATGGTGAACTCAAGTTCCTCTCCACACTGAGTTCAAAACACCTCTCACCCTTCAGTGGACCAGAAGAAGTGTTCTTTTTAAATATCTGCCTGCTGACCCAGAGCTGGCCAACACGAGAGGGAATTTCCACCAGGACTTCGCAGGATCTTGGGGACTTCTTTCAGAAGAACTTAGTGTGTTGAGTTGGAGAAAGCTATTTTGTGAGTCAGAGCTTGGATTGTAGTTCTAGATCTATCAGAATGAGGGAAAACACTTTCTGAAGTTGGGAAAGCTCAGTGGCTCACGGTCCAAGTTGCATTGAAGTTGCCATGGAGAAGTGAGAAAAATGGGAAGAATGCAGTAAAGTTTTCATTAAGCTAAATTATTTCATCAAAGGAGCTATCCTTTATTTTAAATGTTCTACTTCTCTGATGTTAAAAAACCCATCATTCATAGCCTAGTTCAACAATTAGCGTCTCTCAGAATCCTGTTATGATATTCTCAATATATCTCAATGGCTCTTTTTTTTTTTTTTTTTTTTTTTTTTTTGGCGGTACGCGGGCCTCTCAATGTTGTGGCCTCTCCCGTTGCGGAGCACAGGCTCCGGACGCGCAGGCTCCGGACGCGCAGGCTCAGCGGCCATGGCTCACGGGCTCAGCGGCCATGGCTCACGGGCCCAGCCGCTCCGTGGCATGTGGGATCTTCCCGGACCGGGGCACGAACCTGTGTCCCCTGCATCGGCAGGTGGACTCTCAACCACTGCGCCACCAGGGAAGCCCTCAATGGCTCTTTTAATTCCCATAGTACTTGATATTTATCTTACCCAATGACGTTAAAAAGCCGTTTTTTCTGTAAAATATTAATGATGGGTCTTTGAATCCATACCTGAGTTTAGAAAAAGGTCAGCGGGCTGACCCAGAGTATGAGACTTTTTATTTTTTCAGTTCACCCATCTATCCTTAAACCCACCTCTGAAATTCACCACCACTGGGCCAGATAAATCCTAAGGATCATTCCAGACCAACAGCCTTTAAAGTCTCAGTGAGCATCTATGCCTGTTATCTGAAGTTATCTCCACAAAATCCCAGCAAAGCAGCTAGGACAGAGATGGTCCATGTATATTCATTCATTCATCCCACCAGGAGAGATGCCTACTGTGTGCTAAGTGATAATTACTGCCCTTGGGGGACTCACAGTTCACAGTCCCGGGTAAGCGATGTTTATGCAAAACTATAGTAAAAATATATGTGTGTTCATACATATACATGACTTAATATGAAACACATGATCATCAGAGAACACTGCAAAGCTCTTCCTCTCTCCTCTCTGTAGTCAACCTTCTTAAAGTCTATCGTTCTATTCATTTGAATGTGTTCTTGCAAAATATATATTGCTGGTTCCTGTGAATGTTTCTAATTTTGCAAATGATATTCTTACGTGTCATAGTCTGTTTTCTACTTTTTTTCCCACTTCTTAGATCCATCCATGTTGCTGGCATACATCTAACTTGGATGAAATCAATTTCATCTTTTGGTGGGGGGGCCTTAAAGTTTGTGTTTTGACATTTGTTTAAAGACTTTTCTCATCCCTAATCACAAGGATATTCTCTCGAACTTTCTTCTATAAATTTATAATTTAATCTTTCTCATTTAGGAATTTAATGCATCTAGTGACCTTATGTGAAGATCTAGTTTTATTTTCCTCCACAGACTGAACCAGTTTTCCCAATATTATCTGCATGCAATCCACACTTCACCTCTTGATTTGTAGTGCCTCCTTTATTATATAATAAGTGCCTGCATGTACACGTGTGTGTCTCTGAGGTAGGTATTTTTAGAGTGACTTTCCCAAGGTCACTCAGTCTGAAGGCAGCTTAGCTGAGATTACATGCTCTCCAGTACATTTGATCACATTGTTCTTTTAAGATTAATAAAGCTTACTCAGAAGTCACAGGATGTTACAGCCGGAAAGGAACCTAGGGATTCTGGGCTAACTCTTTTATTTTCTATCTGATACCTTGGGCCCAGAGAGGCTGAGTGACCTGCCTGAGTCAGAGCAAGAGAGCCAGAGCTCACATGCATTTCAACTCTAGTGATTTCAAGTCTGCTGCTGTTTTCACTGCACTTAAAGCTATTTAAATAGAATTTGAGGGCGTAGACACAAGAGTCACGTGGAAAAACCTGTACCCCACATACATTTGGTGTTCACATTTAAAACATATATTTGACCTAAACAATTCAGTACTATTGTCCAACTAGAGGATAGGTGAAAAACAGGCAGTAAGAAATAGAAGAAGGGAAGGAGATTTTTCTGCATAGTCAAAAATTGGTATTACAAGATTCACTTTATTTACTGGAGTGAATCTCAGATCCTTACTCAGTTCCTCTTTGCTTTTACTTCACGAACAGCCTAACCAAACTTGGTTATCTGATTACCAGGAGAGGCAGATTACAAACAGTAAACTAGAGGTGAGGAGAGGAGGTTATTAAAGACACCACGAGGAAATAAATTAGAAAGATTACAAAAAGCCAGAACAGGATTCAAATGGCACAATAACATGGCACTGTGGTGTATGAACAGTCTTTCAAAGCTTGTGAGGGGCTGAGGGCAATTACTGTATCGTGGTCAAATAACCATCATTCAAGACAATACTTGAGATCCCAAGAACAGGTTAAACTATGTTGATTATTCAGATATACACTACTAGATATAAAATAGATATAAAACAAGGAACTACTGTACAGCACAAGGAACTATACTCAACATCTTGTAATACCTATAATGGAAAAGAAACTGAAAAAGAATATATATGTATGTGTGTGTGTGTGTGTATATATGTATACAATTTAATCACTTTGCTTTATACCTGAAACACTGCAAACCAAATATACTTCAATACAAAAATAAAAAATATTAACATCACCAGAAAAATTATGTTGATCGTATTCTGTTACTGAACACAGGAAAGTGCATAATATATTTTATATATATTTTCATTCAAAATGTCTAAAATAGTAATCAAATTCAAGGGCCTATTTATATTTCTTTTGTAACTGAGAGGGCCTAAATGCAATGACACCCCCGTAGCAACAGACACACCTAGCACCTATATCATGATTTCTAACACCATTCTCCAATAAAAGGAACCAGGGATGCTTGGAGGAATGGCTGATTCTAGGACTCAGGTAGGAAATATGCAAGATGAGCCTGAAGCAATTTGTAGAGCCAGAAAGTAAAGAAGAGCTCAAAAACAAACCAAAAAACCCACAATGATGTGTGACTACAGTGAAGGCACACAGGAGCCAGCTAAAAGAGCTCCAGACTGCCAGAGCTGGAACAATTTCAGCAACAAAATAAATAAAGCAGTGCTAGATTATGACCCAAGGTATAAAATAAATAAATATAAATTAAACCTCACGGTATTTATTTTACATATAAATAAAATATATAATAAAATATCATAAAATATCATAAAATATAAAATATTATATAATAAAATATTTATTTCATTATATAAATAAGTGATTGGATAAATAAATCTGAGAGAAGAAGCAAGTCTCCCTTGCAGAAGAATTCCAAATAATTTATGTAGATAACCACCCTCAAGGAGAGGACATCTTGTGATACTCTTCCTTCCAAAGAGTATAGTAGACAAAGAGGGGAAGAAAGAGTAACTTTACAGTAGAGAAACATGACCAAAACGACCTCAGCTAAGCAACCCAGGTCAACGTCAGCAGTGACACACTGACTGTATCCTTGATGTGATGTGATGAAAATTCATTTTACCTCTCTGACCTTCCTCCCCAAAACCCATAACCTCAGTCTAATCATGAGAAAATCATCAGACAAGTCCCAGTAGAGAAACATTCTACAAAATAGCTGACCAGTACTCCTAAAACTGTCAAGGTCATCAAAAACAAGGCAAGTCTGAGAAACTGTCACAGTCAAGAAGAGCTTAAGGAAAAATGCCAATTACATGCAATGTGGTGTCCTAGATGGGAATTTTGGAACAGAAAACGACATTAGGTAAAAATTAGGAAAATCTGAGCAGACTGTGGATTAATAATAATCTATCAATATTGGTTCACTAATTGTAACAAATGTACCATACTAATGAAAGATGTTAATTATAGGGTTTGGGATTTATGGGAACTCACTATACTAACTTTGTAGTAAATCTAAAAGATAAAGTTTATTAAAAAAAAAAATAAGTGAAGGGCCTATAGAGTCAAATCCTCATGTATCCAGAGAATTTGGGGTTCTAGGAGTAAGAATTTCATGGTCCTGTACAATTAAGCATTTGTCTTATACAATTTAAATGATGATATTTTCAAATGTAGCTATAAATGGGATAATTTATACCTTTGGGTAACAAAGCACCATAATTATATGCTATGTGACCAAACTCAACCTTGAAATCTAGAGAAATGTGATAGTCCTACTCATGAGGATGTTCCAGCACCTAGGACAGTAGCTGGCACATGTTGGGCCATCTACTTGAAGACTGATAAAGGAATGAAGAAATTCAAGATGACAGAATCAAGACTATTTAATGTGGCAAAAATTGTGTTTTGAAGGTGAAAATTAATTGAGACATATGGAAGACGAACACAAAAACTGAACCATTCAAAAATTCAGTGACCTACTTCACATTTGTTCAGAAAGCTATTTAAAAAGAAAAAAAAAAAAAAAGAGGAGATCAGACCACACCTTCAAGATGGCAGAAGAGTAAGACATGGAGATCACCTTCCTCCCCACGAATACATCAGAAATACATCTACATGTGGAACAACTCCTACAGAATACCTACTGAATGCTGGCAGAAGACCTCAGACTCCCCAAAAGGCAAGAAACTCTCCATGTACCTGGCTGTGTGGCTGACAGGGTCTTGGTGCTCTGGCTGGGTGTCAGGCCTGTACCTCTGAGGTGGGAGAGCCAAGTTCAGGACATTGGCCCACCAGAGACATCCCGGATCGACATACAATCAAATGGTGAAAGCTCTCCCAGAGATCTCCATCTCAACGCTAAGACCCAGCTCCACTCAATGACCAGCAAGCTACAGTGCTGGACACCCTACTAGGCCAAACAACTACCAAGACAAAAACACACCCCACCCACTAGCAGAGAGGCTGTCTAAAGTCATAACAAGGTCAGAGACACCCCAAAACACACCATCAGACACAGTCCTGCCCACGAGAAAGACAAGATCCAGACTCATCCACCAGAACACAGGCACCAGTCCCCTCCACCAGGAAGCCTACACAACACACTGAACCAACCTTAGCCACTGGAGGCAGACACCAAAAACAACAGGAAATATGAACCTGCAGCCTGCAGAAAGGAGACCCCAAACACAGTAAGTTAAGCAAAATGAGAAGACAGAGAAACACACAGCAGATGAAGGAGCAAGGAAAAAACCCACCAGACCAAACAAATGAAGAGGAAATAGGCAGTCTACCTGAAAAAGAATTCAGAGAAATGATAGTAAAGATTATCCAAAATCTTGGAAATAGAATGGAGAAAATACAAGAAACGATTAACAAGGACCTAGAAGAACTAAAGAGCAAACAAACAATGATGAACAACAAAATAAATGAAATTAAAAATTCTCTAGAAGGAATCAATAGCAGAATAACTGAGGCAGAAGAATGGATAAGTGACCTGGAAGACAGGATGGTGGAATTCACTGCCATGGAACAGAATAAAGAAAAAAGAATGAAAAGAAATGAAGACAGCCTAAGAGACCTCTGGGACAACATTAAATGGAACAACATTCTCATTATAGGGGTCCCAGAAGGAGAAGTGAGAGAGAAAGAACCTGAGAAAATATTTGAAGAGATTATAGTCGAAAACTTCCCTAACATGGGAAAGGAAATAGCCACCCAAGTCCAGGAAGCACAGAGAGTCCCAGGCAGGATAAACCCAAAGAGAAACATGCAGAGACACATAGTAATCAAATTGACAAAAATTAAAGACAAAGAAAAATTATGGAAGGAAACAAGGGAAAAATGGCAAATAACATATGAGGGAACTCCCATAAGGTTAACAGCTGATTTCTCAGCAGAAACTCTACAAGACAGAAGGGACTGGCATAACACACTTAAAGTGATGAAAGGGAAGAAACTACAACGAAGATTATTCTACAGGCAAGGATCTCATTCAGATTTGACAGAGAAATCAAAAGCTTTACAGAGAAGCAAAAGCTAAGAGAATTCAGCATCACCAAACCAGCTCTACAACAAATGCTAAAGGAAATTCTCTAAGTGGGAAACACAAGAGAAGAAAAGCACCTACGAAAGCAAACCCATAACAATTGAGAAAATGGTAATAGGAACATACGTATCGATAATTACCTTAAACGTGAATGGATTAAATGCTCTAACCAAAAGACACAGGATTGCTGAATGCACACAAAAACTAGACCCATATATATGCTGTGCACAAGAGACTCACTTCAGACCTAGGGACACATACAGACTGAAAGTGAGGGGATGGAAAAAGGTATTCCATGCAAATGGAAATCAAAAGAAAGCTGGAGTACCAATACTCATATCGGATAAAGTAGACTTGAAAATAAAGGAAGTTACAAGAGACAAGGAAAGACACTACATAATGAACAAGGGATCACTCCAAGAAGAATATATAACAATTATAAATATATATGCACCCAACATAGGAGCACCTCAACACATAAGGCAACTACTAACAACTATAAAAGAGGATATCGACAGAAACACAATAATAGTGGGGGAACACCTCACTTACACCAATGGACAGATCATCCAAACAGAAAATGAATAAGGAAACACAGGCTTTAAATGACACAATAGACCAGATAGATTTAAATGATTATTATAGGACATTCCATCCCAAAACAACAGATTACACTTTCTCCTCAAGCACGCATGGAACATTATCCAGGATAGATCACATCTTGGATCACAAATCAAGCCTCAGTTAATTAAAGAAAATTGAAATCATATCAAGCATCTTTTCTGACCACAATGCTATGATATTAGAAATCAATTACAGTGAAATAAACGTAAAAAACACAAACACATGGAGGCTAAACAATACGTTACTATATAACCAAGAGATCACTGAAGAAATCAAAGAGGAAATCAAAAAATACCTAGAGACAAATGACAATGAAAACACAATGACCCAAAACCTATGGGATGCAGCAAAAGCAGTTCTAAGAGGGAGGATTATTGCAATACAAGCCTACCTCAAGAAACAAGAAAAATCTCAAATAAACAATCTAACCTTACACCTAAAGGAACTAGAGAAAGAAGAACAAACAAAACCCAAAGATAGCAGAAGGAAAGAAATCATAAAGATCAGGGAAGAAATAAATGAAATAGAAACAAAGAAAACAATAGAAAAGACAAATAAAACTAAAAGCTGGTTCTTTGAAAAGATAAACAAAATTGATAAACCATTAGCCAGACTCATCAAGAAAAAGAGGGAAAGGACTCAAATCAATAAAATTAGAAATGAAAAAGGAGAAGTTACAACAGACGCTGCAGAAATACAAAGCATCCTAAGAGACCACTACAAGCAACTCTATGCCAATAAAATGGACAACCTGGAAGAAATGGACAAACTCTTAGACAGGTATAACCTTCCAAGACTGAACCAGGAAGAAACAGAAAATATGAACAGACCAATCACAAGTAATGAAATTGAAACGGTGATGAAAAATCTTCCAACAAACAAAAGTCCAGGACCAGATGGCTTCACAGTTGAACTCTATCAAACATTTAGAGAAAAGCAAACAACCATCCTTCTCAAATTCTTCCAAAATATTGCAGAAGAAGGAACACTCCCAAACTCGTTCTATGAGGCCACCATCACCCTGATACCAAAACAAAGATACTAGAAAAAAAGAAAATTACAGACCAATATCACTGATGAATATAGATGCAAAAATCCTCAACAAAATACTAGCAAACAGAATGCAACAACACATTAAAAGGATCATACACCATGATCAAGTGGGATTTATCCCAGGGATGCAAGGATTCTTCAATATACGCAAATCAATCAATGTGATACACCATATTAACAAATTGAAGAATAAAAACCATATGATCATCTCAATAGATGCAGAAAAAGCTTTTGACAAAATTCCACACTCATTTATGATAAAAACTCTCCAGAAAGTGGGTGTACAGTGAACCTACCTCAACATAATAAGGGCCAAATACGACAAGCTCACAGCAAACATCATTCTCAATGGTGAAAAACTGAAAGCATTTCCTCTAAGATCAGGAACAAGACAAGGTTGTCCACTCTCGCCACTATTTTTCAACATAGTTTTGGAAGTCCTAGCCACGGCAATCAGAGAAGAAAAAGAAATAAAAGGAATCCAAATTGGAAAAGAAGGAAAACTGTCACTGTCTGCAGATGACATGATACTATACATAGAGAATCCTAAAGACGCCACCAGAAAACCACTAGACCTAATCAATGAATTTGGTAAAGTTGCTGGATACAAAATTAATGCACAGTAATCTCTTGCATTCCTATACACTAATGATGAGAAATCTGAAAGAGAAATTAAGGAAACACTCCCATTTACCATTGCAACAAAAAGAATAAAATAACTAGGAATAAACCTACCTAGGGAGACCAAAGACCTGTATGCAGAAAACTATAAGACACTGATGAAAGAAATTAAAGATGACACAAACAGATGGAGAGATATACCATGTTCTTGGATTGGAAGAATCAACATTGTGAAAATGACTATACTACCCAAAGCAAGCTACAGATTCAATGCAATCCCTATCAAATTACCAATGGCAGTTTTTACAGAACTAGAAAAAAAATCTTAAAATTTGTATCGGGGGGCTCCCTGGTGGCGCAATCGTTGAGAGTCTGCCTGCCGATGCAGGGGACACGGGGTCGTGCCCCTGTCCGGAAAGATCCCACATGCCACGTAACGGCTGGGCCTGTGAGCCATGGCTGCTGAGCCTGCGCGTCCGGAGCCTGTGCTCTGCAACTGGAGAGGCCACAACAGTGAGAGGCCCGCGTACCGCAAAAAAAAAAAAAAAAAAATTGTATGGAGACACAAAAGACCCTGAATAGCCAAAGCAGTCTTGAGGGAAAAAAATGGAGCTGGAGGAATCAGACTCCCTCATTTCAGACTATACTACAAACTACAGTGATCAAGACAGTCTGGTACTGGCACAAAAACAGAAATATAGATCAATGGAACAGGATAGAAAGCCCAGAGATAAACCCACGCACCTATGGCCAACTAATCTATGACAAAGGAGGCAAGGATATACAATGGAGAAAGAGTCTCTTTTATAAGTGGTGCTGGGAAAACTGGACAGCTACATGTAAAAGAATGAAATTAGAACACTCTCAAACACCATACACAAAAATAAACTCAAAATGGATTAGAGACCTAAATGTAAGACTGGACACTATAAAACTCTTAGAGGAAAACACAGGCAGAACACTCTTTGACATAAAGCACAGCAAGAGCTTTTTTCATCCATCTCCTAGAGAAATGGAAATAAAAACAAAAATAAACAAATGGGACCTAATGAAACTTAAAAGCTTTTGCAAAGCAAAGGAAACCACAAACAAGACAAAAAGACAACCCTCAGAATGGGAGAAAATATTTGCAAACAAGTCAATGGAGAAACGATTAAACTCCAAAATATATAAACAGCTCATTCAGCTCAATATTAAAAAACCAACAACCCAATCAAAAAATGGGCCAGAGTTAAATAGACATTTCTCCAAAAAAGACATACAGATGGCCAAGAAGCACATGAAAAGCTGCTCAACGTCACTAATTATTAGAGAAATGCAAATAAAAACTATAATGAGGTATCACTTCACACCAGTTAGAATGGGCATCATCAGAAAATCTACAAACAACAAATGCTGGAGAGGGTGTGGAGAAAAGGGAACCCTCTTGCACTGTTGGTGGGAATGTAAATTGATACAGCCAGTATGTAGAACAGTATGGAGTTTCCTTAAAAAAGTAAAGATAGAATTACCATGTGACCCAGCAATCCCACTACCGGACATATATCCAGAGAAAACCATAACTCAAAAAGAGTCATGTACGACAATATACATTGCAGCTCTATTTACAATAGCCAGGACATGGAAGCAATCTAAGCGTCCATCAACAGATGAATGGATAAAGAAGATGTGGCACATATATACAATGGAATATTACTCAGCCATAAAAAGAAATGAAATTGAGTTATTCGTAGTGAGGTGGATGGACCTAGAGATTGTCATACAGAGTGAAGTAAGTCAGAAAGAGATAAACAAATACCGTATACTAACACATATATATCGAATCTAAAAAAAAAAAATGGTTCTGAGGAACTAAGGGCAGGACAGGAAGAAAGACACAGACGTAGAGAATGGACTTGAGGACACAGGGAGGGGGAATAGTAAACTGGGACGAAGTGAGAGAGTGGCACAGACATATATACACTACCAAATGTAAAACTGATAGCTAGTGGGAAGCAGCTGCATAGCACAGGGAGATCAGCTTGGTGCTCTGTGACCACCTAGATGGGTGGGATAGGGAGGGTGGGAGGGAGATGCAAAAGGCAGGAGATATGTATGGGGATATATGTATACATATAGCTGATTCACTTTGTTATAAAGCAGAAACTGACACACCATTGTAAAGCAATTATACTCCAATAAAGATGTTAAACCAAAAAAAGAAGAAAGAAAGAAAGCACAGAAAGTAGCAGGTGTTGATGAAGGTACAGAGAAATTGGAACTCTTGTTCACTGCTGGTGGGAATGTAAAGTGGTGCAGCTGCTGTGGAAAATGGTTTCATGGTTCCTCAAAAAATTAAAAATAGAGTTACCATATGATCCAGCAATTCCACTGCTAGGTATATACGCAAAAGAACTGAAACACAGACTCACAAAGATATTTGTACACCCATGTTCATAGCAGTGTTATCCACAATAGCTGAAAGTGGAAGCAACCTAAGTGTCCATTCACAGATGGATGGATAAGCAAAGTGTGGTATACACACACACACATATAATATTATTCAGCCATTTAAAAAATGAAATTCTGATACATGCTACAAGATGGATAAATCTTGAAGACATTATGCTAAGTGAAATAAGCTAGTCACATAAGGATAAATACTGTATTATTCCACTTATATGAGTCACCTAGAGTAGTCAAATTCATAGAAATGGAAAGTAGAATGGTGGTTTCCAGGGCTTGGGGAAGAGGAAAAAGATAGCTATTGTTTAATGGGTACAAAGTTTCCATTTTGGAAGATGAAAAGACTTCTGGAGATGATGGATGGTAGCAGTGGTTACACAATATGAATGTACTTAATGCTACCGAACTTTGCACCTAAAATGGTAAACTTTATGTCTATTTTACCACCATTTTTTAAAAATTATTTTATTTATTTTTGGCTGCATTGGGTCTTTGTTGGGCATGTGGGCTTTCTCTATTTGCGGTGAGCAGGGGCTACTCTTCGTTGCGGAGCACATGCTCTAGGAGCGCAGGCTCCAGTAATTGTGGCGCACAGCCTCAGTAGTTATGGCTCGTGAGCTCTAGAGTGCAGGCTCAGTAGTTGTGGCGCACGGGCTTAGTTGCTCTGCGGCATGTGGGATCTTCCCGGACCAGGGCTCAAACCCGTGTCCCCTGCATTGGCAGGCGGATTCTTAACCACAGCACCACCAGGGAAACCCTACTACAATTTTTAAAAATAGAAAATAAAAGAAATACAATGTTTAAAAAAAGAAAAAATTCAGAGTGAGTTTGAAGCAAAGATCGCCCAGATATCGTTAACCTGAAAGTTTGGCAGGGGGTCAAAAAGAAGTCTAGAAATCTGTGAGTCATTTTATAGAGCATTTACAAAACTGCCCAAGAACAGATGGTGGATATTTTCATAGATGCTTCTTTAACGATGTTCTAGACATTTCTACTTTCATTGTCACTAAAACTATTTAATTATAACAAAAAGCTGTAAGTACTTATTGCTTTTTCGTTATAAGCACCCTCACACCCATTTTGACTTGCTTCTCAGAACCTCTTGGTGAGTAGACAGGCAGAAAGTCCCATCCACAGATTTGCCCACTTCTGCAACATTTGCTGTGCTCTCCAGCAGGCAAGCACCATGCAGCCCTGAGAGGCCATGGGTACAGATAGTGGGACAGGAGTTAACTGACTGCATTCAGATGCTGACCACCCCACCTCCCAGCTGTATGACTTTGGACCTACTGGCTTAATTCTGTATGCCTCACCTTCCTCAACTGTCAAATGGGTTGTTTGAGGTTGGAATGAGTTCATTAATGTCACACCTCTAGAGCAGTGCCGGGCTCGTAATGGATCCTCAGCAGATGGCAGTTGCATTATGATTGCTGTGGATGCAGAGAGGCATGCAACACAGACAGGATAACAGGAAAGGTTGGAATGAGGTTGTAGACAGAGGGGCACAAACAAAGGGGGAGGGATTCTGCCCGGGGAAGATCAGGGAACATTTCATGCAGAAGCGGGCATGTGAGCATTGAGTACAGAAAAGGGGAACAAGGAAAGTGGGACTTAAATAAAATGAAGTAGCTGCAGGCCTGTCCCCACCAATGGCAAAACCCAAAACTTATCTAACCCCTCACGGTTTTCAAAGCGTTACCACATCCCCCTTTCTGCTGCCCTACAGAGAAACAGGCCAAATGAGGTCATGTCAATCCCCATCTTAGGGCTGAGGATCTGTCAGCTCAGAGAGTTTAAACAGTTGGTCAAAGGTCTTCAATGTGTGGTGGCTTCCATAAGGCTGAGCCAACACAAACCTAATTCCTTCACCTTCTAGTCTAAGACCCTTCCATTGTGCTACAGAGACAGTCCTTTAACCCCCAGACTCATTCATTTGTTCAGCGCCTGCCAGGGGTGCTGTCCCAAACACATCCGTGCATGGAGATCCATCGCGGTGCTTACATTCTAGCAGGGGAGACAGAAAAGAAGCAGTAGACAAGTTAAATGACTGAAGGCCCTAGCACGCTAAAAGCTGAGATGTGCAACGTGAGGAACAAACATAGAGGCGTGCAGGGAGGGGCGGGGCAGCCTGCAGCACGAATTAGGATGCCAGGCTGAGAAGGGGAGATTCCTCATGGCTCCACTGAGCTCTGAAATCGTGTTCTAACATACCGTTGCTTGACCTTCCTGTACCCTGTCTCCAGCACTCACGTAGGATGGATCCTACCTCCACCGCCCCACCAGGGGATGGTGGACTCAGGGGGCAGTGTATCTCCCCACCTGGGGTCTGTAGGGTACAAAGTGGCCCAGAACCCATCCCAACTCTCTGTCCTCCTCCTTGACAGAGAATCAGCATTTCATCCTCCAAACCCTCACCATCTTCCTCTCTCACCCATTGCTCCCCTTGATCTTTCTCTGCCCCGGAAATCTTTTGGAAGGAAAAATGAATGGTGGTTTCCTTTCATCAGCAATAAGCAATGCTTCATGTGCTCGTGCTATGAAACAAGAAGGTTTTGTGTCTGGCCCATTGGAGTCCCTGGATTGGGGGCTGTTCAGTCTTGGTATGGGTCCAGTTAGGACAAGGAGAAGGTCACTTTAGACCCATTTGGAGCTGTTCTATGTTCCAAAGCAGACCAGGAAATTGCCTGGTTCCTTCCTCGGGTCTTTACCCAAATGCAAAGCCTCTTTAATACCAGAACAGCGGTTGACACTCCAGATTGAGGGAGGGAGAGGAGTGAAAGGGCGTTCCTGAAAGTCAGAGGGCATGGCTGACTGGAGGGGCTTCCCCCAAGGGAGCTGGGAGGGGCGTGAGTGGAGGATACCCCTCACTAGCCCATGGCCTTGGTCAGGTACATCTGTCCCGGCGGGGTCCTTCTCTGCCTCACCTCCACACACTGCTTCAGGAGACAAGGAGTGGTGATGTTAGGAAGTCACTCTGCATCCACAGGTGGGTGTGGCCACCCAGACAGAGAAGGGCTCAGCACAGGCCCCAGCCCTGGGCCGTCTCCAAGTCTCCACGGCCCCAAGTACAAGCAGAGCCATGAAAGAGGAGCCCAGCTGTAAAAGAAAGCCCAAGGCAAACCCCTAAATCACCACCCCCGGGGCCACCTCCCGAATATCCAACCTCAATAAAACCTACTTCCTGACAGATCACAAAGGCAGGCCAGCATTTCGGGGTGAAGCAGGCTTTTCTTCCGCGTGTCTGCTTTCATTTCTGGCAGCCTTTTGATTCGAGCTGAATAAGCAATGCCAATGCCCGGCGTGGGCATTTGAAAAGACTTTGGTGCAAGATACCACACGTGCCCAATGACAGAACCGGCAGCTACATTTTAAATCCCTACTACTCCGCCGCAGTCCGGTTTCTTAGAACTGTTCTAGGGGAGCGACAACTAAAGAGAACTTCCATCTTCCTCTGACCCTGCTGGCCTTCGCAGCTGGAGAGTGCTGGGAATCACTTCTGGCACTGAAAAGGTTAATTGTCTCCTGCTGCGAAGTAGAAGCTGAGAATAGGGTCCTGGGCAGGCGAGGAATTATGGTAAATGAGGTTTTCTTTATAGTACTGCTGATTCTCAACATGCTGAAAGGGCATTAGTTCACAGTCACTTTCTGTGGAATTACCAAATCTGCTCAGAAGCCGTCATTAGGATATTAAACAAGACTTAATAAGTGAAAGTGATTTGCATCGCTGATAATCGTGGGC
Organism: Grampus griseus; assembly: GCF_964374135.1. Taxonomy (NCBI): domain Eukaryota; kingdom Metazoa; phylum Chordata; class Mammalia; order Artiodactyla; family Delphinidae; genus Grampus; species Grampus griseus. The sequence continues at coordinate 40,008,929 of NC_139017.1, read as the reverse complement.
ATTAATCAAGACGGCTTCTGTCTCTCTCCCTGCAATATGTTTCATGTTCCGTTGTAAAGCCCCTTTAATTCTGGAGGACTTCTTAAAAGGGAAATATTACATTTAGAAAGCCATTTTTTAAATGATTTACTTAGCAAAGATCACTATAAATAATGTTCCACTCCCTTGCCAGCTTCAACTCTCTGAATACTGGGAGGTTTGTGTTGTTGATGCAGCCAGATGTGATCCCATTTATCAGAAAGGGGTTGCACTTATTCTAATAAACCCTTCAGCCTTTAAAAGGAACTTGGGAGTATTACTCGAAATCAAATGACCGCAGTTTGTGCTTCTACCTGAAGTTACACGTTGGGGCCACGTTCTACGTCACTCCAGGGACGGAGGCCACCCATGTTAACTTCCATGCTGCACAGAAACCTTAGATTGTAAGTGGTAGAATACAGCAACCTGCTCGTGGCGGTCAATAAAATGAGAAACAAAAGTAAAGCTCCTGAAGATCGCAGCTGCTTTCTTTATAAGGCAGCTGTCTCTTGTTAAAACCAGTGGCTTCAGAGTAAAGGGACTTCCATCCAGAGGAAGCTCATTTTATGACTATTAGAAAAGAGAGAAACAAGAGTTAATACTTCGGTTTAGGCAAGTGAAACACCAAGGGTTGGGGTTTTTTTTTTTTTTCCCCTTTTCTTTTCCTTTCTTTTTTTTTCTTTTCAATTCCTGGTTTTCAGCTTCACAAATGGATTATTTTTCAAGGCTTTCCGAACAAAAGATCAAGGCAATCTTGTTACTTTTCATGGTTTAAAACAGTGTGGGAGACATAGGTTTTCTGTATCAAAAGCAATGTAAGTCAAGGGCAGGAGGAAGAGAGGACAGGAGGTTGAAGTCTCCAACCTACACTGGTGTCTACAATTCAGGGCTACAGTCTCACCACTCCCCTTCATCCTTACTCCCTCCTTAATCTCTCCTGTGACCGTCCTGCTAAAGCTCCCTGTGGCGGGGACGTGTATGTCTTCGTGGGTTTAACATAAACACACACACACACCGAGTTTATACATAGATGTGCACACACACCCAAAGTCATTGTTCCACTGAGAGGTCTCAAATCTCTTGGCATATTTGACTGCTGCTTCTGCCCTACTTAATGTGACCGCATGTACCCTCTCCTTCTCCCTTCAGTTCAGGCAGCCTCATTTGTTGTGTCTCTACTAAAATTAACTCCACGTTAATTTCTGGAGGCTTTGGAGTTTACTGCTGTAAATAAAAGGTTATTCGCTGGCAGTGACGAGGGACATGATTGTTCTCAGGCACTAGGGCTCAGCACACTATTTAAATGAAGCTCAAGAGATGAGCTTCTGTGAAGCAGAGGAGACTTGATCCATCCTAATGGACTGCAACACGAATTATATGCCCTATTTCACCACCTCCCTGCCTCACTAATCTGGGATAGTTCACATGGAACCATTTATCCAGGAGGGAGAATATATCATTCCCAACTGAGATCTCTCTCTGTTTCTTTTCTTGTTATTCTTTTTCTTTTTTTCTTTTCTTTCTAGACCTTGTATCCCCAAGCTACTTTGTATATTTCTCTAGCCCACGAGGGGAAATTGACTCATATTCTTGTGAGACATCTCCATGTGTTTGCCCACCACCATAATAACCTAACAACTACCTCTCCCTGGGCACTTAGTAAGTGTCAGACATGATGCTGGCAGATTTACAAACCGTGTCTCTAATCCTTCCAAGAAGATGTTATTGTTCTTAATATACAGAGCAGGAGGTGCAGCTCAGAGCCGCTAAGTAGTTGGTACTAATCTACGTGGCAATTCAACGATGGAGACGGAAGTTGAATCGTGGTCATCTAGGTCTGTGTGATGCCAAATCTCACACACTTTTCCAGGATCACCCCTTCCTCTGATGCTCCTCTAGGCTAAAGAATGATGCATGTTGAGGGGCAATGTCATTTCCCTTGAGACACTTCAGCGAGCGTGTGAATCCTGGAAATCAGGGTGCCGCTTAATCTAGCAGGTTTATTATTATTATCACAGGCTCAAGTTTTCTATCTCTTCTTCTGACTAAAGAGAAAAGCCACACAGCCATAGGCATGTGTTCTGCAGCCCCAGGAACGACATGGCAACTTCCGTTCACTTATTTTCAGGGCCACTAACCAAGGTCAGACAGTTTAAAAAACAGAGTTTTCAAGTTTTTTCCTCCTAAATATTTCATAATGCCAGCAAACAAACAAAAAAGCTGTGCAAGCTGTACAAACTTCAGGGTTCAGATCTAGTTTTCACTTGTTAATCCTCTAAAATGTTAGATAGAGTCACCTTTAAGTAATTCAAGAGGAGATCACTGAGTCTGGGGATGAACTAGTTCCCGTCCATGCTCTTCCTCCTTCCCTCTACAAGGCACACACTGGCTTTTCAAGTTCAAAAGCGCTCTGCTCGGCTTAGAGCACAAGTTTATGGTTACCGGGAAGAGGGTCGGGGGAGAGAGAGTCAGGGCGTTTGGGATCGACATGCACACACTGCTGTATTTCAAATGGATAACGAACAGGGACCGACTGTACAGCACAGGGGACTCGGCTCAATATTATGTAACAACCTAAATAGGAAAAGAATATGAAAAAGAACAGATACATGTATATGTATACCTGTATCACTTTGCTGTACACCTGAAACTAACACAATATTGTTAATCAACTACACTCCAATGTAAAAGAAAAAGTTAAAAAAAGGAAAAAAAGCACTCTGCTAGAAGAAAAAAGGTAACATTCTAGAAATGACATTTAAATTAGATAACTGTACTGCTTCTTAATAATGTTTGAAGGATTGTGGGGAGGAAAAGTAAAGAAAGGGTTAAAGATACTTGTTTAAAATAATTTGAGAGGCCTCAAATTAGCTGTTAAAGATAGCAATTGAATACATGCATTGAATCTCTGCTTCCTTCAGAATCTCCGTTAATGTAACAGACGCAAGGATTTTTTTAAGGAATAAACCCACTAGGACAAACAAAATGGAGAAAAAAGACAAAACAATATTTTGGAATCTGGAAAGCAGATGTGCAAGTAATAACTTGCAGCCAATTCAAGAAAACTGCATCTTTACCCCAAAGTAAGGAAAGCCCCAGAAGTAACCTGATTTAAACTCAGATCCTGTGCAGATTGATGAGTTGGTGGAGTCAGGTACCTCTGGATGTAGGGTTGAAGGTAGGTCTGAAAAAGGAGGATTGGTAGAAAGTCTACTTGAGAAGCACAAGTCTCCTCCATACAACTGCCCTTCCCCACACAAACCAGCAGAGGACTGAAGGCTTATTCTCTAAAGAAAACTTCTGGTCTGGGGAAAGGGAGCACATGGGAGGTTGGGGGTAGTGCAGTGAAAAGATAAGAACCAGGAGACGGTTCCTGTAATGAATGCTCAGATCCACCTGCTCTGCCTCTTCAGCCCTCCTCCTTCCCCACTGGGCTCCCAGACTACCAGAAGCAGGAAATTGGAAGACTCTTTTCGAGGGCATCTGATCAGCCTAACGGAAAGCACCTAAAGGTACTGACATCCGGGTTTCCCCAAAGAAAAGTCCCAACCAGCTCACCCTAAAGGGAAGCCCTCTAGCTTCACAGTTTCCATGTGGAGTTTTATAGCCCCATTCTACACTGTGAAAAGACAGCCAAGCGTCACCAGATCTTTAAGAAAATCATCTAAAATGAAGTCAGAGAACAAAACAACCAGGAGAAAGCAACTCGAAGGAAGCAGAGACCATACCAGAAGAAACAACAAACAAACCACCAGGGAAGTACTAAAATCTTCACAGAGATGAGGCAGACCCAAGCAGGATGCTCTAAAAAAGGGACATTCAAAGAACGAAAGAGAGAGAGAGAGAGGTCTCTGAATTTTTTTTTTAATTTGATAGCAGAAAAAAAAATCAGAGATGTTAAAATATGAAGTTGAGGGCTTCCCTGGTGGCGCAATGGTTGAGAGTCTGCCTGCCGATGCAGGGGACACGGGTTCGTGCCTCGGTCCGGGAGGATCCCACATGCCGCGGAGCGGCTGGGCCCGTGAGCCATGGCCGCTGAGCCTGCGCGTCCGGAGCCTGTGCTCTGCAACGGGAGAGGCCACAACAGTGAGAGGCCCGCGTACCGCAAAAAAGAAAATGAAGTTGAGGCAAAAGATGAAAAATAGCAGAAAAAAATTATAAAATTAGAGAGGAGCTTCAAGATGGCGGACGAGTAAGACATGGAGATCACCTTTCGCCCCACAAATACATCAGAAATACATCTAACACGTGGAACAACTCCTACAGAACACCTACTAAACGCTGGCAGAAGACCTCAGACCTCCCAAAAGGCAAGAAACTCCCCACTTACCTGGGTAGGGCAAAAGAAAAAACAGAGACAAAAGAATAGGGACGGGGCCTGCACCAGTGGGAGGGAGCTGTGAAGGAGGAAAGGTTTCCACACACTAGGCAGCCCCTTCGCGGGCGGAGACTGCGGGTGGTGGAGGGGGATAGCTTCCATGCCGCGGAGCAAAGCGCAGCAACAAGGTTGCAGAGGGCAAAGCGGACAGATTCCCGCACAGGGGATCGGTGCCGACCAGCACTCACCAGTCCGAGAGGCTTGTCAGCTCACCCGCCGGGGCGGGCGGGGGCTGGGAGCTGAGGCTCCGGCTTCGGTCGGATCCCAGGGAGAGGAGTGTGGTTGGCGGCGTGAACACAGCCTGAAGGGGGCTAGTGCACCACAGCTGGCTGGGAGGGAGTCCGGGAAAAAGTCTGGAGCTGCCGAAGAGGCAAGAGACTTTTTCTTGCCTCTTTGTTTCCTGGTGCGCGAGGAGAGGGGATTAAGTGCACCGCTTAAAGGAGCTCCAGAGACGGGCACGAGCCGCGGCTATCAGCACAGACCCCAGAGACGGGCATGAGACGCTAAGGCTGCTGCTGCCGCCACCAAGAAGCCTGTGTGCGAGCACAGGTCACTATCCACACCTCCCCTCCCGGGAGCCTGTGCAGCCCGCCACTGCCAGGGTCCCGGGATACAGGGACAACTTCCCCGGGAGAACACACAGCGCGCCTCAGGCTGCTGCAATGTCACGCTGGCCTCTGCCGCCGCAGGCTCGCCCCGCATCGTGCCCCTCCCTCCCCCACGGCCTGAGTGAGCCAGAGACCCCGAATTAGCTGTTCCTTTAACCCCGTCTTGTCTAAGAGGGAACAGACGCCCTCCGGCGACCTACTCGCAGAGGCAGGGCCAAATCCAAAGCAGAACCCCGAGAGCTGTGCGAACAAAGAAGAGAAAGGGAAATCTCTCCCAGCAGCCTCAGGAGCAGCAGATTAAATCTCCACAGTCAACTTGATGTACCCTGCATCTGTGGAATACATGAATAGACACGAATCATCCCAAATTGAGGAGATGGACTTTGGGAGCAACGATATATATATATTTTTTCCCTTTTTCTCTTTTTGTGAGTGTGTATGTGTATGCTTCTGTGTGTGATTTTGTCTGTATAGCTTTGCTTCCACCATTTGTCCTAGCGTTCTGCCTGTCCGGTTTTGTTTGTTTGTTTGTTTGTATAGTTTTAAGGGCTTGTTATCATTGGTGGAATTGTTTTTTGGTTTGGTTGTTCTTTCTTTCTTTCCTTTTTTTAAATTACTTAAACTTTTTTTTAATAATAATTTATTTTAATAACTTTTTAATTTTATTTCCTTTCTTTCTTTCCCTTCCTTCCTTCCTTTCCTTCCTTCCTTCCTTCTTTCCTTTTCTTTCTTTCTTCTTTCTTTCCTTCTTTCCTTCTTTCTTTCTTTCTTCTTTCTCCCTTTTATTCTGAGCCATGTGGATGACAGGCTCTTGGTGCTACAGCCAGGCATCAGGGCTGTGCCTCTGAGGTGGGAGAGCCAACTTCAGGACACTGGTCCACAAGAGACCTCCCAGCTCCATGTAATATCAAATGGCAGAAATCTCCCAGAGATCTCCATCTCAACACCAAGACCCAGCTCCACTCAACGACCAGCAAGCTACAGTGCTGGACACCCTATGCGAAACAACTAGCAAGACAGGAACACAACCCCACACATTAGCAGAGAGGCTGCCTAAAATCATAATAAGGTCACAGACACCCCAAAACACACCACCAGACGTGGATCTGCCCACCAGAAAGACAAGATCCAGGCTCATCCACCAGAACACAGGCACTAGTCCCCTACAGCAGGAAACCTTCACAACGCACTGAACCAACCTTAGCCACTGGGGGCAAACACCAAAAACAACAGGAACTACGAACGTGCAGCCTGTGAAAAGGAGACCCCAAACACAGTAAGTTAAGCAAAATGAGAAGACAGAGAAACACAGAGCAGATGAAGGGGCAAGGTAAAAACCCACCAGACCTAACAAATGAAGAGGAAATAGGCAGTCTACCTGAAAAAGAATTCAGAGTAATGATAGTAAAGATGATCCAAAATCTTGGAAATACAATGGAGAAAATACAAGAAACGTTTAACAAGGACCTAGAAGAACTAAAGAGCAAACGAACAGCGATGAACAACAAAATAAATGAAATTAAAAATTCTCTAGAAGGGATCTATAGCAGAAAAACTGAGGCAGAAGAACGGATAAGTGACCTGGAAGATAAAATAGTGGAAATAACTATTGCAGAGCAGAATAAAGAAAAAAGAATGAAAAGAATTGAGGGCAGTCTCAGAGACCTCTGGGACAATATTAAACACACCAACAATTGAATTATAGGGGTCCCAGAAGAAGAAGAGAAAAAGAAAGGGACTGAGAAAATATTGGAAGAGATTATAGTTGAAAACTCCCCTAATACGGGAAAGGAAATAGTTAATCAAGTCCAGGAAGCACAGAGAGTCCCATACAGGATAAATCCAAGGAGAAACATACCAAGACACATATTAATCAAGCTATCAAAAATTAAATACAAAGAAAAAATTTTAAAGCACAAGGGAATAACAACAAATAACATACAAGGGAATCCCCGTAAGGTTAACAGCTGATCTTTCAGCAGAAACTCTGCAAGCCAGAAGAGAGTGGCAGGACATATTTAAAGTGATGAAAGGGAAAAACCTACAACCAAGATTACTCTATCCAGCAAGGATCTCATTCAGATTTGACAGAGAAATTAAAACCTTTACAGACAAGCAAAAGCTAAGAGAATTCAGCTCCACCAAACCAGCTCTACAACAAATGCTATAGGAACTTCTCTAGCCAGGAAATACAAGAGAAGGAAAAGACCTACAATAACAAACCCAAAACAATTAAGAAAATGGTAATAGGAGCAAACATATCAATAATTACCCTAAATGTAAATGGATTAAATGCTCCAACCAAAAGACATAGACTGGCTGAATGGATACAAAAACAAGACACGTATATATGCTGTCTACAAGAGACCCACTTCAGACCTAGGGACACATACAGACTGAAAGGGAGGGGATGGAAAAAGATATTCCATGCAAATGAAAATCAAAAGAAAGCTGGAGTAGCAATTCTCGTATCAGACAAAATAAACTTTAAAACAGTAGACTATTACAAGAGACAAAGAAGGACACTACATAATGATCAAGAGATCAATCCAAGAAGAAGATATAACAAAGAAGGACACTACATAATGATCAAGGGATCAATCCAAGAAGAAGATATAACAATTGTAAATATTTATGCACCCAACATAGGAGCACCTCAATACAAAAGACAAATACTAACAGCCATAAAAGGAGAAATCGACAGTAACACAATCATAGCAGGTGACTTTAACACCCCACTTTCACCAAGAACAGAGTATCCAAAATGAAAATAAATAAGGAAACACAAGCTTTAAATGATACATTAAACAAGATGGACTTAACTGATATTTATAGGACACTCCTACCAAAAACAACAGAATACGCTTTCTTCTAAAGTGCTCATGAAACATTCTCCAGGATAGATCATATCGTGGGTCACAAATCAAGCCTTGGTAAATTTAAGAAAATTGAAATCGTATCAAGTATCTTTTCTGAGCACAATGCAATGAGACTAGATATTAATTAGAGGAAAAAATCTGTAAAAAACACAAACACATGGAGGCTAAAAAATACACTACTTAATAACCAAGAGATCACTGAAGAAATCAAAGAGGAAATCAAAAAATACCTAGGAACAAATGACAATGAAAACACGATGACTCAAACCTATGGGATGTAACAAAAGCAGTTCTAAGAGGGAAGTTTATAGCAATACAATCCTACCTTAAGAAACAAGAAACATCTCAAATAAACAACCTAACCTTATACCTAAAGCAATTAGAGAAAGAAGAACAGAAAACCCCATAGTTAGCAGAAGGAAAGAAATCATAAAGATTAGATTAGAAATAAATGAAAAAGAAATGAAGGAAACGATAGCAAAGATAAATAAAACTAAAAGCTGGTTCTTTGAGAAGATAAAGAAAATTGATAAACCATTAGGCAGACTCATCAAGATAAAAAGGGAGAAGACTCAAATCAATAGAATTAAAAATGAAAAAGGGGAAGTAACAACTGACACGGTAGAAATACAAAGGATCATGAGAGATTACCACAAACAATTATATGCCAATAAACTGGACAACCTGGAAGAAATAGACAAATTCTTAGAAAAGCATAACCTTCCAAGACTGAACCAGGAAGAAATAGAAAATATGAATAGACCAATCACAAGCACTGAAATTGTGATTAAAAATCTTCCAACAAACAAAAGCCCAGGACCAGATGGCTTCACAGCTGAATTCTATCAAACATTTAGAGAAGAGCTAACACCTATCCTTCTCAAACTCTTACAAAAAATTGCGGAGGAAGGAACACTCCCAAACTCATTCTATGAGGCCACCATCACCCTGACAACAAAACCAGACAAAGATGTCACAAAAAAACTACAGGCCAGTATCACTGATGAACATAGATGCAAAAATCCTCAACAAAATCCTAGCAAAAAGAATCCAACAGCACATTAAAATGATCATACACCATGATCAAGTGGAGTTTATCCCAGGAATGCAAGGACTCTTCAATATACACAAATCAATCAATGTGATACACCATATTAACAAATTGAAGGAGAAAATCCATATGATCATCTCAATAGATGCAAAGAAAGCTTTTGACAAAATTCAACACCCATTTATGATAAAAAAAAAAAAAACCTCCAGAAAGTAGGCATAGAAGGAACTTACCTCAAAATAATAAAGGCCATATATAACAAACCCACAGCCAACATCGTCCTCAATGGTGAAAAACTGAAAGCATTTCCTCTAAGATCAGGAACAAGACAAGGCCCACGCTCACCACTGTTATTCAGCATAGTTTTGGAAGTTTTAGCCACAGCAATCAGAGAAGAAATAAAAGGAATCCAAATCGGAAAAGAAGTAAAGCTGTCACTGTTTGCAGATGACATGATACTATACATAGAGAATCCTAAAGGTGCTACCAGGAAACTACTAGAGCTAATCAATGAATTTGGTAAAGTTGTCAGATACAAAATTAATGCACAGAAATCTCTTGCATTCCTATACATTAATGATGGAAAATGTGAAAGAGAAATTAAGGAAACACTCTCATTTACCATTGCAGTAAAAATAATAAAATACCTAGGAATAAACCTACCTAAGGAGACAAAAGACCTGTATGCAGAAAATTTTAAGACACTGATGAAAGAAATTAAAGATGATACCAACAGATGGAGAGATATACCATGTTCTTGGATGGGAAGAATCAACATTCTGAAAATGACTCTACTACCCAAAGCAATCTACAGATTCAATGCAATCCGTATCAAACTACCAATGGCATTTTTCACAGAACTAGAACAAAAAATTTCACAATTTGTATGGAAACACAAAAGACCCCAAATAGCCAAAGCAATCTTGAGAAAGAAAAACGGAACTGGAGGAATCAGGATCCCTGACTTCACACTATACTACAAAGTTACAGTAATCAAGACAGTATGGTACTCACACAAAAACAGAAATATAGATCAATGGAACAGGATAGGAAGCCCAGAGACAAACACATGCACATATGGTCACCTTATCTTTGATAAAGGAGGCAAGAATATACAATGGAGAAAAGACAGCCTCTTCAACAACTGGTGCTGGGAAAACTGGACAGCTACATGTAAAAGTATGAAATTAGAACACTCCCTAACACCATACACAAAAAGAAACTCAAAATGGATTAAAGACCGAAATGTAAGGCCAGACACTATCAAACTCTTAGAGGAAAACATAGGCAGAACACTCTATGACATAAATCACAGCAAGATCCTTTTTGACCCACCTCCTAGAGAAATGGAGATAAAAACAAAAATAAACAAATGGGACCTAATGAAACTTAAAAGCTTTTGCACAGCAAAGGAAACCATAAACAAGACCAAAAGACAATCCTCAGAATGGGAGAAAATATTTGCAAATGAAACAACTGGCAAAGGATTAATCCCCCAAATTTACAAGCAGCTCATGCACCTCAATATCAAAAAAAACAAACAACCCAATCCAAAAATGGGCAGAAGACTTAAATAGACATTTCTCCAAAGAAGATATACAGATTGCCAACAAACACAGGAAAGAATGCTCAACATCATTAATCATTAGAGAAATGCAAATCAAAACTACAATGCGATATCATCTCACACCAGTCAGAATGGCCATCATCAAAAAATCTACAAACAATAAATGCTGGAGAGGGTGTGGAGAAAAAGGAACCCTCATACACTGTTGGTGGGAATGTAAATTGATACAGCCACTATGGAGAACAGTATGGAGGTTCCTTAAAAAACTAAAAATAGAACTACCATACGACCCAGCAATCCCACCACTGGGCATCTACCCTGAGAAAACCATAACTCAAAAAGAGTCATGTACCACAATGTTCATTGCAGCTCTATTTACAATAGCCAGGACATGGACGCAACCTAAGTGTCCATCGACAGATGAATGGATAAAGAAGATGTGGCACATATACACAATGGAATATTACTCAGCCATAAAAAGAAACGAAATTGAGTTATTTGTAGTGAGGTGGATGGACCTAGAGTCTCTCATACAGAGTGAAGTAAATCAGAAAGAGAAAAATAAATACTGTATGCTGACACATATATATATGGAATCTAAAAACAAACAAAAAAATGGTTATGAAGAATGTAGGGGCAAGACGGGAATAAAGACGCAGACCTACTAGAGAATGGACTTGAGGACAGGGAGAGGGGAAGGGTAAGCTGAAACAAAGTAGACCGTAGTAGTGTACATATGGACATATATACACTACAAAATGTAAAATAGATAGCTAGTGGGAAGCAGTCACATAGCACAAGGAGATCAGCTCGGTGCTTTGTGACTATCTAGAAGGGTGGGATAGGGAGGGTGGGAGGGAGAGAGATGCAAGAGGGAAGAGATATGGGGATATATGTATAGGTATAGCTGATTCGCTTTGTTATAAAGCAGAAACTAACACACCATTGTAAAGCAATTACACTCCAATAAAAATGTTAAAAAAATTATAAAATTAAAAGACTAGTCCATGAGCTCAAATATAATAAGAGTTCAAAAAAAGGAGAACAGAGCAAAATGAAGGGAGAAAATAATTAATAACATAATGGTAGAAAATATTCCAGGAAAAAAAGGATGTGATTCTCCAGATTTATAGGATCCACCGAGAGCTCCCAACAATGAATAAACATAGATGCACACCAAAGCATGCCATTGTAAGATTTCAGCACACTGAAGACAAAGAGAATGTTTACAAACTTCCAGAGAGAAAAGCCAGGTTCCTTCACAGGATCAAGCATCAGAATAGTACCAGGCTTCTCAGCAACTCCGAAGCCTAGAAAACAGTGCAGCAATATCTTCAATATTTTGAAGGAAAATTATTCCTAACCTAGAATATTATGTCCAACCAAACTAAGAATTGTGTCAAAGTCGAATGAAGATATTTTCAAACATGCAAGACCTCAGTGCATTTATTTAACCTACAACCTTGTTCGGGTAGTTGCTGGAGGATATGCTCCACTGGAATGAAGCAGTAAAAAAAAAAAAAAAGAAGAAGACAACTGTTATCCAAAAAACAGTGTATCCAACAGATGAGGGAGTTGGAAGGAATACCTAAGATGATGGTAAAGGAAGAACCTGAAATAATATCTCTGCAGCTCTTCTAGAGAACCAGATTGGGGCAGATCAGAAGACTCTGGGAAATTTTCCTTCAAGAAGATGAAATTAATGCAATACCTGATATGTTTGAAAGTATTGAGTGGAGATTTATGTAACCAGGGGGAGAACTGGGGGATGAACCAATGATAAGTACATAGAGCTTTAAATAAATTTTAGAAAAGACAGTAACAAGAATATACAAAAGATTGTCCAAGAAAGAAAATTAAGCCTAGGAAAATACATGGAACAGCTGTGAATTAATTTGCATATTCATAATAATGTAAACACTGAATCCTGATCTAACCAAAATTATGATTAACTACACTGGAGGTTTGAAAGGATAAGTTGTGTAGGGTGGGGAGTAAGGGGCAAAAGGAGGTGGGGAATCCTCATTTATTATGGTGGGAAATCAAAATATATTGCTTAAAACTAACAGACCAAAAAGTAGAAATATAAACCTGTTCTATGAATATATGGAGTAAATATCAAGAGTTGAAAACGGTAGCATCCCAGAAGTAGGAAACTGAAGATGAGAGTTAGGAATGATTGGGGGTACTTGCAATTCTATTTGAGCCTATAAATTCTGTGCTTGTATAACTTTGATAAAAATGAAAACTAGGTAGGAATTTCCCTGGTGGTCCAGTGGGTAAGACTCCAGGCTTCCGACACAGGGGGCAGGGGTTCGATCCCTGGTTGGGGATGTTCCGTGTGGTGCAGCCAAAAAAAATAACAAGAAAACTAGCTAAAATATCAAGAGCATTTTGAGCGTATCTTTTTAAACATTTCTCCTGGTAAAATTATTTATAATATGTAGCCTACTATACTTCAGGATAATGATTTTAAAGCTGCATGTTGTCGCTAATTAGTGGCTTATGAAATCAATTTACTAGGTAGCCATCAGCAAGTCTGGGATGAAATGAAAAGGAACTAGTGGAACACCACTACTTTTTAACAAGTAGTCCTTCACTCTTTATCCTTCTAGAAATACAACCTGAGTTTTAGCTAGATATATGACTACAAGCTAGGATAAATTTGCAGATATTGCCACATGACTAAATTTGCACCAGTGAGATGTGGGAAGAAGCAATGTGTATGTAACTTCCAGGCCATTCCCTTAAAGACACAAATATTTGGTCTGGACTTTCACTTTTTCCTCCCTGTAGGCTAGAACCTGGATGTGCAGGTGAACCAAATTCAACCAACTCAGTAAGCACAACCCCCCAGAAATAGGAGACCAACCAAATAGAAGGAACTATGCACCCGAATACCCTTGTCAGGCAAAGCCATCCAGCCAGTCCAGAATTACTCATAACTGAATTATTCCATGAGAAAGAAATCAACTTCTATCTTATTTAAAGCCAGGATTTTGGATTTCTGTGCTACAGCACCTAACGTGTACTTAAGACAGGAATGGAAAACAGAAAAGTGTACCACTTGTTTAAGGGTATATATGGTTTTGTGAAATTTTTTGTTTCCTTACATATGTGCTTGATCATATATGTGTTTATCCGTACTGAATGGCAGTCAAAAAGTTCTAAAACCACTGCTTAGGGTATAAATCTCTTATGCTTAATAAATAATGGTTAGTTGAACAAAGTAATGGTGTTTTAGGATGAGGCCTCTGAGTGGAAGGGAATGGAAACTGTGTGTCTTTGGGTTAGTTATCCAGGCCTCAGTTTCCTAACAGGCAAACATGGCAGTTTGAGTAAATGATGCTTCTGTCCCATTCACGTCTAACATTTTGCTATTCAGTTGGGCTGTGATTCAATTCAATGTTCTTTAACATTGGTAAGTATCCAAACAGCTAAAAAAAACTACAGGCCCTTCATGTTACAAACTGGGGAAACAGGGATGGAGAAAGCTAGGTGAGCATGGCTTACCTTTACTTGGCTCCTATTTGAATAAAGATCCCCTTATTCAGATTTGGAAGATGCAGCAAAATGAAAAGCTACTACAGAGGTAGGTGGAAAACTACGCTGGGGCGTAATGACCTAAACTAGACAATTTAACAGTGACAGCTGGGCCCAGTTGTTCCCCAAATTTGGGGAGAAATAAGAAAGGAGCCACAGATGTAATAACAATTATGGAGAGGTGGCAAAAATACAACCTACAAGGAAGTGGGAATGTCTACTCTTGAAGAATCCTGGGGGTCATTGAATAATTATTTCTTAGGAAGAGCAGCAGCGCAATTCTAAACAAAGTGATGGTCAACATAGTCTTGATATGGAGCCGTGATTTTCAAACTTTACTTAGAAGCAGAATGATTTCTCCAAGTGAAATTTTATGCAGTACCCCCAATACATAAAACAACAGAAAAAGAGTTTTTTAATGATGGAACCAGTGATGGGGACTCCCTACCTCCCAACCACCTCGAGCACCTTTTTCTGGAACCCTAAAGTTTGAGGAACATAATTTTAAAGCAAGTTGTTTAAATCAGTGGTTTTCAAATATTTTCACCATGATCCGCAGGACTGTACGTCCTCCCAGTAAACACACACACACACGCACACACACACCCCTGAAAGAAAGTTCCGCAAGACAATTTTACATTTCATAGTCTATTTCATTCAATTCCATTTCTTTTCTTTAAATGCCAACCATGATTCACTTAATTGACTTCAACACTCACTAATGAATATGTTGCAACTCACAGTTGAAAAACACCAATTTATATTGAGAATAGATGGATTCAAATTGGCCAAAAAATTATGTTAAATTTCTTCATTGTAAACGTGATTAATTGGAACAGGTAATCATCTGTGATTATTGATGTGTCACTTTTGAAATCTAAGAACAGAAGCAACTCCTTGTCTGAAATAACTTGGAACGGGAGAAGTTGAACTTTTGGCTGTACCTTCCACCTCCGGAATTCTCTCTGTGGCAACAGGGGCCCCGGTGGGTGGGGATGGATAGTGGAGATGTGGGTGCACAATGATTCCTATTTCTTAAACTGTGTTAATGAGAGAAATATCACCTAGAAGGCCCAGGTGATCTGCTGTGTAATTACACGATGAAAAAAAAACAAAACTAAACTAAGAAGGGCATAGAAACTATAACTATCAGTTTAACCTAGTTAAAGAAATGCTCCTTTCAACAATCCATTATTCGTCAAAAATCCATTTAGAAAAAATTTAAGGGGCTTCCCTGGTGGCAGTGGTTGAGAGTCCACCTGCCGATGCAGGGGACACGGGTTCGTGCCCCGGTCCGGGAAGATCCCACATGCCGCGGAGCGGCTGGGCCCGTGAGCCATGGCTGCTGAGCCTGCGCGTCCGGAGCCTGTGCTCCACAACCGGAGAGGCCACAACAGTGAGAGGCCCGCGTACCGCAAAAAAAGAAAAAAGAAAAAATTTAAAAAGTCAGTAAGAAAAATACGTCATTTAGGATCTGGGAAAGAAAGGATAAACCTTGCAAGTGATTCACAAACTATTTCATAATTCATATGGAAAAAAAAGAATCATATGACAAGTGAGAAGGAGTCGTGAATTCTGACAAAATTTTACTTGATATACAAAAGAATTTAAATACTGAATGTATTGCAATTCTTTTTAAAGCTGATGTTTAAAACTGAACCTCTTTCCCTATACTTACAGTAGAAGCAGTAAGTATGCAAAAATCCCTAGTAATAATAACAGCTCATTTTTGTGCTGTAATCCCACGTTTATGACGTGCCTTAAAGGAACCAATCCACGTGCAGCTTCAGGAGTTAAGAAGAACCCTGGCTGTAGGAAGGCCGAGCAGCCCAAAGAGCCCTCTGCCCCTGTAAGCTGGGGATGATGAGGCTCTTGCTCTTAGTGAAAAGGAATAGAAACAGCTAGAGAATTCGAAAAAATCAGGACGAGCACACTGCACTTCAAGCACATGTAAATAGAAGATCTGGGCACCCTTTGGAATTAGTTTATCAGCTACATTTTAGAAAGTAACCAATACTGTATGACTCGGCCACACACAGAATCAAAATAATGAATGGGTCTGAAAGGGGGGAAAGTGGCAGGGTGGGGGGATGAATTGGGAGATTGGGATTGACATTTATACACTAATATGTATAAAATGGATGACTAACAAGAACCTGCTGTATAAAAAAAGTTCAAAAATTCAAAAACAAAATGAATGGGTCTGAGACAGGGGCGTGTCATAGATGAGGGGTTTTATGGCATGCAAGGGGAGAGGAAGTGAGAATCGGCAAGGCCACACTACTGAGTCCTGAGTATTATTTGGAATTTTATGTATTCAGAGGTTTTTTTTTTTTTTTTGAGTGTTTAAGTTGCTTCTTGTAACTTTACCTTGGTTCATTCCATTGTATTACTTCTTCCCAAATAGCTCTTTAATTTCGTTATAAAGTTTCAAAATAAGATAACCTCCAGAATACTTGGTGCTCAATAAATGGTCATTCTTTATCTTCTTCCCTTCCAAAGTGGTATTTCAGGAAAGGTAGGTAGATGAGATTCTGGGATAATGGCTTTACCTGGCAACCTATTTTACAACTGAAGAGGAAAAGGTGAACATTTGGTGGACCTATGGCACCTGCAAAAATCAAGCAGTCATAAAGGATGGGAAATTGACATGATAATGAGCTCATTTGTATTCCTGTTCATGGCCTTCCACTGCCTTGGTCTTGGACTGCTTAGCCAAATCCTTTTGATAGAGTCTGACACAGCCTCCGCAATCTGGAGGTTTTCGTTTTTCTTTTACGGTGATCCCAAAACCCATTACAATTCACCATTTCTGCCATATCTATCCTTTGAGAGAAATTAAAAGAAGATGGGGAGCAGTTTCAGAGAAATAAACTTTGGGAGAAACATTAATACTCAAAAATGGAAAAACTTTCTTAATTTAAACTAATTAGGTATGAAGGTCAATATGAATTATAGCTGACTTTATGTAGAAAAGTTGTTTTATAAAAACCCCTCACATCTTTTTGGGAATGAAATGGGATATAAATAAGATTTAAAAAAAATACTAATGGCTGCAAGAGACTAAATATTAAATGATTTTCAAATAGAGAAGCTGCTTAAATGAATAGCTAAGGCTACATCATAATATACAGCAATTATGGTATTTGTATGCAGACAATTTAAGGTACAAAGTCATTGGGCTCGGTTCTTCATAAGGTAACAGCAACAATATTTTCGTAGTGGTTCTTAGCCAGAGCTGTTCAGCAAAATTACCCAAGGTGTTGTTACAATACAGACACCCAGTCTCACTCCAAATATCCTCCATAAGGACACTTGCAGAAGGACAGGAAAAGGATGAGATTGTCCATTTAGAAAAAAACTCCCATGTTGATTGTTACCCACACCCTTAGCCAAACACATGAGTTTATTGAACACTGGCTGTCTTATAAGGATTTTGCTTAAGATGATCTTATAGATGGGGAATACTAAGAAGTTACACAGACAGAATTTGGAATATCTGGTTCCAAACTCAGTGTTTTGTCCTTCGCACCACATGCTGTATAAGGTGATGTCAAGGAAGCATATATGTACCTTCCAGTTAACAAGGTTTAACTAGAAGTTAAGAAATGCATGCTGATCCCAAATAAAAATGTGCTAATCCCTGGATGCTTAGAGAACCAAGCGCATACCAAGCTCCCCCCGGGGTGTGCAGAGCTGGGAAACATATTGTTCCCATAGGGAGAAAAGGCAGCGGCAACGTTAACCAGCTTGCGGTTCTCTCTTCCTACACATGTGGTAGGAATTGTCACCTACCCCAGAGCCATATTTTATACCTGAACAAGTCTTTGTCCAAACATGTAGTGTTTCCTTGCTAGGACACATCTGGCCTGTTCCTTGAACTGGAGCTCTGAGATTAGCTGGCCAGATTCCAACAGAGAAGGCCTTTTATCTTCCTCACGGTGACAGGCAGCATTTGGAAGCCCCAGAGATGAGGTTCAGGAAGGATGCTGATGTTACTGTGGACCGTGTTGCTGCTGTTATCTAAGGGACTCATCTTCCTAGAGTGCCATGGCGTTCATCACATTGTCAAGACCCCTGCAGCATTCTCTACCGCTTGTCACTTCTAGTCTGTCTCTCAGCTGTCTCCAAGAGCCCTCCACCAAATTGCCACCCCGTGTTGCCCACCACTTCTGTCATCTTTTTAACCTGACACGTCCTTTCCAGCAGAGATGGCCAGGTTCTTAACCCACCCCCTATTCACAGTGGACAATTTTTTTTTTTTTTTTTTTTTGGCCGTGCCGTGCAGCATGTGGGATCTTAGTTCCCTGACCAGGGATCGAACGCTGCAATGCAAGCGGGGAGTCTTAACCACTGGACCGCCAGGGAAGTCCCTCACAGTGGACTTCATTTGAGGAGAGCACCATCCTAGTGGTCCTGCATCACGTGACCCTTCATCAACACAGTGGCCCCGGGAGCAGTTCTAGGAACAGGAACAGGCAACACATATTTGGGAGACAGATAACTGGGTTTGCACCCTGCCTCTGGGGAAGGCATTTAACTTCATAGAATCTCCATTTTCTTACCTGCAAATGGGCATGATTACACCTGTCCTGCCTGCCTACCTCCCAGATCAGTGGTAAGGGTCAAAAGATCTGGCTGGGAGAGTGCTTTAAGGGTTTCAGCAGTGGATTCTATAACAAGAGACTGAATCAGATGAGATCATAGGCTGAAATTGCAATTCAAAGACTGGAGGTCTCATCTTCTTTATTTTTTTTTCATCTTCACTAAGTACGAGGGACATGATGAATTAGTGCAAGTTATCAAGTTAGTTGGTTATCCATTGTCCACACTTAGAATCTCCCTAATGATGGCAGATGCCCTGAGAATGAGTCTCTGTCACCTCCCAGAAGCACATCCCTGGGTGGGAGAGTATGTTCTGATTATTACCCTAACCCTCTCCCAACACTTTCAGCCCCTTTCTCATCTTTTTTTTTTTTTTTTTTTTTTTAAAAAAGGGAAACATAGTCACTACCCACTGTAACGGAGGACTTCTTGGAACTGAAGACACCATGTCTCTGTATTCACATCTCTTTCCATTGTGGGGTGTGGAAGAGCTACGGATTAGGGAAGAATTTTGACACCTTGATGTAACACGGGAAGCATGGCAAGGAGAGTGAGCACCAGACTGGGAATCAGGATCCCTGACACCCACCCCGGCTCTGCCACTCACTAAACCTTCCCTCACACAAGTCACTGTCTCTGCTGTTCCTCAGTTGCAGCTTCTAGAACGTGAGGGGGTTGACTAGAGAATCTCTAAGGTCCCTTCAAGCCAGGATATTCTGTGATCTAGATAAATGCTGCTTATTAGCAATGCAGTAATTGCATTGTTGCATATCATCTTTAGGAAACTGTATCTGTTGCAACATTTTCATATACTGCACATCTTTTCGGTAACAGAAAAAAAATCACAAGTCTCCGACTGGTAGAAGGAAGCCTCAAGGAATATATCCACACAAAAAAAAGCCTTCTTCAGGCCTGCAGAGTGACTGAATCAGGGCCCTAATTATGAATGACTGGCTCAGCCTCGAAGCATCATCCTTCCTTCATGTTTACGTAATAACATAATGCTACCTTGGACCCCTGCCCATCTCTCCATCTCTCTCTCTCTCTCCCCTCCCCCCCCACCTTCCCTCCCTCCCTCCCTCCTCCTCTCTTTCTGCCAGAAAAGAGAGAAATCTTAGGAATTTTGCTATTTTGGAGCTTGAAAAATCCCTTTGTATGATCCTTTCACACCACCACCAATACATAGAGCAATACCGAGCCTAGATCTAATTTTTATTTTTTTTAAAAAAGAATGTTCTATGTTCTTCAAAGCAACTTTTCTTTCAAAAATATATATTCAACTGGTCATTCCCACCACCTTCTTGTGCACCTCTAATTTTTTGTGGGACAGATTTATACACTCCAGATGCTGAGCTGGAGCTGCTATAATTCCACCTGCCACATCTGGCTCTTTGGCACACCAGGCCAGAAGCTTCAAAGTTGCATCTCTGTGCTGTACATGGTTAGACTGCTGGCTGCTGCTTTATCTCCTTGGATGTAATTTTCCTTTGATTCACCTATAATTCTGAGGAATTGATGCATTTGTATCCATTTTGAATAAGGTTCTATACAAATGCTTCATTTGATCTCTGAGCAGACCCTTTCATTTCCTCTTATGTGGCCTCGCCTTTAATTCAAGCGAGAGCCTTAGAGCAACTCGGAGCCACTCTGCCTGATTCTTTGCACAAGCAGTTTTGTTTGTCCCAAGTCCTCTGCTTCTTGTTCTTGGAGGGAAAAAGAAAGTGATGGAGAGAGAGGAGCCATTCGTGCTCCTGCATTTGAGAAGGGAAGGGACAGACAGTTGGGTCAGTGATTTCTATTCCACCCCTTTCTCATACAGGTGCTGCCTTAATATTTACACTCCCTATTTTTTCAAGCAACCAGCTTGGTTTGGGGGGATCGACTATGAAATATGAAGTGTTACTGCAAAGCATCATTCCTCCAAGTGTGTTCCATAGAAAATTCATCAGTTACACATCTTGAAAAATCCCCTGCCGAGATCACAGCATCCATTAACATACTAAATGTTCTGATAAGTCCTGCGGCATAGGGGAATGTACACATTTGACCTTCTCAAGCACTGTTCTCCAAATTCATTAGAACATAAACCCTTTTTTCATGCAACACCCGTTACCCTCCCATCAGAGCCCAGTCCACGGATGCTGCTGTGAAGGAATGTTCTCCATTCCCCTTAATGAGTGCTCCAGCACTGACATAGCCCAGTGGCTCCTGCAGTCATGTTGGGAAGCTAGACCTTTACCCCGCAACGATGATGTCATTGTTCAAAACAACTGGGGTCAAAAGAGGGAGTGTTTCTGAAATAGAACCAATTTTCCTAAGCTTCTCAAACACCAGCAGAAATAAACCCCCCACACCTGGCTCCAAATATCAGAAGAATTCCAGAATAATATCTCCAGAAGAAATATCATTTAAATAAAGTTAAGTAAGGAACAAGGGTGTGGTATCCTACCATATTTACTTGGGGGAAATTTTATTTGAGTGCCTAAATTCTGGTTAATTTACCTCAAAGCTTGTGCCCATCTTTTTACTTACACATCCAATGGTCAATATATAGATATGATTAGCAGATTCAGTTACACACAAGATACCACAAGGGTCCATGCCATTTAGTACTTTTCCAATCTGCCAAGAACCGTTAATAACTGAGTAGTACACATTAATCACTGTTCTCTTTCTAGTGAGTGAACCACTAGAACCAAATGACCACCAGCATCCATATGTGTATGAAGTTTGTTTCTCTTCCTTCCATAAGCAGAAATAATACGGAAAATAAAGAAGTTTTCAGATTAAGATGAATTTATATTTCGGCTCACTACTCTTAACAATATAATGTAGAGTTGCCAGGACAGACTTTTAAAGTAACTTTATAAATTACGTGTCTTTTTCTGAAATCATTGAGGGTCTGAGGGGAGTTTAAATGTTTTAGTTATTCATTACTGCATTTTATTTGAAAAAATATGCACTGTATTCTGTAAATTTGGGGGTTTTAAGGACTACAGATCTCTATCCCCCGCAATTTTTGAGCTACTCTTCTGATTTGCAATTGGTATTTATCTGATTTGTCATTGGTTCATCTCATAATATTTTTCTATTTCTTCCACAAACCAAATCAAATTAGTAGACCTTGAGATCACTTGAAGTACCAAGAATATGTCAGAAGAAATTTTTGCATTGAACTACATGACCTATGATATTTGTTCTAACACATAGATCAGATTCATCTCCAGTCAAACCTCTGAATAGTTTTTACAAAGCAATAATGATAACTGAAGTTTTCAAGATCAATTTTCTATTTACACCATGAACTCCAGCAAGACATAAATTCACAAAGCCCTAACTCTTATATAAGGAGTTGGAAGGCAAGAATTCTACCATCAAACTAACAATGCAGATGCGGCATATGTTATAACAACTATCCAAAAGTTAAAACCTTCACAAACTATGGATAAACATGGCAATGTACCTGATATGTACTTTGTGGTTTACAAAATACAAGTCAGACTGCCTTGGTTCAAATCACATCGCCACCATTTACTAGCTGTGTGGCCTTGGGCAAGTTACTAACCTTTCTATGCCTCAATTCCCTCATCTATAAAGTGGGGACAACAATAGTACTACCTCATAGGGTCATTGCAATGCTTAAAGAGGTAATAAATAGCACACAGTCGGCATAAAAGGTATTTGTTGTTGTTGCTGCTGCTATCATCATCATCATCATCACTACCATCATCATCATCGTCATCATTATCATCACCTCAGGTGATTTTCAAAACAACCCTAAGAGACAAGTGGGTAAGATATCATAAACCTACATATGGGGAAAATGAGTTTTAGGGAAGTTTAGTGATTTGCTCGAGATGACACAGCTGGTAAGAGGCAAAGTACTCCCAAAAATGGTCCTTCTGACCAAGGGCACCTCTATTACCTGCAAGGTCTGGGACAAGTGAAGGCCCACTTACCATAAATCTAAATATTGAAACGTTATAAGTCAAGTTAACAAACTTAAATGCAATATGTTCTAGCCTCCTACCTTGACAAACATTTCTTCATAACAACAACATTGAAAGGCATATGTAAAGTTAAAATTTATACACACACACACAAAACTAGTTTAAATATCAAATACCAAATTACTATTGAGCATGTCTAGATCAAGGAGCCAGAAATATTTGGGTTAGTAATAAAGATATATATTGCATACATTATTTATATTCCTTCATAAAATTTATTTTTCTTACCATCATTTCAGCAAAATCACAAATTAATTGCTAAATCAATATTTTCACATAATTTATGTTCTATTTTTAGTAATACCAAATTAGATAACTTTTCTTAAGCCATTGTTATTCTTAAATCATTTTTTAAATTAATTTCAATTTGGAAAAACTTTGCAGTAGTAAGTGGAATTGTCAGTAAAAAATGCTTGAAGTGATACTTAGATTCAGAAATGCACTATGAATTTTTACATATTACATGTAAACATTATAATGGAGTCATATATGAGAATTATCTTCATTGCAGAACATATTATGAAATACCTTAAGTTTATCATATAAATTGTTATCACTCATATTGCAATTTTCATCATTCCATAGAGTAGTATCTGAAGTGATACATTGTTTCTTAGGTTTTTTCAAATTTTCCATGTTTGGAAATTTAAAGAAAAAAACATTTTGATATATTGCTCAATTTATGCAAGTCATTTTTCAATTGAAACTATATCTTGTTTCTTCTTTTCCATAGTCCTGCAAAGGTTTTCCTTTCCTTGTTCTTTTTCCCCTATTTTTAAGTTGAAATGTCACTTTTGTTGCATATATCCCATGTAGTTTCAATAAAGAAAAATTACTTCCTCCATAATTTAAAGTATATTTTTAGTCATTTAAAAATGAAATAGCCAAATGTATCTATTTGAGTGTTTTGTAAACTTTTATGACAGTTAACAGCAATTTATAACTTATACCAAATAACCATACATACCAAAAATTCAAAATTAATTTCATTCCTACCAAAGTCTACAATTTGCTTTTCATTTGAGGATTTTCTATTGTTTTGTTCAATTCTTCTAGTGAATCTCATATCCTGTCTAAAATAAATCTAATTACTTTAACAGCATTTGGTTAGCATTCCCATTGTGAGTCTAAGAGTAGATCTCAGGCAAAATGTTATATTTTCTACCAAGATGTTTCATCTTCAGACGGATCTAGAAAATGTAATAGTACGTAATCTCGGGCTTCCCTGCTGGCGCAGTGGTTGAGAGTCCACCTGCCGATGCAGGGGACACGGGTTCGTGCCCCGGTCCGGGAAGATCCCACATGCCGTGGAGCGGCTGCGCCCATGAGCCATGGCTGCTGAGCCTGCGCATCCGGAACCTGTGCTCCGCAACGGGAGAGGCCACAACAGTGAGAGGCCCGCGTACGGCAAAAAAAAAAAAAAAAAAAAAAATAGTACATAATCTCAGAAGTGTTCCAAAGAATGTCATTGTCATCAGCTGAGGTCATGTCTCCTAGTAACAAAATGTAAGCAACAGGACAGAATGCATTTGGATTATCAGGAATACTGGCTTGTATACCTTTTTCTAGAAAACCATGTTAGTTCCATTATAATGGGCTTCCCCTTGACAACCTTTTAAATTAGTACCTAACATTAAAAGACGTTTTCTCTAAAAGCAAACCCTCCTACAATTTGGTGGGAATGTAAGTTGGTGCAGCAGCCACTATGGAAAACAGTATGAAGGTTCCTCAGAAAACTAAAAATAGAATTACCATATGACCCAGCAATCTCACTCCTGGGCATATACCCAGACAAAACTATAATTCAAAAAGATACATGCACCCCTATGTTCATAGCAGCACTATTTACAGTAGCCAAGACATGGAAACAACCGAAATGTCCATCAACAGATGAATGGATAAAAAAGATGTGGTACAATGGAATACTACTCAGCCATAAAAAAAGAATGAAATAATGCCATTTGCAGCAACATGGATGGAACTAGGGATTATCATACTAAGTGAAGTAAGTCAGAAAGATAAAGATAAATACCATATGTTATCACTTATATGTGAATTTAAAATATGACACAAATGAACCTACCTACTAAACAGAAACATACTCACAGACATAGAGAACAGACTTGTGGTTGCCAAGGGGGGTGGGGGGAGGGATGGAGTGGGAGGTTGGGGTTAGCAGATGCAAACTATTATATATAGGATGGATAAACAACAAGGTCCTACTGTATAGCACAGGGAACTATATATTCAATGTCCTGTGATAAACCATAATGGAAAAGAATATGAAAAAGAATGTATGTATATGAATACCTGAATCACTTTGCTGTACAGCAGAAATTAACACAACATTGTAAATCAACTATACTTTTATAAAAAAATAACAAGATGTTCCAATTGAAACATGGAGGCGAAAAAGATGTTTTCTCCAGTTCTTCAATTAAATTTATATTTCAGATATAAAATCAATGAAATTTTCATTTCTTTTTATTTCCTTGTTTTGTTCCTTTGGTAGCTCAACAATTACATGTAATAAATGTAAGATTTCAACATGATTTCGGTTTCTTGCACAATCTAGTTGATTTGCATAATATTTTCTTTTTCTGTTTAATGTATGATTTCTTCTCATTTTATAATCTCTGGTAGTAGTCAGTTTTTGCTACAACAACAAACAACCCCCCAATCTCAGTCCCTTGAAAGAATAAACACGTACTTTTTGCTCACAGAGGTCTGACATAAGGCTGTGACCATGCTGGGCCTCTCTAAGGTCATAATCTCATTACGAATTCTCCATTCGAGACAGTGACAATTTGTTTCATATATATGCTTTTTGTATTCATATACATAATTGGCATTAGGTTCCTTAGTGTTAAGAGCAGGCAGGACAGGCTAGATCCTGACGGGGATGGAGGACAAACTCCAGAGACTGAAGAAGTGCCTGTCACAAGCATATGTACTTGAGTTTCTATACTTCTCTCCTTATGCACCAGCTGCCAACATTGTGCAGGCTGGCACCAGCCATAAACTGTACTTCTCTACAATGTAAACCTGAGTGGCTGTTAAATATACGGGTTAACAGCAGCTATCTGGATTAGGGCAACAAGATTAATTCCAGACCTGTCCCTGAGGGGATCCAACCTCCTACGAAAGGTTTTCAGTGAGGACCAGAGTGCAGGGGGGAAGCCTATAGTGAAGGAGAGGGAAACAGAGACACAGAGAGTGAGTGGGTGAGTGCACCCAGAGAAACACAGAGAACGTTCAGGGATAAGAGGAGGACTTGAGTATCCTCAGGGTTCTAGAGAGGACATAGTTTTAAGAAGGTTGATCAGCACTGAGAAATTTCACCTTGAGTTAAAGGATAATGAAGGATATTGGGTCAGATTAGCAGAAGTCTATTGTCAAATTTGAATATTTTCCTAAGAGATAGAACATATTCATAACCATTTCCATGTTCATTAATTTCTAAATCTGTGATGGTGGACATGACAAGCAAATGTTGCCATTTATTGGAGAGGATGAGGCAAGATCAAAAGCCTGGAAAGGGACTTCCCTGGTGGCGCTGTGGTTAAGAATCCACCTGCCAATGCAGGGGACACAGGTTCAAGCCCTGGTCTGGGAAGATCCCACTTGCTGCAGAGCAGCTAAGCCCACGCACCGCAGCTACTGAGCCTGCATGCCACAACTACTGAAGCCCATGCACCTACAGCCCGTGCTCCACAAGGAGAGAAGCCACCACAATGAGAAGTCAGCGCACCACAACAAAGAGTAGGCCCCGCTTGCCGCAACTAGAGAAAGCCCATGCTCAGCAATGAAGACCCTATGCAGCTCCCCCCATAAATAAATAAATAAATAAGTAAAAAAAAAAAAAAGAAAAGCCTGGAAAGAGGGCCCTGCTTGGCTGTTCTCTATCCTGAAGGCCGTGATGGCCAAAGGATGGCATGAGAGGTCTGTGAACATGGACATGGCCAAAGGGCCCAGGAGACAACAAAAGCAGAGATGGAGAGACTAGAGTGTTAAAACACACTTGGCCTACCTCACAGCCTCAGGCCAAGGAACATCCTAAAAGGCTTTATCTTTTAGTTATGTTGCAGGTGATTTGAGCAAGGCATAGCTAAAACATAGACGTTCTCAAAATACGTTATATCTGATTTCTGCTGTTCCCATTCTTCTCTGCTAGGAAAGTTTTGATATAAATAACCTAAAACACTTCACAGAGATAGAGAAGTGATGATCATTATATTCTCTCACTGGCCCTCACAGATTCAAAGCCTCTTCACAATTGCCATACAGCAAGCAGTTGACCCAGAAATACAAAGACTGACTTGCTAAACCATCATTACCCTTATTTGAGGAAAACCTTGCTAAATATTAAACCAAGAGTGAAACCTGTGTCTCACAATTCACTCCATGGTCAAACAGCCTTACCAAGTGGAACTTGTGTTATAGCATATGAGGTCTAAAAGGTATCTTAGGGATAGTGTGACCATATAATTTATCATCCAAACCAAAACAACTTTGAGAGTAAAGGGGGAGTGCTATTCATTACCACAGGACAATGGACATAAACCAGGATGATCCCAAGCAAACCAGGATGGTTCCCTGGAGGCATGAACGTTAATCTCCAAAGATGGTCTCCCTTCCATAGTCTATGCACATGCTGCTTCTCCTATTGAGAGATGGAAACTATTTCCCCTCCCCTTGAATCCTGGGCTAGCCTTGTGCCTTTCTTTAACCAATAGAATGCAGTGGGAGTAATGCTATTTGCAGGCCCAGCTTAAGTTTGGCAGCCACTGCTGTTGCTCTCTTGGAACTCAGTAGCCATGCCATAAAGAAGCCCAGGCCCCAGAGGATGCAAGCATGTGAGTGATTCCCAGATAAGGCCATGTGGAGCAGAAGAATCACCCTGCTAAACTAGAGAATCATTAGAAATAAGAAATTATTGTTTTAATGTATTAACTTTTGGGATGGTTTGTTATGCAGAAATAGATAACTGGTCACCCTCCTTATAGGTAATATGGTTCACCATCCCACACACAATACTGCTTAAAATAGTATTAGCCCATAAGAACCCCACATTCAATTTCAGCACAATTTGACACTTCTTACAGAGGTGAAACCAAAATGATCTGAAAACATAGGTTACAGAAGCCAGATATATAAGTCATGTGAACCTGAACACAGTCAGCTACATTTAGAAAGTGATCCTCAATGATTTCTCTGGAGTTTAAAAGAGAGACATGCTAATGTTTTCATTGACCTCTCTTTCCACTCATTTTTTCTTTTCCAATATCTTGATCAAATGTTTCTGGTAACTAGAATACCTTTAGATCTTCAGGTATCTGCAAACTTGGTATCTTAGTGGTTAGGTAGTTTGAAAAGTCAGATAAATCTCTCTTTCCCAGAGCTCTTTGAAATTCTCAGCAGCAAAGTTCTGAAAAACTTGCCCATTCAGCCACACAGCATGTTAGTCCTGCTGGATGGTCATGACATTCAATAAGATGATTGTGACAGGGAAGAAATGGGGAACAGAACAGCCTCTGCAGAGACAGGAGACGCAGAGACTCCTACCTGTCTGATGCTTCCGGAAACAGCCAATAAAACAAAACTCTGAAAATCCATGGTAAGCTTTATGAATCCAAGTCTCCCCTTCAGAAGAATGGAGTTTTGTCTGGGAGGTGATAGCATTCAGAGACAAACTATGTTATAATGCAAGTTCAAATCACTTCTGCAAGACTCTAAACAAAGCAAAGTACCAATACGTGGTCTGACAAGGGAGAAAGACAAGTATGATCTAGTAAAAAGTTTTCATGTAAGAATATTTTTAATAAATAATACCTTGGTTGTTTGCTCTAAAGGAAATTTTCAAGTAGAAGTCATTTGAGTAATGGCTTTAATGAGTAGATAAACATAATTTGAAATTATCAGAGAGAATGGGTGCTCCTACCTGATCAACAAATCCTTAACAAATACAACAAAAGTAAACTTGAACACAGACATTTTTGCTATTATCAGAATTTTTAAGTTAGGGCTGCCTGACTTATTCCAGTTAATACTATTTGAGCCAGTTAGTCTAAAACAGTGAATAACAACAACACTATAGAGAAGTAGCAGTAGTGATTCCTAATGCAATCTACATATCGTCAGTGACCATCAAAATGGCGTCATTGTCTTAAACTCTTTGGGAAGAAGCACTTCAGGATGCATGTTTGATCTACAAAGCAAATATCTACAGCATTATTTTTTTCAACCAGCCACCTTAATATTTCTATGTTGCCTATTAAGAAGCTATGAATCTACAGTTTTGAAAGGTAATCTGGTAATCCCACCTATTATGTATGTTCCCATTCCTTCCTATTATTATCTTTTCACTTAGTGCTTGTCTGTAAACTCAGGTATTTGATCTTCTTTGGCCAGTGAGCCCTTAATAATTTGCACAGTCACTTTATTCAGATTATAAGGCATTTCATTCATATGACCTCTAAGTCCTGTAGTCTACAAGACCAATGTGAATTGCCCTGTGATGTGGTTAGGAAAAAGAGCATGGGCTCTGGACACTCACAGCCCTTGGCTTGAATGTGCAGTCTGTCATGTGCCAAATGTGTGATCTTGAGTTTATAAAAAAGAACAAAACAGATTTCCTCCTGGGGGAATTTTATGGACTGCAGTGCAAGGAAGGGGTACCAAATGAGATCATAGCAATCAAACTGCGTAGAGGAGTTAGAGATAAGCGTTCAGGGACAATGAGGCAGCTAGAATGTATAGAGCAGAATACCAAAGAGGAGGGAACAATTCAGAAAAAGAGCTAAAGATATCTACATAGGAGACCTCTTGAATCTGCTCCTGGAGAATATACTACTTATACATAGGGTGAAAATCCACAAGGCCAGGTGAAGAAAAACTTGGAAAATGTAAAGTTTTGCTTGGAAAGTTTTCAGATTTCAAACACTGCTGGAAGAATTTTAAGTTCTGGCCAGCAAAATGGAGAGACCTTGTTGAAGATTTAGTTCATTCAAGATTTTGTATAGATTTTAGAAATGTCTCACCTAGTAGGAGACCTAAATTTGCCTTAGAGTAAAAACTACTCTAGACCAGCCCTTTAAAAATTTAAAAATAAACTCCAAAAAAATCAAGGTGATCCTCAGTTAACTTAATTGTCAGACCAGAATCCTATGCTATTTAAAGAGAGACAATGAAAATCAGACTTCCAACAGCATAAGATTAAACAGTGTCCAGCACTCAATCAATAATACAAGAAATACTAACAAGCAAGAAACTGTGATTGATAACAGGAGGAAAACAAGTTGATAGAAATAGATGCAGAAATGACAGAGATAATGTAATTAGTGAAAAGGAACAATAAAACAGCTTTTATAAATATGCCCAAGAATTTAAAGAAATATATATAATAAGGAGATAAATGGAAGATTAGAAAAAAAATGAAATGAAACTTCTCTCACTGAAATATACATCTGAAATGAAAATTCACTGGGTGGAGTTATCAGCAGATTGGATAGTGAAGAATAAAGTTAGTGAACTTTAGGACAGAGAAATATAAAGTACCCAAAATAAAACCTAGAAAAAAAATTACAAAAAACAAAACAAAACAGAGTTTCAGTGACTGTGAAACTACATCAAGTAGTGTAACATATGTGTAACTAAAGTGCCAGGGAAGAGCACAAAAATATCTGAAGAAGTAATGATCAGAATTTTCAACATACCCCAAGGAAGAGAAACAAAATTACATCAAGGTATAACATAATCAAATGGGAAAAAAAGAAAAAAAAAAGACACTGAAAAAGAGAAAATCTTATAAAGGAGTCAGTGAAGCTTTCCCTGGTGGTGCAGTGGTTAAGAATCCACCTGCCAATTCATGGGACACGGGTTCGAGCCCTGGTCCAGGAAGATCCCACATGCCACATGGGATCCCACAACTACTGAGCCCGTGTGCCACAACTAGGAAGCCTGCATGCCTAGAGCCCATGCTCCTCAACAAGAGAAGCCACGGCAAAGAGAAACATGCACACCGCAACGAAGAGTAGCCCCCACTCACCACAACTAGAGAAAAACCCGTGCACAGCAATGAAGGCCCTATGCAGCCAAAAATAAAATTAATTAATTAAAAAAAGAAGAAGTCAATGCAAAAAGACACATCACAAACTGAGAAACAAAAATTAAAATGACTGCACACTTCATAACAAGACAATGAAAACTAGAAGACAATGTAATGACATTTTTAACATGCAGAAAGAAAAATACCTGTTAACCTAAAATTCTATATACATTGAAAAAAAACATCAGAAATTAAGGTGAAATAAAGAGTTTACAAAAGGAAGTACTTCAGAATGGTGGAACAGAGTGCTGAAAATAAGTATGAGTACATATAAAATACTTTTTTCATATTTTAATTTCATTACAACATAAATGACTGCTCATAACAAAAACAAAAACATATTGTGGGATTTATAACATATGTATAAATAAAATGAATGTCAAAATAGTACAAAGAAAGAAAGAATGAAACGGAAGTATATTTTTGTAATGTTCTTACATTATGCATGAAATGGTAAGATAGTATTTGAAGGTAGACAGTGATAAGTTAAATTACATAGGGCAACCCTTAAAGCAATCATAAAAACAGAAAAATGAAGAGGTGTAGCTAATAAGCCAATGATGGAGATTAAATGGAATATTCAAAAGTAGTCAATTTTTTGAAAAGAAGGTAAGAAAAGAGGAAATAAAAGAGAGCTAAATTGACAAACAGGAAACAAATAGTAAGATGGTATATTAAAATACAACTATATCAATAATTACATTAAATATAAATGACCTACATATTACAAATAAAATGCTGAGATAAATCAGTCTGAATAAAAAGTCAGGACCCAAGTAACATATGTTAGATACAAAGACACAAATAGGTAAAAAATTAAGAGTGAAAAAACTACATACCAAAGATAAACCTATCAGAATAACTTGGAGTAGCTATATTAATATTACACAAAATATACCTCTGGGGCTTCCCTGGTGGCGCAGTGGTTGAGAGTCCGCCTGCCGATGCAGGGGACACAGGTTCGTGCCCCGGTCCAGGAGGATCCCACATGCCGCGGAGCGGCTAGGCCCGTGAGCCATGGCCGCTGAGCCTGCATGTCCAGAGCCTGTGCTCCGCAACAGGAGAGGCCACACAGTGAGAGGCCTGCATACCACAAAAAAAAAAAAAAAATATATATATATATATATATATATATATATATATATATATATATATATATGTATACATATATACACCTCTGGACAAAAAATATGCCTGGGATGAAAAATGTCATTTTATAATAATAACCATCTTATGTATTTTTAGGTACTCACTAAGAATACATAAATATCTTAAATATATATGCACCCAATCAAGTTTCAAGCTTCATTAAAGCAAAAGCTGACAGAACTGAAAGGAGAAGACAAATCCACATCTTTAGTTGATTTCAACACTCCTCTCATTGATTGACAGAGAGACAGAAAAACCAATAAAGATATAGACTACTTAAACAACACTATTAATTAAATTCATATAATTTAAATGTACTGAATGCTTTACTAAGAGCAGCAGAATACAAATTCTTTTCAAGCGTATGTTGACCATTGATTCAGTTAGACCATGTGCTGAATCATAAAACTCGATGACTTTAAAGGGATTTATCTCTTGTTGCTATAAATCAATAACAAAGAGCTATTTGGAAAATATTCAAATATTTGGAAATTAAAAAACATACCTTTAAATGCCAATGGGTCAAAAAAGAAATCACATAAGGAGTTAGAAAATATTTTGGAATAAATGAAAATGATCATGCAACACATCCAAATTTCTAAGATGTAACTAAGGCAATGTTTCGAGAAAAACATATAGTTGCACATGCATATACTGGAAAAGAAAAACAGTCTAAAATCAATTATCTAACTTTCTACTATAAGAAGTTAGCCAAAGAAGAATGCACTAAACCCAAAGGAAGTAGAAAGAAGAAATAATAAAGGTAAGAATGAAAATCAATAAACTAGCACAGGCAAACAATACAGGAAATCAATAAACCCAAAAGTTGGTTCTATGAAAAGATTAATAAAATTTATTAAACTCTAACCAGACTTATTGAAAAAAAGAGAAATGATACAAATAGAGGAAACATCATTAAAAATCATGCACACATTAAATGGACAATAATAGAATATTATAAACAACTTTATGCTAATAAATTATAAAACTTAGATGAAATGCACAAATTTCTTGAATGATAAGAATTACCAAAACTGACACCAGAAGAAATAGACTCCTAAACAGTTCTATATAAATAAAATACATTGAATTAATAATTAAAACCTTCCACACAAAGTAAATTTTGGACCCAGTTTGTTTCTCTGGTGAATTCTACCAAGCATTTAAGAAACAAATCATATCAATCCTACACAAACTCTTAAAGAAAATGAAGAAGGAAGAAACACTTCCCAACTCATTTTGTGAAAACTTGCTATAACACCAAAAACAAAACATGACCAAAAAACTGCAGACCAATATCTCTCATTTACAGAAATATAAAAGTCCTTAACAAAATATTAGCAAAAAGAATCTAACAATATATAAAATATATTGTACATTTGACAAAGTTGAGGTCATGCCAGGATTGCTAACTTGATATACGATTCAAAGACGAACCAATGAAATTCACCACATTAATAGACTAAAAAGAAAAAGGCAAGTAATCTTATTGAGATGCAATAAAAATATCTGACAAAATTCAACATCCATTTATGATTTAAAATAATATCAGGAAATGAGAAATAGAAGAAACTTCTTAACTTGAGATAATGGATAATTTCAGAAAATCTGAAGCTAATATCCTATGTCATAGTAGAAGACTGAATGCTTCCTGTATAAGATTGGGAACAAGGCAAGGCTGCCCACTCCCACAAATACTCAACTTTGTACTGGAGTCCCTAGCCAGAGCGATAAAGCAAGTAAAAAAAAAACCCATAATTGTGTTCATTTAAAAATTCTAAGAAATCTTCAGAAATGGTACTTGAAACAATAAGACAAATTTCACATGGTCACAGAATACAAGGTCAATGCACAAAAATCAATTTGTTTCTACATACGAGCAACAAACAAATGCAAAAGGAAATTTAAAAATCAATGCCATTACAATCACGTCAAAAACATGAACTACTCAGGGATATGTTTAACAAAGGTGCACAAGAGCTATACACTGAAAACTAGAAAACAGTCTGACAGAAATTTTTAAATCCCTAAATAACTGAAAAGATATACCATATTCATGGACTGGAAAACTCAGTGTTATTGTATTAGTTTACTAGGGCTTCCATCACAAAGTACAACAAACTGGTTGACTTACACAACAAAAATTTATTGTCTCACAGATCTGGGAATCAAGCTGTCAGCAGGGTTAGTTCCTTCTTAGGGCTGTGAGGAAGTATCTGTTTCATGCCTCTCCTCTAGCTTCTGCTGCTTTGCTGGCAATCTTTGTCATTCCTTGACTTTTAGAAGCATCACCCCAATTTCTGCCCTCTTCACATGGCATTCTTCCTTTATATGTGTCTCTGTGTTCAAATTTCTACCTTTTTATAAGGACACCAGTCAAATTGATTTAGGGGCCTGCCTTTCTCTAGTATCACCTCATCTTAACTAATTAAATCTGCAATTTTCCTTTTTCCAAATAAGATCACAACCTGAGGTTATGAGTGTTAGGATTTCAAGATATGAATTTTGGAGGGACACAATTCAACCCATAACAAATATTGAGATATCAATTATCCTCAAATCGATCTGTATAGTCAACACCATCCAATTAAAATCCCAGAAGGCTTTTTTTTTTATTAACAAGCTGAATCTAAAATTAATATGAAAATGCAATGAACCTAGACTATTCAATGCATTCTGATTAGGAGATTTATACTACCTGACTTTAATACTTACTATAAAGTTTAAATAATAAAAACCAACATAGGCAAAATTAATTCTACTGTCAAGTGAGGCTCATAGTAACTTAGGGCTTCAAGAATATCAATTTCATCTGGATCCAACCAGATTCCATGTTTCAGGATCCTTCTCTTTATCAATTAATGCCCTAAGTTTCACTCAAGTAATTTGGTGAGATACAAACTCAACTGTCTTTGTAATTCAGCAAACCACCCAATTAAATTTGTGTTTGATTTTCAGCACTATCTGGCTTTAATTACAAATAAGAGTCTCTCTTAGGGCTGTCATGGGAACTCTCTGATTCTCAGACCATGACCTGAGCTGAGAGTTATTGGATCTCAGCCTGACATTTCCTCCTTGTTGTCACTTAAGTGCACTCAGAAAAATTCATTCCATACCACAGTTGTTAGTCGTCATTTTTGCCATAATGGTCAACTGCAGCCACTTGGGCTCCCAAGGCATGTGCTTCTGTTGGCATTTCATCACAATCAACCACAGATGACAGCTTAAGGATGAGATCATTGCATGATGTAGATTGCTATCATCCCATTTCCCATTGTCAAGGAAGATCAGCCTTGCACTCAAACCCAAGGATATGACCAGGCCAAACCCAAGATCCTATATTGCCGGTTTATCTTCTGAGACCACTCCTGGTACCAATTCTGTATCAATCAGGGGTCCAATCAAGAAATAGAAAACCTCACTGTGATTTGAACAGGAAAAGTTTAATATAAAAAAATTATTAACTATTACTGAGAATTGGAGTAACGAGGCAGCGGCTAGTAAAAATAAAGAGAAATTTAAAGAATATAGGAATAGCAGATATAAAGAGCAGCCCTTAGCCCCCCACCCCCACCCAGGGCTGATATAGTGCCCAAGGAGGAGTCCCTGCTCATAGCTGAGATTCAGATCTTTTAGAATGGGCATGTTTGTGGCTCATTGAGTGGCAGAGAAGTCACTGTGGTGCTACACTGATGGAACTTGCTAGAAATCTATCTTCTAGAGTGCCAGGAGATGTCCATGGGGAGGTGTTTCATTAGAGGCACATCACTACAGAACTGTCCAAAGGAGTTTCTAAGAGAAACTGTTGGCCTCTTAGTGTCACTGGTCACCATGCACTGCAGGAGCCAGGCAGTAAAGAAGTTGTGAGTACTGCAGAAGCCTGGTGCTGGAGAAAGTGCCCATCCTGTAGATATGGGGCACTTAGGAGGTACATATGCTGCAGATATACAGTGCTAGACAAGTTGAAAGAACTACAAGAGCCTGCCTGGAGAGCAAGTACAGGGGAACCAGGAAGCAAAATCCTTCCTGCCTGCAAAGTCTTTCCTGTGTCCTCTACTAGTAAAACGTAACACTGTGCCAGCTGGCAAAGGAAAAATATTTTAAGGGCCTATCTCCCCTTTTTTTGCAGAGCACACAATGAAGGGTGAAGCTGGAGCTAAGAATCAAGAAACTGATAACTGACACAATGTTTTAAGATGACAGAGAAAGTCAGTGTGGCTATATAGCATAGTAAGAAAGCCAAATGACATTAAATGATGTTAGAGAAGTTGAGTAGGGGAACAGATCATGTAGCTCCTTATAGGACATATTATTAATTGTTATTTTAAGTACAATATTAAGGTATTAAAGAATTTTAAGCAGGAGCATGACTTGATTTACATCTTAAGGAAATTCCTATGACTGAGTGGAGAAAGGATTCAAGGAGAAATAAGTGAATGCAAGGAGTCTAGTTAAGCTACTGCAGAAGTCTAAATGATACATGAGGGTGGTTTGGATGAGAGTGGTGGCAAAAAAGATAAGTGAAGAGGACAGATTCAACACTATTTTAAAAGTTTAAAAGGTATAACATTTCTAAGAATCTGCCTGCCAATGCAGCAGACACGGGTTCAAGCCCTGGTCTGGGAAGATCCCACATGCCGTGGATCACCTAAGCCCATGCTCCACAACTACTAAGCCTAGGCTCTAGAGCCTGCGAGCCACACTACTGAGCCCACGTGCCACAACTACTGAAGCCCGTGTGCCTAGAGCCTGTGCTCCACAACAAGAGAAGCCACGACAATGGGAAGCCTGCACACCACAACAAAGAGTAGCCCCCACTTGCCGCAACTAAAGAAAGCCTGCACAGCAACGAAGACCCAACGCAGCCAAAAGTAAAAATTAAATTTTTTTAAAAAAATGTACAACATTTTGATTGATCAGATATGCAGTTCAGGGAGATGTAAAAAAACATGACTCCTAGGTTTCTAGTATGAATAACTGGGTGAGAAAGGAGCCATTATCTGAAGTGGGTGAAGACTAGAAGATAAATAGCTTAAATCTAAGATATTCAAAGGGAAATGGCAAATAAGCAAATAAATATACAAGCCAAAAGAATAAAGAAAGAGCAGAAAATAAAATTTAGGAGTCATCCGCATGGAAATGGAATTAAATGCAGAAAATAGATGAATTCACCTAGAAAGAGAAGACAGGATGATTAAGTCCTGTCACACCCTGAAATCTGGAAATAGAGCAGAGGAGAAGTAGATAGAAATTAACAGACATGAAAGATAAAATGAAAAGATTTTGCATACATCTAATTAGATTTCCAGAGGAAAACATACAGACAATGTGAGAGAGAAAATAACAGTATCTGCTTATTTTCCAGACTTGATGATAGATTTGAATCTTCAGATCTCAACAAATTTCCAGCAAAAATAAGAAGAAATCCTCAACTAGAGATATCATGATAAAACATCAAACACAAAAATAAATTCTTAAAAATAACCACAGAGAAAGGACAGACTACTCACAAGGGAATGGTAATTAGATTGATCATATACTTTTTAACAGTAGCAATGGAAATCAGAATCAATGGAACAATATATTACACAATGCTGAAGGAAAATAACCATTGAGGTATAACTGTAGATTCAGCTAAATCATTATTTAGGAGAAAAATAAAGACATTTTTAGAAAAACAAAAGTAAATACATAAAAATATCAAAGAAAATTCTTCAAAGAAAAAATAATTGCGTAACTAATGCTGCCAAATATAAAACAATAATTAAAACACTGGGTAATGGCACAAGATTAAGAACACGTAAATAGAACAGTAAATAGCACCAGAAATAGACCCAAATACATAGAGGACTGTAAGTTCTATTTTTTTTTTATTTTAATGAATATATCCCATTATGTTCTAATGAGTGGCTTTTTTAAAATTAATTAATTTATTTTTGGCTACATTGGGTCTTCATTGCTGCACGTTGGCTTTCTCTAGTTGTGGTGAGCGGGGGTTACTCTTCATTGCAATGCATGGGTTTCTCACTGCAGGGGCTTCTCTTGTTGTGAAGCACGGGCTCTAGGCACACGGGCTTCAGTAGTTGCAGTGCATGGGCTCAGTAGTTGTGGCTCGTGGGCTCTAGAGCGCAGGCTCCATAGTTGTAGAGCACAGGTTTAGCTGCTCCATGGCATGTGGGATCTTCCCAGACCAGGGATTGAACTCACGTCCCCTGCAGTGGCAAGCAGATTCTTAACCACTGTGCCACCAGGGAAGTCCCGAGGACTGTAATTTCTAATGAAGTTAGCCATGACATTCAGTGGTTAAATGATAAATTATTTGATAAAGTTAACAAGACAACTGGATTGACATCTTAAAAAGGAATTAAGTTATTTGAGTTATATCACCAAGATGACAAGATAGGAGACTCCTGACTTTCTCTCCTCTCACAGATGCACAGAATAGACAGCTAGCTATACATGGATCCAGCCCCTTTGAAAGAAATCCAGAAACTGGTTGGGCAACTTCTACACATCAGGCAGCTGAGAAAATATCAACATCAAAAAGAGTGGGAGGGACTTCCCTGGTGGCACAGTGGTTAAGAATCCGCCTGCCAATGCAGGGGACACGGGTTCGAGCCCTGGTCTGGGAAGATCCCACATGCTGCGGAGCAGCTAAGCCCGTGCACCACAACTACTGAGCCTGCGCTCTAGAACCAGCAAGCCACAACTAGAGAAAGCCCATGCGCAGCAACAAAGACCCAACACAGCCAAAAATAAATAAATAAAATAATTAAAAAAAAAAAAAAAGAATGGGAAAGGCCAAGAAACATTCTCGTCATAACCCCATCTCTGCCACAGCACCTTATAATCTGGACAGAACTTCCAAATCCAATCTTCTCCCTCAGTCAGGTTGGAACTTCCAAATCCCAACTTCTCCCTGAGGAGCAAAGAGCTTGGGACACACAATTAGAACTCCTACGTTTAAGGTTGCCACCCAAGCAGTGGGCCCCAAATCACCCAGCTTTGAGAGCCAGTGAAGATTGTGTTCACGAGTCCCATGGGGATAGAGCAAACAAAGAAGCAGTTTTTAAACAGATAAGGGAGAACTTCCCACAGCTACCCCCCCCCCCCAGGTGCAGTGAAGAGGAAGCAGACAAAAATGCCCATCTCCCAGCTTCTCCCTGGAAGGGGTTTAACTCTATGTTTTTCCAGCTGCTGCCTGAGGGTACAGCTTCTAATCAGACTGCATCTGAGAGCTGACTGGAATACTCCCATGAACCTAAAAGACTCAGTGGGCACTGCAACTACCTTCTCCCCCCAGCTTGCTTCAACAATAAAACCAAGTGACCAGCTTCTAAGGGGGTTGTCCACACAAGTGGTGCCCTAACTCTTGCAGCTGCCACCTGAGGGATGGACCCTCAGTCACCTAGCTCTGACAGCCAATGGAGCTGGGCATTCATGAGTCTCACAGGACCATATTAAACAAAGAAGCAGGCTTCCGGGAAGATGGCGGAGGAGTAAGACGCGGAGATCACCTTCCTCCTCACAGATACACCAGAAATACATCTACACGTGGAACAACTCCTACAGAACACCTGCTGAACGCTGGCAGAAGACCTCAGACCTCCCAAAAGGGAAAAAAGTCCCCCACGTACCTGGGTAGGGCAAAAGAAAAAAGAATAAACAGAGACAAAAGGACAGGGACGGGACCTGCACCAGTGGGAGGGAGCTGTGAAGGAGGAAAGGTTTTCACACACTAGAAGCCCCTTCGCGGGCGGAGACGGGTTGGCAGAGGGGGAAAGCCTCGGAGCCGCGGAGGAGCGCACAGCAACAGAGGTGCGGAGGACAAAGCGGAGAGATTCCCGCACAGAGGATCGGTGCCGACCGGCACTCACCAGCCCGAGAGGCTTGTCTGCTCACTCGCCAGGGCAGGCGGGGCCTGGAGTTGAGGCTCAGGCTTTGGTCGGAGCGCCGGGAGAGGACTGGCGGCGTGAACACAGCCTGCAGGGGGTTAGTGCGCTGCGACTAGCCGGGAGGGAGTCCAGGGAAAAGTCTGGACCTGGCGAAGAGGCAAGAGACTTTTTCTTACCTCTTTGTTTCCTGGTGCGCGAGGGGAGGGTCGAGCGCTGCTTAAAGGAGCTCCAGAGACGGGCGTGAGCCGCGCCTAAAAGCACAGACCCCAGAGATGGGCATGAGACGCTAAGGCTGTTGCTGTCGCCACCAAGAAGCCTGTGTGCGGACACAGGTCACTATCCACACACCCCTTCCAGAGAGCCTGTACAGCCCGCCACTGCCAGAGTCCCGGGATCCAGGGACAACTTCCCCGGGAGAACGCACGGCGCGCCTCAGGCTGGTGCAACGTCACGCCGTCCTCTGCCGCCGCAGGCCCGCCCCGCCCTCCGTGCCCCTCCCTCCCCCGGCCTGAGTGAGCCAGAGCTCCCCAATCAGCGGCTCGTTTAACCCCGTCCTGTCTGAGCGAAGAACAGACGCCCGCCAGCGACCTACACGCAGAGGCGGGTCCAAATCCAAAGCTGAGTCCCGGGAGCTGTGAGAACAAAGAAGAGAAAGGGAAATCTCTCCCAGCAGCCTCAGAAGCAGCGGATTAAAGCTCCACAATCAACTTGATGTACCCTGCATCTGTGGAACACATGAATAGACAACGAATTGAGGAGGTGGACTTTGAGAGCAAGATTTATGATTTTTTCCCCTTTTCCTCTTTTTGTGAGTATGTATGTGTATGCTTCTGTGTGAGATTTTGTCTGTATAGCTTTGCTTCCACCATTTGTGCTAGGGTTCTATCCGTCCGGTTTTTATTTTGTTTCTTTTGTTTTTTTCTTAATAATTTCTTTTAATAACTTTATTATATTTTATCTTACTTTATTTTATTTTACTTTATCTTCTTTCTTTTTTCTTTTTTTCCTTCCTTCCCTCCTTCCTTCCTTCCTCCCTCCCTCCCTCCTTTCTTCCTTTCTTTCTTTCTTTCTACTTCTACTAATTCTTTCTTTCTACTTTTTCTGCCTTTTATTCTGAGCCGTGTGGATGAAAGGCTCTTGGTGCTACAGCCAGGAGTCAGTGCTGTGCCTCTGAGGTGCGAGGGCCAACTTCAGGACACTGGTCCACAAGAGACCTCCCAGCTCCACATAATATCAAACGGCAAAAACCTCCCAGAGATCTCCATCTCAACACCAGCACCCAGCTTCACTCAACGACCAGAAAGCTACAGTGCTGGACAACCTATGCCAAAGAACTAGCAAGACAGGAACACAACCCCACACATTAGCAGAGAGGCTGCCTAAAATCATAATAAGTCCACAGACACCCCAAAACACACCACCAGACATGGACCTGCCCACCAGAAAGACAAGATCCAGGCTCATCCACCAGAACACAGGCACTAGTCCCCTCCACCAGGAAGCCTACACAACCCACTGAACCAACCTTAGCCACTGGGGACAGACACCAAAAACAACGGGAACTACGAACGTGCAGCCTGCAAAAAGGAGACCCCAAACACAGTAAGATAAGCAAAATGAGAAGACAGAAAAACACACAGCAGATGAAGGCGCAAGATAAAAACCCACCAGACCTAACAAATGAAGAGCAAATAGGCAGTCTACCTGAAAAAGAATTCAGAATAATGATAGTAAAGATGATCCAACATCTTGGAAATACAATGGACAAAATACAAGAAACATTTAACAAGGACCTAGAAGAACTAAAGATGAAACAAACAACGATGAACAACATAATAAATGAAATTAAAAATACTCTAGAAGGGATCAATAACAGAATAACTGAGGCAGAAGAACGGATAGGTGACCTGGAAGATAAAATAGTGGAAATAACTATTGCAGAGCAGAATAAAGAAAAAAGAATGAAAAGAACTGAAGACAGTCTCAGAGACCTCTGGGACAACATTAAACGCACCAACATTCGAATTATAGGGGTTCCAGAAGAAGAGGAGAAAAAGAAAGGGACTGAGAAAATATTTGAAGGGATTATAGTTGAAAACTTCCCTAATACGGGAAAGGAAATAGTTAATCAAGTCCAGGAAGCATAGAGATTCCCATACAGGATAAATCCAAGGAGAAATACACCAAGACACATATTAATCAAACTGTCAAAAATTAAATACAAAGAAAACATATTAAAAGCAGCAAGGGATAAACAACAAATAACACACAAGGGAATCCCCATAAAGTTAACAGCTGATCTTTCAGCAGAAACTCTGCAAGCCAGAAGGGACTGGCAGGACATATTTAAAGTGATAAAGGAGAAAAACCTGCAACCAAGATTACTCTACCCAGCAAGGATCTCACTCAGATTTGATGGAGAAATTAAAACCTTTACAGACAAGCAAAAGCTGAGAGAGTTCAGCACCACCAAACCAGCTTTACAACTGCTAAAGGAACTTCTCTAGGCAAGAAACACAAGAGAAGGAAAAGACCTACAACAACGAACCCAAAACAATTAAGAAATGGGAATAGAAACATACATATCGATAATTACCTTAAATGTAAATGGACTAATTGCTCCCACCAAAAGACACAGATTGGCTGAATGGATACAAAAACAAGACCCATATATTTGCTGTCTACAAGAGACCCACTTCAGACCTAGAGACACATACAGACTGAAAGTAAGGGGATGGAAAAAG
Organism: Grampus griseus; assembly: GCF_964374135.1. Taxonomy (NCBI): domain Eukaryota; kingdom Metazoa; phylum Chordata; class Mammalia; order Artiodactyla; family Delphinidae; genus Grampus; species Grampus griseus. Next base: position 39,966,375 of record NC_139017.1, on the reverse strand, counting down.
ATATTTCATGCAAATGGAAACCAAAAGAAAGCTGGGGTACCAATTCTCATATCAGACAAAATAGACTTTAAAATAAAGACTATTAGAAGAGACAAAGAAGGACACTACATAATGATCAAGGGATCAATCCAAGAAGAAGATATAACAATTGTAAATATTTATGCACCCAACATAGGAGCACCTCAATACATAAGGCAAATACTAACAGCCATAAAAGGGGAAATCAACAGTAACACATTCATAGTAGGGGACTTTAACACCCCACTTTCACCCATGGACAGATCATCCAAAATGAAAATAAAAAAGAAACACAAGCTTTAAATGATACATTAAACAAGATGGACTTAATTGATATTTATAGGACATTCCATCCAAAAACAACAGAATACACATTTTTCTCAACTGCTCATGGAACATTCTCCAGGATAGATCATACCTTGGGTCACAAGTCAAGCCTTGGTAAATTTAAGAAAATTGAAATCGTATCAAGTATCTTTTCCAACCACAACGCTATGAGACTAGATATCAATTACAGGAAAAGATCTGTAAAATATACAAACACATGGAGGCTAAACAATACACTACTTAATAACGAAGTGATCACTGAAGAAATCAAAGAGGAAATAAAAAAAATACCTAGAAACAAATGACAATGGAGACATGACGACCCAAAATCTATGGGATGCAGCAAAAGCAGTTCTAAGAGGGAAGTTTATAGCAATACAATCCTACCTTAAGAAACAGGAAACATCTCGAATAAACAACCTAACCTTGCACCTAAAGCAATTAGAGAAAGAAGAACAAAAAAGCCCCAAAGTTAGCAGAAGGAAAGAAATCATAAAAATCAGATCAGAAATAAATGAAAAAGAAATGAAGGAAATGATAGCAAAGATCAATAAAACTAAAAGCTGCTTCTTTGAGAAGATAAACCAAATTGATAAACCATTAGCCAGACTCATCAAGAAAAAAAGGGAGAAGACTCAAATCAATAGAATTAGAAATGAAAAAGGAGAAGTAACAACTGACACTGCAGAAATACAAAAGATCATGAGAGATTACTACAAGCAACTCTATGCCAATAAAATGGACAACCTGGAAGAAACGGACAAATTCTTAGAAATGCACAACCTGCCAAGACTGAATCAGGCAGAAAGAGAAAATATGAACAGACCAATCACAAGCACTGAAATTGAAACTGTGATTAAAAATCTGCCAACAAACAAAAGCCCAGGACCAGATGGCTTCACAGGCGAATTCTATCAAACATTTAGAGAAGAGCTAACACCTATCCTTCTGAAACTCTTCCAAAATATAGCAGAGGGAGGAACACTCCCGAACTCATTCTACGAGGCCACCATCACCCTGATACCAAAATCAGGCAAAGATGTCACAAAAAAAGAAAACTTCAGGCCAATATCACTGATAAACATAGATGCAAATATCCTCAACAAAATACTAGCAAATAAAAACCAATAGCACATTAAAAGGATCATACACCATGATCACGTGGGGTTTATCCCAGGAATGTAAGGATTCTTCAATATATGCAAATCAATCAACCTGACAAACCATATTAACAAATTGAAGGAGAAAAACCATATGATCATCTCAATAGATGCAGAAAAAGCTTTCAACAAAATTCAACACCTATTGATGATAAAAACCCTCCCGAAAGTAGACATAGAGGGAACTTACTCAACATAATAAAGCCCATATATGACAAACCCACAGCCAACATCTTTCTCAATGGTGAAAAACTGAAAGCATTTCCTCTAAGATCAGGAACAAGACAAGGTTGCCCACTGTCACCACTATTATTCAACATAGCTTTGGAATTTTTAGCCACAGAAATCAGAGAAGAAAAAGAAATAAAAGGAATCCAATTTGGAAAAGAAGTAAAGCTGTCACCATTTGCAGATGACATGATATTATACATAGAGAATCCTAAAGATGCTACCAGAAAACTACTAGAGCTAATCAGTGAATTTGGTAAAGTAGCAGGATACAAAATTAATGCACAGAAATCTCTTGCATTCCTATACACTACTGATGAAAAATCTGAAAGAGAAGTTAAGGAAACACACCCATTTACCATTGCAACAAAAAGAATAAAATACCTAGGAATAAACCTACCTAGGGAGAAAAAAGACCTATATGCAGAAAACTATAAGACACTGATGAAAGAAATTAAAGATGATACAAAGAGATGGAGAGATATACCATGTTCTTGGATTGGAAGAATCAACATTGTGAAAATGACTATACTACCCACAGCAAGCTACAGATTCAATGCAATCCCTATCAAACTACCAATGGCATTTTTCACAGAACTAGAACAAAAAATTTCACAATTTGTATGGAAACACATAAGACCCCGAATCACCAAAGCAATCTTGAGAAAGAAAAATAGAGCTGGAGGAATCAGGCTCCCTGGCTTCACACTATACTACAAAGCTACAGTAATCAAGACAGTATGGTACTGACACAAAAACAGAAATATAGATCAATGGAACAGGATAGAAAGCCCAGAGACAAACCCATGCACATATGGTCACCTTATCTTTGATAAAGGAGGCAGGAATATACAATGGAGAAAAGGCAGTCTCTTCATAAGTGGTGCTGGGAAAACTGGACAGTTACATGTAAAAGAATGAAATTAGAACACTCCCTAACACCATACACAAAAAGAAACTCAAAATGTTTTAAAGACCTAAATGTAAGGCCAGACATTATAAAGCTCTTAGAGGAAAACATAGGCAGAACACTCTGTGATATAAATCATAGCAAGATCCTTCTTGACCCACCTCCTAGAGAAATGGAAATGAAAACAAAAATAAACAAATGGGACCTAATGAAACTCAAAATCTTTTGCACAGCAAAGAAAACCATAAACAAGACAAAAAGACAACCTTCAGAATCCGAGAAAATATTTGCAAATGAAGCAACTGACAAAGGATTAATCTCCAAAATATACAAGCAGCTCATACAGCTCAATATCAAAAAAACAAACAACCCAATCTAAAAATGGGCAGAAGACCTAAATAGACAGTTGTCCAAAGAAGATATACAGATTGCCACCAAACACATGAAAGGCTGCTCAACATCACTAATCATTAGAGAAATGGAAATCAAAACTCTAATGAGGTATCACCTCACACTTGTCAGAATGGCTATCAACAAAAAATCTACAAACAATAAATGCTGGAGAGGGTGTGGAGAAAAGGGAACCCTCTTGCACTGCTGGTGGGAATGTAAATTGATACAGCCACTCTGGAGAACAGTATGGAGGTTCCTTAAAAAACTGAAAATAGAACTACCATACGACCCAGCAATCCCACTACTGGGCATTTACCCTGAGAAAACCGTAATTCAAAAAAGTCATGTACCACAATGTTCATTGCAGCTCTATTTACAATAGCCAGGATATGGAAGCAACCTAAGTGTCCTTCGACTGATGAATGGATAAAGAAGATGTGGCACATATATACAACGGAATATTACTCAGCCATAAAAAGAAACGAAATTGAGTTTTTTGTAGTGAGGTGGATAGACCTGGAGACTGTCATTCAGAGTGAAATAAGTCAGAAAGAGAAAAACAAATACCATATGCTAATACATATATATGGAATCTAAAAATTAAAAAAAAGAGGTTCTGAAGAACCTAGGGGCAGGACAGGAATAAAGACACAGATGTAGAAAATGGACTTGAGGACACAGGGAGGGGGAAGGGTAAGCTGGGATGAAGTAAGAGAGTGGCATAGACATATATACACTTCCAAATGTAAAATTGGTAGCTAATGGGAAGCAGCCACATAGCACGGGGAGATCAGCTCGGTCTTTGTGAACACCTAGAGGGGTGGGATAGGGAGGGTGGGAGGGAGATGCAAGAGGAAGGAGATATGGGGCTATATGTATATGTATAGCTGATTCCCTTTGTTATAAAGCAGAAACTAACACACCATTGTAAAACAATTGTACTGCAATAAAGATGTTTAAAACAAAATAAGGATGCACATAGACTGAAAGTGAAGGGATGGAAAAAGTTATTCCATGCAAATGGAAACCTGAAGAAAGAAGGGGTAGCTATACTTATATCATACAAAACATACTTTAAGCCAAAAACTGTAACAAGATACAAAAGAAGTCATCATATAATGATAAGGGATCAATTCATTAAGAAGGTATAACAATTGTAAATATTTATGCATCCAACTTGGATTTCCTAAATACATAAAGCAAATATTAACAGATTTGGAGGGAGAAATAGACTGCAATACAATAATACTAGGGGATGTCAATACCTCACTTTCAACAATGGATAGACTATCCAGACAGAAAATCAAGAGCAAAAAACAAGCAAACAAATAACCCCATTAAAAATGGATAAAGGACCTACATAGACATTTTTCCAGAGAAGACATACAAATGGCCAACAGGTACATAAAATGGTGCTTGGGGCTTCCCTGGTGGCGCAGTTGTTGAGAGTCCGCCTGCCGATGCAGGGGACACGGGTCCCGGTCCGGCAGGATCCCACATGCCGCAGAGCGGCTGGGCCCGTGAGCCATGGCCGCTGAGTCTGCAGGTCTGGAGCCTGTGCTCCGCAACGGGAGAGGCCACAACAGTGAGAGGCCCATGTACCGCAAAAAAAAAAAAAAAAAATGGTGCTCAACATTACTAATCATCAGGAGAATGCAAATCAAAACCGCAATGAAATGTCACCTCACATTTGTTAGGACGTCTGTTATCAAAAAGAATAGAGGGGCTTCCCTGGTGGCGCAGTGGTTGAGAGTCCGCCTGCCGATGCAGGGGACGCGGGTTCGTGCCCCGGTCCGGGAAGATCCCACATGCCGCGGAGCGGCTGGGCCCGTGAGCCATGGCCGCTGAGTCTGCAGGTCTGGAGCCTGTGCTCCGCAATGGGAGGGGCCACAACAGTGAGAGGCCCGCATACCGAAAAAAAAAAAAAAAAAAAGAATAGAGATATAAAATGCTGGTGAGGATTTGGAGAAAAGGGAACACTTGCTCACTATTATTGGGAATGTTAACTGGTATAGCCACTATGAAAAACAGTATGGAGGTTCCTCAAAAAATTAAAAATAGAACTACCATATGATCCAGCAATCACACTTCTGTGTATATAAAAGGAAGTGAAATCACTATCTTGAAAAGATATCTGTACTCCCATGTTCATTACAGCATTATTCACAAAAGCCAAATAAGGAAATAACCTACGTGTCCGTCGATGGATAAACAGATAAAGAAGTTGTGGTACGTATGTACACACACACGCCCCCCCCCACACACACAGTGGAATATTATTTGCCCTTACAAAGAATGAAATATGAAATCCTGCCATTTGCAACAAAATGGATCAACCTGAAAGGCATTATGCTACGAGAAATAAGCTAGACAGAGAAACACAAATACTGCATGGTGTCACTTATACGTAGGATTTTAAAAAGACAGTTGAACTCATAGAAACAGAACAGAATGGTTTTTGCAAAGAGCTGGGCGTGGAGGAAATAGGGAGAGTTTGGTAAAAGGGTACAAACTTTTGGTGATAAGTCTGAGGATCTAATGGATAACATAGTGACTGTAGTTGGTAATATTCTACTGTATAATTTAAATTTTCTATGAGAGTGCACCTTAAGTGTTCTCACCAAAAATAAATAAATAAAGGTAACTATGTAAAGTGACAGATGTGTTAATTAACTTGGTTGTGGAAACTCTTTCACAATGTATATATTTACCTGATCATCAGGTTGTACGCTTTAAATAAATTACAATTTTATGTGTTAATTTTACCTAATAAAGCTGGGGAAAAAAAGGAAGCAAGTTGGTTCTCTACCATTTTACACCAAAAATAATTTCCAGATAGATCAAACATCTAGAATGTAAAAAATGAAACCTTAAACGTACCAGAAAAAAGAGAATTTTTTTTAGGGCAGTGAAAATACTCTGTATGGTATTATAATGATGGATACATGATATTATGCATTTGTCCAAACCCACAGAATGTACTAGGGGTATGGGGTGGGAGGGATAAATAGGCAGAGCACAGAGGATTTTTAGGGCAGTGAAACTACTCTGTATGATACCGTAATGGTGGCTACAAGTTGTATTTTTGTCAAAACCCATAGAATGCACAACACCAAGAGTGAACCCTAATGTAAACTATGGACTATGGGGGATAATAATGTGTCAATATAAGTTCATCAACTGTGACAAATGTACCACATGGGTGAGTGATGTTGGTAATGGGGGATGCTCTGCATGTGTGGGATCAAGGAATATATGGGAAATATATGCACCTTCCATTCAATTTTGCTGTGAACCTCAAATTGCTCTAAAAAAAAAAGTCCTTTAAATAAAACCAATTGACACTTTTTAAAATATCAGGAGAAAAGCTTAATCATGACCCAATCCTAGAAACCATAAAAATAATAATAATAAATTTGACTATGTAAAAATAAAAATTTCTACAAGGAAAAGAAACACCATAAACTACATAAAGAAACAAACTACCTAGGAAAAAATGTTTACAATACATAGTCATGAGTGTTGAAGTCTTTGAGGAGCCCAATCAGTGGCAGCCCTCTGCCTTGCTTAGTTCTGAACAAACTGAGAAATAAAACAATGGAATGGCATATAGAGGTCAAAACAACAGCTTTATTTCTGATGAAGACTTGGTTGTAATACACTGCTTAGCGTGAGAGCCAAATGGGCTGGCTAACAGGACCCCAGACTAAGACAGGTCACAGAAAGTATAAGACATTCCTGGTACAGAAGCTACACTGGCTTTTTTTTTTTTTTTTTTTTTGTCTTGGAACACCCCAACCTTGTTCCTACCTCAGAGACTTTGTGCTCGTTTTCTCCTCTTTTGCATATGGAATGACTTTTAACTAGATATTCTTGGACTGGCTTCTTATTATTCATACCTCAGCTCAATGGGATCTCCTGACAGAGACCTTACCTCAACACCCTACTTAAGTGGGCCATTCTTCCCCCATCCTAGTGATCACAATCACAAATTGCCTTATTTATTTATTTCCTTACTTATAGGAACGGTTATGCTGTGTTTATATCCTCCACCAAAATACAAGCTCCGTTAGAATATAGATCTCTCTTGTTCATCCTTATATCCCCAGAACAGTACTTGGCACATAGTAAATGCTCAATAAATATTCACTGAATGAAAGAGGCCTGTCACTGAAATGAACAGAGCATGCACTGTGAGAGCTTAGAAGAGTCTACAGTTTGGAGGAGTGAGAGAACACTTCCAAAGAGATGTGAAAGGGTGATTTTTTTTTTTTTTGATGAATTCATAAGTAATAACTAGGGTGGCCTTTGACTCAAACTGAGGAAAAGGGGAAAGAGATCTTCCAAAGACTGAGACTAAAAAGCCACATTTTTGGGGGGAAAAGTGAGGAATAAACTGGCCCTTGGGCTAGGGTCAGGGCCTATATAAATAGTCCAATATAGCTAGAAATCAGATTGATGGTAAAAGAGGGTGAATGTTGAAGGTGGAAATATAAGCAGAGGGGAAGATCATGAAAGGGTTTTGCACCGAATTAAGGAATTTGGATTTTATCTTAAAGATGGTAAAGAATTGAGCTTGAAAGTAGATGACCAGATTTATGTTCTGTAAAGATCTCGTGTTCCTAACATCTAATACAGTCTGTGGTCAGGCTAATTCCTCAAAAAGCCAACAAATGAACTCTATGTGGACAATGGGTTTGAGAGGAGCAATACCAGAGGCAGGAGGACCAGAAGGGAAGCTTCTGCAGTGACGCAGGTGAGAAATGATGCTGCCTGGCTTCAGGAGGGGCCTTGCAGTGGAGAGAAGAGCTTGGGTATTTTGCTGCATCTGCCTGCAAAGGCTTCTCTCCCTCTCCTCTCCCTTATGGTCCTGACAGTGCAATCTCCACCCTGCAGGTATGTTATCAGCTTTGGCAGAAGGGCAGAAGACATCCTCTGGATTCTCCGTGCCCCCAATTCCCACCTGTTTATCCCCTCACATTTGGGGAAATCACAGAGTAAAAGGAGTCTCCTAGGAAAGAGAAGAAGAGCATTGGGAAAGGGGGTGTTGGGTCTGGGATACAGGAAGTGGGGAGGGGGAGATCCCTCACCAGGTGGTGCTCTTGGAGCTGGTCATCTACCCTTTCTTAGCAACTGCCCAGGTTCCTTAAGGACAGGGGAGGGAAGGTGAACAGATTTTTCTCTGGTGTCCCTTACTCTTCCCTCAACTCAATTGTCAAGGTCTCTTTCAGATTTCTGCAACCTTACCATTAGCCCTAGACATCCTGTGAGCATGTCCCTGTCTTTCAAACAAAAGCCTGAAACGGAAATAGCAAGAACCACTCAACCGAATCCTTCGGCAAGTATACAGAGTCTCATTTGCCTCACAGAGGAGGGCTCATTAAATAAGACCCTACATTCAGCCAGGGCCCTTGTTTACTAAAAACTAAAGAGGAAAAACTGTACAAAGCCAGCTCCGGAAAGAGGTGAGTCCATCCCATGTCAAACCACAATCCTGGAAATTGAATGTTTAATTCATAAAGTAAATTATAAGAGATTACTTGTACAAGTAGCTGCAATGTCCTTAAAATTATTCTTTAACTGAGGAAAAGTTTTTTGACCTTTGGAGAAAATGCTTGCTTCTAGCTATGACTAAAAAGAGATTTCCTTCTTTCTCTGTTGTGTTAAGAATCTTTTCTTCTTATAAAGAAGGCACCACAGTGATTTATAACTGTCATAAAAGCCTGGAATCCTTTTGAGGTTAAGCTACTCAGCTATTCAACTTTTACTACAGAAACTTTGAAATTCAAAAAGAAAAAATAATGTAAGTTTTTGAAGGACATGTGTTGCTGTAGGTGATCCCGTTAATTAAAAGTGATTGCCTGCTAGGAAATCATACTTTAAAAAGTTTCATGAATTTATTAGAACCCTGAAGGTATCTTTGTATGCACAGAGCTTTACATGCCATTTATGCAATTTTGTTTCAGATCTGCTTAAAGTCTTGCTGACACTCCCAGAGCAGAGAACAGCACTGCTAGCATGCGTATGTGTTTTGGTTAATTGAATTATGTGAAAATACATACTAATGAAGTTTTAGGAGAGGTGTTTGTTGAGTAAACTCTGCCTCTAATTTCTTCTAAATTAGGAGCATCTTTTTGCAGCAGATTAATGTTTTAGGAAAGGCTGCCTTGATATAGAAAAATAGCACATTGTCTAATACTGTGATTCCTTTTTGCATGTTAAAAAGCTCTCTGCACACCTGATGTGCACATTGCACGGGAGAAATCTAAAAGGCACTTTTAGTTTAAAAAATGCACGACTCTGGAAAGACCAATGATGAGTCATTATCCAATAACATTAATGAACAAATTATTAATCTTCTCAAAACATTTTGGTGTTTTCCCTCTAATACACTTTTAAGAACGATTGCGTTTGGGTTGGTTTGGTTTTAATGATTATTTAATGGTCCTATTTGGATTCTTTTTCCGCATGTCTACTTGGAAATAGCACCTCGTAACATTTGTTGCTATAATTCTGCGATCCCCTGTTGCCCGCATTTGCGAAATACGCTACGGAAAGACTGTGGTTGTTTTTCACAGGAACCCAGGGAGCTATCAAAGTCAGAGAACGTGCCTGTATTTGCAGTAGAGACGGGCAGGCAGTCCAGTCCCCGCGCACCTCTCGGGCTGCAAGCAATCAGCTAATTGCCTGATAGGAGTGTAGCGGGTGCCTGCGCTCCGAGGTCGCCCATCGGGTCACAGACACCAGAGAGCGGCGTGTTTGCTCTCAACATCCTCGTGCCCGATGTGGTCTGTTGCAGGAGAAGGGCAGAGCTGGACCAGCAGGCAGGAGGCGCGGTACATCCCGAAAGAAAACTGCCTGTTTGCCTGTGACTTGCGGCTCGGGGGCCAAAAGGAAGGCAGCTTCGGGAGGAGAGGAAACCGTGAGAAAACTTGGGCTGGCCGCACTGTGCTCTAATGTGCATGTTTCGAACACACAGAAATACGTTAGAAATACCTGTAATCTGAGACTAAGCTGGAATTGGTCCATGCAGCCACAACACTGGATGCTTGAAAGAGAGCTTGCAGGACAATAGCCGTAGAAGTGACTGGTGGGGGGAAAATTACATATATATATGGTATACAATTATACATATAATATAAAAATTTATATGTGTATTTTGAGTGACCAAAAAAGAGAATTATTCTTTGTTATCAAAAGACTAACATGTTGACCGACAGAAATGGTGTGATTCATGTAGGACCATAGAATCCTGCACAGAAAATTTGCTTTTCAGTTTGGGGTTAGTGCTACCAACCTCAGAAACTGTCACCAGCTCTCTTTCACTTTTCACCTCAGAGAGGGGGAAGTATCCTCAACGATCCTCTCCCCGCATCTCCACCATCCCTGACGACCGCCCCCCCCAGGTTCCCACCCCCAGGTGACATTGCCACTGCTGCAATTTTCAATGGTTACACATCTATGCCATATTGTTTGTACTTCAGTAGATCCTTATAGCAATTCTCCTGCCTCCCTGCTTGTGGTGTCCCCATAAATCCCCATCTTGTTTTTAGGACAGTCCCATTTTCATATATTTTATAAGGGTAGTAAACCAGGAATCAAGAGTTCAAAGTCCCTGCCACTTACTAGTCATGGATTCTTGTTCATGTCCATAACCCTCAGTTAGCATTGGTTTCCAAATCTGTAAAATGGGGGGGGGGGGGACACTGTCCCACCTACCTCACAAGGTCATTGAGATGATCAAAGCCTTGTAGGAAAAGTTTTGAAAATTTAAAGTGAGCTGATAATATTATCACAGAGCAAAATGACCTTCACACCATGTTGTCAGACTATTGTGACTCTTTAATAGAGGTGGAGCAGGTGCGCAGCCAGTTAGCGCGAGACCATTAGTGCAAGACTGTTAGCCCGAGACTGTTAGCGAGACACCCTTGGTGCCTGGTGGTTAGCGGTACCGCCCTGCCAACAGTCAGCATCGCGGTGGTCCTGGCATTGACAGGCACCCTGGGTCGCAGTCCGTGGGACCTGGCCCTCTTTGGGTGGCCTGAGGAGCCTCAGGGCTGGCTGGGTCCTGGGCGCCTGGCTCCCTCAGGGATGATGGCTGGGCAGGGTCTGGGCACCTGGCCCCCTGAGCACCTCCAGCTGAGATCTGCCTCTTCAGCCAGGTCTGCTCACTGGCAAGAGGACCCAGAATGGGTGCTAGAAGAACGTTCTGAGGCAGGGTAACCGGCCTGTGCAGGGAACCCCTCCTCTTAGCCAGGGCCTGGACCTCAGAGGGAGAAAGTCAAGCCTTGGGACATGGAACAACTAAAATGAGGGGTAATGATGTCTCTTTGCTTATTCTCAAGGCTATGACCTTTAAGAGCATTACACCTTTAGATAAAAAGTTGTAGAACACTCAAAACCAACAAAAAACAAACAACAATTGAAAAATGAGCAGAAGACCTAAATAGACATCTCTCCAAAGAAGACATACAGATGGCCAAGAGGCACGTGAAAAGATGCTCAACATCGCTAATTATTAGAGAAATGCAAATCAAAACTACAATGAGGTATCACCTCACACCAGTTAGAATGGGCATCATCAAAAAGTCTACAGATAACAAATGCTGGAGAGAATGTGGAGAAAAGGGAACGCTCCTTCACTGTTGGTGGGAATGTAAGTTGAAGCAGCCACTATAAAAAATAGTATGGAGGTTCCTCAGGAAACTAAAAATAGAATTACCATATGATCCAGCAATCCCACTCCTGGGCGTATATCCAGACAAAACTATAGTTCAAAAAGATACCCCTGGGCTTCCCTGGTGGCGCAGTGGTTGAGAGTCCGCCTGCCAATGCAGGGGACACGGGTTCGTGCCCCAGTCCGGGAAGATCCCACATGCCGCGGAGCGGCTGGGCCCGTGAGCCATGGCCACTGAGCCTGCGCGTCCGGAGCCTGTGCTCCGCAACGGGAGAGGCCACAACAGTGAGAGGCCCGCCTACCGCAAAAAAAAAAAAAAAAAAAAAAATACCCCTATGTTCATAGCAGCACTATTCACAGTAGCCAAGACATGGAAACAACCTAAATGTCCATCAAGAGATGAATGGGTAAAGAAGATGTGGTACATATATACAAAGGAATAGCACTCAGCCATAAAAAAGAATGAAATAATGCCATTTGCAGCAACATGGATGGAACTAGAGAATATCATACTAAGTGAAGCAAGTCAGACAGAGAAAGACAAATACCATATGATATCACTTATATGTAGAATCTAAAATATGACACAAATGAACCTATCTATGAAACAGATACAGAATCACAGACAGAGAGAACAGATTGGTGGTTGCCAAGGGGGAGGGGTTGGGGAAAGATGGAGTGGAAGGCTGGGATTAGCAGATATAAGCTTTTATATATAGAATGAGTGAACAGCAAGGTCCTACTGTATAGCACAGAGAACTATATTTAATATCGTGTGAGAAACCATAACAGAAAAGAATATTAAAAAAACAATGTATATGTATGTATAACTGAATCACTTTGCTGTACAGCAGAAATTAAATACAACATTGTAAATTAACTATACTTCAATAAAAAGAATTTTTTAATTAAAAAAAGTTGCATAACAGAGAATAACATTTGTTTTGGATGGAGGTTTCCAGGAAATGCATGACCTGACCGGGACCTGACCTACGGGGACAGCTGCAAGAACAAAGGATCTGATACCAAGAGGTCTGCAACAACTAACCACACCCCTCCCTCACCTTTCTTATAAAATGGATTTGCTGAAAGCCTTCTAAGAGTTTGGGGTTTTTAAGGCATGAGCCACCATCTCCTTGCATGTCCCTGTAATAAACCTTTCTCTGCTCCAAGCTCTGACGTTTCTGTATTCCTTGGCCTCGCTGTGCGTTAGGCACACAGATTTACGTTCCGGTAACAACCCCAGTCTCCTGGAAGACAAGTTGACTGTCAGCCAGAGCAGATCCTGGGAAACAGACTCTGAGATGGTGATTAGCTTTCAGGGCTCAACACCTGCAAAACAAAAGAAAAGGAAGCAGAAATGAGCTGGGATATTCTCAGCGCAGTCCTCAGCCAGTCGTACATGGTCCTCTGAAGCAGGGGTGACCTTTCAAAATAGCTCCAAGTTGTCAGAGGGGCCCATACCTTTATTTTCCTTTGAGTCATTGGATTCAGGCTATCTGGGAAAGGGTTTCTTCAGCAGAGACAATTGCCTGGAAGCAGCTGACAGCCTGGGGTCTTCCAGGCGGGGAATCAGTCCTCTCTTCCTGGACAGGGATCAGGGTGGTGGCCGTCACATCCACCACACTGACCTTTTGCTTTTGATGTGTGCTCCTGGAACATGCTCAGAACAGTGTCCTGCTGGCAGAATGTGTTGACTTTTTGTGTGGCTTTTAGAAATTACCTAGGAGTCAGAACACCCAAGCTCTAGGCGTGATTCTGCACTTGTCAGAACTATCTGCCGTATTTACAGACTGGACAGCTGGTCCCTGCTAAAAAAGTTCTCACTCTCTCCCTCTCCCTCTTCAATCTTCCTGCAGTGTTGTTTCGGGAATCCCTCCTGGATCTGCCTCCACCCTATCCTAACTTCCGCCAAGCTCAGACTTTACACCCACGGCCTGGAACCACATACCACTTCTGTCCACTCACCCACCCTGTCCAGGCTCCCGGACTCCAGCCTCAGTCAGAGCCCCAGACCCCCCAGGAAGCCTTTAAGGGAAGTCAGACATTGCTAATCTGCTGTGTTGCCCGAAGCCATCACTCAACATCTCTCTTCAACTGTAAAACAAGAAGGTCTGTTCTTTCTGAATTTACCTCAAAATTACTGGTTTTTATAATCAAACCAGGTAGTAGGAATATATGTTGCGTGTGTAGGTATGTGTGTATATGTGTGTGTTTAGAGTTTTTCATAGTAAGTGAATTTCTGTGACCTGTCACACATGCTACTTCTTTTTTTTTTTTTTGCGGTACATGGGCCTCTCACTGTTGTGGCCTCTCCCGTTGCCGAGCACAGGCTCCGGACGCGCAGGCTCAGCGGCCATGGCTCACGGGCCCACCTGCTCCACGGCACGTGGGATCTTCCCAGACCGGGGCACGAACCCGCGTCCCCTGCATCGGCAGGCGGACTCTCAACCAGTGCGCCACCAGGGAAGCCCCACACATGCTACTTCTACCTCCACCCCCAGCAATCTGATAACAACTCTCTCAGCTTGTCTACAGCCTGTGTGATTATTAAAGTGATTAGTGATATGTATCCATTTATGTGAATCGCAGATTAAAGAGGACTCCTATGAACCCAAGGTCTCAATTTTTCTAACACCAAGATACAGTTCAAACTCTATAATCTGGCCTACTTCCTACTTGTTACTAATTGCTTGAAATTTTTGAAATTATTTCTTATTTTAAGGAGTATTTGTAAATTCCCTTGTGTATCTTGAAACATATTATAGGCAACAAATAAGTATCTGCCTTTCAGTATCCTCTCCTCTTGCCTTTAGTGCTCCACCAGAGCATTATTATCTTACAACCTGAAAAGAAGACATTTTTAGCCAGCAAACAAGAGGCAGGAAGCTTAATTTTCAACAGCTGGGCCGGCCTATTTCACTACAACCCAGGGAACTTCCCCTAGTCTTGCGCCCTGGGTAGACACTGAACACAGCCCGCCACCTCTAAATGCCTCAGAGGCCAGAGCAGCGGGAGAGGTAGCCAACAGCCTGGCAGGAGATGAAGTGGCTGTGGGACCGGCACTCCCTTCTCCCCCAGCCTTAATGCTTCCCTCCTCCAGAAAGCCCGTCCTGATCAATCAAATTCCTTTCTTTACCTTAAATTCCTCCAGCTTTTTCATGGGAAGTAACCACAAAATGCCCACACTACAGTGTTAAGTGAAAAAAATAAAAGAAAATCAGGCAACAAAACGGCATGTACAGATTTATTTTCATGAGATCATTCACAAAATAATCCGAAAGGAGAAGGCATTTGATACCTTTGATATAATTTTGTCTTTATAAATTGAAATCCTAATGCTGCATACATACATACCTATACAATACTTGTATTCACGTGGAAAAGGGCTGGAAGGATAACCAGTAAAATTTAATTTATTAGTGTTAGAATAATGGGTATTCTCTAAGGTTTCTGTATTGAACATGGATTATTTTTGATACTGGGAAAAAAACATTACTTATAAAAATAAATATAATCAAAAAGCTATCATATCCATGTATATGGGTCTTTTTAAAAAGATCTGAATTTTGCTGCACAACGAGAATGTGCTTAACACTGCTGCACACTGTTTTTTAAAAAAAGAATAAATAGAGAATGAGTGAAGTACTCTTCTATGAATAAAGTCTACAAGCTTAAAAAAAAAAAAAGACGAGAAATAATTGCAGTAAAATGTTAAGTGACTGCTTTTCTTTTTCCTGAGTAGTGGATTCCAGTTAATAATTATTTTTATCTTTATTATTTTATGTATTCTTAAATTTGTATAGCATCATTAATGTTACTCTTAAAATAATTAATTCCATGATTTCAAAACTACTAAATAAAAATAGTGACTGTGTATATCCATTTGTCCATTACGGCACGTTGTTTGGTATTTATTTTCACATTGTTTCATGTGCAAATTTTATCTCCTCAAGGGGACTGCAGATTCCTAGTGGGTCCTCTTGTTTTGCTGTCTTCAGAAAAATTAAAATTAAAAACATTAAAATTTGCCTGCCCATCCATGATACTTTTCATCCACTCAAATAAAGGAGAGAGAGGCCTGCTTGGACCAAATCTTGACTACTTGTATTGCATTTTTTCCACAAGTGTAAATATCTGATCATAAGACTATATGAAACATATTAAGTTGGTCAAAAACAAGACAGACCTGTGAGTCACTCTTACTGTTGTCATTGTGCTCATTTTGGGTCTGAAAGCTCACCTATGTTAAGTGTGACCAGGGTTCCCATCCTCCATCTCTAGGCACAGACTACACACTGAGCGGGCATCCTTGCTGTGGGAAGAACAAAGCAATTTATTGATACTGGCAAGTTGGCCAATTTCATCATTAATCGATCATTCGCTTTTTCCGGTGTGGTCCTGAGGTGTTCCTCTAGGGAGCAGAGGGAGAAAGCAGGATTTACTCGGTTGGGCATGGCAGCAAGAGACTGTGAAAGAAATTTTCAAGGTATTTCATCAACAAAGGAAGGTCACTTGCCTTTGCAACAGCATGCGTTTCAAACCAAAGGAAAATCAGGCCTAGGATTTCCATCAATTTTAACTTTTCAGTGAGAGTTTTTGTTATTAACATTCTTACGAGGCTGCAAATGCTTCCCCCAGAGGGATGCAGCATAATTTTCCTATTAGAGGAAAAGGGACTGGGGACACTGAGTGTCCTGTCCCTTCAGCTGCCTTGCCCTCTCTGTGACTCTGTCCTCAGTTGTCACTTCATCTGGAGGCAGCAGGTTGGAGGAGAAGGCAGCCTGGCATCCCAGGTCTAGAACACCAAGGACCTTACTGAGATGCAGACGATAGATCTTGGCTCCTTTTTATTGTTGCAAGTCCCAGACTCTGGAGAGTATTGTTAAGGGGCCAGAACAGACAAGAAGTCAAGGCCTGGGGAGTAAGAGGACTTTGAATCTTAGTCGCTATCAAATTTACAAATAACTCCAGTGAACCTTTTAAGGAAAACTGGAGAGAAGAAATGAGATTTTGATCCACTTTGGACACATCATGGCTCTCAGGAGAAAAGGCTCTTCTGAACAGTCATGTTCCCTAATCAGGGTTTATCAGTCATCATTCCATGCAAAGGCCCCGTGGGGCGGGGTGGCACCACCTGGCCTGTGGCCCTGATCACCAAACGCTGTATCCAAGAAGCAGGTGGCTAGTCTCCTCATGTATGTGGCCAGATCACTACCTTACTTGGCATCTCATATTCTAGTAAATCACAATAGCACGTTAACTATAATTGTGTTTTCTAGCCCCTCATACACAGGGCTTAAGACAGAGGAAAAAATGTATTTTCTCCTTCCAACTCCTTTTCCTAAAAACCACAAAACTACAACAACAAAAACCACAGTATCACTCCCTGTTTCACTTTTAATTGCTTATGTCACCAACTTTAACTGATTGTCAATATCTTAAGGGTAAGAACCAAGTCTTTCATGTAATTTGTCTCCACCATAGTGCCTAATCTTACCATGTGCTCTGGGCACAATGCATGCTTATGAAATTAATGGAAGCTGGCACGTGCATAGCATGTTTTCATCTTCACAGCACATCTGGGCACATCTCATTGTGTCCTGCTGAGCAGAGAGCAGGAAATTGAAACCCCAGCGGGTTGACTTGTCCCATATTGTAGAGGAAGCGTGATGGGGTTGGAACCAGAACTCAGGTTCTACTTTTGCTCATATTCTTATTGTCCCCTGAGGTTATGAGTTCCCCGCTTTGAAACTACAAAAGTGGTAAGAAGGTAGTGCTGAGAAGCTGATTGAGCTAAGAAGTGATTTCAAGACTTGGGGCAGCAATTGGTTCTGAAAGTGTCCAAGTCATCTTGTCAGAGTCAAAATAGGGAAAGAAAGATGTGTCCACATATCTGAAATGATCCAAATCATTGATTTGGGAGAGTCCAGACTTTCTGAATACAATATACATAGCTCATCTTGGTATGTCAAATGGAAAGTTGGACTACTCAGACATCTTGGTAGACTTTTAGACTTTTTGAGGACAGTGAAACAAACATGTCAAACAAGATGACCTTCATTTACACATTACACCTGACTCAGAGTAATTCTTGCATGAATTTCCAAAGTTAATTTCATGGAAAATTGACAAGTTGCTTCTTTACTCATCTTGCTAGGAAGATCAGAACTATAGAATGAACACTCTTACCATAAGGTAATACTAAAAGATTTAATTAAACATTTAATTAAAGTGCTATTCTCTAATTTCCTGATACAATGAAGTTCTACAAGGGAAGTGACAAAGATTCCCTTCCTGACCAAACTCTGGTCAGTTTCTCCTCTGAGCCCTCTTCTCCATTAGTCCTCAACCTCAGCCTAGAAAGACTTAAAGAAACAATAACATAGTTTCTAACAGCTTAAGGCCACACCCCTAAGATAACCCCAGTCCCTTAAAGTGCCTGCCTGGGAAAATTCAAGGCTGCCAAAAGAATTCACTATTTCTTCCAGCCAACACCTATCTCTATGGGAGAGTAGGAGTGTAACTGCAATAAACACCAGTTAGCAAACCCAGATGGCTTTCCCATGGACCAACCTGTCTTCCTTCTCTTTGCAAGTTTTCACTTCCCTGACTCTACAGAGCTGCCACTCACTCCTCACCCTACTCCCCCATTCTCCCTTTGAAATATACAGTCACCTCTGTGCAGATGGAACCAGAGTTCAGTTCATGCTGGACTCTTTTCCCCATTGCAATAGTTATTTCTGATTAAATTCTGTCCTTCCCACTTTAACTAGTATCCAGCTTTGTTTATCTTTGATGAAAGGGACACTTCTGCCTTGCTACCTCTGTATTTCCCATGTTGGTGCAATGTTTGTTCACAGAATGGTCTCAATGGCTACTTGTTAAAAGAATGAATGAATACATATAGTGAGTATTCACTGTGGAGCAGTCATTGAGAGCTCAGCCTACAAAACACATTCACCTCATCTACAACCCCTGATGTACTCCTTTCCCATGTTAGCCCATGGGTCCCCTGCTTCAGAATTCCACTTCTCGGCTTCCCCAGAATGTCATTCCTGGGCTGATTTCTGCCATGACCTGACCCAGTGGACATCTCTCGACTGACCTTGCAGTTCTTTCCCTCCTCAGAACACATACTTGTCTACGATGACCATCCTATTCCAAGCATGGCCTCTGAGTGAATTTGCAGGGAGAATGGATTTTACTGGCACAATGACTCACTCAAGGTTGTGGGTTCCAAATTTGAAGCTGAGCTTGAGCTTCTCTCAGTTCATGTTGCAATGAGCACTGGCAAAAATGTGACCTCCTAGTTCAAGAATAAAGTCTCCAGGGGTTTCTGAGCTATCAAGTTGCTCTTACAAAAGAAGATGCTGATGAGTCAAGTGTAAAAGAATCAGAGTCTAAAGGATTTAATTTCTCTTGAAATATTTGATGGTTTCATGGCGAAGGAGGCATTTATTTAGCTTTATGTATGTGGAATCTCATCATCTCAAAATGTTTGAAAAAGAGACAAAGATATTTTTCCAATATCACAATCTTGCTGGCCCTCTCTTCCTTTTCCTCTTTGAATAGAAAGTCTGAAAAGGTGCACTGAATATTCCCAGGCTAATTTCTGCACCATCTAGAAACCCACATTATCCTAAATAAGACAAATTCAGGACATAGCAATGAAGCAGAACTTAAGTTCAAATATCATTACTAAAAAAAGAAGGCAATCAAGGCAGAGAAAAAATTAAAGTTGCCTAAATTCATGAGCCCTGTTGGAATTAGCACTCCTAAAACATGGACCTGGTTAGAACTTGGAAAATATATAGCTTCTTTTTAATGCTATTTGTTGAAAAAGAGTTTGCCTATAGCTATAAATATTTCTTATTACCATCTCAGAAAGTTCCAGAGGCCCTGGCCTTTCCAACCAAATATGGGATGCTTCTGGGTTCAGAACTGTCATCTACCTTTACACTTTTACTGCCTGGAATGTTTCAGGGAAATGTTCTGAAACACCATGAGCTCTCTGGGCTCCAATAGCACCCTAATTCCAACAGTTAAGAAATACATAATTATTAAAAGTTTACTCTCTGCTTAAGATTGAGCTACGAAATACAGAAGAGAGAGAAACAGTCTCTACTCACAAGAAGTTTATAATCGGATCAGAGACAAGACTCACACAGATGGAAGAATTTGTAAGCAAGACCATAATAATAATAATAATATCAACAGCTAATATTTGGCATGTATTCCCTAGTGAAAGGGATTGTTCTAAGTGCTTTACATGTATTATATCATTTTATTCTGACAACTGTCTTACAAGAGAGATGCTTGCATCATCCCAGTTATATAAGAGAATACCTAGAATAGGATAGGTTGAAAACCTTGACCAAGGTCACACAGATGGATGGTGATAAACCTAAGATTCAAAGCCCAGGCAGGCAGGTCCAGAGCCTGAATGCCAAACCTCTAACCACCACTGCCTTCAAATACATGCACACGTGTAAAGCTTAACACACGTGTGTGTACATATGGAAATATCTATGTGATCATTACAAACTGAGAGCAGAGTTTACCAATTCAGTCCAAATAGACTCAGTACTTCAAGATCTTCCATGCATTTTAATCTATATTTGATTCGAAAATATGTATTAGGTACTTGTTACAGGCAAGTGAAAAAGAGCTAAGGCATAATCTCTGCCCACAAGGAGTATAAGACAAGGCTGAAAATGCTCTCACAGTGGAAGGAAGGAGAATATCACACAGTGCTGGGGACACAGAAAAGCCAAGATAATTGAGCTGGGTCAGAATTTCACAGGGATGGGACTTTGGGAGAGTGGGATGGCATTATTTATGTATGTTTATCTATAATCTGAGGGAAACCATTTCCATAGCACAGTTTTGTTCTATTACTTTCCTTCATGTTATTTTTCTGTACACCCTCTCAATTGTTTACTACACCTGGCCGGGCGTCATTCACCAAGATTGAAAAAGCAGTTGACCAGGACAAAAGAGGAAGACAGACTTTCATCCAGAACCTACGATGGACCAGTTTCAAGAACACAAAGAGGGTCTGATATGGACAAGTTCAGGGCAGCAGCTTCCACAAAAGAAGCATCCGTTGCATAATAACTTACCAGCACTCTCAGTTTCTCCATTCAATTCCTCCATTCCTGCTTCACAGCCTCCTCTGCCCCTGCACATTCTGCCAGTTAGAAGGTCCCCTTTAACTGAGCAGTTTCTGAAATCTCACTCCTTGCAAATCATCTTTCCTAATATGAGAATATTGGCAAATTCCCCTTTGCCTCTCCTCCTCTAACCATGAAACTTTCAAACAACCTACTATCAGGACATCCAGTTTTTAAAACTATTCCCCCCACCATCCAAATGTAGTTCTAATATACTATCGGAACAACAGAGGCCTTCAAAAGGGAAAAAAGCAAAAAATAACAGTAGTAATAGATTTTAATAAAAGTCAAATCTAAACAAGCCTGGGGAACCCATCCGAGACCTGGAAAGCCAGTGTTCCCATTACTCTCAAGCCCAATTCCCTAAAATAAACCACTGTATTTATGTTTTAGCTCTTAGGTCATCCCTCTGCCCCAACCTTGTTTTTAAAAACACATATTCCTCCTGAAACACATCTTCAGTACGCCTACTGTTCATTCATTATTTCTTCCACTTGCCATGATTTCTCCACCTTTCTAACCACCTCGACTCTCTGTACTAAATTTTACTGCCACACTATGTGTCTCTACTCTGTGTTACTGGATCCTATATGTTGAAAGCCCCTTGCTTCTTTGATGGGGCCCAGGTCAACTTGTGTAATAAAAGGGGAAGGCTGATAGCAGCATCATAAAAGCAGAAGGTGTTATTGAAAATGTTTTTTCACTAAGTAGATACAACCCCAAAACACACACAGGGAAGATAAATAAGTGTGTGGCTCTGGAAAAGGAAATGAAACAAATATGGAGATTTGGCGACATCAAAGGAAAGCTTGCTATCATGTCCAGAATGGAAGGGCTGCGCAGGAACGACTTAAACATCAGTAGAAAGGCAGAATTCACTATGCATTTCTCTCAGATCAGAATCTTATACTTCTGGACATCTGATGCATAACTAGGACATTTGCATTTCAACAATGGGTGATGAAATGTACCTGGCTTACCCCATACCGGTTTAACACGTGAAGACCACATTGGAGTCAACATTAATTACACTGTGTCATGTACTCTGCTAGACCTGGATTACTAGGAAAAGTAAATGTACAATAACTAGTGGAGGCAAAACAATGTTTTGAATATATTCTGATTTTCTGATGTCTCCAACAAGAGATCACTTGATAAAATGGAATGTGATCTCTCGGCAAGTAAATTATCCAGCAGCAAGTTCTGAAGAAGGGATTTTATCCATCCTCATTCTAAGAAGGAAAAATAGATTCAGTAAGTATGGTCATTCATGTGCCCTAAACAATGAAAAGTAGAAAGTAAGAAAATTAATGGCTACAAGTAAGGAAATAACTAGCAAGTTTTATCTGAATCATGCTGATAACTGTCATCAAAAGAGAATGAAGCAACCTAGAGATGAAAGTAAGATAATGATGTTCCTCAGACATATGTAAAGAAAGCAAAGGTTATGTAAACCCCACTCAGGGGAGCAGCAAGGATACTTTATTTACACTTAGGAGTTTAGCTTTCTATCTTTGTTCAGTGACATTATATTCTACTAGTGCAAAAAGTGCTGAAATTAATTATAAAAACTCATTGCTACAAATAAATCAGGAGAAATTGGATTAAAAAAAGATTACTTGGTAAAGAATTAGATTTTTGTAAAACAAATACAAATGAATGTGTTAAATTCTGGTTCCCTAAATTATGCTGAAAGAAAGCTTAAGACCTAAGTGGTAATAACCATTAAATGGATGATGAAAACCACCTGAAAAAGAAGGCAACCTCAGCCAACAACCTATTCATTTCCTTAGGGTTAACCTTTCACTCTTCCACAATTTTGTTAACAGAACTCGTCATTGACTTATTCAATTAAAACACTGTCTTATCTTGTCACTTTGGGAGGCAACAGCAGTTCATGAAATAGCCTAGGTTTTGAAAAGGCAGATGGATTCTAATGAGGGAGCTGCCATTTTCTTACCCAATGACCTTGAGAAATTTCTATAAACTCACCGTTTCCCCACATGCAGACTAAAGGCAATGAGACCTTGAGAGTGTGTTTGGAGGTTCTAGCAGGGGAGCACAGGGGCTTGTATACCCTTGACTGAAGAATGGTCCTCCTCTATCAGGGAAGGGCATCCTCGTCGACAAGGCACATACGTGGAGCAGCGAGGGAGGAAAGGGGCACCCGCCTAGCCAACCGGATCAGATGAATCAACCCCGGTGATCAATGTGGGGACAGATGTCACTTAAGGGTACAAACTTACAATTACTAGATAACTAAGTTCTGGAGATCTAATGCACAGTATAGTGATTATAGTCAACAATACGGTGTTATAAACCTCAAAGTTTGCAAGAGCCTAGATCTTAATTGTTCTCACCATGAAAAAGAAATTACAATTGTGTGTCATATTAGAGGTATTAGCTAATGCTATGGTGGCAATCACATTGAAATATATAAATGTATCAAATCAACACTTTGCACACCTTACACTTACAAAAGGTTATATGTCAATTATATCTCCATAAAATTAAAAAATAAGACCACCTTGCAGGATTCATCTCTGGCTGAAATTAGATAAATACTTACAACATAGCACTTAGCACAAGGTAGGTAGTAAATATTACTTAATTTTTTCTTTCAATATCTTGCATTCCCATCATGATAAAGTCAAAATTCCATTCTAGGGCATTCAAGATTCTTCCAAATGCAGTACTGGCCAACCAGGACTGGAAAATGCTTTGCAATATTACCTGATGTTTCCCCTGCATTTTTAAATATGTTGGACCTTTTTCAATACTATGCTTGATCCTGACTACAGCTAGAATCTGCTGGGGAGTCAGTTAAATAATACCAATGTCCGTGCTCTACCCCAGGCCGATTAAATCAGAAGATCAGGAAGAAGATCTACTGCATTTGTATTCGTTTTTAAGCACTCAGAGTGATGGTAACGTGCAGCTGCGATTGAGAACACTGATCTAGAACTTTGCAGCTCCTTTACCTCAGGAAAAGAATTATAAGGTAGAAAACAGGGAAGAATGGAATCTGTTATTGGCTTTGGGGTTTCAAAAGCTTAGCCTTCAGAAGGGATGAAAAAAACACAGGACAACATTGCAGCACTATTTACAAGAGCCAGGTCATGGAAGCAACCTAAATGCCCATTGACAGACGAATGGATAAAGAAGGTGTGGTACATATATACAATGGAATATTACTCAGCCATAAAAAGGAACGAAATTGGGTCATTCGTAGAGATGTGGATGGACATAGAGACTGTCATACAGAGTGAAGTAAGTCAGAAAGAGAAAAACGAATATGGTATATTAACGCATGTATGTGGAATCTAGAAAAATGGTACAGATGAACAGGTTTGCAAGGCACAGATGTAGACTTTCATTGGAAAAACTCATCACTCTTCCTCCACACTCCCCTCACAGGACTCCCCTAGCCCCTTAGAAAACTGTAAACTACGTTCACCCAAATGGCTGGGAAGGGGAGCCATTAAACATATGCATTTACATATGAATGTATACATGCATATATACATTCATATATAATATATATACATATACATATACATAGGTTTGTATATATGGCCACCAAAACACTTAACACATCGTGTAGTATCTGGATGTTTGCCTGTCTCCTCCACTAAATTGTGAGCCCTTTGGAGGCTGGGATTATGTCACTCTCAACTTTATATTCCAGCATCTTGCACATAAGAAGTGCTCAACAGTTTGCTAAAAGAATGAACAAAATCATTAATTAATATAATAAATAGTTATCACACACAAGCCACAGTGCTACTTTTTCAAAATAATAGAAATTTTTCCAGAGTGTTTCCTTTGGCAAAGATTGAAATGGAGCAGGACCCTATGGTCCTTGCCCCCCATGTCCTCTGCCTGCCTTTTGTCTGTGGTAAAACTTTAGCCAAAGAATAAGTTTAATCAGAGAAGTGAGCAAGTGCAGAAACAAAGGAAAACAGTCAAAGGAGACCGAATAATAATAGTTTAGTCATTAAGCATAGTCAATGACCTTTAGTTCCTCCTTAAGGGTTATAGATAATATTCTCAGCCATATCTTGTGAGCTGTCTTATCGAGACTGAGACCTCCCCCAGGTGGAAGAAGTGAACTACATGATGACCTGACTGTAACCATGACATAAACTGCCACAATTCTGAGAATTGGCCTCAAAGGAATGGAAACAAATCGAACCTGGAACTGAAGATTAACTGTACCTAAAACAGTCAAGATGACGCTGGTCACACCACTGATGACCAATTTCAAGAATACTGTCAGAGCTGACTGTATTGTTTCTGCGTGTAGCCCCCTCCCTCTGTCTATAAAAGCTCTTGCCCCCTGATTGTCGGTGGGAGGGTGGAGCCGGCCTTTGGACAGGCGTCTGCCCTCCCACCACCCCGCGAACCCCGTCCCCGGTTCCTGGCATCGAAAGTAAAGCAAACTTTCCTTTCCACCAACCTGGACTCGTTATTGACTTTTGAGCGGTGAGCCTGCGTCTACTTTAACCAGAATAGATGAACTAGCTAGGTAATCAAACCCCAAGAAAATCACTTCCATTTTAGACTAAATGGAAGTTATTTCCATACTTGTATGTAATGCTCCTGCCTTTCATCCATTGATAGAATACCAATTGAGTAACTGACTATAACATGGGCTTCAAGAGTGGTAAATGCCTAATTTGCCCCCAGTAACAAACAAAAAAATTTGCTCCATGAAATAGCCATACAGTGGCTGCATACCCTCAAAATTCAATTGAATTGTTAAAACATGTGTCATGTCTTTTTTATGTTTTGATTTCAAGGAATTAGCCAAAGTGATAAATATGACCACCATGTACACAAAGGCAAACTACATCCTAAATGAAGTAAATAAAATGGAAACAGAGCATTAAACCAGCTTCTGAGGGAAAATGTCTATTTATTTGAGATATTAAGAGTGGACAGGTGGTGTACGCACAAAGGCTGAAGGATTCATTCTTTTGAACAGGCTACTATAAAACGACTACATTGATCATCTAACTTTCAAGCTGAGGTATCTTTGAGCTATTCCACGTAACTGTGTGTTTGTTGTAATGGAGACATGATCATAAGCCCCAAGTCCCAACTGTCCATAGTAACTTCTTTCATCCCCAGCTGGCCCCAAACTGTACCCTGTCCTTCAGGATGAAGACCTCACCTCTCTGATTCACCCTGGTCAGCCCTCTGGCCTGGGAAGTGTCAGTTCTAATAAGCAGGAGGAAAGGACTGGGATTCTTCAGTGAGCATATGGGAGAATGGAGGAGCGCCTGTTAAATGCCATTCATGGCTCTAAATAGCCATTCAGATTAGTGGCCTTGGTTCCTAAAGGATGGGTCCCACACTGATGTGTGTGCAGACCCCTTTCAAGGTCAGTGATCCATGCAACTTGAGTGGTAATGGGATCCGACCCTTAGTGTTGAAACCTGCACCTGTTAGGCTCGGAACAATGGGTCATTCTGAAGTCGGCCAGTGCAACTTGCTCTTTTCCAGATCCGTGAAAAGAATCTCATTTCTCTTGGAACTTGGCGATCACCAAGTAAAATACTTTGGCGCTATTTGCCAAATAGCATACAAGCCGTGAAAACGATGCTGTTACGAATGTAACACCACAGACCTGCTAGCCTCACATTATGAGAATAGTGGACATTAATCGTGTCTCCCTTCCATTTCAGTGGACTGTGAATTAAACTCACATGAATGACTTGGAAGAGGAGCATGAATGTATATATGTGACCGTGGCAGGGGGAGGAGGAGGGGGCTAATTAAAAATATGTGAAGGGCTTCCCTGGTGGCGCAGTACTTGGGAGTCTGCCTGCCGATGCGGGAGACGCGGGTTCGTGCCCCAGTCCGGGAAGATCCCACGTGCCGCAGAGCGGCTGAGCCCGTGAGCCGTGGCCGCTGAGCCTGCGCGTCCGGAGCCTGTGCTCCGCAGCGGGCGAGGCCACAACAGGGAGAGGCCCGCGGACCGCAAAAAAAAAAAAAAAAATGTGAAGAGCACATTGACTCATAATTTGAAGCACTGGGCCCCAGTCTCACTTCTCTTAGTAGGTGTGTGGCCTTGGGTAAGTCACACCATTATGCTTCCCCATGGAATGGAGAGAGTTTGACCTGAGAGTGCTGTCAGAGCTCAGGATATGTACCTTCCCTCTGCTTTGCTTTCCGTTTTATCATCTATTAAAGCTTTGGATTAAATCATTTCTAAGGTTTCTTCTAATTCTAAAATTCTATGTATTTAGTTCCTTGCTTTGTTCTATGATTCAAAACAGTCTTAAAAAAATCAATCCACACACTTCTTACCACTCAGCAGAATTCTACTCCTATAGTACACCATTGATGAAAAGGTATATCAAGTAGTCACCTGAATCAGTATTTTCTAATTTTTCTAAAATGAGCATTGACTATTTGTGTCCTTTTTAACTGGCTTAAGAAGCCAACAGCTTCAACCGTCATGCTCTGAAGTAAAAAAAAAAAAAAAGAAAAAGGAGAATCTTGCAATACTAATTTTGAGGCATGAAGATTCCACATCTTCGCTTCGTAGTTGGTATTAGTTTGTAGGCACACTTCAGCACAGACTGCCTGAACCTTCACAATCCTGTTTCCCTTTTCTTCCTGGTAGCCAGCTAGACTGCATTTCCTAGACTCCCTTGCACTTGGCACAGTCATGTGACTTAGTTTTGGCCAGTAGAATGTGGGTGAGTGTGATATGTGTGTCTTCTAGTTCTGCCCCATAAAATCCTCCCATGTGTAATCCTCCGCTCTGTGTGTTTAATGAAGAGGATTCCAAGGACCTCAAGAGGCACAGCCACAAGATGGAAGGTTCCCATGTCCCCTTTGAGCTTTGAGGAGAGCTACCCAGGAAAGCTGCATGACAAGGAACATCCCTGTTGGATTGTTGCTGAGCAAAAATAGAGTCTGTTAAACCTCTTCAATTGGGGAGTTATTACCAGCATTGAATAACCCTGATTCATGCTGTCGTGTTAAAGGGAAATTACTTTGATGCATTGGTAGCCTCCAAGTATATTACCAGACAAACTACCTTTGAGATCGTAGAACAGAAAGACTCACAGAGCAAGCGAACATGTTCCAATCATGTGGTTTATTGAATTAATTTAAAACGCACAGGAAGAAGCAAGGAGAAAAGAAAGGGGGTAAGGATTGGGACCATACTAACTAAGTCTTGGGGTCCATGAAATTCCTATGTCCTGCCTCTATCTCTGCTTCAGCAAGTTGTGCTGTTGTGATGCGGTCATGAGGACCAGAGCTGGGGTTCAAGCAACACTCTCACTGAACCCTCTCCAGAGCCCACACACTGCCCAAAGGACCCTCATTGCTCCCTTCTCCTTTGGAACCCCCCACTTGATTTACCAAAGCCAATCATAGGAAACATCTAGGCCCAAGCCTTGCCACCCAAAAAACTTGAAGTTAAAAGGAGAAATATGAGGGCCCTAAGTCATCCAACCTCCCTCTAATTTCTCCTAGTCCTGAAGAAAGGGTCCAGAAGATGGGCCATGCAGTCCTTTTGCCAAAAGCTAGTGTCCCACCAAATATCAAGGAGGTGGCCCCTTCCTGTCATGAAATATTTGCTATTATTTTCTTCCCTGTTAGTTAGCTCTGTGAAATCCTCTGGCAAGCCTTCTGTCATCTCCAGCTTCTTTCCTCAAGACAAGTCAAAGTATAATAAATGGTGTTTTGCATATTGAGAGGACCACGGCAATTGCCCCCAAAATTCCTCTTTAAATTATTCTAAGTTAACCTAACTTACGTGCCTTTATTAAGATGGGAGTTTATAAGAAATTACTCACCCTGCTATTAGAGTTTGCTCAGGAATCTAAACTTATAGCATTGGTGTAGCCTTCTTTAAGAAAAACTCCATTTTTAAAAGATCTTATTTTTACAAATTTACGGGACCATGTGAATACACTGGTAGGACCCCCTCTCAGGACCTTGAAAGCCGCCTATAAAAATGAGAAGCTCCGGGGCTTCCCTGGTGGTGCAGTGGTTGAGAATCTGCCTGCCAATGCAGGGGACACGGGTCCGAGCCGTGTCTGGGAAGATCCCACATGCCGCGGAGCAACTAAGCCCGGGCACCACAACTACTGAGCCTGCGCGTCCGGAGCCTGTGCTCCGCAACAGGAGAGGCCGCGATAGTGAGAGGCCCGCGCACCGCGATGAAGAGTGGCCCCCGCTCACCGCAACTAGAGAAAGCCCTCGCACAGAAACGGAGACCCAACACAGCCAAAAATAAATTTAATTAATTAATTAATTAAAAAAAATGAGAAGCTCGGAAGCTTAAGCTTAATTCATTCACAGTAAACCCACCTCTGACTGAGGGACTTCTTGAGTGGCAGATTTATTCTACAAGTATTTGGAGTTCTGTCTCTTCCTGCAAAGGAAGCTTGAAGAGAAAGGGCCAGGAAGAGAGACAGTCTGGAAATTTAAAAACTGAACTTCCATAGTTCCAAGCAATTAAAATCACAGCTGAAAATGGATATTTCAATAACATTCAGTTCACAGCTATCCTTTATTCCTCAGAAATAACCAAATAACCAGATGATATTTAAAACGCCTTCAGCAAAACTGTTGGTGGGCGGGTGGAAGGTTGACATCTCCAACTCCTAGGAAACAGACTTTGCGTTCTGCTTTGTGACACTGTCTGAGGTATGACACACACACATTCATTATGCCTCAGAAATTAACCTGAAAAGAAAATGTGAGGGCTGCAAAGGTATTCGCTTTCTCAGCATAACCCCTTTCCAAGCTCGCCTGCCCCCGTCCCAGGGCTACTCACAGGAGGCGGGGCTATGGGAAGGAGACCAGGCACCAGGTGGACCAGGTCATTTTCTCGGTGCTTTGTCCCTGGCTTTTATTTTCTGGGAATCCCACAGAGTCAGCACAATCAGGATAAGCTGAGCTCATGTGCCGACAAAGAGCAGGCTTAGTCCCCTGGGTGCAGGGCTCTCCCATTTCCTTGACGTGCTCCTGACGGGAAAGGCAGGGGAAGGTGGGAGATGAACGTTAGAGAAAAAACTTTGGGTGCCTCTATCATTCGGCCCAGATCAATTCTTCACATCGAAAAGCAAACGTGATAGAAGAACAGACCAGGGACTCCAGAACAATCGGACGGGAAGTGTGACAAAGAGCTGGCTTTGTATTCCCAGTGGCAAACTTCTGTGTGTGTGGAAACATCTGGAGAGATGACTGAACTCAGTTTTGAACCAGATGTTAGACACTGTATCGATGTGGCCTCTACAACCATCCTTCGTTTCCGTATGCGATGGTTTACCTAGATCCTCCCAAGGGACCTGGTACCCGAGCCCTGCAGCAGCTCAGTCCTTGCTTGCTGTGTGGAGAGGGTGGGGCTGGGGAGACACACAACGGCGGCTCCATCAGAAGTGAGACTGGCACTGGAGCTGCACCGCACGACTGTCCCCTTTCTTCCAAAGGGCAGTCTAAAAACGACGGCGTCTCACTCTCCTGGCACAGCATCAGTCCTTCATGGAAGGGATCTACTGTCGGGACAACTCAGCAGCTTCAAAGGCCTGAGGGTTCCTGCGGCTGAGAGCAACCCCGTGCATGCGAACTCCAGGTCACCCCACAGTGGCGAGCACGCTTGTTCAGCTCCTCGCTGGCTGCCCGGCCCTGACGGAGGAAAGCGAGTCCCTGCTTTTAAGCCAGAGGAACACAATTACCTCCTTATCCATTTTTAAACAGCCTCTTCCCTTGCAAATCTCTGCTAATAAGCACAGCTTATCTTTATTTACCAGGTAGCTCCTTTCTCTTCGGAGATACCACCAGGCCCGATGAAGGGAAGCAGACAGAAAAGCATTTCCTACAAAATGACAAGGAGACAGCACTTTTCCATCTAAAAATACACAGATGTCCTTCTCCTTGGTGGATGCTGACTTGCTATAGATAGTAGGAGACAGTGTTGGAAGAAGTCTTAAGAGAACTCTGTGTGGTCTGTAATTGATGGGCGTCCCCATTTAACTGTTCTGTGTCCTGCTCATCCTTCCACCAAATGAGCTAAACAGCAAAAAGCAAAAGAAACTTGAGGGCTTCCCTTCCCTGGTGGCGCAGTGATTGAGAGTCCGCCTGCCGATGCAGGGGACACGGGTTCGTGCCCCGGTCCGGGAAGATCCCACATGCCGTGGAGCGGCTGGGCCCGTGAGCCATGGCTGCTGAGCCTGCGCGTCCGGAGCCTGTGCTCCGCAATGGGAGATGCCACAACAGTGAGAGGCCCGCGTACAGCAACAAAAAGAAAAAAAAAAAAGAAACTTGAAAGCCAACTGGTCTAGCCCCTGCCTCTGAGCAGAGAGTTACACTTCACCCTTCAAAATCCTTAGATTAAAGGCTCTTATCAAGGATGCATGGTTTTTGTTTTGTTTCCTTTTCTTTCTCATAAACCGGGAGTGACAGCCCTTATCCTGAGTCCAGATACTAGAAATTCCTTTTACTGAAGCGTGCACTTCATGACTTTTATGCCACTTTAATGCTAAAAATGCTACTTCCCTAATTAGGTGATTCCTATGCAGTATAATAACAGCTCTGTCGTGAATACCCTGGAATATACAAACCACAGCCACAGGCATGAAACATATATTAAAGGATACAGCAAGGTGGGACCCCTAATCTCTAAATCTGTCCATTTGCATTATTATAAAGACTGAACAAGATAAGTTTCAGTCCTATAAAACCCATAGACCTAGTAAAGACTCAAACCTCTGTCTCAATTTCACGGGGAGCTAGAGGGAAGCACATTCCCAAAGTGGGTGTCGTTAAGGGAAAGTAAATACCCTCCTCTAGGTCAAAGTATTGCTAATTTCCCAGGCAAAAAAAATTTTTTTTCCTATTCTAGGAAAATAGGCTATATTCTGCCTAGCTCACCTACAAAAGGCTTCAAAGATCAGAAATGGTCCCAGGATGACCTGAACTGTGAGGTGCTCTGGGGTAAGGAAATGTATCTTATTCGTTTTTTTTAAATCCCTGACATTGCATAGAGACGGGTGGTGGTGATATGATGATGATGATGACAGCAACTATGCTTTGTTCAGCACTTACAGTGTGCCAGGGACTTTGCTACATCCTTTATGTGCATTAATTCATTTATTCCTCACAGCAACCTGTGAGGCAGATACTATTAACAACCTTATTCTATAAACTCAGAGTGTCTGTTAAGTCACTTCCCAAAATCACACCTCTAGTAAGTGACAGAGATGGGATTGAAACCCAGATCTTTCTCCAGAACCTGTGAACTGAACTACTCTGATAATATAGCCTGGTGCATGTTAGATGCTTAATAAATGTATGTTGAAGAAAACTGAGCAGATGTAATGGAATTTGGTGGAATGCTTCTCTCCCTACTTCAAACTCCTGTCTGACTTGCAAAGGCCTTGTTTGTTACAGGCTACATTACTGTGATTATTATTATAGTCTTAGCACTCCAAACTAGACTACAATTTCCCTGAGGGCAAGGCAATATATTCTTCATAATGATAATAGGTACTGTACCAAGCTCCATCCTTTATATATATTTTTTAATCCTTATAATAATTCTGAAAGTAATATATTATTATCCCCATTTTTCAGATGAGTAGACAAATGCAGAGAGGTGAATGAAGGCTACAAAGCTGGTAGTGTGAGATTTAAACACCCTCTGTCCACCTCCAAAGCCAGTGCAATTTCCACTCTGACCCGTGGCCGCTTTTTTGACCTTTGTGTCCTCTAGGTGGCATAGAATACAATGTTGTAGCAAGCATGAATCAGAGCGTCACCATCAGATATATGCAAAATAAGAATCACTTTTATTTTTCAACTTTGCTCTCCTGAGAGTAGACATCTTACATTATCCACGTCTTGGAATTCACCATGATCCAGGAAATGTGGGTATTATCACCTCCATTCATAGCTCTGTCTCCTTGTTGGCCTTGTCAAAATCATGGAACTCTTGTTGAGAGGAGGAGAGGAGCTGGAATGTTATACTCTTGGTCTGGTCTGGCCTGGTTCTCTGCCTGATCTCATTTGCTTGGATGGGCTACAGAAAGTCAGCAGTAGGGGGTCAGGAGGTTGGAGGTCAGAGTCTGTTTATGTGAGAGGGCTAGACATAGAAGGAAACCCTTCACTTTTTTTTGGGGGGGGAAGATAATATATTGAATAGAAGAATATCTTTATTAACTTGGAGCTGTAGAAAGATATCTTAGATAAGACAAAAATGTCTATATATTAAGGGAAATGATAAACCCAACTGCAGTAAAATTCAGTGTTCCTAATCGTCAGAAGACACAATAAAGAGATAAAAGCCAAAGAATGGGAGAGAATATTTTACAATACATAGGACTGATAAAAGACTTGCATATGGAATATTTACCAAACAATGTTTTTTAAAAAGAAAAACCAATAGAAATATGGACCAAATATTTAAATGGGTACTTCACAGAAGAGTAAATCTAAATGATCAATAAAAATAAGTGAAAGTACTCAATTTCAATAGTAAATCAAATTTAAAACCACAACCACCAGATTGTCGAACATTAAAAATGAGGCTGTAGAGCAATAGGAATTTTCATATGCTGCAATATAATGTGTAAATTGGAGGAAACCCTTCACTTTCTTGGTCCTGTCTACTCTATATCCCAGGACTGGCACCGCATCACTGCTAACATTTACAGCATCTGCTGGCTCGGCTAACAGTGCCCCATGTGGTTTCCATGGCTTTGATGTCCTTGAGGGAGCCAGACCAATTTCTCTAGCAGCTCCAGCTCCCAGAGGGACAACAGTGGTTTCCTAGATCCTAACACTGTCACGTGCTATGTCCACTTCCGAGGTTAGGGTGTTCTCCCAGAATCCCTACCCCATCTGGCCATCCAGTCCCACCTCCCTACAAGCCTGAGTATGGATGTCTGGCACAAGGCAAGGGTGCTTCCTTGAACTTAGACTGTCAAGATGTACCACTTCTATTCTCAGTTGAGGACTTTCTCCTTGGGGTAATGACCAGTCACTGGGTGGGGGGGGTATGAGGAAGGTTACCTTTCCTTGACACTTGGTCACTTTTTATGAAAGAATGCAAGAGTTAACCTAAAAACAAGAAAGATCTGAAAGAGTGATAGATTCCTTGGCCAATCAGCCCCTTCATGTCTGAAATCCTTAAAAGAGATCTACCTAAAAAAAATATTTTAGTTGAGTTCTCTGAGGACCTCCATGAAATGCATTTAAATAACAAACCCAGTTTAAACCAAGCCCTCCAAACTGTCTGATATCACTTAGTGCTCATCCGTGCAGTTGACTTTCCACTTGGACATAAGGAAGAGGACAGGAACCATATCTTCCCTGCACTCCCAGCCCTCTGTGTATCCCATAGTAGATACTCAATAAGCATTTGTTGAATGAATATTGAAAGTCATCAGAGAGTCTCATTTGGCCTCCAGGAATAAAGTATACTGAGTAATAGAGGATAACAGAATAAAGGCACCCATGTGGTCCCTGGCTGTCAGTGGAGCTAAGCTCTTAGTACCTAATAAAAAGTAACAGGGCTCATTTGCAGTTACATGGATGGACTTAGAAATTATCATGCTAAGTGAAGTAAGTCAGAAAAAGAAAGACAAATATCATATGATATCACTTATCTGTGGTGTCTAAAATATGACACAAATAAACTTATCTATGAAACAGAAATAGATTCACAGACATAGAAAGTAGACTTGTGGTTGCCAAGGGAGAAGGAGACTGGGGGAAGGTGGATTGAGAGGTTGGGATTAGCAGATGCAAAGTATTATATATAGGATGGATAAAAAACAAGGTCCTATTGTGTAGCACAGGGACTTATATTCAATATCCTGTAATAAAGCATAATGGAAAAGAAAAAAGAATGATTAAAAAAAAAGTAACAGGGCTCTTCTGACGGGACCCTTTGGCTTCTTGACAATTACAAGTGAATTTTGGGAATAAATATTTTGACATCTAGACCCGAAGCACTAGTCATTTGAGGACAAGTGAGATTGACAATCTATGATGGGACAGCAGAAATTAGGAACTTGGCATTAGGTTGTGAGAATGCAGTTCGGTAGGAGTTGGATGAGGCATGGAAGCCAGAAGACCAGCTTCAGACAAGAACCTTTCTTCCAAGTCTCACCAAAATCAGCCTTCAGCATGTAGCTCCAGTGCACATGGGCTGAGGGTGAGCCTTGCTCCTCAGTGTAGTTGCTTTATTCCCCTTCGTGTACATCTTGGCCTGGCAAAGTCCCCAGCTCTACCCGGTCCCGTTGAAACCTAGTCCCAGCTCTACCATCCCATTTCTGTGGGGCAAGTCACTCAATTCCTCATCTATAGAATGGGCACAATTCATATCTGCTGTACTTGACTCAGTGTTCCTGAGGGAAATCATATGAGATTATTCATTCATCCTCTCAACAAATATTTATTGAGCAGTTGCTAAATGACATCATACTGTGAGTGAGATTGTGAGAGACACAATGATGAATCAGACTGGCTCTTTCCCTCGGGGATCCAGGCAGTATGCGTGGCAAGGCAGGTCTATATTCCAAGGTGGAAATCATTAGTCCAAGAGAGGTCTCGATTCTGGGCTATGGGAGCTCAGAGGGAAGATGGATTATTCCAGAAGGAGGTATGAAGGAAGGCTTCAGAATGGAAGCTGCAGCTTTTGAGCTGAGTCTCAAGAGTTAAAATGGAAGCAGTTTGGAAACAAAATTCCTATGCAAACATTGGGCATAGGTTATAAATAATAACTAATTTATGAAATTCACTGTGTTCCAAAGTAACACCTGACTAAACTTACGCAGACTTCAAGCAAATGATAGATAGCTTTTATCTAGAGCTTGCGAGGCACCAGTTACTGTATCCTTTACATTTGAGAGCTCATGTCGTTTGAGCCAAAACCCTGTGGAGCAAGGTCTAGTATTATCCCCACGTTACAAACAAGGAAGCTGCGGCTCTGAGAAGTTGAGTTCCTTGCCCATGGTCACACAGACGATAAATCGTAGAGCCAAGGTTTAAACTCAGGTGGTCAGAATTCAAATATTGCCTCTCCGACAAAGGAAAAGAAATATCAAGGTGACTGCTCAGATAATTCAGTCCCCTCAGAACTGTGATTTTGAGAGATATGCATGTTGGATCCTGGTGAATTACAGCACAACCTATCCGGGAAATTACATTTCAGACTGGGAAGGTACAGGAAGAAAACGTCCTTCCTCATGGGTATAATCTCAAGGAACCCCGGAGTAATTTGCACTGTGGCCAGTAGATGGCAGAAAGTGACAAGAAAAGGACTGGAAACCACAGCGGGACACCCAGCTGGCTCCCAGTTTACACCACAAAATGTATTTTGCCTACAGTACGGTTTGTTTAAAGTAACAATTTTTTTCCTCAGAGCGAGCTAGCTCCCGAGTACAAACTGTAATTGATTGAAACTCTCCAGTCACGGAGTCCCAGTACCATGAGGAGGGACTACCTCAGCAGCTTCCTCTATAAAACTTTCATCCACCTCTGGTCAGTGCTGACCAAGCCACCCCGGGCATCATCCCCAGCCTCTTTTTTTCCTGCAGGAAATCTTGGGGCTGTGCAAGTGATAATGCCTGGAAAGTACTTGGCAACATCTGAAGAGTTTTATGCCTGCTGAGTTAAGACAAAAGCCAGCGGCGTATTCCTTCAACAAGGTGTGTTAAGCCCCTATTGCGGGCCAGGCTCTAGGTTCAACCCAAAGCTTGCGGTTGCTATATATCTCCTCCTGGTTCCGCAGCTGCTCACTATTGCAAAATGAGCTAGGAAAGTCAGTGCTGTGGATTCATTTCCTGAGTAGCTCTGCCACAAAACTAGGAGAAACCAAAGATATCCTGGAAACTTGAAAAGAATTACAAGATATCTGATTGTCATCTTAGAGGATAGAAGACCTAATTATTAAAGAAAATTAGCATTCAGAAGCTATAAAGGAAAGTATACTATTAAATTTGATTACATAAACATTTTAATCTTCGGAACTGCAAAAAGCATTTTGAAAGTTGAAAGAAAAAGACTGCAAAACATATGACAAAGAACTAATATTCTTAAATACAAATATGCTAAGAACTCATAAATTAATCAAATTTGTATATCAGTAACCCTTCTAAAATCAGTAATATGGGAAAAGGCAGGCAGGTCACAGGATTTTTTTAAAATGAGAAAACAGCCAATAAAACGTTGGAAATTGGCTCAATTTCATTTATAACTAAATAAATGCACATTTAAATAGCTTACTTTTGGGTGTAGCCCTCTCTCAGGCTATTGATAAGTATAAATTAGCAAAACTTTTCCAAGAGCAATTTGACAGCATTTAGAAACATGTCTGCATGGCCTTGACTCAGAAATCTCAGTTTTCTCTGCTTCCCTCTCTCCCTGGGTGCACTCACCCAGTCCCATATTTTTAAACATGTCCTATAAGCCAATGATGCCCAAACTAGCCAGCCCTGACCACTCCTCTGCCCCAGGCTCCTTTCTGAACCGGTCCCCCAGCTGTGTGATAGACACAGAAAACCTCAGTCCACACAGGGACTCTTCTTCCCTGCCCCACCTCCTCAAACTTGTCCTTCCTGTCCCCCCTCTCCCACCCCTTCTCAAGTAAGTAAGCATTTTAGCAAAGTCTCCAGACCCAGGAGTCATCCTTGATACTCCTTTCTCTCTTTGACCATGCCAGAAACATTTTCATCTTGGGACCTTTGCGCTTGCTGTTCTAGAATGTTCTCTCCCTTGCTGTGTGATGGAAACTCAGATGTTCAGCCCAATGTTCAGGTCTCTCATCAGAGAAGCCTTCCCTGACCACTCTCTCTGAAACAGCAACGCTATTGCTCTCCACTTCCTCGCCCTGCTTTGTCATTCTTAGCACACATTTTGACATATATATGCCTATTTATTATCTTTCTATCCACTAGCAGGTAAATACCATTAAAACAGGACCCTTATCTGTCTGCAACACAGTGTTCCTAGTACCTAGAACATTTCCTGGCACATAGCAAGCTCTCAAAAATAGGTGTGGAATAAGTGAATCTAGGACTTTATCCTATAGATGCTCATTGCAGACTATATATATATATATAATATTTATAAATAATCTGTGATAATATTTAATATGTATTCAATTAAATGTGCCTTAATAGGGACTAGTTAACAATTAAATGAATTATAGTTTTTTTTAAAAAAACTTCAATTTCCTCATATGGAATATAGAGGGGATAGAAGTTCCTATCTCCTGTGGTTTTTATGAGACTAAAATAAAATGATGCCCAGTAGTTGGTACATAGACACACCCAATAAATGCCAGTCACTGCTTAGCAGACATTTTCTTTAAATGAGTGAAATCAAATGTTCTGATGTGGAAGACGTCCACAGCATGTCGTTAAATAAAAAGACTACAGTTGCAAAGCAGTATGATGCTAGAAAAAAGCCCAGAAAATATCTGGGAACCACCCCTCAAGCCGATGATGACTGTGGCAGCTACCTATTGCAAATAAAGTTCTCAGAGAAAGACCTGGGGAAGAGAGCAGGAACCAGGCACATTACTGTTTTATTTAAATATACTTCTGTATTGTTTGAATGTTTTGCAAAACATATTTACTACTTTTACAATACATTTTTTTTAGTTTTGAAAGAAGATGGTACATGGAAACCAGAGGAGTGAGAGCTTCTCAGAGAACCACTCCATTGTTAGGCTGCAAGAGGGAAATGCGTTGACCTTCCGGAGAGCTGAAGTCAGCTAGTAAAGGGATTTTGACCCCAACTTGACTTGCATTTTCAGAGATGAAATCTGATACTATACTAAAAGTTTGAGACAAATGCATTCCACTCAAGGCTGGTGAGAAAATTTTAATTGTTAGATTTGAATTTTAAGCAAGCTCACAGGATGACGATGAGGATTAAATGAACTAACAAGTTTGAAACACAGAGCCTTGTACATAATGAATGTCCATGAAACACCAGCTGAGTCAGAATCTGATGCAGAGAGGAACATGTGTAAGGACCGGAGAGAGTTATTAAACTACATTTACCGTTTGCTTCTTTCACTGACCAAATGATAATTGAGCATCTACTATGTACAAGGCACTGGGGCAGGTATAGGACAGAGCAGACAGACTTCTTCTTTGCCCTCTGGAGAATGCCTTCTCTTAGTTCTTACACAGCTGCAGGGCTCCTGGGGTTAGCCAGGACTTGGGGAAGCTTGGTTATTCACGTATCATGCTGTATTTTTTTGTCTACAATTAAGTATATAAAGCGATAGAAACTCAATGGCTATCTTTAAGCTTAGAAATTTAATCTGTGTCACAAGTGCGTTCTTGAGCAATGAAATGGCATGAAAGTTGTCCCTAAACAGCAGTATTTCAGAAGGATAATTTGGATGAAATAACACACTTCACAAATGTCAACAGGTTTATTGAACCGTTCATGTAGCAGAAATGGCAGCTATGAGGGCTCTAAGGAGACAGGTCCACACTTTTGGTGCAAAGTAACCCATTACCTAAGGAGGGGACTCCCTACAAGTAAAATTGAAACTCACGTTGCTACACTCATGTACGAGAGTCAAGGTTCCCATGGACCCTTCTGGAACATTGTTTACTTGAAGAGGCCCACGCATCCCAAGCACCAGCCCAGGGAGGAGGCATTGATGGAGGGAGGCAGATTGGGATACAATTTCAACATAACCTCCCTGAGCAGCTTCCCAGGTCCAAACTTGGGGGACTCTCCCAGAAAGAGCGTAGTCCGCACAAAAATTCATACACATTTGCATGAGTTTGTTGCGTTGGCCCTCCATCCATTCATTTCACAAGAATTTCTTTAGAATCACTGCCATTCACCTTTTTGACTCCTCTCATGGGGAACAATCCAGCACCATGCTCAGAGAGGATGCTCCCCAAACCATCTGTAGATGTTCGGAACAAAAACAAGTGGGCTTGAAAAAGATTTAGATAACTCCTTTGAACAGAAAACATTCTAGAGCTTTTCTCTGTGTTTCCTCCACACTACCTTGTGCTCAAGCAAAGCACTGAACGGAGGACACGGCAATAGCAAGGTTGGCCATGTTATTGATATTTGTGGAAGGGGGCTGAGCAAGACTAAATGGAAGGCCATTGAGACTCACAATTCTGGGATGGCTTCCGTGGAAGCAGGAGACAGGAAGAAGCTAGTTCTGGTTGCCCAGTTTTGGTGACGCTTCAGAACTAACCTAATTCCATCAGCTGCTGCTCCTTATGGGGTGTCCTTTCTACCTTTGGTTTAAACGAAACCAGATCTCACCAAAAGCTGGTTTTGTTTTAAATCTTCTCCCTCCTTTTAAATAATGAGCTAAGTCCATATCACCTGAGGTAGGAAGTTGCCCCCAAAGACACTCGGTAAAACTCAACAGTAAGAAAATAAACAACCCAATTAAAAGATATACACCCATTTGGTGTATGCTTTCACCAAAGAAGACATAAAGATGGAATACGAAAATATACTCTATGTCATGTGCATCGGGGAAACGCAAATTAAAACAACAATTTTACACACCTATTAAAATGGCTAAAATCACTGACAACACCAACTGCTGGCAAAGATGTGGAGCAACAGGAACTCTCATTCATCGCTGGTAGGAATGCAAAGTAGTACAGCCACTTTGGAGGTCAGTTCGACAAGTTTTTTACAAAATTAAACATGCTCTTACCATAAGATCAAGCAATTGCACTCCTTGGTATTTACCCAAAGGAGTTGAAAACTTATATCCACAGAAAAAAAAAAAAACCCTGCACATGGATGTTTATAGGAGCTTTATTTATAATTGCTAAAACTTTCAAGCAACCAAGATATAACCTTCAGTAGGGGAAAAGATAAACTGTGGTATACACAGACAATTGAATATTATTCAGCACTAAAAAGAAATGAGCTATCAAGCCATGAAAAGACCTGGGGGGAACTTAAATGTATATCACTAAGTGAAAGAAGTCAATCTGAAAAAGCTACATGTTCCATGCATGACTCCAACTACATGACATTCTGGAAAAGGCAAAACTCTGGTACGATATTGTGACTCATAAGAAAAATATATATTTGGTAGTTCAGATGACAAAAAGATATTTCTCATATATATTTGGGCTTTGGCCATGGTTCTTGGCTCATAGGTCTCAAAACCTTTAGAATTTCCTAAATGCTGAGAGTGTTCAAGGTGCCTTTTTTATGTTAATGAGGTGACTTTGGGGGGATGGTAAGCATCTAAGGATGGGGGCTGATTGCTAGTGGAACCAATTCTGTGATTAGAGGGTTGGAACTTGCAGTCCCACACTCCTGACCTCCAGGGAGGGAAAGGAGGTGGACTTTGAATCAGTTCCAAAT
Source organism: Grampus griseus (assembly GCF_964374135.1). Classification (NCBI taxonomy): domain Eukaryota; kingdom Metazoa; phylum Chordata; class Mammalia; order Artiodactyla; family Delphinidae; genus Grampus; species Grampus griseus. Next base: position 39,925,128 of record NC_139017.1, on the reverse strand, counting down.
GACCAATGGTTTAATCCCTCATGCCTACATAATGAAACCTCCATAAAAACCCAGAAGGATGGGATGCAGAGAGTTTCCAGGTTGGTGGAAATGTGAAGAGAGCATGCCCAGAGAGGGTGTGGAAGCTCTGCACCCTTTCCTCATACCTTGTCCTCTGCATCTCTCTCATCTGACTGTTCCTGGGTTATATCTTTTTATAATAAACCAGTAATCTAGTAAATAAAATGTTTCTCTGAGTTCTATGAGTTTCTCTAGCAGATTATTTGAACCAAAGGAGGGGGTCATGGGAACCTCTGATTGATAGGCAGTTGAGTAGGAGCGCAGTTGATTAGAAGCCGGGGTTTGCGATGGGCTTCTAAGTACTGGGTGAGGGACAAGTTTGTAGGACTGAACCCTTAATCTGTGGAATCTGATGCTATCTGTGGGTGGATAGCGTCAGAAATGAGTTGAATCGTAAGACACCTAGCTGGTGTCTCAAGAATTGCTTGTTGATGTGGGAATCCCCACCCCTACATTGGAAATTGGGTCCAGGATTCCATTTATATGGATACAGTAAAAAAAAAAAAAAAAAAAAAAGTCAGTTGTTGTCAGGAGTTACGGGGGAAAGGATGAATAGGCGGAGCATAGAGGATTCTTAGTGCAGCGAAACTATTCTGTTTCATACTATAATGGTGAATTCATGCCACTATAACTTTGTCCAAAGCCATAGAATGTACAGCACCAAGAGTGAACCCTAATATAAACTATGGACTTTGGGTGACTCTGATGTATCGCTGTAGGTTCATCAGTTGTAACAAATGTACTGCTCTGGCGGGGGATGTTGAGGATGGAGGAGGCTCTGCATTTGTGGGGCAAAGAGTATATGGGAAATCTCTGTGTCTTCTCCTCAATTTTGCTGTGAACCTAAAATTGCTCTAAAGAAGTAAAGTCTAATTTTTTTTTTGTAAAGTTTGTGGTTGGTGAAGGGGACCCAAGGAGAAGAGAATGGGAGACAAGTCCTTGGCTATTTCCTTAGACATTAAAGAATACTTTTCAAAGTCAAGCCTGCTGTTCATTTACAGAAAAGTATGCCCAGATCCCAAAATTCTTTAGAAACATTTCTGTTCATTTCCTCCCAGATGTCTTACTTATTACTAATTCTAAAATTAAGTGCAGAACTTTGAGGGTGAGAATGATATTTCTGTTCATTTTTTAAAGAAGATATTTGAATATTCCTCTTCTCTATAACCATATACGTTTCAAACGTAAATCTTGAGTTAAAAGATAAACTACCCCTCATAAGCATCCCAAAGGATTTCCATTTAAATTAAGCAATTCCTGCATTTAACCTTCATTTCTTTGGATTTTCCCGACAGGTCTGCACATCATTTCCGGCCCTACCCTCAACTCAAGTCTCTCCCAGCCATCTGTATCTGTCTTAGCAGGCAGTTCTTTCTAAGGGCAGGTCAGACAGGAAAAGCTTGCATCAACTCAGCAGGAAACTGGTGGACTCATGTTCTACCTCCTTCCTTGACCACCACTTTCTCCCCTGCCCCCAGCATGGAAAATTCAGCATAATTGTGGGAAGAGATAGAGAAGGATGAGTTAGCTGTGGAGGAATACTTCACGGGAAAGTTATGGGAGGTCTGGGAGCATTCATATTACGAGGTAGTCAGTCATTCTACAATCTGCCTTTACAGAAGCCTTAGATGGAATAAGGGGTCATCAGCTGAGTCAGTCACTCAATACTCTGATCATCTATCTTGTGCCTTTGCTGATGCATGTGAGAAGTATCATCACAGATTTAAATTGGAAGATTTAAACTTTGCAAGAAGCTTATTTCAATTGGATTCATTTTACTACAATTGTTGAGTACCATTTTAGCAAACGCCTAGTGCTATTGCTAAAGTGCTGGCAGTGTAAAGATGAATTTAAACAAAAAGATTTTTTTTTTTTTTTTTGCCTTATGGAAACTAAGAAACTCCAGGCTACTGTTCTGAAAAACAGTCTCTTCCGGAGGAAATCATCATAGAAATAATTTAGAAAATTTAGGACAGTAGAAGAAAATAACCAACAGGCGCTCATCCTGGTAAAATTTCAGAATACTGGGGGCTAAGAGAAGATCCTAAAAGTGTCTAGAAATGGGGGAAAGCAGAGGATGTATTTATAATGTAATAATACTTATTAAGAAGGTTTAGGAATCATTGTAGGACAGTAGTATAATGCTTCAAAATTCTGAGGGAAAAATACTTCCAGCCCAGAATTCTCTACCCAGTTTGAAACTAACAAACAGATATGAGGGTAGAAGAAAGACATATTTAGACATTCAAGGTCTCAGAATTTTCCTTCCATGCACCCTTTCTCAGGAAGTTTCTAGATCAAGGAAAAGGAAGATGATGGATCCATGAAGAGGGGGATCTAACTCAGGAGGGACACAAAGGGAATCCCCAAGATGTTGGTGAAAGAAAATTCCAGGATGACAGCTCTGCCCCAGCTCAGAATGCAGCAGGTCAGAGTGCCCTCAGAGATCTGTCTCCTAGAAGAAATGGACAGAATTCCTGGTGTGTTTGAAGGAAAACCAGTAACACAAGAAAAGAAACATAATAATGATATACTATATAGCTCATGTGTGAATGCCATTCGTATAGTCAAAATAATGTAAATACTGGATGTGGATCTAACCCAAAGTGTGATTTAACTATACTGGGAAAGTGAGTGGGCAGGAAGCAATAAGTGTATGATAGAAGTGAACAGTCTTCCATGGTGAGAATTCACTGGATGATGCCTAACTGAAAATTAAGAAGTCGATGAAAGTAAGAAAGGAAAAGCCAAATAAGCTGAAAGTGGTTAACAGGGAATGGTAAATAGAGAAATGCGGAAGGCATTGGTGGCTTTTGTAATAAGCTTTGCAGAACCATTTGACTTTTACACTATTGGTGTGTATCTTTTGTTAAAAAGATAAAAATATTTTAAGGACACATTGTCTTCTAGAGAAATTTCCATCTTCAATGGCCTAGAACCACTGCTATAGTTTTAGAAAGACCATATAAAGTAGCAATTAAAGCATGAGTTTTGAGTCAGACATAAATCTCGGACTCAAATCCTAGAGTGGCCAGCTAGTAAATTGTGACCTTAGGAAAGTTAGTTAACATTTTGAGCCACAGTTTCCTCATCTGTAAAGTGAGGATATTATTATTGTCACTGATAAGGAAGTGGGTAAATGAATAGAGAAGATCTAAATAATGGAAATAAAGTCTTAGCTATGAATTAATTTATCTGACTCTCTGAAGCCTGCTACCCTTCATAATTCAGCACCTAGTATCTTGCCTGGCACACAGGAATGGCTCAATGAGTATATGTAGAACAAATGAATGAATGAGTGAATGAATGCATACATGTATATAACTCAGCCCCAAGCCTCTCTGGATATCCTAGAGCTAGTTCAACCACAGGGAGAGGAAATGCCATGAACCCTAGACTCATGGACTTAGTACCTGGGGCAGAATTCATTAGTTGCCAACAAATAATGTATCTTTCATTCCTTAATATTTGAATTTCAAGTTTTAGCCAGGCACATGGTTGCCCTTGTGGAGACTACATTTCTCTCCTGCTGGCATTTCTTATCTTCTGCTATTAGGACTTCCTGCAACACTGCTTCTTCTTTACCTGTTTAGTCTCCTTTTCCTGGCCTCCGAAGGCAAACTCATCCCACTATTGACTGAGCCCTGTTTTGATGTGCTGCCTTTGGCTGTCAGGACCAGTTGTGATGGGGCCAATATAGTGGAAAGATAAGCAATTCCAGGGGAAGTGGACATCAGGCTGGTGCCATTGGGGACTTCTAGATTCAGCCAAATGTTGATGTCTATCCCAACAGATTTTAAAATGTCCTTTGGAGGTGTATGGCTAAATACAGTAATCCAGGTGACTTTTACCCAAAGTAGAACTAAATGATCTAATTCCTTGGTTGCTTTACTAGTTTGTCTATTGAAAAATCTCTATTCCTAAAATTTATTTTAAAATAGGCTAGTTGTCTAGGAAGGTTTTAAGGATTTCTCTTCCTCATACATTGAGAATACTAGGATTCAAGTTGCAGGCCAGCTCATGCACCTACCAACTCAAGCCTCTGGAACTCTTCAATATATCCATGATGGTAGAAGTAATAAAACTGATAAGAACTACAAAATGGATAGAATCCCCATGGGAAAGTGACAAAGAATCATTTTAGGTAGGAAAATCTCTTCATATAAAGCTTTCCTACATCAAATCTCAAGACAAAAACCATAGAAAGCTACTAGACCCTTCTGTGTCATTCACTAGATACCACTTTCAAAGAATAGATTCTATTTAAAACAGAAAACTCTTCTCCACTGTATTAGTTTCCTAGGGCTGCCATGACAAAGTACCACAGACTGGGTGGCTTAAACAACATAAACTTATTTTCTCACAGTTCTGGAGGCTGGAAACACAAGATCAAGGTGTATGCAGAGTTGTTACTTCTAGGCGTCTCCCCTTGGCTTGCAAACAGCCCCTTCTTGCTGTGTCCTCACATAGTCTTTCCTCTGTGCACTCACAACCCTGCTGTCTCTTTGCGTATGAAAATTTCCTCATCTTACAAGGACACCAATCACAATAAATTAGGACCCACCCTAACAGCCTCATTTAACCTTAACCTTAATTATCTCTATAAAGGTCTTATCTCCAGACCCACATTCTGAGATACTGGAATACATGAGGGTTAGGGCTTCAACATTTGAACTGGGGAGGGGACACAATTCAATCCATAACATGCACTTTTCCTCACTAAGTGAATAACTGGGATCATTCACCATATGGAGAAGCAAGAAGGTCATTTCACTCACAGGAAGCAGTGAGAAAACCTTGAGCACTAGAATGTGAAATGTTGGAGTCTGTGTGACAAATGACAAGAAGTGACATGCCCAGAGTATCAGAAGCCCGAAGAAGAGGAAATCATGGGAGAGAGGAGTGGTTTGTAACCAGATCCTGGAAGGTAAGGAATTGGAACATAGGTTTTTAGGCCGGGAGTGGTGAACTCAAATGTTTGTGAGGCCCAGGGAGGTTATGCAAATGAATGGAGCTGGGAAGTGATGCAGGTGCTTGTGTACAGTTAGAGTATGATGGAGACAGTGGATGCACATCACACAAAAAGGCGGTGCCCTCACTAAACAGGAAAGGACCTGCTCAGCTGCAAGCAGGCCCAGTGGCAGCCATTATCACCAGGTCTTGATATTCTCCCAAGAAGCCAAAATCCATGAGAATGTAAGTTGGGGCAGTCACTGTGGAAAACAGTATGGAGGTTCCTCAAAAAGCTAAAAATAGATTTGCCATATGACCTAGCAATCCCACTCCTGAGCATATACCTAGAGAAAACCATAATTCAAAAAGATACATGCACTCCTATGTTCATAGCAGTACTATTTACAGTAGCTAAAACATGGAAACAACCTAAATGTTCATTGATAAATGAATCAATAAAGAAGATGTGATATATATATATATATACACACACACACATAAATACATACACACAATGGAATATTACTCAGCCCTAAAAAAGAACAGAATAATGTCATTTGCAGCAACATGGATGGAACTAGAGGTTATCATACTAAGTGACATAAGTCAGACAAAGACAAATACCATATGATATCACTTATATGTGGAATCTAAAATATAACACAAATGAACTTAACTATGAAACAGAAACAGACTCACAGACAGAGAACAGACTTGTGGTTGCCAAGGCGAAGGGGGAGTAGAGGAATGATGGATTGGGAGTTTGGGGTTATACTATGTAAACTATTATACATAGGATGGATAAACAACAAGGTCCTACTGTTTAGCACAGGGACCTATATTCAATATCCTGTGATAAACCATAATGGAAAAGAATATATAAAAGAATATATATATAACTGAATCATGTTGCTGTACAGCAGAAATTAACACAATATTATAAATCAACTATACTTCAATATAAAGAAGCCAAAATCTAGATTTTCATTTAAAATAAAAATCTAGATTTTTATTTTTATTTTCCAGATGTTTAAATGATAGCTTAAAATTTTTTAAAAATATTATTCAAGTCAATCAAAACTCATTTGCTGACCAAATTTTGACCACAAATCATGAGTTTTAATCTTACTCTAGATGCTTCTGAGTTAGAAAGTAACATGAGGGGAAAGAATAAATACTTGTATATACCTAGCACTGTTTCAGGTACTGAAAAAAATTTATTTTAATTAAGCCTTACATTTCTAATAGGGAGGTATTATTTTCCTTTATTCTAATGGATGAGAAAACTGAAGCTCAGATAGTCAGGAGCTAAGGCTACCTGGCCAGTCAATGGAAGAACCAGATTCAAACCCAGGATGTATTGGCTACAAGGCCCTTGCACTTCCACACCATCATTCCATCTTCTATATTAGCTCTTCCCAACCCTGGCTGGCACATGGAAATCACCTGGGGAGCTTTTAAAACTCGCCATGCCCAGATCACACCTAAATCAGATAAATCAGAAGCCTTGGTAGTAGGACCCAGGCTACAGAATGTTTTCAGACCTCTTCAAGGTGATTCAAGGGGAACCAAAAACAATAATCACCTGAGATCTTGTTCAAAATGCACCCCAGATCTACTACATCAGAATCTGCATTTAACAAGAGCTCTATGCAATTTGAATGCACATTAAAATTTGGGAAAGATGGATCTAGGAGGGAAGCAATGAGAGCCTAAAGTAGGCTTCAAAAGTCTGGCTTCATCTTCAATAGTTTGCATTTATTAATTATGCAAACTTGGGGGCTGGAGGAGAGAGAGGATTGGTGGGGGAGAACAGGAAAGAGAGAAGAGGAATTTACAGTACCACAATGAGTAAAACACACCCTTGGGTCTGAATGCTATGCTTTTACTTCTAGTGAGTTCTCAGGTGCCTCGTTTCAGTTCATTTGCTTTTGCTTTTTCCTCAGATTATCAGAAGATAACTGGCCCTCTCTTCTGTGAAAGAAAAATTTATTCATGATACTAAAACAACAGGGCAGACTTTATTCAGGGAGCCTATAAGATAGATATGGGGACTATTGCATTGGGGGTTTTGCAGTAGGGGAGAGAGATGAGCTCAACTCTGAATACAGTAAGGAAAATGGAGATTTTCTAGTCAATGAGAAGGAGGTGGAAGAGCGGGGAGGGGGAGGGGGAGGGGTGGAAATTTACTAAGAGGAAACATCACAGGTAAGAGGGGATTCTGGCTAAATCAACCTAACAAGGTTCTTGCTGAAGGCAGGTCAGGGTAATCAGACATCACCTGGGGGATGGTGGGGACTGAGGGATTTGGTTAGATATCAGGGGTGATCAGATGGGGGATTCTGCTAAACCAGCTTGACAGGAAAAGTCCAGGCCTAGTTGGGAAGAGAATTCAGAGGAGCCTGTCTAAAGTTCAGTCAAGGAGAGACCGTCACTTTCCAGCCTCAGACTCTTGTCTTGAGAATAAGAAAGCAGAGAAATGACCATCAGTTAGGTTTCAACTACCTGTGGACCCAACTTCATACGAGCAACTGGCATCCCACAGACATTCGCCACTCTCTTCGGGCCACTTAATCATCTGGGAGGCAGGTGAAAAGAGAAAAGGATAATGGCCTGTCCAGAGCAGGCAATGCGGCCCAGCTTTGCAGGCCCTTCACCTCTTCAGCCCTCTAGGTTTCCCACGTGGATGTGGCGTAAATGAAGTCTGGAGCACATGTGATTCTTGGGCTCTCCTCTCCGTTACAGCCTCACTCACACGGCCCAGCATCCGCTCCTTCCTCCCCTCCTGATACCCCTGCTTGTTACCCCTCACTTCGCCCTCCTCATCCTCCTTTTCCTCCTAGTTAGGGGCCAGGAGGCCTGGCTCTGGGGAGGCACCCGTACTGTGTGTTTTCACCTCTTTAATCCTGCCATATTATCTGCTGTTCCTACCACCAAGATCTTTGACGGCTGCTTTCATTGTGTTGTCAGGTTCCCCTTTGATGCCTAAATTAATACTAATGGGAAGCCGTCTCAGGCTCTGTGAGCTGTGTGCTTACTTTCCTTTCTGCTCAGTTTCTCCCAGTTGAATATTCCTCAGTCTGTGCTGTGTGCTCATCTGTCAGCCCTTTCTTGGCTCCATTTTAAAAGAAACCTGAACGTCTTACACACACGGTTTGCCACTCTAGGGCCTGGTAATTCAGAAAGGAGTAAGAAAGAAAATTATACTGAAACCTACCTGATTAGCCATCAGGACTCAGCCCACTTGAAACTGCAGACCGCTGGCTTTGCCCCTTTGCCTTGGATTGAATGAGTGTGTCCTCCAAACTTGCTAGTGTTTCTTATTAAAGGACTCTTCTAGGGGTCAATCCCTGTCATTTGAGGAGCTCACCAAAGGCTCACCTAAACCCAAATACTTTCTTTCGTGTCTGATAATACCTGAAATTTTACCTCTTTAGATGTTCTTTTAGGGTTGTTTTTGTTTGTTTTCATTTTTGTTTTTATTTTTTTAGATTTGAACCAAAGGAATGAACACAGTCAGCATTGGGATGGTTTGCATATGAAAGTAATGATGAGTATTTATTTGGATTGGGGGACCCTGTTGACAGATAGTGAGAGCAAGATAGAGGAAGAAGTTTTTTGTTTGTTTTTTGGTTTGCTGTACGCGGGCTTCTCACTGTTGTGGCCTCTCCCGTTGCGGAGCACAGGCTCCGGACACGCAGGCTCAGCGGCCATGGCTCACGGGCCCAGCCGCTCCGTGGCATGTGGGATCTTCCCAGACCGGGGCACGAACCCGTGTCCCCTGAATCGGCAGGCGGACTCTCAACCACTGCGCCACCAGGGAAGCCCAAGGAAGAAGTTTTGAGTGCTAATGTGGGGATGGGTGAGTGGGTAGGTGGGGACCAAGTGCCACTTCACAACTTTGCCTGTGAAGGAGGCAGCTGTGACCTTAAGGAAAAATATATTAGCCTCTCCCACTCCCCAAGATCATCTCTCATGTTTTCTTTCCCTCCCCAGGCAGCCAATATTCAATAAATACACATTAAAGGCTGAAAGTTATGGCCAGAAAGTGAAGAGAAAGTGCAACAGAGGGGTGAAAGTGAGAGTAAATTGATCACCAATCTTAAATACCTTCTAGGTTCAGAGATACGAGCCACCACAGAACACAAAGATACAGATCTTGCCTTTAAACTTACAGTTCAAGGTAGGAGGAGACACAGAAGTGAGACAGGGAGGGGAGAGCATACAAATATATATATACATATACATATATATATATATACACGCATACACACACACACACACACACACACACACATATATACACATACACTCACATATAGTAATACATATTATATATGTATATTTCTCCTCAGATGTCTCTTCATACCTTAGACTGTAAGTTTATACACATACCTACACATAGTGTTCAATACATCGAAAGTCAAAATGATCACCTCTCTATCATTACTGATCAAAGTCTGAATCTCATGGGCTAGAGGAACTGCCCATCACCCACCATCTCCTCTTAGATTCCTTCAGCAGCCTCAGCTCAGCACAACTATCTCCTATTGTTTTATTATTGATTCTCCATCTCTTCTGTTTTGCCTTATATTCCTTAGTAACACGTTAACCATCCAGGATCTGTTCTCCAAGTCTCTTATCTTTTCCCTCATGATTGTCTTTTCTGTGTTTTTGTTTTAGTTGGTTGGCTTTTATTCTTTGCTTTAAGATTTTTTTCTTCCACCTGGTCTTCCAAATTATTCATTTGAATATCAACAGTGTCCATCCTCTCCTTCAAATTGTCTACCTAGCATTTTGGCTCACAAATCACAGTTTTTAGCTGGAAATTCTCTTTAGAGCTATCCTTGAATTCCCTTAAGTGGTCTTATCTTCTTCATTAAAGTGGGTAAATATCTCCCAGGCTGCTCTGCTTTGCTTGCATTGTTCTATTTGATCTTCACTTATCTGGCTGAGGGGTGCCCTTGGATGTGTTATTTTTCTTTGTCTGCTCTTTGGGACCTCTCCCAGTTGTTGGAACTCCCATGGAGACTAAGGTCTCAATTGCTCTGAGCTGCCTGCCAGTCTGGCAGCTGTTTGAATCAGGACTGACAGCTAGGTTTAGTGTTGGGAATGATGAGGAAGTGGGCTGAGGTCAGGTTGCCATCTGCCCCAAATCCCCTAGAAATCTAGGGGAACTGAGTATTTAAATCACACTCCACTGTATTTTCAAGAATCCTAAACTTACAGTCAATGATCTGGATTTGAATGCAGTGTTTTCTTCACCATCTGAGTGATCTTGAGTGTGTCCTTCAAAACACAGGGTTGCACTTCCTCATGTATAAGTTCAAGATTAACCGTACTGACCTACTTGCCTCTAAGGGTTTGTTATGAGGATCAGGTAAACTGGTAACTATCAATTGTAAACATTGATATGTCTTTGTGCTTGCTACTCTTCCCAATCCTAGCTCTTTTTTCTTCTTTGACTAAAGTAATAAGGATGGAAGAGTAAAGCACTTGAAAACAACTTGAAATGCATGCAGCTCCTAGAACTCTATGGAGAATTGCCTATGAACAGAACAATCATAACATGTTTTTCAGGGAACTACTAATTTACCTCTTTAGCACAAACTGAAGACAGGGAGAAGGCAGAAGAAAGGCAACTGCAGAAACACACCAATGCCTGCTCCCTCCCCCCTTATAAAACAGGGAGCAGGAGAGATAAGAGGAAGTGGGGGAGAGGAAACGACAGAGATTAGTATAGCAGTTTGGGGATCAGAGAGATGATCTTGCACACCAGTTACCATTTATGTGAACTTGGGCAAGCTGTTTTATCTCTTTGAACCTATTTTCTCTTTTGTAAAAAGGGCAAATAATATACTAGTATTGCCATAAGGGTTTTGTGAAAATAAAGCCAAATACCTGACATCATTAAATTCTCCATAAATGGGATTGAATCGTATATGTATTTCCTTTTTCAGACTGCCCCCACTACATATGTTTGACTTTACAGACTGACCTTTTTTCCTTTTTTTTAACTTAAACCCTCAACCCATTAGTTGCAGTCTAAGGTGGGAGTGGGGGGTGGAGAGGATCCCTTTCTTAAGTTATAAAACGACAGCCCTTCTGTGATGAGTCTTTCCTCTGTCAAGAATAAAAATAACATGAAATGAACATTCCCATTAGCTGAATACAGGCCCCAGAGAGACTGGCATCTGTCACTACGTCATTGTGAGGACACATTGACAAGCAGGGACACAGAGTGCCTGGTGCAACACTGTAGGTCTAATTATAGAATCTTTACTTCCCTGGCCTATTTTGGTAGGGCTGGCCCCCAGCACAGATCTGTGCAGACAAATAAAGTTTCTGCATCTTAACACTTGGCTTGACAGCCACGAGGCTTACTGAACACCTGCTTAGTGCTAAGTACCGAGCATTAGAGAGATGCTTTCATTTCAAAAGAAATTAAAGAGATGGTCAGTGCCCTTGAAGAGCTTATGGTCTGCATGGTCAAATTGCTTCTATAGTCTTGCCTTAAAAAATATACACATACATATTTTTCACACAAGTTGGATTTTGCAGACGCTTATTTTAAAAACCTTAAATGTTTCTCGATCCTCTCCATTTCATAGTTTAGGTAACTATGAGGCCTGCAGAGTATGTGTAGCTTGTTTATGCAAAAATTATATTATTTAAGGGACTAGAATAACTAAATGATATTTTCTGAGTACAGACCTAGTAGAGTTCTTAACAATCATATTAGCATCCTTCAGGCAGGCTGAATGGGGCCTGTGACCCAGTATTTATCACATCTTTGTTTTCCTTTGCACCACACACAGATACAGAAGAAGACTGGCTTAAAGGAAAAAAAGGAAGCCTTTTCCAAAGGTGACAGTGCGTGAGCCAGCAGCCAGCCCCTGTGGTGGTGGTGGGAGATGTGCTGACCCCTGGGGTCTCAATCAGCAGCAGCCTGGCATCCACGTCCTTCCCCACTCGTGGAAGAGCTTCATGGAGTTGCTCCATCTTTGACCCTCTGAGCAATCATCCTTGAAAGAGCAGGTAGAGGGCAAGCTCCTTGAGGAGGGGGTCTATCTTATGAACTTTTCTGGCTGAGGCATTAGAAAAAGATAATAACAATTTTTTTGCAGAAACTCATCCAAAGCCTTCAAAAGGTTTTATTTTATTTAATCCAAACATCTGTACCCACGTTAACTCCCCATGCTCAGAACTCTCCACTTTTCCTCTCACTCGGGCTATAACTAAGTACTCCAAGCAATGAGTGATGCCTGCAGTAGGATAGACGTTTCCACACCGATTGGTCCTGTGACCAATTGCTTTAGACTCATCACTGAACCACTCCCACCGCAAGTTTCCTGGTCTGTAAAGTTGGGATCACAATTCTTTCTCCAGGGACATTGCCTTGAGGGAGTAAAGGACCTGGCAGGAGGAGGCATTCAGGGAATGGCAGGACTTCTTTCCTCTTCACCTTGGTTTTCCCAGGTGACCTTCGTGTTGTGAGGGAAGTAGGTTCCTTTCTGGGGTCCTTAGTAGAAGCGTGCAGAGAAGTTCCAGGAAACCGCTGCAGACAAGGGCTGCCGAGTTCAGCCTTTTGCTCAGAATCACAGCCCTGGGTGGCACTTAGCAGTCACCTGGACTTTTCCAGATGTGAAACCTTGGGCAAGTGCCGTAGACTGAATGTGTGTGTCCTCCCGAATTCATGTGTTAAAACCTAACCCCAAGAGGATGGTATTTGGAGGTGGGACCTGTGGGAGGTGCTTAGGTCATGAGGGCTCTGCCTTGTCATGTCACGTCCCATGTCATGACGGGATTGGCGCACTCATAAAAGAGCCCCCAGAGAGCTCTGTCACTCCTTCCTCATGTGAGAAGACAGTGACAGGAAGGCTGTCTGTGAACCAGGAAGCAGGCCCTCACCAGACACTGAATCTGCTGGTACCCTGATCTTCTACTTCTAGCTTCCAGAACTGTGAAAAATAAATGTTTGCTGTTTAAACCACTCAGTCTACAGTATTTTTGTGATAGCATCCCGAACAGACTAACGAACTTTCAAATGGAGAAAGTACTAGCGAGACTACATCAAGGGGTTATTACAAGGGTTTAAAGGAGTTCACTTACGCAGTGTTTAGAACAGTGCCTGGAGCAGGGCACTTGCCAGGCCAGTGTTTATTCTTAGTGGCATGTCTCCAGGCTCAATAAAGGGAGCTGCTGGTGGAGATGCAGCTGTACACAGATCTGATTTCTTGCCCAGTGCTTTTCCGCAGACCCTGTGACTCAGCTTTCCTAAAATGCACATTCCTAGCTCTTTCTCTTACCTTGGAGAGGAATTAGATCTATTTCATGTAGCAGGGTAAATCACCAAGTATAAATTTCCCATTGTCTGCAAATCTATGGTAAAATGTTAGCCCTAATCTGAATTAAGATTTAATCTAATTACATACAATGTTTTTCAAGACATAGTTTTGAAAATATTTAGATGGTAATAAGAATTTAAGCAGTATACTGTGGAGGACAGAATGATGTAGCTCATATCTTATGCAGGTAGCCAGAAAGGAATTATAACACCTAAAAATATGATCAAATTAGTACCCTGAAGCCTTAAGAGTTTGGTTAATCACCATTTGCATTAAATTTCTCTTACGGAAGAGAGTATCAGGTTCAGCCCAACTTCTTCATGTCCAAGTGATGGGCATGACTGCCTTGGCCTTGGCCTTGGTTTGGAAGGACAAACCAATTTAAAAATGGGCAGAGGATCTGAAGGACGTCTTTCCAAAGAAGACATACAGATGGGCAACTGGTACGTGAAGAGATGCTCAACATCCCTAATCATCAGGGAAATGCAAATCAAAACAACGAGATATCATCTCACACCTGTTAGAATGGATGTTATCAAAAAGATAAGAGAAAGGCCGGGAGGATGTGAAGGAAAGGCAATCCTTGTGCACTGTTAGTGGGAACGTAAATTGGTGCAGCCACTATGGAAAACAGTATGGAGGTTCTTAAAAAAACTAAAAATAGAACTACCATGTGATCCAACAATTCCACGTCCAGGCGTTCATCCAAAGAAAATGAAAATACTAACTTGAATAGATATATGTACCCCCAGGTTCATTGCAGCATTATTTACAATAGCCAAGATATGGAAACATCTAAGTGTCCGTCAATGGATAAATGGATAAAGAAAATATGGGGTGTGTGTGTGTGTGTGTGTGTGTGTGTGTGTGTGTGTGATATGGAATATTATTCAGCCATAAAAAAGAAAGAAATCTTGCCATTTGCAACAAACTTGAGGACATTATACTAAGTAAAACAAGTCAGAGAAAGACAAATACTGTATGATCTCATGTATATGTGGAATCAGAAAAAAAAAAAAGGCTTATAGATTCAGAGAACACATTGGTGGTTACCAGAGGCCCAGGGGGGAGGGGGCAGGTAGGTGAAATGGGTGCAGGGAGTTAAAAGGTACAAATTTCCAGTTATAAAGTAAATAAGTCATGGGTAATACTGTATCGTATATTTGAAAGTTGCTAAGAGAGTAGATCTTAAATGTTTTATCAAATCATTACAATGTATACCTTAAACTTGTGCAATATTAAATGTCAATTACATCTCAATAAAACTGGAAAGGGAAAAAAATCCTTATTATGGACTAAATTGTGTTTCCCCTCTCTACCTGCCCAGTTCATATGTTGAATCCCTAACCCGCAACGTGACTTTATTTGGAGGTAGTTCCTTTAATGAAGTAATTAAGGTTAAATGAGGTCCTAAGTGTGGAGCCCTAATCCAATAGGACTTCTGTGCTTATAAGAAGAGGAGGAGACACCAGGAGCACATGCAAAGGCCCTGAGGACACAGCAAGAAGGTGGCCATCTGCAAGGAGAGAGGCCTCAGGAGAGACTAAGCCAGCAACACTTTGATCTTGGACTCCCAGCCTCCAGAACCGTGAGGAAAGGAATTTCCATTGCTGTAGTCCCCCATCTACAGTACTTTGTTATTAGCTGACTACTACTAATCCCACCTGTGCCCTGAACTCTTTCTCTTCCCTGATCTTGAGAGTAGAAACACTAACATACATACATGTATCACGGAGCAGGAACCATGAAAATAGTCGCCATTTCCAGCAACATAGAGTGTTTAAAATCATTTACATTAGCAAAAAGGAAAAAAAGAAGTTCTGCCAGGTCTTGCAAGTTTTGTGTAAGGAAGGAGGAAGTATAACTGAGGTATCTATCACCTCTTTTTTTTTTTTTTTTTTTTTGCGGTACGGGGGCCTCTCACTGTTGTGGCCTCTCCCGTTGCAGAGCACAGGCTACGCACACACAGGCTCAGCGGCCGTGGCTCACGGGCCCAGCCGCTCCGCGGCATGTGGGATCTTCCCGGACCGGGGCACGAACCCGTGTCCCCTGCATCGGCAGGCAGACTCTCAACCACTGCGCCACTAGGGAAGCCCTATCACCTTCTTTTTAAATTCATTTGAGTAACAAATGAAAAAGTCCATTTTGATGTTCAGAGGTGAAAAATAAATTGTTGTTTTGCACTATGTTTCCTGTTATATTTCCAGTTAGGATGTAAAATCTTGGGAATAAAGTGTTGGTTTTCCCAAGTGTTCATTTCATTCAAAGCAAATTAGTCAAAGAATCACAACCTGTATAAATCCATCATCATCAGGGCCCTTGATCTCAGAACACTACTGTGCTGAATCCTGAGATAAATCTTCATGCCAGAAATCCTATTATTTAGAAGTACAACAAAAATAACAATCGGAGATGACATCAGGACGGTGAGAACATTACACTCTTCTTTGCGTATCAGAAGAAGCTAACATCCGCTCATCACTGGCTGAAGCAACAGTACAGGAGCCTGAGAAATATCTGGTTGGCTCCAACATAAATAATCTTCTGTCCTCTGGGAAAAAAATCTTTTTTTCACTCCATGGCTTTAGAAAGACCATTGACATGGGCACACAAACATCTTCTGGAGATGGCATGGAAATATCATTCAGTGAGTTGAGGACAGATAAGGATGTGTGTTTACACTTGTGAAGTAGGTCCTGCTTGGAGGACACCCAACACTTTTGTCAACACGTCCCTTCTCAATCCTTGGCCTCTGGCTTATTTAAAGGCTTTAGAGAAAGTATTGGTTGAGGGTGAGGGAAGTGAGCAGTTAGGTAGAAGAAATTGGCAAGAGTTCAATACAGATAAAACTGAAGAGATGAGGCAAGGCGAGAGGAAACATCTGGAGCACCTGGCAGGGGTCGTTTCAGGCTCCTCGCCTGAAGTAACTCATTACTGACTCTTCTTCATTGTTGGCGTGTAATCTGGTCTTTCCTGCTATTGCAGATTTGTCTAAAAACAATAGGAAAAGAGCAAACATTACCCTTTGTTTTTAAGATTCACAAGATATCCTCTCATATCTTACATGGAGATCCTATTTCAGTCATTCACAGCTAGTTGGGGTTTCTACTTAAACTGCCTCTCAAAATAGCACTTAACTTGGAGAACATGGAACAGGGAAACTACTCAGGGTCTCTCTGGGTCACTCATACCTGATCCCAAATCTATGAGAAATCCCTGCAACTGTGTTCCTTGGGCCTGACTAGGCTGAGTCAAGAGACAGTACATTTACCTGGAATGTTCAGAGTTGTTTAAAAATATATATATATATATATTTTTATTGTGGTAAGAACACTTTAGCCTCTTAAATTTTAAGTATACGATACAGTTTTGTTAACTGTAGATACAACGTTGTACAGTAGATCTCTAGAACTTAATCATCTTGCTTAACTTAAATTTTATGCCCATGAATTAGCAACTCTCCAATTCCCCCCTCAATCCAGCCCCTGGAAACCACCTTTTCTCTCTTTGATTCTATGAATTTCACTATGTTAGATACCTCATATAAGTGGAATCATGTAGTAGTTATCCGACTGGCTTATTTCACTTAGCATAATGTCCTCTAGGTTCATCCATGTGACTTGAAATATGGATGTTTCAATCGATAGAATCAAGATCCATTGGATACTGAAGCCCTGTGAACACAGGTAGACCTCTCCAGGCTCATCTAGCAGATGTTTTTAAGTCTCAGAGAAAGTCAGGCTCTAATGCTGACCCTCAGTTAACCATGGAGCAATTACATAGAAATAAGTTTGGTTGACTCATCATAGACATTGCTTTAGAGAACAAGTTTCAGATGTTTTTTTGTCATCCTGTCATTTTTATTTACTTTCTAAAAAATGAAAAATTTAGATACTTTTGTGACCCTTATCCCTTCCCTCCAATTCAGTTACCAATTTCTGTGGACATTTCAAGCCCAATATGTCAACCCTAATATATATATATATATATATATATATATATATATATATATATATAGCTCTCTGGTGACTAAATTAATTAAGTGGACACTTTATTAATAGCAAGAATAAGAAAAAGGAGTTCATGGGGATTTCAGTTTCAACCAATATCACATTACACTTAATTACACATAGAGCCAAGATGAAATTTATACCTATACATCTTTTATCATATGTTTTCAAGGCATTTCTTACAAAATATTCTCTATACCACAAACAATTGCTATTTATAAATTACTGAGTCAAAACAGGTCTCAGCAAATTCCCAACTCTCTATTTCATTGGAATGTTAGTATACAAAAGAGGTCCTAAAGTAAGTGGGCAATTAGCTTACACTTGAAGATCCATTTTGGAGATCAGAGATGTTAACCTTAGTCTTGTTTGTTGTAATAGCTCCAGTTGAATTTTTCTTTTGTACAGATACCATTTTTATGGAATAAGTCATTCTGTAAAAATAGACTTTATTTTTTAATGAAAATTAAATGATAATAAAATACATCAATGTTCCTCTTTAATCTGCTCATAAACTATAAAAGTATTAAATAACTGTTATGTCACCTTCTTTCTCTGTCAGTCTCATTTATTTTAGAAGACTGGCTTTTTTACTAAAACAATATTATTTTACTTGGAAATGAGTGGTAATTGTGGGGATAGAACAGGCTGGATAGGACCCCATTAGGACTGATTATACAACACTGTCTGGGTACAAATAATCCCTCCTCTGCTACATAATGATGCTGGTGGGCTACGACTTCTCAGTCAAGGACACAACCCATATTAATAACAGCTATCCACGTTGAGTGCTCACCTGGAGCCATGCAGTGGTATTTATGTTAACTATTCATTGAATATTAACACCAAGCCTACAAGAAGACACTATTATACATACTTTAAGATGAGGAAACTGAATCCTAGTGAGATTAAGCAACTTGGCCAGTTAGTAAGCGACAGAGCCAGAATTTGAATCATAATAACAGGGGTTCTCATTATAGCAATGAGCATCTCTGTGACCAAACACTATTTTCATAATAGTAATACTAATACTTTTTTTTAACTTTCTCTCATGAATATCCAGGCAAGTTTTCCAGAAGCTATGTATGCACTGACAGCAGTACCCTGACAGCTAATAGAATATGGACTTGTGTATTCTTGTATGTAAAAATTATCAGTTTTAATTTCCAATATCCATTCATAGAAATAACCCAAAAAACAAAAGCTCTTTGGAGACCTAAATAATTTTTAAGAGTGTGTAAAGCAGTTCTGAGACCAGAGAGCTTGAGAAACAAAGAATTATATTGGACCACCTTCCACAGATCAAAGATCCTCCAACTTCAGATTCCAAGTAGCCTAGTAAAAAACAGTGATCAAACTAAGGAAACCTAGTCAATAAGGTATTACCAAAATTAGCAAACAAACAAAAACACAAGGGTTTGTGTTACATTTTATGTGGTGAGAATTTTTCATTTCAAGGTTGAAGAGAACTGGTGGGTTGCTTCCCATAGTTTCATGGCAGATTTTCATCCAATCCTTGATTCTCATTGAGATGCCAAATGAGCTATCCTTGTGAGCCTCCACCTTGATGTCTAACAGAGCATTCCCTCCTCCTTGGGACACAAGTATAAAGCTTAACAGCCAAGGGGGAGGGTGGGGAGGGATAAACCAGGAGTTTGGGATTAACAGATACACACTAATATATATAAAATAGAAAAACAACAAGGACCTACTGGATAGCACAGGGAACTGTATTCAATATCTTGTAATAACCTATAATGGAAAACAATCTGAAAAAGAATATATGTGTATATAAGACTGAATCACTTGGCTGTACACCTGAAACTAACACAGCATTGTAAATCAACTATACTTCAATATGAAAAAAGTATGCAAGGGGAAAAAAATTTTTTTAAAAAAGCCTGGTTAGGGATCCAGACTCAGACTGCCTGGTTTCAAAGTCTGGCCTATCAGCTATGAAAGCAGAGGCAAGTTATACTTACCCTGTCTTAACCCATCTACTCATCTACAATGTATAATAACACATATTATTACAACTATAATAATATGTTATGAGGTTATTAGGAGATTTAAATGAGATAATGCTTCTCAAAAGTGAATGAAATAGGGCTTCCCTGGTGGCTCAGTGGTTAAGAAACTGCCTGCCAATGCAGGGGACTACAGGTTCAAGCCCTGGTCCAGGAAGATCCCACATACCGTGGAGCACCTAAGCCCATGCACCACAGCTACTGAGCCTGTGCTCTAGAGCCCACGAGCCACAACTACTGAGCCCACGTGTCAGAACTACTGAAGCCCATGTGCCTAGAGCCCGTGCTCCGCAACAAGAGAAGCCACCACAATGAGAAGCCTGCGCACCACAATGAAGAGTAGCCCCTGCTCCCCACAACTAGAGAAAGCCCACACACAGCAACAAAGACCCAACACAGCCCAAAATAAATAAATTTAGTTTTTCAAAAAGTGAATGAAATAAAAATCATTTAAACTGTTTAGCACGTAGTAAACAATCAATGCATTTCAGTTATCATTACTGTTATTTTTGAGTCAGTTGGTAGCTACAATGTGGTCTTATTTTTTTTCTTAAACTCCATGCGGGCTTCAGTGAACAGTTGGTTCTTTCTACAGCAAGGAATTAATTCTTCCTCTTCTATCACATTTTTAGCAATAAAGTGACAAAATAATCAGAAAAAGTTTCAAGAGGCAGCTTAGCTGGTTGCTTCTCCCTTTTGAAGAACCATCTGTCAAAGATGGTGATTGTGGAGAAGATATAAATTATGGGCCTCACACTAAGACCACTTGCTGAGAACTATGGGTATGATGTACAGTAGATCTCATCCTCCTCTGAGCCTCATTTTCCCTTATGAAAAGGAAGGGTTTTTTGTACAAAGTTTATAAAGATCTTTGCCACTGCGTCCTTCCATGATTATATACTTTCAGAGGTAAGCATTATTTCCCCCCTTAAAAATCAACAGACTATCCAATGTGTTCATGGAATTATTCTATGATATTATATTTAAATAAAATTGAGTAAAATTTGCAAACAAGAATTACAAGTGTTACGAAATATCAACATAAATGTATTGTTCCTCACATTTTCCAGATAATACACAGATTTTAATATGTGCATGGTGTTTTATCTATTTTCTTGAGAATTTCTGATTTATCATAGGAGCATAATCTAATCCTAGACATTTCCCTAAGGGATTAGTCAACATTTATTTTAATGCCTTTTAAATCTTTAGGTTCATAAAATCTTACATCTCTCAGTTTGAATCCAGTCTTGATTTCCTAGAAATCCTGGTTAATGTCAACAATCCCTTGAGTCCTTAAAGAGTAGCTGATAACTTGCGGAAATATTGGAAACAGATTAATTCTTAGTGACCACAGCTTTCCCACATGGAGAGCAGTATGTATATATTTTTTTAATATTGATTTTTTTTTAATTTGGTTGCACCAGGTCTTAGTTGTTGCTCCCTGGCTCCTTAGTTGTGGCATGCATGTGGGATCTAGTTCCGTGACCAGGGATCGAATCCAGGCTCCCGGCATTGTGAGTGCAGAGTCTTATCCACTGCACCACCAGGGAAATCACCGAGAACAACATATTTTTAGCTTTGTTTATTCACACATTTTAATGAGGAAAACAAAAACAAACTTTTCAGTAAGTTAGTCATCAAATATTCATTGAGCACTTTCTGTTTTATGATGTTACAATATTAATAGGCTAATTTATTCAATTCCTAATCCCGTACATCTAAATGGTGTAAATCTTTCCTTTGTTTTTTTCCTCCAGACCATTGTTATTTATGGAGATTGCATTTAGACTCATTCATTCATAAATGTTCTTTGGAGCATTTCTATTCCAGCTTTCTATCAAGCTGTCTTATATTTATTGTACTACTTCCTCCCTCCCATCTCTCATGGGATAATAATGTTGTGCACATTGGGAAATGAATAACCATCACTGACTTATTGCTGCCATTTTGGATACCAGAGCACCATTGCTAAAGAACTGAACCCAAAATCTATGACATTTAGCGGGAGGCTCTGGTGGCATTAGGCAGACGTGATGGGGTAATAAACACTTACCATCATCACCATTACCATCATCGAAATTATCATCAATCAATTGTAGTGATCTAGGAACTCCCTGGGTGGATTATCCTGGGATGACATTTGGGTCTGATTCATTCATTTGTGTTCCTCTATTCAGGGAGGCTATAGGGGCAGAAGATCATGGAAAAGAAGACAACCCTATAGTCAGGCCTCTTCTCCATGGTTTTTAGAAATATCCCCAGAAGCTCCTTTTTTGAGAACTGGTAAAAGCCTGGAAGAGGGGAAAGTGAGAAAACACATAAAGATGTAAAAAAGAATTTGCAAATCAGAATGGCGATCATTTGAACAAGAGAAAAGGAAAAACAGTGAGAAAAGGAAAAGTATGCAAGGAAACCTGGGAAGGAAGTGGACAGATGGAAGCCAAAGGTAAGCTTGCAGGCCTTCTTCCAGTGTCTCAACGCCAGTGTGGATTGGTTTATGCAAAATGAGAATTCTGTGGAGTAATTATAACACCATACCTTCAGAAATCTTAGTTTAGACCTCTAACACTCTCTTCTATAGACTTTTAAATAATTTTAAATAGAAACTGGGTCTAAAATTGTACAAGAAAATGTTTGGAGATTTTGACTTGCTGCCTATAAGTAAGAAAAGCCCCTGTTTAATTAGGAATTGTCTACATGGCCAACAGGGCCAATCAGATCAGAACAGAAAAACCACCAATGCAGAATTTCCCCAAGGTAACATGGGTCTAAGTTCTTAGTCACCCCACAAATGTCTAGGGCCTCTTTGACCTTGAGAAAATGCTAGGCCTCCCCTCACCGCCAATGTACAAACCAAGCGAACTATGGCTCTCCAATGAACAGCAGCTTCGATGTCAAGGACCAGCCTTAAAGGCGGCATCAAAAGATGCAGTAGTTCTTGGCTGATGATAAACTATGCCTGGAAATAGGTATCAGAGCATTCTTGTTTCATGCCCTAAAGCACTATGTAGATGATAAAATAGAGGGTGCACCAGAATTTCCCAGGTTGCTTATTGAAGCTGAAGATTGCTTAGAACTCCCTGCCCACTTGCCAGCCCGTCCCCCAGCTACTGATTCCTCAGGTCTGGAGTGTGTCTAAGAATCTGCACTTTAATCAACCTGTCCAGGTGATTTTGATGCAGATGATCTAAACACTTGAAGAAATATTGCAGGCATAGCCCCAGCATCTTTTTTTAACGTCTTGCTGTCTTAATGTTTGCCACATTTTAGGTTTTTCAAATCTATAAAGCTTAACCCTAGGAAATCAAAATCTTTACCATAGACACTAAACCCTCATGTCAACTTCAAGGAAAATGTGTGTGTGTGTGTGTGTGTGTGTGTGTGCGCGCGCACGCGCGCGCGCACACATGCGCGTAGAGAGAGAGAGAGAGATTAGTGCAGAAGATAAACCATTCAGAGTCCCTTCAATTGGGTTCCTTGTGACTTCACATTTGGACTGTTCTCTAGCTGCCCCTGGTGTTATGGGAGGAGAAATACACTTCCCAAAGTGATAGCTCTGCATGAGGGAAATTAAAGCATTATTGCCCGGGCACGGAACCACATTAGTAATTCAAAGTGATGTCAAAGGGGAAGGATTATGACTATTTCTATTTCCTGAAGGTAAACAATCTAATTTACATTAGAAAAGAGGACTTTTCCCAAGGACAGCCTGAAAAAATATATATGTATAAAAACAACGTGTTGGCTTCCCTTCATTCATTCACACTGCACTCAGAGGAAGAGTGCAGGAAGTCGGCTGCGGACATGTCTGTGGGCCTCGGTTCTGTGGCAACAGCGTGTGTCTCCAGGCTCTCTGTGGTCAGGGCTGAGGACCCACCTGGGAGAAGCTGGTGTGTCTGCCTAGATGAGACAGAACAGGGAGCTTGGGCACTACTGCCTGCCCAAAAGCTGGGAAAGTGCCTGGCACATAATAGGTTCTCAATCAATATTTGCTGAATGAATGAATGAACTCTCTGATTCTTTGGTTGTTTATGTTCTTTTTAAAAAGAACTTAAAATTTTAAGATCTTTGTACATGTACACATACACACACACACACACAAGAAATTTGAAATTTTTATACCATTCTAAAGTTCAACCACTGAGTTAGTGTAGACATAGATATTTTCATATGGTTGTAATTGAGTGTGTGCTATTTACAATTCAAAGGTTATTTCATGAATCTGGGTTTCTTCTCCAAGAATGTTCTCCATGGGCTCCAGGAGGCCTTTTGTTTCTCTCATCCATCCATGACATCCCCTTCCACCTCCAGGACGATGCTGCTCTCCTCCAGACCTCCAAGAGGCTCATGTCCACCTGCCCACAGCCTGTGGCTTTCAGAAAACTTCTCCATAAAACCGTATCTACAGAGAATAAAGGGGAAAGAGCTTACTTCAGTTGCCTTAGGGCTGCCTGGGAATTTTCCTTGGGTACATCTAGCCAAAGTGATTATGTAACCCTTTCCTCCTCCTGTGAAGCTATGTGAGTTTTAAGAAAGACTGATCACCCTCTCTCCTCAGCTCAGCTGCTGTCCCCCAAACACACGCGTGCACACACACACACACACACCCCATAACTGTCCAAGACAAGGTCTAATTAATTACCTCTGGGAATATCCCCCCAAACCTTCATCTTTCCTTCAGAAATATCCTCACCTGATCTTGCCATCAGTGACAAAAACTGTTGCCCCAATTTAAAACAAAAACAAAAAACCCTTCTGTTTCCTGTTTTCTTGGCTGTAGCTCCTTGCTAGTTTTTATTTTTTATTTAATGTGGTTTTAAATCCACAGTGGTCCACACTATATTCATTTAAAAAGAAAGGAAAGTGACTTCCCTGGTGACTCAGCGGTTAAGAATCCGCCTGCCAATGCAGAGAACACAGGTTCGAGCCCTGGTCCAGGAAGATCCCACATGCTGCAGAGCCAACTGAGCCTGTGCACCACAACTACTGAGTCTGTACTCTAGAGTCCATGTGCCACAATTACTGAAGCCCGGGCGCCTGGAGCCCGTGCTCCGCAACAAGAGAAGCCACCGCAATGAGAAGCCCACGCACCACAAATGAAGAGTAGCCCCCGCTCACCTCAACTAGAGAAAGCCTGCGTGCAGCAACGAAGACCCAATGCAGCCAAAAATAAATAAATAAATTAATTAATTAATTTATATATATAAAGAAAGGAAAAACTGGCATTTTCATCTTAGATTGTATATTTTAAAAAATCTTCATTAATAGTAATTTCCATCCCATGTGACTTTATCAGGTGCTGTCTGCAATCTTGCCCTCTACCTGTCACAACTGCCCAGAAGGCCCAGCAGTGTCCCTGTGGTGAAAACAATCTAGTGTGACTCCAAATTTTCCTATTTAAGAAGGACAGAAGTCACCATCTAATTATCAATGATGGCAAGAAAGCAGCTGGGTAAACGTGGCTCATTCAGGTAAGATGAACAACTACAAATTTCCACATTACAATTAGCTAGAAGACTAACAATATGAGAATCCCATAATGACCAGAAGGATCATATATGCTACCTCTTACAGTTTTTTGCTCTGTGTTTTTATTTTCTATTTTTTTGCGGTACGCGGGCCTCTCACTGTTGTGGCCTCTCCTGTTGCGGAACACAGGCTCCAGACGCACAGGCTCAGCGGCCATGGCTCACGGGCCCAGCCGCTCCACGGCATGTGGGATCTTCCCGGACCGGGGCACGAACCCGTGTCCCCTGCATCGGCAGGCGGACCTCTCAACCACTGCGCCACCAGGGAAGCCCTGCTCTGTGTTTTTACTCCTTTGCTTCTCTCCTCTCTGACCTGTCAGTGTGAGTCTCAGAAGACAAACATAATGCGGATGGGGAGAATTATTGTGAAAAACCACACAAGATAATGAGGCAAAGCCACACAGTACACAAATGCAAGCGATTACAACAACAGTCACTGCTTCCTCTGAAAAGTGTATGAAACAGTATTGTAAACCAAGCATGATTTTTTTTGCCTTACATGATCATTTCAAAGATGCATTCTCTGTACTTCTAACAGGTAAAGTCTTGAAAACTCCCACGTCCTTACTTAGCTATCAGAGAGTTAATGCTAAGTAAACACTTAAAAGTATTAAAGGAGCTTTTTACCTTAAAGATTCTTGAAGACGGAAGGGTCTTCAGAGCTCATCTAGTCCACTGGTTCTCAAACCTGCTTTTGCTGGACCCACAACTAGAGATCTGATTATGTGTACGGGGCAGCAGCCTGGGAGTGAATTCATTTGAAAAGCCCAGAGTTGATCTGATATCCAGCCAAGGTGGACAAATTGAGTCCAAACATCTTATTTTTTTATATGAGAAACAGAGAAACTAAATGAATTGCTAATGAGACATTTGAATCTCTCCTGAAATAAAATGAAGAGTTTTCATTGTTCAACAAACATTTATCACATTCCCACCATGTGCTCTGCTCTATATTAGGCAATGATAGGATGAAGACAAACAAGATGTGAACTTTGCTCTCAATCATCTTACCTTGTCAAAGCAAATAATCATCCTCTAGTTATTAAATGAGTTAACACATTTTAAAAGCATTTGCACACAGTGACTGTTAGGGAGATATAATGTGTAATTATGGCTTCTCTGCATTTGGACCCTGGAATTCTATGTAAAGCAAATAGCTCTGCACTGCTTTTTCTTTGCAGGAAATTGTGGTAACCGTTTTAACATGTAACCGAACACCTAAGACATCCATATCGCCAATTTCAGAAGATTGATAAATGACTTCTGTATAGCCACTGAACTAACCAGCCAGAAACCACCGTGGTCTTACCCCAGTTGACCTTTGTAAATAGACTTGCTCATCAACACAGAGAAGGGCAAATGAAGAGACTGTAGGCTTCAACCTCTCCATAACTGTTCTGCTGCCTCTGCCTGCTGTCCTCTGCAGAGGACATACGGGAACAACCATCTCGGTACGTGTTGAGATTCTGAACATGGATGTCTTTCCAACAACAAATCAATGCTTCTGCTCAGTACCGTCATCTCAACTGCCCCATTTCTACTAACAGGCTCCACTGTGGAAACTATGCTGCTTTGGGTATTGAGCTGGCCAGCCCTTGAGTCACCTTTCCATTCCCGTGGCTAGTGCGGATGCATTTACTCCCTAAGAGAGTGCTCTGGAAGATTAGGAAGGCCGTTCATTTTCCGCTAACCACACAGAAACACTGCTGAGCCGGCTCGGGCTCACCGATGCCTCAGACAGTTCTGTCACCCAAGTTTGCTTCTCACTCTTCTACGTCCTTTCTTGTGCCATTTGGCACAGTGTCTCAACTCCATAGGATTGAGAGCCAACTAACTTTTGGATTTTTTTCATTTATCTTTAGATGCTCTTGTTTTCCATGTGGGGCAGAATTTTCCTAATAAATGCTTAAACAGCAACTCCAGAGTTTCAAGTGACTTTTCTATGCCGGAATAAACTCTGACCAAGTAGTTATATGAGTAGGTCCTTGACTGGCTTAGGAAAAATCCATTTTATTGTTAAGAACAAATGATAGAAGGGAAATTGCATGTTGACAGAACCATAATGCTCAGTAAGGGAGCATTAGGGATATTATATTTTGGGGTACAATGCTAACATTTTGAGAACAGCATCCCAAAAGACAATGATCACCCTCTTCTACAAATTATCCTTGTGTTCCATTTTCTACGAAAAATCTTGAGAGGGATGGACCGTAAGTCTCACTTAAAATTGCCCAATGTGCTTGTTTTTATGAAGGAATATAGATACAAATATGGACTTCAGGCTCCCCAGAGGTGAATGACTTATAGGTTTATGAGGTTCAGTTACCCTACAGTTGACTTTGCTCACTTCTTTATTCTTGTCTGTATTCAAGATGAATTAAACATAAATGAAATTACCCCAGACTAGGATGTGGTGGAAAGTTTAGCCTCATGACAAGGAATCCTTTTCATAGCAGTTTTTGTTTTTGTTTTTGTTTTTGTTTGCGGTACGTGGGCCTTTCACTGCTGTGGCCTCTCCCATTGCGGAGCACAGGCTCCAGACGCGCAGGCTCAGCAGCCATGGCTCACGGGCCCAGCCGCTCCGCGGCACGTGGGATTCTCCCGGACCGGGTCACAAACCCGCGTCCCCTGCATCGGCAGGCGGACTCTCAACCACTGCGCCACCAGGGCAGCCCCTTTTCATAGCAGTTTAATCATGCATTCCCCCCTAGAGTCAGAGTGTGGAGATGGAGGAGCTTCCTCAGTGACGATTCCTCCATCCGTCACTCTCTCAGAGCCAAGGTCTTATCTCAACTTCGCTCTACAACACGACGTACCAAGCATCCGTGGCCATCTTTCAAGCTCTTTTCCTGTTTATTGCCTTAAAACTGGGAAATGGCTCGCCGAACAAAGGCAGTTCCCCAAGGCCAAGCAGTAATAAATATTAAAGCCAATGTCTTTCAAATGCTATTGTGAATCATCTTTCCCTCCTTCCTTCCCATGGTTCAGTCATCTTGCTGGCTCCAAATGTTCACCTTTTGTGTCAGGCCTCAGCTGCCTTCAGTTTACTGCCTAGGACTGCAATTGTCTTTGTCTCCTTTATCCGCTTCACTGTGTCTTGTTTTCCTAAAGTATCTGGCACCCACTTTTCCACAACATTGTTCCTTTGTTCCAGGAAAAAAAAAACAATTTGGGGAGGCAGCAGAAATACAGTTCCAAAGGCCACAGGGTGACATCCTCTCTCACCTGATCTTTATTCATATCTGGGTTTTAACTGCATTTTTTTTCCATTTCTCAAGCACCAGACACCTCCCTTCCTCCCTGACAGGAAGGAGCATTTTATTTCTCATTCAAAATGCTTTCCTACTGATCCCTATTCTTCAGAAGCTCCAGAGGCCCCTTGTTACCTGTTGGTTTTTCTCATATTGGTTGATCTGTTGGCCTTGCTGTAGTTTATTACCTTTTCAACCTTTTTTTGCCTCTTTCCGAACTTAGGCCAGAACTTACAACCTGCTGTCTTTTCTCATCTTCACTATCATTATCCCCAGACCGAGTCTTCCCAAAACGGATTTTTTTTTTTTTTTTAACCAACCCCGTGCTCTTTAAAGAAACAAAGAGGAGAATTATGCGATGGTTTCCACCGTCCGAGTGTCTGTGGCTTTGTTTGAGCGAGAGCTTCAAATCCAAAGCTAAACCTTGACTTAACACACAAACCCAATTGAGGAGAGGAGTACCCGTGTTGAAGCCCACCCATTGGCCGAGGACACAATCAGAGGGTTATTGGCAGGTATCTTCTTATCTCCCTGGTGCACTGAAAAAACTCAATTCATTAAAATAATAAAAAAAGATCTTGGTCCCTCATGTGAGCGGCATGTGATTTTTCCATGAACGTTCGGCTCAGAAGGCATCGTGCCTATTATACATTCCATTTATAAATCAAACGCCCCTCGCCCAGCGGCTGCACGCTGACATGTCAGCGAGGTTTGGGTCAGCCGCATACACTTCCACGTGCACAGTAGATTAAGGCAAAGAGACAGGGAAGCGGCTCTTTTTTGCCCCCCTTTTCCACCAGTAATAGGCAGCTTGAACGTTAAAATTGGGCTGAGACTCCAAAACCAAAGTCCCATGAACCATAGAAGCAAAGCGACTTGAGATAAAAGAATCTGTCTGTTCTCTGGGATCCATCACCTTCCTTTCTCTCGCCTTCATCATGTTCACTGGAAAGGAAAGGATACGCATGTGTGTGAATTAAAGAATATATCTAGGAAAAGATGGGATCAAACCCAGCCCAAGAAAGACTTTGGTTTCTAAAGCTTGGGAAAGTGGTTTGGAGCCTGGAGTCTAGGTCTCTGTCCAGGCCCGGCAATGAAAACAGAAAGAAGACTCGCAGGTGGCCCATCGGAAGGCCGCGAGGGCCCCGCTGAGTAGCTCCACCATGAAGGCAGCACCTTCCAAGTCAGCCCTGCCAGCTTGTGAGTCACTCAGCTGTTCCTCACTTCACGTGGAACCAGTTTCATCTCGTAGCCTCCCAACCATGTCAAAGGCAGGCGATTCACCAAGACCTGCTGGGGAGATTCTGTTAAAAAATTTCCTACCCAACAAAGTCCATCAAAACTTTCCAGGGTTTGCTCCCTTGCCTTCATTCCCATCACCCATTTCCCTATTACCTTTCGTCATGAATAATAGAAAACAAAATGAGAGGCGAGCAAAGGAGAAGAAATCTACCTGTAATCTATATTTCCTTTGGACTTTTTTACCCACTGTACTCTGAATGAACAGGGAAGAAATGAGTTCAGGGGATTTAAAAATCTACAAAAAAAAATGAGATTCTGAAATTGTACAGTATCTTTGGAAAATGACTACATATGGTGGGCATTGATCCTACCTATAAATGAGGGAAAGCCAAAGGGGAAAATGAGATATTGAAAAGTGGTGGTAACATAATTTATTACCTATGTTTTTCATATGTCATGTCCTAAGACATGGATCTCCCTGTTCCCCGTGCTTTGAGGGATATAGAATAAATAATTCAGTAAAACCTCTTAAAAAGGGAAAACAATGAAGATGATTAAAATAGACTATAACAAGTTATTTTCCTTAAAACAATGAAATACTGTCAAAACAAGTAGCCCATGGCTTGGTAAGCTAACAGGGTATATCTCTGACATTTCCCTCCCAAAGACCCTAGAGTAGTGGTCTAGAATTCAGATAGATTTTAAGGTAAATTGGTCATGTCAGAAATGTTTCATTGAAGAGTTTAATTATCATATAAACCAGTCTTTTTCATCTTTGGTTGACAGTGGAACCTGCATTTAATGTAGTTTTCAAAAAATATAGATTGTAGACAGGTTGAGCAAAACATCAAGGGATAGGGTGTGGGAAACATGAATTTGATAATAAAAAACCTCAGACTGTTGCAGTGTATATCAAAAGGTGAAAACCACTGAGGTAATGACTTGGCCTGTGTACAATTTAAGGGCTTTAAATAATAAATCATGTGTGATTACTTGAACATGTGGTTGACATTTCAGGTTACTTTTCCTAGTAACAGGAATGGATCAGTGTTTTCACCTGGTTCCCTTTTATGGCATGACATTTGCTAAAAGTGGTAGAACTGAGGAAGGAAAAGCTGGTTGTCCTCTAACTGTAGGTCAACTCCCCGCCAGCAGAGAGAGATTATACAGCCTGGACTCACCAAACAAAGCAAGCACAGTATGGCCTGCCTCATCCTTTAAGGCCTTTTAGAGCCGGCATAACTCTTAGTATTAGAGGCAATGTTTATTACTGTTTTCATTAAATACAGTAACTGAAATGAGCATATTTTTCTTAGATGGTACATTATGTATATCCACCGAGCATTTTTATGTTATGATCTGACATCATTTTCAGGATAGTTTCTAATTCTTTAGTTAACTGAGTATAGATGATTTATGTTTTCAAGGCAGGTATTCATCCAGTTTTGCAAAATCAGCTTCTGACTTGGCCTACAGTGTACAGTGTGTTACATCTGGTGTATTATGTCTGCCACTAGAAAATTATTCTTGAGATTTTTTAAATGTCCAATAAGACTTGTAAACTTCAAAATAGTTTACTAAGAATGGAAAATTATGTTAGCAATCCTTGTGTTGCCACTGATTTATTTCAAATTTAAATTTTATATTTATCAAAGTTATATATACATATTCTAATATTTCAAATTCATAGTTCAAAGCCTTACTATTTTTAAAAAAAGAGTCCTCTGACCCCAGGACTGCTATCCAGAGGCAACCTCTCTCAAATCTTTGAGCTAATATACGTTAATATCATCTTTCAATAACGTTTACTTGTATGTCATGAATTTTCAAGATTAGGCATAAACAATTGCCTTCTCACCATAAAACTTCAGGATTTAGCTTTTTACCAACAATGATGCACCCATCACCATCATATATATCATCATATGTATATACTTTCCCTTCCCCATTCCTCCAATATAGTTACATCTTAACTTTTGATTAGTTTATATTCAGTGTTTATAGTATTATTACTATGTTTATCCTAATCACAGCTGAACTACTTTATTAAATAATTTTTTCTCACATTTTAACATCTCTGAAATCTGGATGTGTCTTTCATTTATGGTTAGCCAGACAGCTATTGTAATAATTGTCACTGTATATACACAAGTCTGGTCAAAGCTGTTGATAATGTCATCACTTCAGTTGAGATTGTACATGAGAGGAACTACACATGCTGAGTTTAACTGCCACACAAAATATCTTCAAACTATTACAGTATGAATTGACATTAAAACAAAAAGTTATTGTGTACCTAAAAAGGCAAAAAAAAAAAAAAAACCCAGAGTAGTGGAGCATAAATTTATTATTAGTGAAGCAAATATCTGTCATTGGAAGAATGACAGCAATTCAATATTTTCTTGCAAAGCATAACCTAGTGCTTTGTGTAGATCTAAGAAAAAAGATGCCTACAGGTAGATAAACCATGTTATGTTGATTAATAAGAATATGGGAAGGTATCTTATCACGGTAATGCAAATGAAGACAGGAAAATATACCAAATCCCTCCATACAGAAGGAAGAAATTTCAAAGCAACAAGAGACTAATGTCATTGATTCATACCTCACACAGGACTAACACTAAGTAATTATGTCATCATTTGATTGCAGAGATTTTTCTTTCTTAGTAGTCTAAAATGTTGGTGGATTTTATAATTTATAGCCTCTTAGAGTCAACAAAATATGGAATGTAATAAATTATGATGATATTTATTTTTTTGAACATTTTGTTTTCCTTAGAGTTATTATTTCATTGTTTTCATTTGTATTGTTTTCTAAATGTTTATTACAAATTCATCCACAAATTGTTCTCTAAAAGTATAAATCTCTGAAAGAAATCAAGATCAGAAATACTCCCAGTTTCATCTGATTAGTTGCAGTCTGAACTGGGTGTTCTGATGTCTATCGCACAGCTGATGTCCTATGATCCTACATCACTAACCTCCTAGGAAACTTCTTTCTCCTTGAGTATGTGTCCTAGATAACATATCGTTCCCTTTGATTTATTTCCTTATTTTGGTATACCACATCCCCTAGTTAGTTCTGGGCAAAGGATTTATAGACTTCATATTTTTTGAGAACTTCTATGTCAGAAAATATCTTTACTCTGAATGATAGTATGGCAGGATATAAAATTCCAGGTTGGAAATCATTTTCCCTCACACTTTTTACATTATTCCATTCTCTTCTAACTTCCGGTTTATTATTAACTCAAATGCTATTCTGACCTTCTTTGTATGTGACTTGGTCCCCACCTTCCACTCCCTCTGGAAGCTTTATGGTTTTCTCTTTGTCTCCAGTGTACTAAAACTTTAGGGTGATCTCTCATAATGTAGATAAATCTATTTTCATCCATTATGCGAGGCTCTTGGTGGGTTCATTCAGTTAATAATAGAAAATTTCATGTTTCTCTGCTGATTTCTATTTCTCATGTTTGTTCATTTTCTCTTTCTGGAACCCCTATTATTTAAACATGGGAATTCCTAGACGGATATTCTAAATTAAAAAAAAAATTTCTATGTCTTGTCTTTGTCAAATTGTTCTACTTTATTAGAAATTTCCACTATTTCATCTTGCCCCTTTATTTTTTTATTTCTGCAATCATATTTTTAATTTCAAGGATTCTTTTATAGTTTCTGAATTTTTTTATAGCATCATGTTCTTATTTCATAGGTATAATAACTTCTCATATTTCTGAGACTAATTTTTCTCCTCACAGCTTTCTTCTCTACACATGGTCTCTATTTCCTCCACATTTCTTTTTCAGTTATTTGGTCTGTCTTTCCTGTTAGAAGTTTTCCTCAAATGTATCTGTTCATACCTTATGATGGAGAACGAAAAAAAAAAACAAATTGGAAGTTGTAAGAGAGCGAGGCTTCATGAATGATGGACTTCAATCTAAGATAATTTTCTTGGTCTTTTCATTACTGGATGTTATAAATACTTTTGAGTCTGTGCTCTTGGGCTAGTCAGATTCCTCAGAGAAAGGACTTCCAATTTCCTGCCTGGCTCCTGGCATTTATCCCCTGTTGAGGGGATAAAGTTGAGATTCTCCCCTTTTTTATGATCATTCTAATCATCTGATTTTAGAGGTTACCCCTCCCCTCATCTGTGCTGGTGTCCTCCAGTCCAGAGCTCCTTGGGTTCACCTTTTCGGAAAATAAAACTCTTCCCTTCATATTTTGGTGTGGAGGAATGGAGAAGGGGAGCAATTGCCAGTATGAGAATACTGATCTGGGGCTTAACTGATTCTTTAACAGCCTTGCAAACAATTCCGTTCTCAGCCCCATCTATACCTTAACTTTCAAAGACACCTTGTACTGCCAGCTCCTGCACCTTTTGTGGTTTGGAAGTTCAAATCCAGTTGCTTCTGTGATTTTTTCCACCGCAAGCTTTCAGTTTTCATGGTCTAATACCTGTGCGTTGCCTTTCTAACTTCCAACATTGCGTCATTGTCGTTATCTGCTCTCATGTTCTCTTTGTCCTTGATGATCTATGCCTTTAAAAACACCTTTATTTTCATTTTAGTATCATTTTTGGAGGAAGCTGTGGTAATCACATATGTTCAATTCATCAACTAGTTGAAGTCTCCTCTCTCCCATTAAACTGTGACATAAATATGATGTCTTTCTCCGAATCACCCATATAATGAAACTTGAAGGTGTTAGAAATAAGCTTCTCTTATAAAAATTTGTTAAAAAACATCAGTGACAGAGAAATGTTCATATAAAAAGGATTTTATGTATCTGTTGCTCTGGTAACAGAAAAAACAAGGACATTATACATGCAACAAAGACATTCTCTAGAGATGCAGCAAGACATTGACTGTTTATATTGACTAGCAGATGAGGAAAAGGAAAAGTTTTTCCTCTTGTCTATGTCTCCTGAGTTTTAGTTAATTTTTTTTTCATAACTAGATATAGTCGGTTTTCTGTCACTACCAAGTGGAAAAAGGCCCTGAGCGAGAGCAATATAGTCAAGGTTAGGAAGCCGAGTCTCAACGATAAATCAAAGTGGAACATCGGTCGAGTTTGGATCTCTGCATGATTCAGGCCCGTAGATCTTCTGTGATGGCTGTCTCCCCAACAACATGCCACTCCACCCCTGCTGTGTAGCAGCCCACGTGCTTCAAAGGGCATTGACCCTTTGACATCTCCAAAGATGTAAGCGAGTCAAGGGAATCCGATCCCTGGGTCATGGAGTGACCTGGGCCTTAACACCATCCTCACATGGCATTCTGCTGGTCACAAGGATTGACACTAAGCTCAGATGACTTGCCTACTAACCGAAGAAGGCATTCCTTCTCCTGAGGCATTTTCAAGAAAGCAAATAGCCGAGCTATCATGGCAGCCTCTCTAAGCCTGTCAAAGCCAGCTTTGGGTTGAAGACAATATATTAGATGGCAGAGCAGAGAGGCAAGAAAAACCCCAATATTAGAGTTTTGATAAACAAACCCAGAAGCCTGACTACCTCCATATTTTCTATTATATACGAGTCAGTAAACTCCCTTATTTTTAAAGTTGGTTGAGTTTGGGTTTTTCTTTATCTTATCACATGCCTATATTTTCTAGATTGCCTAACCACTATTATACAGTTCACTATGAAAAAAAAAATGCTCCTGAGCTTGCCCATATTTACCCAATTAACTATAAAAGAGTATAAAAATAGTTCTGACATTAAAATTCAGATCTTGACAGAATGCATTTATGCCATGGGCTTATTTGCAGTTGAGTGAACTCTTCATCTTCATGAATTGTCTTTATTAGATAAAACAACAAATATGTTTACATATTTTTATCTTTGCCTGGAGACAGCATTTCCTTCTCTCTCTCTCTCTCTCTCTCTCTCTCTCTCTCTCTCTCCTTGATTAGTAGTAGCTCCGCTCAGGCAAAACTTTTAGAAGACATTTACTATATCATCAAAATGAGAACTGTCAAGTCATAAGCATTAGAAAGTGAGGAAACGATAATCATATTCCAACAAAACATTTTATTTAAATTCAGAAAATAAATACAGATGAGGATTACTCCACCTCAAGGTTTACTTGAAAGCATTTTTGAACTTTACTGCCCTAAAGATGAATACATTATTGATTAAATAACACTAGTCTAAAGCAGCTCAAATTGTAGCTGTCCTAGTATCTGAATAATGCAGACATTTATAGAAAATCAAACAAGATAATTGATGAAAATTAATATACTTTGCAAATGTGATTATTTGATGGACTGCCTTCAGTAATTTAGGTAACTGTCAATTTTCCCTTTTATTTTGGGCAGTGTAATATTTTTCTAAACAAAATGAGAAACAAAACAAGTATAAACACATAAAACAGAATAATTCCAAGGCACAGTCCGTAATATTCTTCTCTTCTCTATTCACACTCACTGTCTTAGTGATCATACCCAGGCTCATGGCTTTAAATAACATTTGTACACCAATTATGAGCAGTTTTAAATCCCCACCCCCGACCTCTCTCCAATCTCACAACTTCTATCTCCAAATACTTTTTTGGCATCTCCATCTGGATGTCTAATCATTTAAACTCAGCATGACCCAAACTCAACTCTTGCTCTTCCCCTCAAAATCTGTCTGACTTTCGTCTTCCCTAGTTCAGTGCAAGGCAACTTCATTTTTCCAGTTACTCAGGACAGAACACTGAGTCACCCTTGACTCATCTCTTTCTCCCAAACACAACATCTAATTTATCAGTAAATCTCTCCTGTTGGCTCTACCATCAAAACATACCCAGAATTGGATCACATCTCTCCACCACCAATTCCATTTGCCTATGTGGAGTCACTGTCACTTCTTGCTTGGATCATTGCAATAGCCTCCTAATTGGGGACCCTCTCCCACCTTTGTCTCATAACTTACAAGACAGATCCTTTTCAATGTTAAGTCACGTCATGTCAATTCTCAGCTCAAAATCATCCATGGCTTCCTATTTTTACTCAGCATGAAAACCAGCACCTTCATAATGACCACTATGAATAGCCCTCTACTCCCTCTCTGACTTCATATCCTTCTATGAATTCCCCCTTGATCACTCAGCTCCAGCAACACCAGGCACACCCTCACCTTTGATGGTCTTTCTTCCCTTTCTTCCACTTTCCTTCCAGCTCAGTGTGAGGTCATATTTGAATGAAACCCACCCTGGGGAGCCTCTTCAAAATTGCAACCCTCTTCTCTGCAACCACCTGTTCCAATTTCCTGCCACACTGTTCTATTTTTCTACTTTTCCTTGGCACTATCACTGTCTAACATTCTCTGCACTTTACTTAGTTATCATGCTTATTGTCTCTCTCTCCTGTCAGAAGATACGCGCCATGCATTTAGGGATCTTGGTTTGTCCACTTGTGTATCTCAAACACCTTGATCAGTGCCTGGAAGATCGTGAACATGCAATACATATTTCCTGAACAAAAAATAGGAAACACAGACTACTATACATGCCTTACTTGTTGGAGACAAAAATGGAACAATCCTAAGACTGAAATTAGACCTTTTTTAGTTTTATAAAGGACTTTACAATTCACTTTATCTATTTTCCATTGCATGGAAACATGAATTTTTTTGAAAATACATACTGATGCATGTAATACTAGTACTAATAGAAACTCATTAATAAATAAGCTTTCACACCTCATACACCCACACATAACACATGTCTACAGATTTCAAAGCTTGCCTATGGGTTCCAACCCCAGCACACGTCTCTCATTTGTCCTAACTCAGTCCAGGCAGATATATTGGCTATATCCTTGGCTGGCTTTTACCTTGAGATGAAGTTTATTTCTCCTCTAATTTTTACTCCCCCAATTCTAAACCTACAAAAAAGTTTTAAAAATAGTATATACCCCTTTATTGTTGTCAATTTTTAATATTTTGCCACATTTGCTTTCTTTCTTTCTCGTACATATTTTAATTTTTTTCTTGAAACTTTTGATAGCAATTTGCTGATATGATGATATTTCACCCTAAATACTTCATTGAGCATCACTTAAGAACAAGAACATATCCTATATCATCACAATAAATGAATCATACTCAAGGAATTTAACATTAATATAATATTTTTACCCAATATAGTCCATATCGAAATTTCCTCAATTTCCCAGTAATGTTGTTTGTAGTCTTGTTTTTTATATTTAGGATATAACCATAGACTCTGCATTATATTTAGATGCCATATCTTTAAAATAATTCCTCCTCCCTCTCGCCTTCTCCCTCCTCCTCTGCCTCTCCTCCTTCTTTTTCTGTCTGTGATGTCATTGACATTTCAAAAGTGTCCAAGCCAGTCACTTCCTCATTACTAGATTCAGGTTAAAGATTTTCAGCAAAACCTCTCCCTTAAAATTAGGCTCTTGATGGATACTTTAATAGCTATAAAAGTGGCAGTTCAATGAAGTGGTTACAAGCCTAGCCCATGCAGCCAGACACACCTGGATTTAAATCCAGCTCTACCACTCATGTACTGTGACAAATATTTAATAGTTTTTTGCTTCAGCTCCCCTATTAGATGGAGATGATCATATTACTCATAGCGTTATGTAGATTAAATAGGTTAGTGTATGGGAAGCACTTAAATAGTACCTGGCATTTGGCAAATGTTCTGGGTTAGCTCTACTTAGTTTTCAAAAAATCTGGACTGATTTCTATTTAGTTGCTGAGAGGGGGACACAGGAAAACTATGAAAGGCCTAGCTTAGAATTTAATTGTCCCATTATTGTTTCTGGAAGTTCAGAGTTTTTTTTACCTCATCCCCTCTTGACAAACGGCATTGGTTGGAGATTCAGAAAGGAGAGTAAGGGTGGCCTCTGTGTGCAACCCAGGGGAAAGGTTCAGAGATGAGCTGTCATCATCTGACACGCCTCTAGAGGGCAGCAGAGGCACTAGCGGCTCTCGGCTCGTTGCAAGTGAACCCCACGTGAGTCACTCCATAACCGGGATAGGAGGTTGGCTGTACTTAAGAGAATAAAGAGGTGTGCGATTCTTTACTTGGGAGATGGAGCAAATAACCACAAGTAACACCGACGTACATTATCATTTTGGTAAGAAAGCTAAACTTAGATTTAACTGTTTCTGAAGACTAAATATATCACACTAGTGTGCCTGCCTCATCCAAACCATGGTAACATGAAACTCACTAGGTCTGGTTCCAGCAATTTAATTCTTAGCAAGCAGCTGAGTGTTGAGAGTGACTCTGATATAATTGCTGCCGGTGCCAGCTCCCCATGGGCAGGGAATACCATCCTCTCCCAGCAGAACAGAGAGCTCATCGGCACGACTGCCACCTCTTCTTCTTCAGTTTCCAAACACGTACAGGGGTTTTCTACTTCATATCAACTTTGACCTTACGGTTAATGTTTCTAACTATCAGAATTCAAGTGTTCTCCTATAGCTTAGCTATTTCCAAGTGTTGAAATGGAGGTCTCCTAAAAATCTTTCAGAGCATTCAAAAATTGATTAAACTACAAATAATTAATTATCAGCAACACTGTTAGCACATCCTCAACATTTCAGATGGACAGTACAGGGTCATGGGTAAGGTCATGGACTCTGAAAGCAGATAACCTGGGTGTGAATCCCAGCTCCACAACTAACTAGCTGTGTGGTCTTGAACAAGTTAATCTCTCTGTACCTCAGTTTCCTCTTCTGTAAAATGGGGATATTGATAGTACCTACCTCATAGTGTTGTTAGGAATATTTAAGGAGTTAATATATGTAAGACTCTTCGAACAGTCCCTTGTACTTAATAAGCACCCATAGAAGTGTTAACATTTATTAGCTAGGGTCTCAGGATCTTTGCCAAGCATTCAGGCCTTTCCCTGCCCCCTTCTCCCCTTCTCAACAACCACGGTGGCAGAGCAGGAACTAGGATTCAACGCACCCACAGAGCATTACTCTGCACAGGTATCAGCAAAAAAGGAGCATTTCTCCTTTCACCCAAAACACACGGGAAGAAACTGTACAACTTCAGCATCTCCTAAGCCTTCTCCTTTAAGTGCCCTTGATCCATCTAGTCCCTTTCTATAGGCTCTGCATCATCTTCTCTGGACCAGCAAGGTTCTGGCTGATTTTCTTGATGGAGGTTTGGTTATCACTTATTTCTCTCTTGATCACCTGCTCGAGCACAGCCATTCTAACCTCTTGAAGGAATACTTAATTGGTCACCCACCACTATGCACTAGCTTTTCCCCTCTTTTAACCAAGCAGAAAGAGATAGACAAGAATTATACATATTCCCCATGTTAAAACAGAAAAATAGAGTTCCTTTTGTAAAAATAAAGTGAACTCCTTTAAAATTTTAAAAAAAGAATTTAAAAATGTTTTGGAAAACAGATATTGTTACACCAAAACCAAAAAAAAAATCACTTTAGTGATTCAGAGAGGAAAATAAACTTTGTTTAAAAAATGGGAGATTAAGAGGATGATGAATATATAGAAAATCAGATCAGCATTTTGAACTGACATTATCTTATGTAAAAACAGGATCTGTGTGAGTACATCTCGTTAAGAAAGACTTGTGGAATCACTTTTTACATAATTTTCTGAGAACCAGGCAGGTTCCATTGGTTAGAGTGGTTTGGGAGCAGTACAAATACACCAATTATCTAGGGTTTTGTTTTTCGTTTTTTGTTTTTTGCGGTACGCGGGCCTCTCACTGTTGTGGCCTCTTCTGTTGCGGAGCACAGGCTCCGGACGCGCAGGCTCAGCGGCCATGGCTCACGGGCCCAGCCGCTCCGCGGCATGTGGGGTCTTCCCCGACCGGGGCACGAACCCGTAGTCCCCTGCATCAGCAGGCAGGCTCTCAACCACTGCGCCACCAGGGAAGCCCCCAATTGTCTAGTTTTTTAGCTTGTCCTCTGAGCTTACCTTAGGCTTGGGGGCTTGGGTATCTGAAGCTTAGCTCAACAAATTATTGATTGCTCCTCAGATATACTTTCAGCACTTCTAGAAACCCAACAAAATCAAAATAGTTTATGCTATATAGTCCATTGTGAAAATTGTAGAAAATTGTAATAATACCATAGCACACTGTAAAGGTATGATCTTTCCATTGCAACATAGTGGTTTAAGCACGCGGCATTTGGAATCGAACTGCAGCGTTTCAAATCCCAGCTGTTCCACTTACAAGCTTTGAGATCTTGGGCAAGACGCAGTGGCCTCAACTGTCCCATGGAGATAATAGTACAGACATACCTCGTTTTATTGTCCTTTGTTTTGTCGTGCTTTGCAGATACTGTGTTTTTTACAAACTGAAGGTTTGTGGCAACCCTTCGTTGAGCAAGTCTATTGGCACCATTTTCCAACAGCATTATTACTAT
The DNA here is from genome assembly GCF_964374135.1 of Grampus griseus. Classification (NCBI taxonomy): domain Eukaryota; kingdom Metazoa; phylum Chordata; class Mammalia; order Artiodactyla; family Delphinidae; genus Grampus; species Grampus griseus. Next base: position 39,884,337 of record NC_139017.1, on the reverse strand, counting down.
TTTTTTTTTTTTTTTGCGGTACGTGGGCCTCTCACTGTTGTGGCCTCTCCCGTTGCGGAGCACAGGCTCTGGACGGGCAGGCTCAGCGGCGGCTCACGGGTCCAGCCGCTCCGCGGCATCCTCCCGGGCCGGGGCACGAACCCTCATCCCCTGCATCGGCAGGCAGACTGTCAACCACGGCGCCACCAGGGAAGCCCTACAGCATTATTTTTAAATTAAGGTATGTATTATACGTTGTCTTTTTAGATATAATGCTACTGCACACATAAAAGACTCCAGTAGAGTGTAAGCATCACTTTTATATGCACTGGGAAGCCAAACAATTTGTGTGCCTCACACTGTTGCTATATTTGCTTTATTGCAGTGGTCTGGAGCTGAACCCACAACATCTCCGAAGTATGCCTGTACCTACCTGTAGCAGACAATGTAGACATTTCCGACCCATCGCCTTTGGTAAGCAGCTGATGCCCTTCCTTCATGGATTCTCCCTCCACCACACATTCCCTGCCACTCCTGTTGGTTGTTAACCAATAACTCTGGGGGAGGGTGGAAGCCAAGCTCCCTTTCCTAGCAGTTACCCCAGAGTTGCCCCCGAAAGACTTTGGCCTGGGCTTCCCTGGTGGCGCAGTGGTTGAGGGTACGCCTGCTGATGCAGGGGACAGGGTTCGTGCCCCGGTCCGGGAAGATCCCACATGCCGCTGAGTGGCTGGGCCCGTGAGCCATGGCCGCTGAGCTTGCACGTCCAGAGCCTGTGCTCCGCAACGGGAGAGGCCACAACAGTGAGAGGCCCGCGTACTGCAAAAAAAAAAAAAAAAAAAGACTTTGGCCTGATATTCATCCTTACTTGGCTCAACTCCATTTCCTGTCCTGCTTCCCCCATTCCATACTGGTCTCTTCTGGGGCAACCTCAGGGATAAATCCCTTCCATTTGAACCTCATCTCAGTATCTGCTTCTGGGGACCTAGGACTTCACATTTAACACTCGTAGAGTTTAGAAAGGTTAGAGGGGATAATACACCCAAAGCACCTAAAACAGCATCTGGCATATGGTGAGTGCTGTAAAAGTGTTAGCTATTGTTCTTATCTGAGGTTGGACCTCTAGTACCAAGAAGAGCCGAGGGAGCCATACAAGGACTTCAAACTAGCATAAGGCCACAAACATACAACCTCTTGAGAATTGTTGAGGGAACTGAATAATCCACATAACTGCTTTCATTTGCATCACTGGTTGCACCCGTGGCCTTAATTACAAGGGAATAAGTGCTTCTGGCTGAGTTGTAATATAAAGAGGCTGCCACTGTGTGCTCCCATGAGACCCACCACAGGCATTCAATTTAGTTAATAAGTATGGGTACTGAAGACTTGAACGTTCTCACTCCCATGTGCTACTTTTTTTTTCTTTGTAAGTGAAAAGTCTTTGGTTCCTCCTTTAACTGGGTTTCATGGAGTAGTTTCAAGGTTGCTTGTCTGAAAGTAAACAGCAGGAGTCTTAAGAACTTAATTTTAAGAAATTCAAAGAGCAAAGGATGCACTTTGTTCTTCGAGTTTCTTAAACCTATATTTCATATCCTTTCATAATAATTTGTCTTTTATGGATAAAATATACACAAATTACTTAGAAAAAAAGACATCTAAAATGACCTTGGGAGACCAAATTCTGTTTTTAAATGGCAGGCACAGGGTATATTATTAAGATTTCTAAATGGTAGCATTTCTAGCACAGCTCAGAAAGAGCATTTACCATTTCTTTATTATTCAGTTCAAATATAAGGGCAAAGAAAGTTACTCATAGGATTTCTTTTTTTATGGTTTTCATTTATCAGCTCCTGGAAAAAAAAAAAAAAAAACTGATATAGGCAAAAATCCCAACATGATAAAACCAGAACTAAAGTAATAGTGGTTGGGGGGAACCTCTAAGTGAATTATTATGATCCTAGGTCCTAAAAAAAATTATTCTTCTCTGGTTCTCTCATCTGACCCCACTACAGACTGGCTTTTGTCCACTTCACAGCACTTGAGCCATTAATGATCTCTTCCAGGACAAATGGAATGTTCTCTCTTCTACCCTTATTCACTTTAATCTATCTGTCGCCTTTGTTCGACTCAACCACTATCTTCCTCCTCCTCCATAAGCCTCTCCTAATTTTGTCTGATCCTTTAGTATTTCCTTTCTTTTCAATTTTATTATATATTTTAAAAATAAAAATGAAAATGACAATAAGAGGTGAGGGGGAAAAAAGCACCACCTCCCCGAAGCCAAACACTGTTATTTCATTGGATTCCTCAGGTTTTTTTCTTATTGGTTTTCACATACTATGTATAGGATTTTGTAATCTTTTTCTACCAAATTTTTATTTTAATTATTTCACATATTGCCATATAATCTCCATAACCTCCATCCTTAATTGCTTTGAATAATTCCATCTCTTTCTTTGACTCGCTCCTCTCCCCAACAAATCTGCTGACGAGCCCAAGACTACTTTATATCCCACATTCTCCTTTTACATTCAACTGTCTCTTTTGTTCTAATGAGATGAATACTATTAAGGAAACAAAACTCCAGGGTCCCACCAAAATACTTGTACCAAAATACTACTTATTCTGAAACTTAATCGGGCAATTCAGATCAAAGATGTAATCTTCTGAAACACCTAAAACATAGGCATTTCTTTAAAAAAAAAAAAAATCCCAAGATTTTTTCAGAGTTCCTAGAAAAATGACAGGTAGGTACAGACACTTAATTAGTAGTTTTTAACCAGATACTAGATTAGCATTTTCCAAATTCTGCTCCAGATAAAATCAGTGAAATACTAGTAGATGTTCTATTTTACAAAGGAGAAGGGAGTGAGAGACATTTCCATTATTAAAAAAAAGTTGGAAAATCTTAAATTAAAAAAAAAATTAAAGGGTTTCCTTACTGAGAGAATTTTCAGAGTCTTTAATATATTAATCCCAGCACCTAGCACAGTTGGTAGGTGCCCAATAAGTATTTGCTTAATACATGAATGTGCACTGTGAATCTCCAAGAAATAATACTACATGTGACATGTAAATTGCTAAAGAAAAGCAATTTATTTGAGATATTTAAACAACAATTTAAAAGATTGTTTATTGCGGCATTGTTTAGACTAATTAAAAACTCCAAACAACCCTAACGTCCATCAACTTAGAGGTTGGTTGAATGAATTATGGTGCAATAAAAGGCCATGTAGCCATGACAAATTATAATATAGGTTAATATTTATTGACACTAAAAGATGTCAACGACATATGAGAAAAAGTAGATTCTAGAACACTGAAATTTTGTATGCTATCTGTCTAAATAGACAGATATATCATATATACATATTATATATATATATGATGACAAGGATATATACCAAAAAGCTTATAGTAATTATTTTTGGTTGGTGCAATGATTTTCACTTTGTATTTTATATCTTTATTATTGTGTATGATGCTTTGTGCAATGAACATGTCTTATTTAGTCAGAAAAAAGCAATAAAGCTATTTCAATATTTAAACAATAAATAAATATAAGCAGCATCGATTGAAATTACACAGCACTTTGTGGCCATCAGTATAAAACTGCAGATAATAAACCAACCTTTTAGAAAGCTCTTCCAAGCTGAAAAGTTTCATCACAAAATTATTTTTAAATACTCTATCTTGCTAATAGCAGCAATAACAAAATTGGTGAAACTTATACTTAGAATCTATTTACTTCCTCGCATCCCAATTCTCAGTGTTACTTGAATACCTAAAGAACAATTTGAACTTCATGAGCACCTTGGGAGCAGAAGACAGCACCTGGGGCCAGGATTGGATTGGCTCTCTCCTTGTTAACTATTACTGTGAAGAGGATCTGTAACAACTTTAGCTTCAATTTCCTGAACTCTAGAATAAAGCTTAGGGACTAGATGATATGTAGGATTCCTTTAGCCAAAGTTGTATGATTTTATCTAAGATGTCTCATCTTAACTGTAATGAAATGCAGGGAATGTTATACAATGATTTAAATTATTTTTCTATCCCCTTCACCGATGGTAAACATTACAATAAATCATCAAATAAATATATACACATATTTTTACATCAGTTTCACACAATGTATCAGAAGTTTTATAAATTTGTATGTGCTTTACCCAGCAATTCCACTTTTAGGATTTATCTTAATGAATTGTTCAAGAATGTATATAAAGATTTAATTTGACAAAGATGTTCATTTCAAGATTACAATAGAAAAAAAAACAACGGACATCGACAGTATCCAACAGGAACTAGTTAAATAGATTACTGTACATTATAGAATACCACAATAGTCATTAAAATGATGTAGAAAAATATTTGTCATAGAAAGAGATTTACAACACGTTTTTAATTTGAAAAAGCAGGTTATAAAACAGCATTTACAATATAATCTGTATTTGTTGTAAAATATTTATATGTTCATAAATAAAGGTATGGAAGGATCTACAACAAAATTTTACCTGGCAATCACTGGGTTTATATGTGTTTTATAAACTATATAAAGTTAATATACATTGCTTATGGAGCAATAAAATCAGTGGACTTACGAATTTTTTCCATAGTTTGTTTCCCTTAGCACTCCAGATAACATAAATAAATCACTTATTGTCAAAAAAAAATATGACTCAATAAAACTATATCAGTAAATTCTTGCTTAAAATGGTAATGTTAATAACACCATCATCAAAGATGCCTAATCACTTTTCTAAAAATAATAAAATTGTGATAAGCACAGAAATGAATTTTTAAAATGCCTTTGAAGAAATGATAGTTTCAACTGAATGTGGCCTTACATTTCTTGATCCAAAGTAGTCTGTACATTAGACGGTACAGACAAGCCCCAGGGTTCATGACCAAGAGGAAAAAAAAGAAAATCAAGGTGCCGTAATTCTGCATACTTAGCATTGGGTTATTTGAAGACTCACCATTCTGCACTAAGGAATAATTCCAAGTAGTCTCTGAAATGACACTGTAAAGCCCTTCTTAACATTCACACCTCTAAATTTCACAAAATAGTATAATTTATTAAAAAGCTGATGGGATCCCGAGAAGACTGACAATTTTTATTTTGCCTAGAATATTCTAAAGAATATCACTTACAAATATTTGCAAATGAAGCAACTGACAAAGGATTAATTCCCCAAATTTACAAGCAGCTCATGCAGCTCAATATCAAAAAAACAAACAACCCAATCCAAAAATGGGCAGAAGACTTAAATAGACATTTCTCCAAAGAAGATATACAGATTGCCAACAGACACATGAAAGAATGCTCAACATCTTTAATCATTAGAGAAATGCAAATCAAAACTACAATGAGATATCATCTCACACTGGTCAGAATGGCCATCATCAAAAAATCTACAAAGAATAAATGCTGGAGAGGGTGTGGAGAAAAGGGACCCTCTTGCACTGCTGGTGGGAATGTAAATTGATACAGCCACTATGGAGAACAGTATGGAGGTTCCTTAAAAAACTAAAAATAGAACTACCATACAACCCAGCAATCCCACTACTGGGCATATACCCAGAGAAAACCATAATTCAAAACGAGTCATGTACCAAAATGTTCATTGCAGCTCTATTTACAATAGCCCAGAGACGGAAACAACCTAAGTGTCCATCAACAGATGAATGGATAAAGAAGATGTGGCACATATATACAATGGAATATTACTCGGCCATAAAAAGGAACGAAACTGAGTTATTTGTAGTGAGGTGGATGGACCTAGAGTCTGTCATACAGAGTGAAGTAAGTCAGAAAGAGGAAAACAGATACCGTATGCTAACACATATATATGGAATCTAAAAAAAAAAAAAAAAGGTCATGAAGAACCTAGGGGCAAGATGGGAATAAAGATGCAGACCTCGGGCTTCCCTGGTGGCGCAGTGGTTGAGAGTCCGCCTGCCGATGCAGAGGACACGGGTTCGTGCCCTGGTCCGGGAAGATCCCACATGCCGCGGAGTGGCTGGGCCCGTGAGCCATGGCCGCTGAGCCTGCGCGTCCAGAGCCTGTGCTCCGCAACGGGAGAGGCCACAGCAGTGAGAGGCCCGTGTACCGCAAAAAAAAAAAAAAAAAAAAAAAAAGATGCAGACCTACTAGAAAATGGACTTGAGGATGTGGGGAGGGGGAAGGGTAAGCTGGGACAAAGTGAGAGAGTGGCATGGACATATATACAATACCAAAAGTAAAATAGATAGCTAGTGGGAAGCAGCCGCATAGCACAGGGAGATCAGCCAGGTGCTTTTTGACCACCTAGAGAGGTGGGATAGGGAGGGTGGGAGGGAGACGCAAGAGGGAGGAGATATGGGGACATATGTATATGTATAACTTATTCACTTTGTTATAAAGCAGAAACTAACACACCATTGTAAAGCAATTATACCCCAATAAAGATGTTAAAATATATATATATCACCTACAGCCTCCATCGTTTAAAAAGAAAAGATATTCTAAACTTAAAAAGATCCTAATCTAAGATTTTTTTTTAAGTCCTTTAGGAAAAGTCACTTTAGCTTTATAAATATAAGCAGTACATTGTTCGTGTTTGTCTCATTTTACTGTAGACTGGTGAAGGTTGAGCAGGCACTACCACTGCTTTTTGAGTCAGTTATCTAGTAAAGAGGTTCCTGTTTAAAAAAAACAAAAAAACAAAACCCAGGACAAACACTATGTGTATTTAGTCAACTATTCAGAAAGTTGTTGAGAAATGATTCAGAGGATTTAAGAAAGTGAACTAAGTTTAATATTATTTAGGTTAGGTAAGGACAATTTTTTTTCCACTTGAAGTTCATTTAAATAACAACACAGTAAAACTAAAATGAACTTAATCATCTTTCTTCCCATTTCCCAAACATGTCATTTATGTGTTGTATTTACAAGGTTTGTCATATTTGCATAACACCTCTACTATTATTTATTAAATATTTTTCCTTTCAGCCTCTCTCCTAGGCAATAATACCTATGAAACCAGAGATCTGATGGGCAAGTGTACACATTTAACCATTCTGCCATCTAAAGGATCTTGCATATTTGTCTCCACAAACACTCACCTAGTCTAACTTCCTCATTTCACTGAGGAGCAGCATGTTAAATAGTGTGCTTTTTACTTACGTGTTCATGATCTTACTTGAAGAGGATGGCAGAGCAGTTGATGGACTTGAAAAACAATAGCAATGCACAGAATCTCTTCATGGCCTGTCAGCTTAATTGTCTGTAAGATACATGTATAATTTTAAAGATACTGCAAGTTGACCTAACTCTCCTATTACCACTTTCAATTTTTTTTATGGTTCTTAAATGGCTCAACACTCTCTACCTGGTATTATCCATTCATCCAACAAATATTTCTTGGGTGCCCAACTTGTATCTGGCACTGCCTGGGTAAAGCAGTGGGTAGAACAGACAACATTCCTTGCTCTCATGAGGCTTACACTCTAGTAGATTTTTGTTGCTTTCTAAGCGTATGTCATGTTTCCTCTTCTAGATTCTAAGTCCCTAGAGAACAAGATCTGGGTCTAATTTAACTTTGACTCCTCCATAGCACCCAAGGGAGTGCTTTGCACTGTTATATCAGTAAATAATTGACTAGGGAAAGGATGCATAGCTCTTTGGTTTGTTTGACACTTTGACCCTGAGAACCACACTTATTAATCATTTTCCCTTTTTCACACATCTTTTTTCAGTTTTCAATTTTTCTGATTTCAATTTACAAAATCCTGAAGATGAGAAAAAACAGAGAGAAGGCTTGTGGTGGAGGAAAACTAGCAAATGATGGAGCAAACATGCACATTTCATCTGTTGCATTCAAAGTGCTATAACTCAGAAATGTGTCAGTGAAATAAATGCCTGAATGTTTAAATTTGCATAAAAAGTAGCCTTTAAAATATATTCAGATAACACAATGTTTTGAACTGTGTATACTTTCCAAAATCATTCAAAAAATTATTGGGGTCTTAAATTTGCTGTATTTAAAAACACTGTTGCATACATTCATTTTGTATCAAGTAAAGTCACAAATCCTGTTTTTCCAGCTTAAGAAAATATATTGTATTTAACTTAAATTTTCATGATTTAATAAACATTTAATCTTACTATTTTTAATGCTTAATAGGAAAGAAAACTAAATCAAAGTTTTTTTTCAAAGTGTTGCCATAGCTCGCAGTTGAGATGATGACAGTCATTTTTGCACGGATTCTTCTTCAAGAATTCAATTCACAGCTATCGACTTTTTTCCTCCTGTATTTTTCTTCCCTCTTATAAAAGAAATAAACTATACTGATATATTCAAATTCTGTGTAAAGATTAAACCTATAAGAGGGGTAGACTCAGGCTTTAAGGCTTTAAATATCATCTCTCATCTCTTTTTTTGGTGGAACTCTTCTGCCCTCACATAAATCGGTGGGGGTTTTACACGTAGCACAAAACCCTGAAAATCTGGCTCCAGGGAGTTGCTCAAGGTCATGGGCCTTTGGTAACAAGTCAAATTCTGTACCCAGCACCCCTCCTCCAGCCACTTAGAGACACTGCTTCCCCCAAAATAAGAAAGTTGTTAACAGTTCTCAGTAAGACGGAAGTATGCAAAACCTCTAAACTTTGTTACAGTCAGTACTTTTTTTAAATGGGGAAAAAAAGGTAGCAAGAGATAAAGGAAAGAGTTTACAAGTCTAGATCAGGACCAACAATGTCAGTAATGGGCCTTTTCTTGGGTCTTTGCTGCCTTTTTAAAAAATTATTAATTTTTTTATTTTATTGAAGTATACTTGATTCTTAACCACTGCCCCACCAGGGAAGTCCCTTGTGAAGACTCTTGTGATTGCATTGAGGGCCCACCTGGATAATCCAAGCTAATCACGCCACTCAAGATCCTCAATTTAACACAACTGCAAGACCCTATTAAACCACAGAAGGTAACATTTACAGGTTCCAGGGATTTGGGCCTAATATCTTTGGATGCCATTATTCAGCTACTACAGAACTGCTTGCATGTGTGTTGGTCTTTTCACCTTTGTATAATAAGGGTCTCTCACAGTGTAAGCACATCATGTGTCCTCAATAAATGAAATACACGCAGAGGTATAGTGGTATAGGCTAGGCGTCCACTATCAGTGGTCATTGGTATTCCTGCTTTGCTAAGGCTTTATTTCCCCAGGCCAGAGTTATTTCTTTTATGTGCTAATCTGTGGTTGGAAGGATATTTTACTCATGAATCAGATCAACTTATAGTTTAGAGAAATTAAGTGAAAGGGGCCTTCATACTCTCATCGCTTCTTCTGAGCTATGGTGAGGCAAAGTAACCAAAAAACTCCATTCAAACTCCATTCCTTTCAAGCCGTGGGGTGAGAGGTAGTGGAAAAGGTGGAGGGGCCCTGGCAGCTGAATGGCGACTTTCCCAGAATGTGAGAATGCGGCGTAGCTGGCTGACAAGCATGAGCTGCATTAAGAGTTGTCATCGATCTACAGGGCTGGTGAGTTGCCATTCCTTGGCCGTTTATTTTAAACACAGTATTCTTCATAAGGTAAGCTCCTAAATTCATAGCTATTACTTAACTGACCATTTCTCCATCTCGAGTCATTTGAGTTCAGTACAGGCATTTTTCTGAAATGAGGCTGTTTCTTTTTCAGTGTTCTTAAAATCATAGCCACCTTCACCATAAGAATAAGTCTGTTCCAGCCACGACTCAGTTGGAAAGACAACTCAGCCGTTACACGATTGTTTTGCTCAGCTGTTGGAAATCTTTTTCAGTGAAAGAGGAAAAAATGACGCAATAAAGTGAACAAGCAGATTACTGTGCACAAGTAATCCCTGAAACAGTCAATTGTTTACTGCATTATAATTGTTTGTTTACTTCTATGTTGGTTTTTCATCTTTGTGCTGGTTAGAGCCGCCAGGAATCATAAAGTTAAAAAAACTATAGAGTCCCCAAATATATCCAAGATTTGCCCAGGGTGGTGTGTATTTGGAAACTTCTGAGGCTTGAGAAAATTCTTTCATTAACATACAACATCCATCTGTAATAAAACACAATTGTCAAAATCGATTTAGATGATGGCGACTGGCATAAAGCTCATCTAACGTAGTCTGGCACCTGCCAGAGGTTTCTTTGATCAGAGAGGATTCCTTGTAGGTTGTCCAACAGGACCTACTTACCTCCTAAAATCATCTAGAACAACACTCTCCCTCTAGCCCTGCTCTAGTCACCCTTTCATGGTGGTCATATTTCTTGCAGTCAATGAAACTTTGGACATGTGTTACTAAACGAAACTTGGATCTGCTTGCCCATGCACCGTAAAGCCAATCTACTGCCACTGGGTTGTGGTGAAGGAAAGTGCAGCATTTATTGCAGGGTGCCAAGCAAGGAGTCTGGGTAGCTAGTGCTCAAAAGGCCTGAACTCCCCAGTGACTTTCAGGGAAAGGTTTTTAAAGACGGGGGCATTGGGGTTGTGGGGATGCATGCTAGTGAACATTCTTCTGATTGGTTGGTGGTGAGGTAATCGGGAGTCAACATCATCAACTTCCTGGTTCCAACCAGTCTGGAGTCCATGTGCTTGTGGTGAGCATGAAGTTAATTAACTTCTCCCTGGTAGGGATTTCTGTACCTGCAAAGCAGCCCAGAGGATATGGCTCAGAATATTATCTATGTTCCTCGAGAAAGAACTAAAGATCCTTGACTTTGTTTAACGGCTAAACTATTAGTATTTTGTCTTGCTTGACCGTTTTCCTTTCTTTCTGCATTTTCTCACTTCTCTGATTAAGTTTACTGGGGGAAGGCCTAGGAGGCTAAAGTTTTTCTACAGACAAGAGGCAGGCGGGGGGCCCTGTGGGGGTGGGGTCTGTTCTGAGAAGGCGCCATAGGGTCCTGCTCGATTACACACACTGCTCCCTCTGCTTAGAATGCTTGTCCCTCCTCCTCTTCTCTCAAGTTCTATTCATCCTTCAGATCTTAGTTCAGTCATGACTCTCTGAGAAGCATTCCTAGATTAGGTCATATCCTCTAAGCACTGCCCTAGCACTTGAGACTGTTGACAGTTCGTATTTGTTTATATGATTGTCTGATTAATTCTGCTTCGTCTGCCAGACTGTACAAAGCTCTGTGAGGACAGGGAATAAGTCAGGTTTTTGCTGTTGTTGTTGTTACCGTTATATCGCCAGCCTTTATCACTGTTGCTGGAACAGAGTGAGCATATCATAAATATTTAAATGTTGAACGAATATGTCATGGAATCTCACACTAGCTCTGCCACTGGGTTATTAGGCAAGTTATTTAACTTCACAGGGCCTCACTTTCCTCATTAGCAAGAAAATGCCTCTTACATTCCCCAAACTCTAGGATATTTATGGTTCCTGTTTTGAGCCTCCAAGATTTACTAGGCTAGAAAGCCAGCACTGTTAATTGCCTGCCATGGAGAAGCCATATGCCAAGCTAGAAATTAGAATTACCCTCGACACCTTTGCCTTTTTCCCTAATGCCACCGCCTTGATTCCAGCTTTCCTCCACTCTCATTTAAAATACTGCAACTGCCCTCTTTACTGGTGGTCCTGTGTTTGGTCCTCTCCTCGTCCAGTCTATGCAAAGCTGGCAGCAGAACTGTCTGTAACACTGAACTGATCGTGGCACCCCTCTGCTTAAACACTTTCAGTGACTTCCACACCCCCTGGGACAAAACTCACCTCTTGAGGAGATGCCCTTCCACCGCTCCCGCTTCACCTCTTGCCCTCTCCTTCAGAACTCATGCTCCACGCAGAACTCCTCAGGGGGCTGCAACTAGACACCTGTTTCCCATGCAATTCTCTCAGCCCAGAAAACTCTCCTCCTCTCCTGCACTTACAAAGTCCCATCTACCTTTTAGACTCAGCTCAAATGTTACTGGAATGTGGCCCCCGCCTTGACCAAACCCTCATTCTCCAGGCAGAGTTTGTCACTCCCTGCCTGTATTCCCACAGAACACTTTGTACAATCCACCATAATAACACTTAGAGAGCTGTCTTTGTTTGCAGAGGGACATTTGGGTTAAGTGCATGGGCCTCAAATTCAGACTGACTGGAGCTTGAAACCAAATTCTGCAGCCTAGTTGTGTGGCCTTGGAAATTATTCTGAGTTTTAGTGTCCTAGTTTTGGAAATGGGAGATATGTAACACCTAACTCACTGGGCAGTTGGAATTACAGATTAAATGGGATAATGTGTTTAAGGCACTTAGCACAATGCCTGGCCCGTAATGTTCAATAACTAAGGGTAATTGTTGTTGGATTGTAAACATGTCAAATGCAAAGAACCAGGCCTACATTTTGCCCATCTTTGTATCCCAGTGACTGGCCATAGTGGATGCTCAGTGAATGCTTCTTGAAGTGCCTAAATGGGAAAGTATCCATTATTATTTTTCTTTCAGGTAGGCCAGAGGCTTATTCATTTTAGGAATTTTACTGACGTGTCAAAAATTCTCCTAACCTTATGACATACTCCAAATCACATTTATCTTTCCCTTTGCTAAACCAGCCCTTAACTTACACATGCAACATGAGATCAAACTTGAGTTTTAAGTATTAGTGTTTTTTGCTAAATTCTCTCTTCATACATTGAGTCCTTACTGCACGCATATCAATTTCAGCCTTTACACATTCTTCGGTGAAACAGATTATATCCTTCTTTCTCATATCGCATGCAAGTGTATAGGACTTACGTGCTCAGCCCTGTTCTATGAGCTTTGCGTGTCTTAAATCCTCTATGAGACTTATAACCTAATTGACTTTTCTAAGATGACAGTGCGTGGTCAAACCGATTAGAACCACCGCAAATTCTAGCCGTGTGTTCTGGCCACAGCATGGCATCGCCCCCAACAAGTCTAAGTCCCTTGACTGCAAGGTTATCTCCTTCCTTCTCCGCATCGCTGCCTGTATGCAGAGACTGAGTGAGCAAGCCTGACCAGTGCATTTCCTTTTCCGTCTACGTAAGTAACTTCCACCAGAGGGGCTGAGGCAGAGTAGGTTCACAATGAATACTTGAGAGACTCTCTGGGAGGTTTGAAGTCTCACAGGGTTTAAACACCTTTAACCTTGGGGAAGCACCCTTTAACCCTCAGCACGTCAAACTTTGCTATTGTGGTTTCTCTTCGGTGTCCCCTGAGGACTCCTTCTAGGGTCCTTGACAAGGACAGAAGAACTGAACTTAAGGTTGAGAAGCATCTTGAGCCCCCCCCACCCCGCTTTCAATTAACCAAGCGCGGGTCACGCCACGGGGTTCTCCGGCAGGCGTTGGATACCTGACCCACGGGCGACCCCATCCCGCCCACCGGAAAGCCGGCAGCGTCCAGCGCTCTCCGTGGAGACGCCGCGGAGGCGCAGACGCCTCCCGCCCTCCTTCCAGGAGCCGCCTGGGATGCAGATCCTGGCAGCTGCCACACCGGAAGCGGCCCCGGGCGCGTGCGGGGCGGCAGCCGAGGGTCCCGCACGCGGGGCGGGGCCGCCGGGCAGGTCCCCCACCTCCCGAGGGCGCGCGAGGGCCGGGCGGGGCCTCCGTCCCTTCCGGGGAGCGGTGGCTGCCGCCGCGTCCGCCGGGCAGCTTCCCACCCCGCCCCCCCACGGCTCTGGGTGACGCTTCTCCAATAACAGCTCGCGGGGAGCCGTAGCTGGGGGCTCCGCCGGCGCCGGGGACCCTCCGCGCCAGCCCGACCGCCGGCATGAGGGCCGAGGGCGACGGCGGTCTGGAGCGCTTCTGCAGCCCCGGCAAGGGCCGGGGGCTGCGGGCCCTGCAGCCCTTCCAGGTGGGGGACTTGCTCTTCTCCTGCCCGGCCTACGCCTACGTGCTCACGATCAACGAACGGGGCAACCACTGCGAGTTTTGCTTCGCCAGGTAGGGCGGTGCGGGCCGGCGGCGGCGGCGGGCGGGAGCCTGGGGCGCCGCACGGACGGGCTGGCGGACCGCGGCGGGAGGAAGTGCGTGCGGCCCGCGGGGTCCTAGCGCCGGCTGCTCGCGGGGGAGGGGGCGGGCTGCGCCCTTGAACCCCGGACCGGCTGTGCCACGTGCGTTAGGAAAGACCAACCAAGTTCTCGCCGCACGTCCTGCACGGCATGTTTTCCGAGTCGCTCCCGCGGGATGTGCAAACTGGCGAGGTGCAGGGTCCTGCCCTCACACGTGGGCTTGGAGCCAGGCTTCCTCCCAGCGCTGGCACGCACTGCCCACTCGGTGCGTTGCCAGCGGGGCCCCAGGTTCGCGCAGCCACAGCCTGTCACCTTTAACTTGTGCTTCCTGCGATGTGTTCTGTGGCCCACAGTCTCTTCTGCCGCAGATTTGCCGTGTTTCCTCCAAGGAACTTAATGACACTTAATATTTCATGTAAAGTACATGGCCCCTCTTCTTTCTTGTCACCCTCTGCACTTGGTATTCGGAGAGAAGCCAGAGGACTACTGACCACACACCCGTGGTTCAGAGGGGCTGCCCTGGTGGGACGTATCTAGCCCTGGTTTGGGACTGGGAAAACATGGCTGCTGGGGGGATGAGGCAGAACGTATGGCTGGAATTGGTATTTAATTGTAGCATGTCATGTATGTGTGTATATGTGTGTATCTTCACATGCACCAACACATAATTATATCTTCAAGCCTTATGATAGTTTCAGACCTGAAAGTCGTGTTAGAAGTCATGAATGCAACACTCTTTCCATTTTACAGGGGAGAAAACTAATGCCCAGAGAGGAAGTGTCACTGTGTATGTCTAGTCACACCCATAGTTAAGAAAATGAAGTCTGGTGTCTTCAGTTCTGCCCATTTCCTACCTAGTTAAGTGCTCAATAAAATTACTGAGGCAGGAAGCATGGCATTGGAGTTAAATTCGTACAGGGTCTTCCAGGACCCTGCTTTACTTTCTTTGAACCTCAGTTTCTTCATCTTTGAAGTGGAGATTCCTGGGCTAGATTAAGCCCACCTGAGGTCCTGCGGGTACCTTTGGAATACAGGTCTCAAGTCCAACACACGCTGAAGTACTCAATCTCCGAGACGTGTTCCTCTCATTCCACGGTAAGACAGAGCAAAAGAAGGGACAAAAGCTAAATACTATAGTAGTCTTGTCCAGACTCCCTGCCAGAGCTGTCTTCCGCTTGGGGGGACCTGGAAAGGAACTAGACACAGAATCATGCCGTGGGCAGCTTAAGGGCTGTATGTGATGTGGCTCTTTGAATTGGTGAGCCAGGAGCTGAAGGGTCATGGCACCACTTTGCGACGTTTGAGTGAAGTGAGCATTGGGTTTTCCCAAAGTTAAAAAGGCTGCTGTGTCTGGTCCCTTGATCTTCTGAGCCTTGCTGTGGCTCAGAGTCTGAAGCAGTGTGGGTGTCTGGAGTGGCAGGAGCAAAGCAAGGTCACCCAGCACAGAAGGGGCCTCCCTCCATCAGGGATCCTGGTGATTCCTGGGGTCCAGCGTGGGAGAGAAGACTGCGGTACCAGGCACATAGTAGGTGCTCAGATGGTAGTTGCCTGACCACTCCTCCAGTGAATGAAAGATCAAATCCAGCTGGGTTCTCAGTGGAGAAGCAGAGCTGAGAGATTCTTCTCTTTTGCTGTGAGCCTCCACACTCTATCTACTACACACACCCCCGACCTTAGAACAGGAAGGTACAGTCAAGGTGCAACTTGGCAAATCACCCTGCCATATGGGACAGTGTTTGCCTTTGTTTTCCCTTTTTCTGAATGACATTCATCAGTGTCACTGTTGCCTTAGATCCCTCACCAGGGCTACCCCCTCCCTGCATTGGGGTGGGACTGCTGCACCTCCCCCCCGCTTTTCTCTGGCTTAGGTGAACTTCTGTCAACATCCACAGCTCCTTTCCTCTTTCCCCAAGGACTCATTTGAAATCAACTAAAATAACACACAAGAAATGATGACATCATGATACCTGTGAAATTAGAGATATATTTGTACTGCACTCTGGTTTCCATTAAATGCGATTAGTTTGGAATTAGTGGCTAGATCATTCTCATAGATTTAGCACCGTTTCCTCTGTCAACTGTCTGTATAGACCGAGGACAAATTATTCTGTCCAGCTGTACTAGAGGAAGGCATATATGTCCCCACGATTCCCCCAGAGGGTAGGAGCAGAATTCTCAAATACTGAAGCATACAGGGCAAAATCCACGACTTCCCCTCCCCTCCCATAAAAAGAAAACTACACCTTATCGTTTCTTGTACCAGAAGTTGAAGGTAAATAACGTTGCTTAAGACAAATGAGCCACTACAGATCTTCCCTATCATATTAATTGTATCAGGGTTTGACTTATTTTGAAGGAAAATACGTGATTTTTTTCGGGAATAACTGTGTTCTATAAGTTGAAAAATAATGGGAATTCTCTTAAGTCACAGTGGAGTGGGATTCTTACTGTCAGGGCAGTGCAGACAAAAGTTTGTATTTGTGTCACATTTACTCAGGGTGACACTTGGGAAGATGTGTATCTTGCCTCAGCTGCTAGAAGGCAGCCCCTAAAAATACAAATGTCTTCCAGTTGGGAGCTGTCCTCATCAGACCTCTCAGATGCGTTTTATGTACACACACACACACACACACACACACACACACACACACACACACACACACACACACACACACACACACACACACACACACACACACACACACACGTTGGCCTGGCCAGCATTTTGTGGCACAGTTTTTACATTATATTTCACTTGGTATTTGACATCTCTTAACACTTGCTAGTGTTTGTCTCAGAAAGGAAAAAATCTGTAACCCTGGGTGCCATGAATATTCATTGTGTGTGCAGTTCCTCAGGAGGGCGGATGTACCTCTCTTGATCTTTCATTCTCTTGACTCATGGGTCATTTAAAGGCAGGAATATTGTCTTTTTTGTCTGTTTGTTCAGCGTATCGGGGCAAAGTAGGAAGGCCCACTTCACCTCCTTGGGCTAGAGCTGTTGGAACCTGGTTTCAGGAAATTTACATTCTGTCTGGCTCAGTCAGAGTGGTTGACGTAAATATTAGAATGTTTGCACGATCAAAATCCTGTGATTGAGATGGCCTATGTCGGCAGTTATACAGGTGTAATGTCCCCCCGATTTTTTTTTCTGTAGCAGCATTCATCTCTTCTCCACTGTTTTACCAAACTGAAGTCATCTTTCGTTGATCTTAATCAGTATTAAGAGATGTGAACCCTTGATCCTGTTCTTAAGGTTCTATGAAAGAGCCCTGGGCCTGAAGCTGCTCTCGGAAGGGGGTGCCATCCCCAGGGCTGCTGTGATTCTGCTTATTCCGAGAACATTCTCTGAGACTTGGACAGTCTCTGAGGAGAGAAATGGCTTCCGATTGTTCTCAAATTATCTTGTTCTCTGAATGAAAAATTGGACACACATGCTCCAATAAAGGATTCCCTCCATCTTTTTACATGTATTTTTAAGAAATGGGTAGGAAGATTAAAATACACAGACAACAGATTTCCTCTAAAAAAGTTACATGAGAGAGTATAAAGTTAAACCATCTGTATAGTAGATAATGAGGTATTGGGTTGCCATTTTCAACATTTCAGTATTTCAAGTTTTTCGTTTGTTTAGAGACTACAAAGGAGGGACTTCGGGGCCAGATTGACTGGGTTTGAATTCTGGCTTCATCCCTTCCCGATGGTTTGTCTTGAGGCAAATTACTTAACCTGTCTGAACTCCCGGCTTCCTGTATCTGTAAACTGTGCACATTAACACCCACCTACTGGGCTGGCCCTGAGACAGTGAAGTCAAGTGCCTAGCACGGCCCGGACACTTCGGGAGCTGTCAGAACTGGCCCCGTGTCTTGCTTGTAGGGACGTGTTTGATAAGCTCTCTTGGCTAAATGTTCAATAGTGTGATAACATAGTCTCACTTCAGGGACATTTTTTTATGGTGGTGGCATTGGGGTGGGGAAAACTGGGAAGGAGATACTGTATCTTGTTGGCCAATGGAGTCATCATTCAGATGGCACGTTGACCCAGAGTTAAAAGTGGCAGTTCTCAGCCTCGGGTCCCCCAGCATAATAATGGGCGTCTGGAATCAATTTTCAGTGTTTTTCGAAACCTGACAGAACTGATATGATTAGCCTACACAGATAAAGCTTTTTGAAACAAATGAGGCTCGTGTATCTCCGAAGTGCTTAGATACTTTAATACTCTTTTACCGTGGGATTAAACAAATGTTTGAAAAGAGAAATGGAGGAAAGCAGAATTTTCCACCTAGCAAGGATACCGTGGCTCCTCTCTGCTCTTTGCTTCCAGCATGATTCTTTCAGCTGTGGCAAGGAGCCGTCCTGCAGGACTTCAGATGTGCCGAGTGCCAGCACACGCACATTCTTCATACGCGGGAGCAGAGTTTCTGTTATAGCTTATCAGGGCTCAGTGACCAAGCTGCACATTTGGAAGCGATTTGAGATGAAAGAGACAGAACGGCAGCAGGATATCCTGAAGTGAAATTCAAACCCTGGTGAGTTAAAACCACCATCTAACACCTTTCCCTCCCAAAAGCAATTGCACAAAATCCTCTCACAAAAATGTGAAGATCCCACATAAAATGACGTTCCTTTAAATCGTGTTGCTCTTTGCAGCTCACAGAGCATTCCAGATACATTCTTATTTTGATCCTCCCAAGGATGGCCTGTGTAGAGAAGACCTTATCCCATTTTATGTAGGAAGTAACTGAGGGCTGGAAAGCTTGTTTCCTTGAATTTCACATTTTTGGGGTCAGATATTGATTGAGCGTGTCCTAGGGCCAGGCTCTGTGCCCTTCGTGGAGGGAACCATGTCTCCCTATTCTGAGTGTTGTTTTCCTTCCCTGCCCCTTTTGACCTGAATCTACCGTGTGGTTCACACCTGGACACAAGGACTTAATTCACTTCTGATTTCTCAAGTGAATGCAATTTTTAGCACCTCTCTTCTTTTGCTTCCCCTTCCCCCAAGAGATAATTCAACAGATTAACGCATTGTTTCTAAAAGTTCAACAAATAAATTGATTCAGCTGTCTTGTATCTTGTGCTGCTTTGGGTCCAGAGGTTTTTTATTCCAATGCTTTGGAATTTACATAAGAGCTACATATATTCTTCTGTATTATCCACTATTACCTGATAAAATGTAAAAAGAAATACAAGGCTTTGGTCCTTTTGTGGGTTTGGGACATTTTTCAGTATGCTCGAGTTATTTAAGACGAGTTTACCATCTTAGTGTTTATAGCTACGTATAAAGAGTTTGTTTCTGTGCCCTCTGCTAGGGCAGCATGAGAGTATAAACCCCCTGTCTTTTTTTTTTTCCTTAAACATACCCAGTCTTCAGAACTCTACTCTGTGCAAGGTTAAATGGGCATGGTTTGGAAACAGAATTCATGGTGCAGCTGTGCTAAGAGGCCCCAGGATGGTATTCCTGTAGGACAAGCATATGGCGCACTATCTGTCAGAAGATTCTTTTAAAGATCCTCAGAAATGTCTTAAATTTCTTTGGGAAGATCCAGGGCTCAGGGCTGTAGCTTGGCAGCAACTGGTCTTCAGGAGGACGCAGAACGGGTGAGAACCTGGGACAGTGACGTTGTCTGTTATAGAATTTGAAATAGCAGCAAAATGCAAAGTTTCTACTTGATTTTGGTGTTTGAGACGTACCTCTTTTGCCTGAGGTTCATTATCCCCTTTCTTTTTCTTGTCAATATAAAGAAAATATGAAATAATTACAATTTTAAGCCACTTTATTTCTGCTTCCCAAGGAGGCAATCAATATTACAAATATCCCTTATGTAATTGGAGTCATCAGTAGTAACTGAGGTCACTCCCACCCATACACACACCTTGTTTTCTGAGTTCAAGGCGTGCTTTCATCTGATCTGCGTAAGGACAGTTAGACTGAAATGAATTTCTCTGTTATTGATTCTGCATTCCCATTTCCTGTTCTCTCACAGACAGCCCCTCTCTGGGTTTGCCTGTTTGTCTTTGCACCTGTGAGTATATATGCCCTGATCACCTCCAGGGAACTAGACAGACATGGAACAGGCCACCCTGATTGTACTTGACCAGATGCAGACTTTGCACCGTCCTTTGGTCAGCCTGGCGGCTAGGTGGTTTCTGGAGCAGTCCTCTTGCCCTGGAGAGGGGCCAGCTCTGGCACTAGAGGTCTCTCAGTCCCCTCTCAAGGGATTCGCAATATCAGCCTCCGTACACCACCATCACTCTCCCACTCACATCCCCAACCCTTGCATCTCTGGATTTCTAGCAAATCTGTGGTAGTTTAGGGGTGCAGCCCTCCAGCGGGGAATTGACTGAAGTAACTGCCTTTTCAGGGGCTGAACCCATGACCTTGGCCTCATTAGCACAGGCGCTCTAACCAGCCACAAAGCCACACACCTCACTTTGTGTAACTTCTGCTGACTCTGTTCCTACCACCCTCGGAGGCCTCCTTTTCAATTGCAAAGGCGTTCACACCAACACAATAGAACAGAAGGAAACCAGGTCTCTTCTAGACTTCTCTGAAGGCCAGAAATATGCAATTTAGCAGGAAAATAATACCAAAACGTCTTGAGGGTTCAGGAAACAACTTATCTTTCTAGTCCATGCACTTGCTGAGAATCCAGCTGCGTGTCTCAGATTTTTCTTCAATCAAAAATTTAAAAATACTATGGAACTCCCCGTGCCAATTTATTAACATAAAATCCGGGGACAAAGTGGAAGGTTTCAGATGACTGAGTGGAAATATGGCATGTACGTTATTAACACGGATTGGGTTTGCTTTTTAAAGAAGGAGAATCCATAAGTGCTTATCTTTGGCAAGTTTATAGTCCCTAGAAACCAAAATAAACGCTCGCCTGTGATAGCTGAGCCACCGGCGTGTATCAGCAAGTGCACTATGACGAACAAGGCGTCTCAGAGCCCCGGGAATCTGCAGTCACCGTGGGGGAGAGGAAAACTAAGGGTGACGTGCTTACCAAGAAGCGAATTTCACACCGAGGCCTGAAGACATAGGCGTATCCTGGGGGGAGAGGTGGAAAGAAACTGGCTGACCAGCAAGATGCAGTTTTTCATCTGAGTCAAGTAAAATCTCAAGGATTTTATATCCAGGCACTCGCAAGGAGTTATGTTGCCATCTGTGGCAAAATGAAAAGATCTTGGACGGGAGGAGCTTTTTCTCTTCAGTCTGTGAGGACCAGGAAAGGCTCTTCAAGGGATATGGGCCCTGGGCTCACATCTTGTTGATTTTCCTCACCACAGCAGTGTTTGTACAGGAAACACCCTGGTGCAATCGGAGAAATCTCTTATCTGTCAGTTGCACAAATCTGTAGCAGAGTGATGATTGCTGTTCACGGTGATAGCTTCACATGTTCTTAAAACCTCAACAGTAAGAGACATTTAATTATGAGCAGATGGTAAACTCCCTGAGAGCAGGGATTCTCTTTTTAATGTATCAGCAAATATTTATATTTATGGAGCCCTCGCTGAGTTCTGAATCCCTAGGAAACAACTGTGCAGAAAAGGGACACCCTCCCTCCACAGAGCTTATATTCCAGGAGGTTTTATTCATCTTTATAAACCCGTTGTCGACTGAAGAAAAGCACAACATGAGAGTTGTGAGTTAAGTTTTATTTGGGGCAAAATGAGGACTGTAGCCCGGGACACAGCCTCTCAGAGAGCTCTGAGGGACTGCTCTTAGCAGGTGGGGTGTGACGAGGTCAGTGTATATGCGATTTTGGTGAAGGGGCGTACATGCAGTCAAACACACATTTTGGCAGAAGGTTCCTGCCAGTCTCAGGAAGGTTGCTGCTAGTCACGACGAGCAAATGTCTCTGTTAATCATTTCAGTGCTTTTCTGGATATGAGAAGGTGTCAGAAATTGGGCTCATAAAATCTTCTGAAAATTTCTAACTATCTGAAGGCCTGTTCTGCCAGTTCTTTCCAGAGCACAGAGCGCCTCGTTCCTGATCTCCACCCTGAACTCCTTTTGGGGGTGTCGAAGGTCACCGACCGCGGTGGCTAGTGACCTCATCCTTGTAGAGGCAGATGGCAAGTGACAGATTTTAGTTGACACTGTAGTGCATTGAACTTTGTCATTTTAGCAGATTTTTTTGTTAAAGGCATAAGGTTTTGGGTTGAGTGTTTTCCTTTTATGGAACACTGATAAAGTATGTCATAAAGAAAGCTCTTAACAAAGAAGTTTAATCACACACGCTGGTTCATGACTTATGCAAACTAAGGGAGGGCTTTGATCAGATAATAGTTTGGTCTAATAAAATTGTGGCATCCCTGCATTGGGTTAAAACAGCAGCACTTTGGGTAGACATTTTTTAGAAGTTGATGAAATTTAGTCTACTCATACACCTGAATAAATATTTCTAAATACTACTTAAAAAA
This sequence comes from Grampus griseus, assembly GCF_964374135.1. Taxonomy (NCBI): domain Eukaryota; kingdom Metazoa; phylum Chordata; class Mammalia; order Artiodactyla; family Delphinidae; genus Grampus; species Grampus griseus. The sequence continues at coordinate 39,861,968 of NC_139017.1, read as the reverse complement.
AAAAAACCTTTAGGGTTTTTTCACCTTAAAAACTTTCAGGCTCCCCAAGTAGTAGAGATTTAGAAACAGTCTACTTATTTCACTCAATATTTAATTGATTTCGGCACATGTTCAGGCCTTTCAGGGCACCTAGCTGCTAAATATTTTCTAGGCACAGAGGGGGAAAGCAGCCCACTGCCACCTTCTCTTTCTGCGCATCTTCAGAGAGTGGCCCTGGTAGGACTCCACCGGAGGGTCAGTGCTGCCTGCTGGCACGCTCCGAGGGCTGGGCATCTGGGGTGATGTTTGGGTCCACCTTGCCCTGCAGTGTTAGTTTCATTTCAGCAGCTCCAAACTGCTTATAGTGGTACATACACACACACACACACACACACACACACACACACACACACACACACACACACACACACACTCACACTCGCGTGTCCTTGCACCCATAGCACCTTGTGCATACTTCCTTCATACACTCGCTCCTTGACTCAGGAACCAGGTCTTACTCAACTTTGTAGCCTAGCACTTAGCCTGAGGCCTGGCACCCCGTGACCTCAGTAAATATTTATTAAATGAATAGTCTCATTTCTGCAACTTATTTTACTAGCGGTTCTTTGGACAGGCCTCATCCCCTATCTATATATGTACATCACATACCAATATATATACAACTCTGCTTGTTCTTAGAAATGAATCCTTATAAATAACCAGAGAACCCTTCATTGATCCCTGTTTTCTTCAGGACAAAATCTTGACTGCTCAAGTCCTCCGTATTCAGTGCTCTTCCCACCCTGTCTAGTGTTATCCCTCGCTACTGTTTCATTTAAACCCTAAACAAAATCTGAGTGGTCTTTCCAGTACCCCACAAAGGTGCTGTGTCATTCCTCATTCTTCCCAATGTCCACTTGAACCAGGAATGCTCCTCTGTGCCTTATTCCCCTACTTAACCCTCTAACTTCTTCCCTGGTAGGGCCTTCTACTCTAAGTCTGTTCATCCTGAACAGAGACCCAGCTCAAACTGCATCTCTTTTTTTTCTTTTTCTGGCCGCACCATGAGGCTTGCGGGATCTTAGTTCCCTGACCAGGGATTGAGCCTGGGCCACAGCAGTGAAAACGCCAAGTAACCACTGGACCGCAGGGAACTCCCCACATTGCATCTCTTTTTATGAAGCTTCCTCTTCAATACTTCAGCCCACAATCTCTTCATTTTATTTAGTTAGTACTTTGTTTATTTGACAGGAGTTTACTATTTACTCTTTATTTGTATCTGTTCAAACGATATATAAGTTGGAGTTATCAAGGTCTAGTCCAAAATCGGGGTAATTCACCTAAGTAAATTGACAATTCGATTTTTTATTGTTTGACTGTAGGAAAATGAAATGAAGAGAATGAGAGTGTCACCTCTTAAAATTCTTCTGTAACCAATTAAGGTGCACTTTCTTGCACGATTTAGAGCAGGTCACATGTTTCTGGGGCCAGGAGTTAATACTCACGTTTGGAGGCAGAGGGCCTGACCATATTCTGGAACTCAGGCTTATCATTAGGTTATAAAGGTATTTTTACATGGCCTGTTTCTACTCTGTGGCCAGAATGTTGAAGTGAGGGGTGTTGTTAGGAACATTTTAAGCTTTTTTTTTTTTTTTTTTTTTTTTTTTTTCTGTACGCGGGCCTCTCACTGTTGTGGCCTCTCCCATTGCGGAGCACAGGCTCTGGACGCGCAAGCCCAGCGGCCCCGCGGCATGTGGGATCTTCCTGGACCGGGGCACGAACCCGTGTCCCCTGCATTGGCAGGTGGACTCTCAACCACTGCGCCACCAGGGAAGCCCTAAGCTTTTAAATAGTTACATTTGTATGACTTTTTTGTCCTTTTCCTTGATATTTAATCACCTAGGTGTTGTAGACCTTACGGCAACGGCAGTCACAGGAGGATCTAGTATTGTGCTCGTTACAAAGTACTGTTGATGACATCTGTCATTTATTGTCCCATTGGAAGAAATGGTGGCTGTTGCTTATTGGCAGTTCCTGTATGAGAGAACTCGTTGGTTGTTTCTTTCCTTTTTTTTTTCCTTCTTTAAATGGCATATTTATTTTTTCAGCTTTAAAAAAACTGTGGTAAAATATACATAAAACTTAAGCATTTTTAATGCTTTACTATCAGTGGTATTAAGTAAATTTGTGTAACCATCACCACTCTCCATGTCCAGAATGTTTTCATCACCCCAGACAGAAATTTTCTATCCTCTAAACATAACTTCCCATCACCCCAACCCAAGGGGCCGCTCTGAGGAGGGTCGCTCCGGAGCGAAGCCCCTCCTCAGGGCCCTGCCTTTCCCCAGGACCCGGTGCCCCACTCGGCTGGCACCTGCCAGACACAACACCAAAACGCAGCCCCCAGCGGCAGCCTCCTCCCTAGCATTTTCTCAGACTTAAAGCCGAGAACAAGTTAAGCAATTATGTGCTTCTTTAACCTCCTGTCCCAATACTGCACCTGGAGAATGAAAAAGTGAGGTGGACAGTTACCTGGGATGTAGCATCCCTGATGGGATCCTGACACAGAAGAAACACATGGGGGAAAAACTAAGAAACTCTGAACAAACTATGTACTCTAGTTAATAATGTATCAATATCACTTCATCAATTGTAGCAAATGTACAGCTAATGTAAGATGTTAACAATAAAGGAAATTGTGTGTGTGCCTGGGTGTGTGTGAATGTGGGGGGCTGTAATGAGGGCATTCTGTACTCTTAACTTTTCAGTAAATCTAAAACTGATCGATTGGTTGCCACGTTGCAGGGCGTGTGGGATCTTCCTTCCCGACCAGGGATCAAACCCGTGCCCCCTGCAGTGGAAGCTCAGAGTCTTAATCACTGAACTGCCGGGGAAGTCTCTAAAACTGTGTTTTTGTTTTTTTTCTTAATATAGTCTATTACCAAAGAAAGTGAGGCGGGTCTGTCGTGATGATCTCGTGTGTCAGAGAGCCCCTCCTTTTGAGGGCCAGACATCCTAATGGGCGGTGGGTGCCTTAGGTTCTGGGGAAAAGGATCCCAATGTGGCTATGCCTAGACTGCCCAGGGGCAGGCCCCGCCCTGTATGGTGAAACTCACAACTCTGGGCCCGTGGTTCCAGCATCCTAATTATGTGCTCCCAGAACACCACGGTCCTGTTAAGGTTTTCCAGACACTGGGGCTGATGATGGAAACAGGGGACGCGAGTGATGGGTGGGTCTCATGGGTCTCATGGACGAGGGCCGAGTCCCTTCTGGAGGCGCGGCACAGGCCCCCTTGGGGTACAGAAGCCACCTGCTGGAAGGCCTGCGGGTTGAGCAGGTTGATACCTGGGTCCAACCCTGGCTCCTTCACTCCAGGCTGTGCGGCCTCAGCAAAGTCTTCCTGTCTACGACACTGACCCCACACGGCTGCTGGAAAGATCTAGGAAGACAGCAAAAGTCAAGTGGTTCACACCCAGAGGGTGCAGGCCCACCGCACACCCACTCTCTACGGCTGGTGCCTGAAGTCAGCCGAGGAGAGGGGCGCTGCCCTGCTCTGCTCGGCACGTGATCCATGGCCAGCTTTCTGGGCAGATGAATGGGGTGCCCGCTTCCCCGGGCCGCTGCGTCCCGCCAGGCCTTCGCCCCGCTTCTAACTTGGCAGGGTATTCCATGCACCCTGCTTCACCTAGGCCCGAGGCAACCCTGTTCCCCTGGCAACACTGTACCCACGTCACAGGCGAGGAAACTGAGGGCCAGATCACGTTTTAGGCGGGCTCTTAATTCAGCAAGTGTTCGAACTCGACTTGCCCACGGCCGTGTGCGGAGGCCGAGACGGGCCGGCAGCCCGCAAGCTTCTGAGTTTAGGTCTCTCCGGCCCTTCGCAGCTGTTCAAAGATGCCACCGTCACCTCGGCCGAGTGCCCGGGAGTTGGCTCGGTCACGTGCCCTATGGCCCCTGTTTCTTTCCTTTTGACTTCTCAATCGGTAGGCATCAGGGAAGTCAAAGGCAAATTGCAAGGAAGTGTCATTCTCATCTCCCACAAAATTTGATACAGAGTTTCAGAGGAGAATGTTAAATTTAAAAGCGCGTACATCTCTTCTTCTGGCAGGATTCAACTGTTAGGGATTTTACAGGGCCTGCACGATGAGGCTTGGTTGTAGGTGTTGTCCAGTGGCTGAAAAGAGTAATATAATGTTCACTGTTCAGTAGGGTCAGTAGTTCTCTGCTCTATCCATAAGCCTCATGAATTTTTTTCTTTCTAAGGCAAAGGTAAATTTCATCTCAACTAGAGCCTGCATTAAAACAAATCCTAAATTAGCATCCTCACCGTTTTTTCATTGCTGAGCCTGACTTTTCATGAATCAGTGATGTGGAGAGTCATGTCTACAGTATTTCTTTAGCTTTACTGAGGAATAATTGACAGATATGATTGCTGTATTTAAAGCGTACAATGTGATGATCTGATATACATAGAGGTTGTAGAGTGATTACTAAGGTCAAGATAATCAACACATCCATCACCTCACCTAGGTAACTTCCTTTTGTGTGGCAAGAATGCTTAAGCTCAACTCTTAGCAACTTTCAAGCATACAATACTGTCTTATTAACTGTAGTGACTGAGCCGTACAGTAGATCCTTATTCTTCCTACAACCGAAACTATACCCTTTGACCTGCGTCACCCCATTTCCCCCAGGGTCATCGTTTTATAACAAGGTCAACCATTCAGTGCTGACCACCAAGCCCAGCTTTATCCTTGTAAATCACAGCTCCTATTCCAATATTGGGGAAAACCTATTAGTTGCTGCCTTACTGCCCTAAATATTTCCCGCCTCCCCGGAGGCCCTGGGCTCTAACTTTTAACAAGCCTCAGAACAAAGCCTGATGCCCAGGGGAAGGTTCAGCCCTGCTCTGGGAAGACGTTCCCACAGCAAGTGGTCCCATTTTCACTGTTACATTGTGGATTAAAGTGCTATGTGGAGCATCTTTCACTGTTACACAAAAACCAGTACCCTGAATATTATCCTTGTCCCCTGACCAGGGTTATAATAGGGTTCTGCCACAATTTCTCCAATTTTTATTTCTCTCAAATAGAAATTTGCTAGTGTAACCACCCTCTCTGGGTGGGAGGCTAACTTTGTTTCTGATTGTCTTATTTCAACCCGTGGAGAAGTTACATTGCGCCACCGGGGCTTTTTTCCTTTTCTCTTTTTCATTTGGCCGGGACTGCCTCTGTTCCACAGAGCCTACTTGTCATTTCTTCTGTCACCGTTAGTTAAAAGTAATTGTTATTGCAAACCCACTCCATGCCAGTATCATTCTCTTTCATGGGGAAAACCCACGAAGCATTCATTTCAGTAGCAGAAAGGAGGGAGCTTGCAGGATCAAATCCTTTTGATCTCCACCAACAGCGCCTGTGGCAACGCATTTAACTAGCAGGAGTTGTTAATTACAACCCTAACTTGTTGATCTTCGTGGCTTCCGAATTTTAAAAGCAAGAAAATTAAACACGGCGTGTTTCTCCTCCAGTAGAAAATGACAGGAGCGTGTCTTCTAAGTTCTGTCCCAGTCGCTAATAATCAGATACTTGCATTTTCCTGTAACATTTCTTTCCTCCCTTTGTGGATAGAACCATTTCTTAAGTTCAAAGAGCCCTTCCATTCACAGCAGGGTAGATGTTTGCCTGTAAAACAAAGGCTTTAGAAGCATAAATCCTCTAACTATGAGTCTGAGTGACATTGTACTGAAGATATTTCAGGAGTTGACATCACTTAAAAAACACACACACACAAAAGAATGAAGGCTAATTAAAAGTCTAGTAGTCCTAGGCTTCACGGGTTATTTTCTCATTTAATTTGCATAACAAACCTATGAGGTAGAAACTGTATCTTTACAGTGGAGGAAACAGGTTCAGAAAGGATTACTAATTTGCCCAAGATCGCACAGCACCTCCGGCACCAGAAAGAAGAAGGGACTTGAGATGGGGAAGTAGGAAAAGTAACTCATCGTTTTCATCCTACATTGTGAAGCGGGAATCAGGAGGAGGCGGAAAGAAAGCTGAGCCTTCCTTTTTTAAAATTTGCACCTGGCTTCTAGAATATTTTCTTGTCATAGTTCAAAAATACGGCGTCTGCCACTTCATTCTGACCATCATCAAGGTAGCTAAACAACCTAATACATCCTGTGTGTGCCAGTCATTCTTTAAGAAGAGTTACATTGTAAAGTCTGCATTGCAGAGAAGAATGCTTCAGCGCTCTTCTTCGGCAAATTTAGCACTCAGAAACACTCAACCCAAATGGATGACCATAGGCCTAGGCCAGTGGTTCTGCATTCTGGAAGCACGTTGGATCCGGGTAGTTCTCTAAAACTCCCAACACAAATCAATCTGATGAGAACTGCTAGACCCAACCCCACCCCCAGACGGGCCCATGCAGCCGAGGTTGAGAGCCACTCCGAGAGGTTATGAGTGTGATTTCACCAGTAACTTTCCTTTAGTTCCCTTCCTTTTCAGTTATTTCACTTCATTCCTCCAAATGACCTTTATTAATCATTTCTTTGAGAGCAGCTTTCTTTTCTTGGTTTTTACAGTCTTTCCCCAAACCTCCTGGACAATTCAGATCAGGTTACATTGCAAATGAAAGATTTACAGCTGTGTCTTCTGCAAGACCAGAGTTTATTCTAAAAGCCTGTATATTGCTACAGTGAAAATGGATCTCCCATATGAAGTTTCTCTCTGGCTAAACTTTGCAGTCAGCAATAGTCAAACTCTCACAGGAGCTCTCTCTTTCTCTCTCAAACACATACACAGTGCACGTTCCAGCTCAGCAAATTTTAGTTTGGGTTTCAACCATTAGACTTATGAAACGTGTACATCTCTCCCTATGAAAAGCTGTGGGAAAAACTGAAGCACGTATCAGGATAATTTAAACAGAGCTCCCATCCCTACCCCACTTCATCGAGAACTGCTATTACCAAATAGATCAAAGTAGATTCTTATGCTATTCACTCTCCGCAATTGGCTTAGCTTCTCTCCTTTTCTACTGTGAAGGCCGTTTGGCCCAGGAGAATCTTTGCTAAGAAAATTCCCATGTAGCCAGGCAGATGACTCCATAAGCATATATACAGTAAAATCTGCCTGTGAGCCAGGCAGGGCTTTTCTATTGTTTGTGAGAGCTGCAGTGTTCTATCACCCAGTTCCCAGAGGACACAGTCCTGCTTGGACTGGCCCAGTGTCTGAGAAACACCTGGATTTAGCACACTGAATGAGACAGAGGGACCTTCTTTGCACAGACTGAATACAAAAGTAATCCTTATTTTATTCCAGTCTGCTTCAGGTGATATTGATTCCTCTGGAACAGTTGATTGAGAGACCCTCTGTGGGGATGCTCCCTCCCCAGATCTCATTTTCAGAAATGATCCTGGATTCTCCCCATTGCATCTTTGAAGCCAAGTAGCATTAATGGGATACCACTGGAGCTGGGACATTATGCAGACCAGAGTAAAGAATGCCTCTATTTATACTTTGTTATTACTGTTATCCAGACACATAGATTATTTTTGTTTCATGTCACAGTACTCAAGGAAGGATATTTTTGCACGATGGAGACATAGTATGTACCTTGATGTGTGAATTCTGATTCTGCTACCCACCTTCTGAATGACCGTGTTGGGTTAGATATTTCACCTCTAGGATCCTCAATATCTTCATTTGAAAAGCGGGAATAATAACTTCTTCACAGCTGATGGAATTATTGCAAGAGATCAGTTTTCAAACTTTTTGGTCTTTTTTTTATTGGAGTATAGTTGCTTCACAACATTCTGTTAGTTTATACTGTACAGCAAAGTGAATCAGCTATACGTATACATATATCCCCTTTTTTGGATTTCCTTCTCATTTAGGTCACCACAGACCACTGAGTAGAGATTCCTGTGCTATACAGTAGGTTCTCATTAGTTATCTATTTTATACATAGTCTCAATAGTATATGTATGTCAATCCCTATCTCCCAATTCATCCCACCCCCCTTCCCCCTTGGTATCCATATCTTTGTTCTCTAAGTCTGTGTCTGTATTTCTGCTTTGTAAATAAGATTGTCTGTACCAATTTCAGATTCCACATATATGCATTAATATACGATATTTGTTTTTCTCTTTCTGACTTACTTCACTCTGCATGATAGTCTCTATGTCCATCCATGTCTCTACAAATGACCCAATTTCGTTCCTCTTTATGGCTGAGTAATATTCCATTGTATATATGTATAACGGAGGTCTTAAGAGCTCTCGCTACCCTTAGAAATTGAGAACTCCAAAGGGCTTTTTTTATTTACCTTGGTATTTATCAATACCGTATTTGTATTAATAATTAAAAATAAAATAAAGCGTTTTATTTTATTTTATTTTATTTATTTTAAAATGACAGCAACCGTTACTGTTAATGTAACATTTTTTTTTTTTATGAGGACTGTTTTCCAAAACAAAAGAATTAATGAGAATAGTGGTGGTTTACAGTTTTGCAAATCTCTTTAATGTCTGGATTTCCAGAAAACAAGTGGATTCTCAGATATGCTTCTGAATTCAGTCTGGAGAATTATGTACTTTTGGTTGAAGTGTGCGAAGGAAATCTGGCCTCAAATAAATATGTAATTGGAAGGGAAGGAGTATTTTAATAACCTTTTCAGTTAATTGCAGATATTCTTTGATTCAACACTAGAACTTAGTAAGTGATTTTGTCTTAAAGACTAGTTGTAATGTGCAGCCTGAAGCCATCTGTGAATTTTATGTACTCTGATACGTAAAATCCCTTAGTCTGTCTTGTACTTTGAATGCCTCTTTTACCCATGCGTAATTTTTAAAACATCATACACTGGTCATTTGGAAAACATTGGTTCACTAAATTATGCAGACCTTCTAAAACTTTATTTCATCAAACCATATCAAAAAATCATAATTATGAAAACCACCACCAGTCTCATCAGACGAGAGACTGTCAAGCCTAGGGCGACAGACGTATGTTCTGAAATTTTGACTTTTGCTCAAAAGCCCAAATTTTATCATTGGCAACAAATATTGCTAGTTATTTTCCTTGATGTGATGGGCTCACTTCATTCATTTCCATAATATAGCTGCCAGATACACAAGTCTGAATAATCAGTTTGTCTAAAGTTGTTCTTTCAGGTAAAAGTGGTATTTCAAGAAAACAGTGGCTAGTTCAGTTTATGGCTCCGGGGATGGCCAAGAGCTCTTCCTTGAGACACAGCCCTCATCCTTCAGTAGGAGCAGAAATGCTTCCCGCCTTCTTCCCATTTCATCTCAGGATGTCAAAAAAAAACACATACCAAAGAGTTGAGGTTTAGTGATGTTAATATTTGTTACTGCTTCATTAGGGACATTCTTTTTTAAAAAATTTATTCAAGTATAGTTGATTTACAGTGTTGTGTTAATTTCTGCTGTATAACAGTAATTCCGATACATACACACACATATATATATATATATATATACACACATTCTTTTTTTTTTTTTTTTTTTTTTTTGCGGTACGCAGGCCTCTCACTGTTGTGGCCTCTCCCGTTGCGGAGCACAGGCTCCGGACGCGCAGGCTCAGCGGCCATGGCCCATGGGCCCAGTCGCTCCGCAGCACGTGGGATCCTCCCGGACCGGGGCACGAACCCGCGTCCCCTGCATCGGCAGGGGGACTCTCAACCACTGCACCACCAGGGAAGCCCTATATACATTCTTTTTCATATTCTTTTCCGTTATGGTTTATCACAGGATATTGAATATAGTTCTCTGTGCTATACAGTAGGACCTTGTTGTTTATCCATTCTATATATAATAATTTGCATCTGCTCATCCCAAACTCCCAATCCATTTCTCTCCCACCCCTCTGCCCCTGTTGGCAACCACAAGTCTGTTTTCTATGTCTGTGAGTCTGTTTCGTAAGTAAGTTCATTTGTGTCATATTTTAGATTTCATTAGGGACATTCTTAAGTGATACTGGCTTTCCCCCCTTGCTGTAGCGTGTGGAAGTGAGGAATACAGTGACCACCCGGACAGTTTGGCGCGGCTGCTTTGATTTGTACTAAAGCATCGCAGGTTTTACCCTCCAGGCACCTTACACCTTCTAGAGCGCAGATGTCAAGACAGAAAAGGCAGTAGTAGTATTCTGGAAATAGTTTTCACCTCACGGACTCCCTGAAAGGGTCTCCGGGCCCCCAGTAGTCTACAGACCACATCTTGGGAACCACTGGGGTGGACAGTAGGAATTGGGTAACCTCTCGCCAATCCTGACAAGTTAGCTCTTTCTGCCTGATCTTCATTGTTTGTGGCCGTGGACTTGGTGACTGGCTGGGCTGGATGAAACCCGGCCTTTGGGAGATTTATCATGTCAATGAAATCCCACTGGAGTTCTTCCCGAGCTCACCAGAGCCCAATTGCTGTTTCTCTCTCTGGGATGTTACCTTGAAACTGAAAACAAACCTTGGTTTCATATTAGCTTTACTACTGGCATCTGTGCAGGAAGATCTCTGTATATAATCCTTGTTTTTTTGTATGGTGTAGAGCTAATAAAGACATTATAATTTCCTAGTCTTTTATATCAAGGGGTCTTAACTCTAGTTTCAGAGCTAGTCCATGTATAGACTTTAGGTGACTTGTGAGCCTTTGAAATTTCACAAAATTTGCTGTTGTTTTTCGGGGGTTGGGGAGAAGGTGGGTTGTTGGGGAGAGGTAATAGCTTCAGATTCTCAGAGAGGTCTTGTGACCTCCCCCCTTGCAAAACCAAACCTTAACTAATGGTTATTTCAGATGGACATTGTTATGGGTAGCACCTACCCATCCATTGTCCATTTGCAAACGCACTTCTTTTTGGAAAGAATTTTCAAAGTTCCCTCCTTGGCTTTGCCTGTCTGTACTTGCCATTCCTTTGGCGTTCCTTCACGGTTCATGTCACTTAGCACTTGCTCGCAACTCACTTCACGGCTGTCTTCATGAACATCTGTCCTTTTCCTCTTGGCATAAAATGCAGGAGAGCAGGGACCGTGCATCTCGTCCAGGTGTATCTCCTCGGAGGGTATTTCAGGCCGGAGAATATGCTCAACCAAATCAGTGGGTTCCTTTTTGAACCACTGAGATGTGCAAACTTGGAACATTTATTTATACCTCAACCACAAGATGCATTTTTTTCCCCCACACATTCTTCAGTCTGCTTCTTGGAACCCAAGCGCTGTCATGAAAACTGCAAGGCAGTCTGTTTCGTTCCAACAGTAGCATTTTTGGAACAGTTTCCCGATTCCGTGGGAGTAGTGTGGTGACTACCACTTGCTGATGAGACGCAGAGGAGGACTCTGCAGCGTGATTATATGTATATCATGAACTATCAGCTCTCCGGGGAAGCTGCAGAAGGAATGGGTGTGAGGGGGCTCCGCTGCAGGGCAGGGGGCACCCCTGACAGTAGCAAGAGTGCTCTTCACGGTGTCAGCATTTCTGTAAGTCAGAAAGCTGGCTTCAGTGTGGTGGGTGAGAATCAGACAGTGGGCTTTACAGATAGTGCTCTGATTTAACCACGTGGTGGTTCCCCGCCTCAAAAAAATTTTTAAGAGTTCTATCGTATGTGGTTTAACTTAGAGGCTTCACAGTTTTTGAAAAAACTGTGGCTTGTCTAACGCAGCAAACATACCAGCACCTAACAGTTGGGAAACAGCAATATCCCTGTCCTCTGTGGGAAGCAGGAAGATAAATAATACGGCAATGAACAGGGAGGACTGACCTAATTATGACGAGGCAGAAGAATCGCTCAGTAGGTTACCGACAAGGTGGATGTGTATACCAATCAGATCTGGGAATATTTTATTCAGGAATATGTTCCCACTTGCTGGGTTGCATTGTTTTTAAACTTAGCTTCCCAGACAACATTTGAGCTCCTGACACCCTCCATCCTATCTTCTGCATCACTTGTGTCTCTAAATACTAAAAGTTGCCACTCACGGTGCATTTTCACCAGTGTGGGTGGACCCAATCCTCCATCTGTACAGACGCAAACTTCCAAGATGGCTTTGTTTATTTCTGTCCCTGTCTAGCAGGTGAGAAAATCAGGACATAAGAGCCTTTGACTTGCCCCAAACTATTGAATGATAGTGCAGGTGATGTTAACAGCTGTGGTGTCCCAGGCCAGGCTCATGAGTCAGAGTGTGTCATTCGTCTCTTTGGAAAGTGCCTTTCATGCCGTTGGGGTCGGTAAATGTCGGTGCGTGTCCTCTTTGACTAACTCACTCCTACTCAAGGGCTGAATCTGGTCAAACTCTCCTTTGGGAGAATGCCACCTATCAGTGGGAGAGCAAGGTAAGGTGACTCTTGGCTGTGCTTTCGGACCAGATGGCTGTTGCTACTGCATGATGAAATGTACAACTTCACGTTTCCCTGCCTCTCGACACTACAGTGCCCTTTCTGTTTTTTAAGGAAAGAAGGATTGTCCAAATGTGGAAGATGCAAGCAGGCATTTTACTGCAATGTGGAGTGTCAGGTAGGTGTTGGGCCAGCTGGCAGGGAGGGCCTTGTTTCCTCGGAAGATCGGGACCCAACATCCTTCTCGCCCTTGTCACGGCATCCCAGAGCCCTCCTGCAGCCAGAGCTACAAAGCCTCCTTGTGGCATAGGAAGTGGCTGGGTCCCCCTGTGTGCTGCCGGTGATGACGGGCAGCCAGCAGTAGCGTTTTGGGGCCACACAGAAGATCAGAAATAGGGGAGCCATGTTGGATACAGGCATGTGTATCACTGAGGTTGACAGCCTGCCCCCCAAGACTACCAGCAACAGACGGAACATGCAAAGATGACCAGTGAAAAATGTTAAAACGCTATCTTTAAAATTGTTTAGTCTTTACTATCACAGGTCTGTATTTGTATATGTCCCTCTAGCAGGCCACACGCTGCACTTGGGCTGGTCTAACCCAGCCTGATTCCAGCTAGACTTAGGTGAGCCCCTGGCACAGCCTTTGTACAGCCAGAGGCGAGCTGCTCTGAACTTGGACCTGGAGACCTGGGGACGGTGCCTCGGCAGCAGTCGGTGCTGAGTGGGTTCAGGAGGCAGGTGGCATGTAGACCATGGGCCATCTGGCTTGATGGATACGTCTCAAGGGAGTCTCAGAACACGGGACTGGGAAGCTCAAGGGGGAGTTTGGAGGAGCTCTTGGTAGATTCTTTGAGGGACGAGGAGTGGTGTCTTCCAGACTTTTCTACTTGATACTATATAGTTATACAAAATGTTCATAGATATTTTACAGAAAAAGTGTTCCATGTTCCAGCAATTTGAATTTGGGGAGAATATGATCTTTGACTTCAGTATACCCTCCCCAAACTATTTTTTTAATGGAAACCTGCTGATACTCCTTGGGAAATGCTGATGCCATTAAACAATGGCTCTATATGACAGGGAGGATTTTCAACATATCTGTACCTCTTTTTGTTGTTGTTCTTCCCATACTTGGTGTCATTCCCATCTGTCCCCTCCCCCCTCCCTGGTCTGCCTCATTACCCACGATTTCATTTTTTTTTCTCTCTCTTCTCCCTGTGCAGCTGGTCTCTGAAAGTCTCCAAAGAGCGTTATTTGGCAGTGGGAGAGGTTGCTAAGCTCCGATGTCTAGCATGTCAGTGTCATCTAACCGTAGAGCTCATGTCACAGGGGCCCTGGCGGGAATGAAACACAGGCTGAGTCACTGGCTTGGGAAGGTCAGCCTTGGTTCTGAAGGCCACGTACACGGTCCCTCTCCCTGTGGACTTCCAGAGGCTGTCAGCCTGTGGGGAAGTGAGAATATAGATGGGTTTGTCGTTGAGTTTTTAGGGAGTGTGGCTTCTTTTGAAGAGGAGAGATCATACTTTGCCCCTACTGATGGTACACAGAGAATTCTGTGGTTAGATTGCTGCGACATTGGAGAGATCAGTGAGCCCTGGAATGACATGATTTGGTTCCAGGCCTGATAAGTTAGCTGTTTCTATATTTAAGTTAACCACTTCTAGAAGAAATAACTCATGACGTTCTGGTTCTTTAAAGAAGCAAGCTAGTAACTCACAGGCAGTTCAGACTATTGAAACACAGAAGACTAGGAGGACATGGTCCCAGCTCTGCAAATGACTAGCTCTAGGAACTTCATAGGACATAGGACATAGGACAAAGGACATCTCAGAGTCTCTGTTTCTTTAAATGTAAATGAGGACAGTGGCCCCTATCTTGATGAATTGTAAGGACCAAATGATTTGACAGATATGAAAGTTCTATGTAAACTGTAATGCTGTGTACAGGCGTGAGGGCTTATAAGTAATAATATTACAGTAACTCAGGCTGGACTGAAGCTTAGCTGTATGCAGAGAATAACTTATACAGCATATGTTAGATTTAAGGGACTTTTTTTTTTTCTTTTTTAACTTTTTATTTTATCTTGGAGTATAGCTGATTTACCATGTTGTGATAGTTTCAGGTGCACAGCAAAGTGACTCAGCCATACATACACATGTATCCAATCTTCCCTGAACTCTCCTCCCATCCAGGCTGCCACATAACATTGAGCAGAGTTCTCCGTGCTACACAGCAGGTCCTTGTTGGTTATCCATCTTAAATATAGCAGTGTGCACATGTCGATCCCAAACTCCCTGACTGTCTCTTCCCCCGACCCGAGGGGCTTGTTTTTTTCACCTAAGAGAATGGATGGTTTCTAAGAACTTGAGATCCCTATTGGTGTACATTGTATGAGTAATGCTTGTTACAAAATGCTTGTTAACTTCTCTGATGAACTGTAAACTCTGCATTAATATAAAATATGAGAATCTGTGAGATGCTGAGCTACCTCGGGGTCTCCTGAGCGGGCTGCTGAGCTGTCTTCCATTAGGCCTCACCAGGTGGCATTATTTTGACGAATCATCGTGGTCCGGGTTGAGGTGGCCATTGTGGTCCCCCTGCCTTTAGGACCTAGTCTCCCAGATTTGCACACTCACAGTAATAGGTGCCCTGCTTGGAAGGTTCACAGTGATCGAGTTCATCAACCCATTTTAACCAGAATGCCTCTTTTTTCTTTTTTTCTTTTTTTTTTAAAGAAGGTTTTCTTCTCTTCTTTTAATTTTTTGGCCGTGCAGCGTGGCATGCGGGATCTTGGTTCCCCCAGCAGGGATCGAACCCGTGACCCCTGCAGTGGAAGCGAGGAGTCTTAACCACTGGACCACCAGGGAAGCCCCCCAGAATGCCTCTTTATTACTTTACAGCAAGCAGCTTGAAGTCTGTACATTCTCCTCCTATAGACAGATTGTACAGGTTAAAGCATAATGCGATTGCTTGTAGCAAGGAATCCCGGGATGTGGGGGGATACAATGCTGTGACTGTAAGTCACATTGAAGGTCTGGGCCAAGACAGCTTGCTGTGTACAGCGTCGTGATGTGCAGTCTTCCCTGTGTGTCGCCCAGGTTCGGGGCTAGGACATCATGAGTTCTGGAGAGCACTTCTGCAATTCAGTTTTCTGTGCTCTGTGAAGTATCTCTCGTGACAGAAGTAGCCTCCTAGAGGACAAGTGATAACACAGCTCCCAGAGCCACTCGTTTTCTAGAGGTGAGGCTGGATTTGACCTGTAAGTTTCGTTTTTGTTTCATCTGTCTCCTGATGTGGAAGGAAGAGGCTAATAGTCATTAAGGTGTTCTATCCTACGGTACTGAAGAACTGAGTAAGTGCAGGACACTGTATTACAATGAGATAGAATGGTCATAAAGGTTTAATCAAAGTAAGCGCCTAGAAATAAATGGCTGTATAAGGGCTTCATCCATAAAATCATTAGGGAGGAATCTGGGGCATTTGCTCCAGATAAAAATGTATTCAGGGTTCTGCCCAAGGGACTGCTTGGATAGGATCAAAGTGGGGACTCTGCTACAAGTGGCACAGAACAAGAGCGGCAATGAAGAAGGTAAATGAGTGATTCTCCGCCTAAGAAAGCATGGCCCTCAGCTGCTGGTCATTCACTGGGCGTTCTTCAAAGGCAGACCCCACCCACCTGGAGTCACCAGGGGGTCGGTACCACACATCAGATGATGGGGTTGGAAAGAAGGTTATCAGTAGATAAGAAAACTATGTCCACACTGGTTGGGTGACCCACCCAAGGGGACACAGCAGCAGAACCGAGACCAGACTGTGCAGGCTGCCTGGGGAGGGCTTTTCACTGCTTTCCAACACTGTGCTTGGGGGTTCTGCGGACCCTCCAGGAGAAGAGGCACCGTGGGAATGTGTCAAAGACTGAGAAGTGGCCCTTCATTGAGGTGAAAGGGAAGACCCCTTCCAGTAGTGTTGTCTTTCCAGAAACCTCTCCAACAGTGTAAGGCACACATCCTTCCACAAACGCAGCATCTTAGGAGGTCCTCAGCACTGTGTTTGCTCTCCCCGGGCCCTCCTCTCTAATTGCAGGGCTTTAGGATCCTGCTTTGTTGTATGCAGTTTGGCCCTGTCTTGCCCCATTTCCTTTCCTCTTCATTCACTTGCCTCAGTGGGATCCTGCCAGAGGAGAGATTTTAATTGACGATGCATGAAAGGGTAATGGGGGGAAATACAAAAGAAACAGGAATTCCTTTTTAGTTAGGCTTGGTTTGTAACCTGTGTGTTTTAGTGAACTATATTTATTTTTATAAATATGCCTGGAAAGCTAAGTGTGTTATTCACTCACTTAAGACTTTTTCATTAAGTCGTACTCTGACACGTTGAAGAGAATAGTTTTAGAAAGTTATTACATAGAGGAGTTGTGGAGTAGAACTTTCTAGGGTATTATTTCTTAACTTTGACAAATAGAAGAAAACGATTTGTGTTTTGTAAATAGAGGTGATAGGATTATGAGTGTGCTTTTGAAAGTAGGAAGGGGCATATCCCAATGGAGATTTTAAAAAGCACGTGTGAGGAGCTTGTGATCAAAGATTCGTGAACATTCTTGACTTTTATCATCGATTAGAAAGTAACTGAAGTGTAGAAAGTGTCCAAGAAGTGCTCCCATGACCCTGTCGTTGTTTGGGTGATGAGTGAGTGGGGCCAGAGTCATAGGTTTAGTCCTGGTTAAATTCGCTTTGTCCTCTTAACCCAGACACAGGAACCATCTTCAACAGAGCCACTCTTTTTTCTAAATGGTTAATATCACCAGTAGGAAAAAGCGTGTAGGAATGAATGAGTGCATCCCAATCACTCTTTTATGGGAAGAGAAAACAAAGCAGATGTCCTTGTGATGGGGGCTCAGCAGTGTCTGTCGTCTTGGTGTGAGATGGTCACTAAGCCCCTGATTCCCTCTTCATTCTTCCTCTCGCAGAGAATGGTAGTAGAGAGCAGCAAGCCTGACATTTTCTTACTATTCCACATTTTAAGAAATCACCTACGCGTGCTGCTCCACATTTCAGGAAACCACGTATGCGTGTGTACAAGTAGACATGGTGTAGATTGAAAGCCCCATTAGAACGAGAGAAACACCAAATACGAGAGTTAGAAAAGGGGACGTCACAATAAGAATCCGGTCTTCTTACGCAGGGAAGCAATATATCGCTTGCTCAGCAGAAAACTGGATGACATAACAAGCACTCTTTTCTTCCAGTGTTGGAAGTGCCGGTGTACCATGAAACAATTTTGCAACGCTCTTTACGCATCTTTAAGCATTTTTGTCCATGCGCAAAAAGGAAAGTCATGCAGAGCTGTTACTGCATTGGCTGAAAATGAACTAGAAGTTTAAAAAGTGTACCAAAATATTCCCTATCTTACTTTTATTTTTATTTTATTTTTTTTTTATTTTTATTTTTTTTGCGGTACGCGGGCCTCTCACTGTCGTGGCCTCTCCCGCTGCGGAGCACAGGCTCCGGACGCGCAGGCTCAGCGGCCATGGCTCACGGGCCCAGCCGCTCCGCGGCATGTGGGATCTTCATGGACTGGGGCACGAACCCGTGTCCCCTGCATCGGCAGGCGGACTCCCAACCACTGCGCCACCAGGGAAGCCCCCTATCTTACTTTTATGATAGTGAATTGTTCAGATTTATTGCACGAATAATCTGTGCTCAATATAGAAAAATCAGAAAGTAAAGACTGAAAGAAGAACAGAAAGAGTAGCCATACTTCATAATTTTATCCTTCCAGAGAAAATCACTAGTAACACTTTGGCATGTGTCTTTCTGAATCCTTCCTGGGCATTTATTTGTATATTACTTTCCTGGGAAATGGGATCCATTTGAGTTTGCATAAAATTTTATAAAGATTGCAATCAGGCAAGGAGGAAGAGCTTGAATTTTGAAGAAAACTAGTAGAGAAAGTTTTGGAAAAACGGGCAAAAATGTCTTTTTAAAAGCATAAAGGGTTGCAAAATCATTCTGTGTACAGTGAAACTGCCAGTACTAAAAAACAAAACAAAACACAAATAAAGCACTGTTAATTGATAAGACTTATTCCTATCCATCAGCTTAGCTTAATTTTTTGTTTCAATTTTGTCCAATCTGATTGTTTATAATTTCTTATGGGCAAAATTGGGGCAGATTATATCAGGATATGCTCAGAACCTAGGGGCAGATTATATCAGGATATGCTCAGAACCTATCTGACATTTCTACCAGATGTTCTTCTCCCCACCACAGCTTTTTTTTTTTAAGAATTAAAACCGAAAAAAAAAAAAAAGAATTAAAACCGAGTAGTGACATTGTGGCACATCTCTGTCATTTCCACCTTCTGACAGAAAGTGAAAACTTCTTATTACCTAGTAAATTTCCCTTGATGAAACTTACATGATTCTGCGCATCCTTGGATTTACCCAGCTCTCTGATTTAACTGCTCTGTGTGGGGCTGTATCACATTCGAGGTGCTCTTACTTTTACCTTGTGTTCGGATATAGTCGTAAACTACCTGAAGTCAAAGACTCCATCTCCCACCTCTGCCTCTACGGCCAGTCGAGGGCTTATTGGATGAATGAAAGAACCAGTAAATGAAAAATTACCAGCGTTTGTTGAGAGCGCAGTGTGTGCCAGGCGCTGGTCTGAATGCTTCTTGTGGGTTAGCTTATTTGCTGGATCCCCACAATGACCCTTTGTGGTGGGTTGCATGAATGCCTAATTATCCCATTTGAAGGTCCTATATTTGTTGGTAGTCTTCAAGCTTTTGTGTCTGATTATCACTGTTGGAAAGCATAAAATCATAGACTTAGAATTCTGGACCTGCTAAATAACTTAGGGATCATGTTATTTACAGCCAAGGGTATGGATGCAGAGGGATTAAGAGGCTTGCCTGGTGTCACATAGCTGCTTCGCTGAAGAGCGGGGGGTGAGAATGCAGGTCTCCCCGAGCCCCAAACCAGTGTCCTCTTACTTCACAGCACTCTGCTCGCCTCCAGACCGTGCCCTGTAGTTAGGTTCCCTTCCCTTTGAAGACATTAACATCAATACGTGTCTACATTGTATGTTACTTTTTATTCACATTAATTTGACATTAATTCTATTAATAATATGTAAGTCATATTAAGAAATGTTAGTATTAAACTTATTTCTCCCAGGAGCTCATTGTTAAACACCGAAAGACACCACCTACAGTTCAGAAAACTAACATCTTCAAGGCCCTGCGGAGACCTTGTATTAGCGTTCCTGGGGTCATAGTGGACACGTGTGTGTTCCTAGTTGCCAGTTATCCATCTGCCCCAGCTGGTGGTGCTCACGCCCCTTGGATATCCCAAGGCCAGGCTTGAAGCCCTCTTTGAGTTTCCCTTTTTGCCTTGCATTTGGGGAGGGAGCTGTTTTGTCGGCTGGGAGCTAGACCCACCTGTTCCTACCACATTGCCTCATCACCGTGCTCTCATTTTAGGCTTTGGCTAAAAACAGATCCTCTTCTCCCTTGTGCATATCTTGTCATTTCTTTCTCCCCCTGTTCTTAGTTATATTTGGCATGGTGTTATTTAACTCTGCAGAACATCTTGGCACAGAACTTGAGCCAAGGGTCTGTGCCACGGGCTGCCTTAAATCATTGTGACATCGTGTCTTTCCTGTATTTGGCATGGGGGAGGGGAGGGAGACATCTTCATTCATTCAGCAACTTTATTGAGCGCCTAGTAAACACCAGGCACTGTTCTAGGTTCTGGGGTAACAGGCGTACACAAAACAGACTAATAAGGTCCTTTATTTTAGTGGGAGCGGGAGGGAGACATAGTAAACCAAACAACTAATCAGTGTGTAATATGTCAGGTGGTGAGAGGTACTAAGAAGAAACATAAAAGCAAGGAAAGGGAGAGTGTTGGGGAGAGTGCTGGTCTTGACAGAGTATTCGTGGCAGGTACCTTGAAAAGGGGCATCGGAGCAGAGACGCGGAGGAGGGAGGGAGCAAGGTGGATGTCTAGGGGAAGAGGCGTCTAGCCAGGAAATACCGCAAGTGCCAAAGATCTCCTGGCAGGAGCAAGCGTGGTCTGTTCAAGGAGCAGCAAGGAGACGTGGTGGCCAGCATGGAGTGAGGTGAGGGAGCATGGTGGTGGTGATGAGCTCAGAGTAATGGAAGCGGGGGAGGGGGGGCTCCTACCACGTGTAGCCTCACGGGTCATCTTTAAGTCTTGGCCTTTCGCTCTGAGGTGAGAAGTCATTAGAAGGTGCTAAGCTGAGAAAAGGCAGGATCTGAGTTGTGCTTTGCAGAATCAATTACTCTGGCTGCTCTCTGGAGGCAGAAGCAGGTGTCCAGGTAGCCACGGGGCGAGGTGTCGGGTCTGCACACCCAGTAGAAAGGTGGGGGTGGTGGTGAGGCAAGAAGTAATCAAAGGCTAGCTGTATTCTGCAGGCAGACAGGATGGATTTGCCAGGGAGATGAATGTGGAGTGGGAGGGAGAGAAGAGAGGCAGCCAGGAGGACTCCAGGGTTCTGGCCTGAGCACCTGAACCATCAGACTTGCCATTTTCTGAGGCAGGAAAGGCGGAGGGGAGAACACGACGATACCCAGTTCCGTTGCGACAAAGAGTGTCTGCAGACTCCCACTGAGTCCTCTCCCACAGCCTCTCAGCCCCATCACGCCACCGCGGTGGGCTTTTATTGGAGCTCATGTGGTCCAGGCAGTTCCCAGTCACCCCACAGTAACCCTGTCACTGACGCCGGCATCATTCTTTATGCCCAGTGCTCAGAGCCTTCCTCCACGGCACCCATGTCCTCCTACTTCCTCAGCCTTCCCCTCTCGAAGGGGGCATCTCCACCCTTCCAGGAGTGAGCACACGCCCTTTACCCCCCAACCTGGGGCAGAAAGCTTCAAGACAAGTGATAGAAAGGAGTACAGTTTTCCTCTTTTATCAAATGACTCTACAGGAAGTCTGTGTTCCTAAATATTCCCAAGAGTTGCCCTGGCCAGACTCTTAGAGGGCCCTTGACAAAGCCCTCATTTGTGTTTTGTTTTTATCACCTGTAAAAGGGTGCTGTGCTGTGTCTGTGTAGACACACACAGACTAGGTGCTGTGTGTGTCACTTCTTGGTTATTTGCTCTGAAGTGAGAACAGAGCCAGAACAGAACCGTAGGTAGCAGAGCCAAACCAATGGCTAATGCCAAAGTCACTCGCCCCTGTGACTTGACAGCGCCCACAGATAATGGAAAGGTGTGTGTGTTGTTTGGAATGATGAGGGGCACCAGATGCTTGAGGGAACAACACAAAGCAGATTTTCTCTTGCCAACAACCTTGGCCAGGCCTGAGTCAAGGTTATATAGCCACAACTATCTTAAAGGATGTTTTCATCTCTAGCTTTTGTGAGCATCATCGTGTTTTCCAAAAGGAAACATATTTCACTTGACCTTAGTAGGACTTATTGCATCCTCTCTTCTCGAACTTTATTGCAGTACATGTGTGTATGTGTGTGTGTGTGTGTGTGTGTGTGTGTGTGTGTAATAATTGTTTTTTCACTTTCCCAGAGAGAAGATTGGCCCATGCACAAGCTGGAATGTTCTCCCATGGTTGTTTTGGGGGAAAACTGGAATCCCTCAGAGACTGTAAGGCTAACTGCACGGATTCTGGCCAAACAGGTGAGGAATTGGGATCATGTTCAAGTGTGTTTTATTTTTATTTTTCTTAAAGGTCAGAAAGATGAGTGAGTGACCCATGGTGATCATCTCTCGTTAAGTGTCCTGGGACCCCATTTCCAGTCACATCCATATGGATGGGGTTGGGAACAATGCTGCACGTGTGAGTTGGTTTGTTTGACCTGTGCAGCTAGGATGTCACTTACCCCAGGCCAGGAACGTAGCCACAGTTACTAAATTCTGAGCTTTTTATGAGACAGGTTTACATAGAAAAATACGGCCTTTCAGGGCGTGAAAACCTGACTGACAATAATCAGAGCGTCCTAGGGAAGCAGACCGGCCTTCGAAGCTTTGCACTATTCCCGTCTTTCCCCAGACACAGAGTGCACTCTGCTCCCCCCGCCCTCCGCCCCTGTCCTGTGCTGGGTCCTGCTCCTCTCCTTCTCGTTATTCGCCCTGCCTTGGGGTAGAACAGCCAGCATGGCATGTGCAAGGAGAGGAGAAAGAAAAGGAGCGGAAACGTAGACATCGAGGCAAGGGGAGAGGGGAGGAGGGTGGGGATGAAGACAGCCATCAATGGTTTCCTCCAAAGATGAAGCCGGGGCTGGTGGTCCTGACCCCCAGTTTGCTCAGGCCTTATTGATTGCATGTAAATAAGACGCCCGATCTTGACAGGAGGGGCGGGAAATGCCGTAGGACTTGTCCTTGTGACACGATGAAATGGGCCGCACGGAGCTTAGAAGGTGTATGTCCACGGAGCTAGTGACAAGCTGGGGGCAGGGCCTCTGTACTGTAACTCTTTTAAGCTGAAATTTCATCTGCCTCTTCTTTCTGTCTTCCCCCACCCCACCTCCCTCCATTTAAAACTTCGGTTTTTCCTTCATCGAAACCAAATGTGATCCTCACCAGCTCATATCTGTCCCCAGACCAAGTCAGGCTCCTCGGCATCGTAGACAGGAGGACATTTCTGACCTCTGAAGTCACGCTTCTGTTATGTTCAGCCTGGGTCAGGTGCTTGCAGACATGCGCCTTCGCTGGCTCAGGGTAACCACAGGCATCAAGGCTGGCCTGTCGAGTGAGACCGAAAAATCAGAATGCTTTTTTGCTGGAGGAGGTTAACTTTTGGGTCCTTACTAAGTGTCCTCTTTAAATATATGCCAAGTACTTGGTCGGAAGGAAAGGGTAGGAGAAAGAAAACGGTGTGACTGGGTGAGGTGTCAGGGTAAGGAAGCCATCCGATTTGATCTGTAAGCATCTTGGGAGGATTGGGTGACCAGTCTGCTGGTTCCCCCCCAGCCCCACCGCCTGACGTTACTGAAAGTGTGGTGGTTAAGAATTCAGAAGGAGCCAGTGCCCTTTCTGAATGAAGTTTTCCCAGGCAAAATGACTTACTAATCTTATAGAAATGGATCCTGTGAATGGGAAGATTTCCGCTCTAAAAAAGAACTATTGAAATGTTTTGGCACCAGGAGGGTAGTCTGAAAGCTATGATGAGTTTATACCAGTTTCATTCAACTTTTATTATAATTACTACTATGACTAATAGTCTATTAAATGAAAAGTTACCTGGCCATCTTTTCATCCCTATAGGACTTGATGATTAAAAAACCAGACCATTTGTATTCTAGTCACTTGCAAAGGATTCGGGGAGACAGGCTACCCAACTACCAAGGGGAAGCGTAGCATGCTAACTAGGGAGGTGAGAGCGCCCGGCTGGACCACCTGTATACCCAAGTTGAATAGCCTGATTACAAAGACACGGCCTTGGGCCAGCTCTTGAGCTCTGCGTTTGAACTCTTGTCAACACCAGGTTTATTCATGTTCTCAAAGCCTGGCGGGTTTACTATTGTCAGCTCCTCTTGGGGTGTCTAGAACAAAGCCGGCAACACGTTTCAAGTGAATCTGGGCTCACGGATACAACCGAAAGTGTTCTTTTTAAAACCTGGAATTTGAGATCATTTTAGCTTATGCTTAAAGAAAGTGTAAAATGGATGGGGGTTTGATTTTGTTCCTTTTTAGAAGGAGAAATAATAAATGGGATGGTTCATCTGTAGACTCGGTCCTTTTAAGTCAGGGACCTAAAAAGTTGTTTTCTAGCCACCGTTCTTTCCCATAACAAGCATTTTTGAGCCTACTGTGTGCATAGCATTATCAGGGTGTTAGGAACGTGGCAGGTGCTTTTAAAAGCTTTTCAAAAGAGTCCTTTGGATTTGGATGTTAGGCAAAAGCTCTCAGAGCCCAAATGGCAGACTCCTTGGCTGGCGCTCTTTACTTCATTCAGAACTATTGCCTTTTTCTTCATGTTGATGTACAAGTGAAAGCACTGTTTTTTGCACTAGGTGTTGAAATCTGTCTGTGTGATTTCTTCCCCAATTACTAGAAAATCCACCCAGAGAGAACACCTTCAGAGAAATTGTTAGCCGTGAAGGAGTTTGAATCACGTAAGTCTCCCTGTGACTGGCTGAGGAGTTGTCTTACCCACACATTATCTGTGAATTAGACGGGATTGAGGAAAGGAAGAGATAGCTGGATTCTTAGTGGTGGTGGGGAAGCCGGATTCTTAGTGGTGGTGGGGATTTCACAATTACCAGTTTTTATTTTGACTTGTGTGCTGTTTTGAAAAATGAATATAACTTTTTTTTTTTCTGAGTTGCCAGGACCTGCTAGGAAATAATTAAGGGGAAGTAGGAACTTACAGGATGAATTGTTACATTACTCTATCTCCTGCTGGCTCTCCTGGCATGCTGAGTATTTTTTGGATCTTTGCTGAATTGCAGTCCTGTAAACAGCTGATGTCCTTACGGAAAGGCATTAAATCAGGGGCTGTCCACTTTCTCGATCATGACATAGACTCCAGGGCCAATCGGGGGGCCCGTGACTTGGCCAAGCTAGTTATCGGTCATCGCCACTCATTCCTGACCTTGTTGCTAATGGTCAGTTGAAATTCCCTGTCCTGAGTGACTTCCAGTTGTCAGAGGAAGAGAAGAAAGAAATGGCACGCTTTTCTTGCCCTAGGGTTTATCCGTTAGACCAAATGAGGAGGAGGTATATTTCCTGGGGCTCCACGTAGTTTTTTCTTCCACTTCATGCCATTTACAGGATATAGCTAGACTCCAGAGTTTAACACACTTGAACATGATCCCAATAAAAGGATATAGCTAGAAATCCAGAGTTTTCTACCAGCTGAATGATGCTTTATCCACAGATCTGGATAAATTAGACAGTGAGAAGAAAGGTTTGATTCAGAGTGACATTGCTGCTCTCCATCACTTTTACTCCAAGCACCTTGAGTTCCCTGACAACCATAGCCTGGTAGTTCTCTTCGCACAGGTAAGAATGCGAGCATCAAGTGACACTTAGTCTAACCTTTCCCTGCCTGAGTCCCTCTCCCCAGCACGTGGTCGGTGAAGATGAACGAAAGTAGAATGATGGCATCTACTTGGCAACGTGGTGCTTGACCTGTTGGGCCCTGTTTTGCATCGCCTGGCTGGGTGTCCTTGAGCAGATCAGGGTCCTGTCTGTGCTGGCCCTCACTGATGGTGGCACATAGGAAACTCGCCCTAACCTCTGCCTCTTGCTGCAGGAAGGGTTTATGAAAACAGGGGAGTTGCCAGTGCCCCAGTACCATGGCATACTGGAAGCTCTTGGAATAGAAAAGACCATTTGAGGTTCCAACATGAAATTTTACTCTTCTCTTAAACCTTCCCTTCTGACAGTAGTGGGCTTCTTTTGGTTGGTTGTTTTTGTTTTGTTTTGTTTTTGTACTCCTACCAACACTGTATGGATAAATTGAGGCAAATACAGACGGCCCCAGGAAGGACAGTCACCACAGAGAGGAGCCCAAGTGGGTCTACGTACAGGAAGCCTTTCCTGATGGTTGCTAAGAAGTCCTATTTAGGGGAGCCTAGGTTTACCAAAATCAGATATGATAAAAAAAAAAAAAAATTAAAGAGGCTTCTAGACAAGAGCAACTTAAAGGCGCTGAGGCTGGTTGCCAAACCAGCCATTTGGAAAGGCCGAGGCTCCGTTGGGCATGGCTAGGACACAAAAGACAGTGCAGCCGGCACCCTTTGGCCGAACACAGTCTGGCTGCATCAGTCTTCTGTTACTGTGAGGGTGGCTCTTCCTGGCATGACTTACCAGATCGGATTTCTCTCCCTAACATACCCTTGCGTTTTCCCCTCCAAGCTGAACGTGTAGCTGAAGGTGACCTTCCCAGAAAGAGAGGTACTAGAATACTGCTCTGTGGGCACAAGTAGTTACATTTCCCTGCCAGAGCCTTCAGTGCCTAGATGGATAAAAGAGCTTGGTAGATACTTACACATTTTCATCTTAGGACAGAGTAAGCATCGCCTATATACCCCTTGACCCACTAATTCCATTTTTAGGGATCTAGCCTAAGGAAGTAGTCAGAGATTATGGACAGAAATTGACATGCAAATTGTTGATTGCGTGGTTCTTTTTAAAACCCAAAAAAAAAAAAAAAAGAAAAGTGAAAACAAGAGAAAAAGAAAAGGAAGTACATATTATAAATGGTCAGCAGTAGGAGTTTGGTAAATAAATTTTGGCGTAGCCTTACGATGGAAGGTTATGTAGCCTTTATAAATTACATTTCAAAGAATATCTGAAGATGTGAAAAATGCTGATGATAAAAACATTAAGTGTAAGAGCAGGGGAATGTGTAATATGAAAATTTACTTATGTAAAAAAAAAAGTTGAAATGGAAGTTCACTGTTGGTTATCTCCTGAGTTGTGGAAAATTTTTGCTTTTTTGTTGGATGATTTTTCTGGATTTTCTACAATGAGCATGGATAACTTAAGAAAATACTAAAAAGAAGAAAAGATGAAAAGCACCTAGTTCTCCCACTTTAAAAACTGCACATATCAAGAAAGAAGTGAGTCATCACCACTTCATTCACCTACTTCAACCCCTCTGTGAGAAACACTGTGAACAGTTGGATGAGTTCCTTGATAGACTTTATGTTTACGTGGATGTATTTCTATTGTGTGACTGTCACAATCAGAAAAAAATGCTGTTCTCGGTAAAAGAAAAAATGGGCTCAAGTTATGAGTGTTAATAGGCATGATGAAGAACCTTCCTGATTTCATTATATGATCCTGGGATTATTACAGCGTATTTCTCTAAGCATCCTAAGACAGTGGATTTGGGTGACAGTACAAAGTGGAGGAATTGATTTCTCTTACATTTTTTAAAAAGCTAGATACATGACTTCTTTCCTGGATTAGATGAGGCATGGTTCTGTGAGAAAGCAGGAGAGATGAAATAAATATAGGTATCTTTTCACTTCAAGCTGTGGAAAAAACAACTTTTTTTCCAACACAGTAATGCATGCTGATGGGACTTCTCAGTGTTGACATAGTAGATATGGGACCATAGTTACCAAAAATCAAGGCACTTGGTGTCACAAGCAGAAATATATTTGTGCTGAAAATGACTCAGAGTCCTTGAAATTTGGGCTGACTCAGAAAATCCAGGAGATAGATACAGATATATATATATACACACATGCACACACACACATATATAACTATAGGTAATTAATTCCTTGAAAGATTTTATACTTAACAGATCATAATATCCACTCTGAGATCGTGTGTGTACACATGGGTGCACATACACGCACACATACGTATCTTTTCTCCATATATAAATTGGAAAAGGGACATTCAGTACCCTCAAAGGCAACCTTAAAGCAAAACTGGAAAGTGCTGTTCCAGCCCCATGCCGCCTTCTGGTCCTGCCTTTCAGCCCTCAGCTGCATGTCTGCTCTTCCAGCCTCTGAGCCCTTTCCTCTCTCTGGTTCATGGGAGGGTGTTGTGGGTTAACTCGTGGCCCAGCAGCAGCTGGCAGCAGAAGGTGACTGCACTCCTTCGGCAGCGCTGAGGTGCATTTTAATCACCGGGAACATATGCATGGTTGGGAAATGTATTTTTGGTGTGCAGCCTACATCTAGTCTAAATGCTGATTATGAGAATAGCTTCAGTAAGGCACTTAACGCCTGACTTGACTTGGAAAAAAAAAGGACGATGGCCCATGCATCTTTCTTAACAGGCAAATTCACTTTTCTTCCCTAGGGATATTTCAGAAGGGAGGGAAAGCTAGCAGGCAAATTGCTATGCAAGTTGGCTTAAACACCAGTACCACCTCCCAGAAAGGAACAGTGATGACACTTGTGCTCACAGGAGCCGTCCTTTGCAATGAAGAAGCACACTGTCTCCTCCACAGTGAGAGGAGGGCGGCAGAGGGAATAAAGCCGACCAGTGGTCGTGCAACGTTGAAGCCTGAAAGCATTTGGAGTCATAGACAGTCCAGCTGAGAACCTCGAAGAGGAAGAGATTACGAAGCAAAGGGGCAAGTCTCCTTGCCCGACCTCCCAAAGCTAGTCAAGAGCTGTCGGTCCCTAGATCAGTTGTCAAATTGCTAAATTCTCTCATTCATTCTTCCACTTCGCAGATGTTTGTTGTCATCCTGTGGGTGACCAGCCACTGCTGAGGCATGTTTGTTTCCAGTCTGAGACTGGGTATAGATCATTCAGTTCCTAGTATGGTGCAGGACGCATAGTTCATGCTCCAGTAAATTTTGTTGAATGAATGAAGGTGCTGATTTCCTCTTAATGTTGGTTGATGGTCACTGATTAATGATAGTTGGTTAATGTCCTGATGACAGAATAGGTTAGAGTACCTGAAGCTGGCACAAAAAATAGTATGCTCAGTCTTCTACATAAAAATGCCCAACGCCTCAGGATTTCAAAAACTGTATATTGTTCTCCTAGCCTACAGTCATCTCTTTTTATGTTGAAAACTGTAAATACTGATCGTAAATGTGTTGAATTGTGAAAACTGCAAGTCAAACCCGTCAGAGCCTTTACTTCTCTATGTACCAAGATTTCCAAGCCTTTGACACTGGCCCTTCAATTTTAAGTAAAATTGCAACATTAAGAATCAGAGATCAGAACAGTTTTAGAAGAAGCATGGTACAGTGAAAAGAAATACTTGTGTTTCTGATGGCTTTGCCGTCAGAATGTCTAGTTTGAATTTTGACTCCTGTTCTGCCCCTTGCTACTTATATGGCCTTGAACAAGTCACTTAATCATTGATTTCCCTGAACCTCAGTTTCCCCATCTGTAAAATGGGTTATGCCAGAGTAGTAGTATGGATTTATGAGAGGGTAAATATGCAGCGCCCAGCCCAGTGCCTAGCCCAGAGTGAGTGCTTGGTGGGTGCTAGTTTTAAAAAGCCCATCCATTGGCCTGAAAGGCGCCAATGTGGTGTGTCTGGTAGGAAGGAGCCTGGCTGCAGCTCACGGGGTGAAATCATTCAGCATGCAGGCTTCACAGACGCCTCATAGCTGTGAGGGAGAGCAGGGCTCCCAGCCTTTGCCACTGGCTTTGGGTGAGTCACTGCCCCTCTCTGACCTTATTTTCATCATCTGAAAAGTAAAGCGACCGAGTCCCCTTCCAGTTGTGAAGTTTTAGATCCAAATGAAAAATACCCACCGAATTAACCGTCTCCCAGGAGCCTGGGTGTTCCTGGAGAGCACAGATTTTGGCCCGTTCTCCCTTCTCTGCACAGTGCCCAACATATAAGGGTTCCTCGGTGGATGTCTGTGGAAAGAGTGAGTTTATGAAACAGCCTGAACTGGGGAAGTATAGTCCTTATTTTCAGCTCTGAGCTCTAAATTAGACTTCCAGGATGTTGAGAGCTGCCTTGGTGATGTTCAATGTAATATTTCTTCTCAAAGATGAACAAGTGGCCAGTAGTTGATGTGGCTGAGGCAGGAAGGAACATTCTCAGTCCCAAGTAGCTTCAGGGCCTTGGTCCCCCTGCCTCTCAAGGGGATGGACAGCAGTTAGATTAGCTATGTAAAGGCTATTTGCCGCCTCACCTAATGAGCTAGGTACCAGGTTAAGTGACTCCTTTTTTTAATGGAGGAAAACCGAGGGCAGAGGAACACAGTGATGGGCTTAAGATCCCACCCCGGGTCTGTGGCATAATTAGGATCAGAGTGCAGATGTCCTGACTCCCGTGCAGATCTGCAGACTTCAGTCCTTAGAGCCTTAGTGGTTCGTTGTACTCTTGGGCTACCATGGGCAGGTGGGCAGGTGGGCTAGACTAAGGGTGCATCAGCCCCGACAGTTCTGCTTCTATTTGTTCACACATGAGACTGAGCTGTAAGCTGTGTTTGAACATAAGATATCTCGGCCAAAAGAAAGGTTTTCAAATCACTAAACCAAACATCTTCCTAGTTAATTTGTTAAAGGTCAAAATTAAAGAAATGATTTCTATCCAGAGAGAAGCTTTAGCTCATTTTTTTTTTTTTCTTTCTCTCTCCCCCTCCTTTCTCACTACAGGTTAACTGTAATGGCTTCACAATTGAAGATGAAGAACTTTCTCATTTGGGATCAGCAGTATTTCCTGAGTAGGCTGAGTGTGACTTCCTTTTTTTTCTTTTTACTTATTTATCACTAATTTGAATTTTTTTTTTGATTTTTAAATAACCTCCCTAAACTGCATGTGGCACACATGAAACTCCAAGTGAATTAAGTCCCCTTTTTAATTATGCCAGATTTCAAAATATTTCCCCTGCATTTAAGGATCTGAAGGTAGTAGTTAAGACAACAGTTGCTTGGTAAGTCCTGCTAGGTAGAGAGTTGTTATTCAAGAACGTTTTAGAGTGTGCATAGAAGGAACAGCCCAGGCCCCGCTGAGAAATTTGCCTTTTGCATATCTGTGGTTCTGGGAATCTTTGGGTTTCTTCCACTCAAAGGAAAACATTAATTGCCAAGAATTGGCTGTAGGCTTACGTAGAGACTGTGTAAGCTTCTTGTTCATCTGTCCTTTTTGAAAAATACCAGTATAGAAACAGCACATCTTGGAGGGAGGATATGCTAAAGTAGTGAACTAGGGAAAAATTCCAAAGAACGATAGGATTTTTCTTTATGTTAGGAATACTCAGGTAATTCAAGAAAGGCCAACCAGTTGAGCAACGGAGATCATTATAGCTCTGATTGTAATGGACTGCCAAGCATGGCTTTGCCATCATCTATTTGATGGACAGGATGGTCTCCAAATGCGTCAGTCCCCTGACATCAAGCCCTGGCTTCACAGATGGAGCAAAGGAGCCCTTCCTGCATCCCCTGTCTTGAGTTCCTCCACACTGTAGATTAGTTTCATCTAAAGTGATGTTGCTTAATATAAACTACAGGAGCCTCTGCCTCTAGGTTGAAGCAATTGCAGGAAACCCTTAACACCGATGCTTTGGCCGTGGATGGCACGTGAGCCCTACATGTCTGTCTGTTGCTGCCCGGCTCTGTGCATCGTACGGGTCTGAAAGACAGAGAAAAATCTGTTCAGGTCCATGTCCCCTGATCAGCTGTCACAGGCTTTCTTGAACCAGAGAAACAAAAAGTTAATTCCCGTAGTATTACTGTTTCTGTGGCCAAAACGGTGTCATCTGCAGTTTGAATTCTGATGGTGAGGAAAGAAGTGGTTTGGGGAAAGGTTCTTTGGGACCTTTGCCCTTGGGAAAAGGAAGGAGAAAAAGAGGAGAAAGGTGGTTAGACCCTCTTTAGAGGCTCATCTTGACATCTTCAGCCCTGAAATGAGCTCTGGAATGTCTGCTCTTGGTATGTGAAAGATGGAAAGCAAGGCTAAGAGTGGTGGTGCTTGAGGTTTCCCCCTGTCCAGCAGTTGCCCAGAGAACGGCGGTACCAAGAGCATGAGCTGTGATAGGTGTCCTGCCTTCGGGCAGCTCCCCCACCTTCATGAGAAAGATGGCCAGGAGTCTGTCTTGAAATGAGTTACTTAATACTTTTGCAAAATGGTTCTACAAACCTGCTCTTTCACTAAGAACAACCTCTGGTGCCTTTCTTTATCAGATTTCCTAGGGCCTGATTCCCTGTGCATGACTTGCTGGGAAGCAGGGTGGAGGTGACCCTCCCCACGGACAAGACAGGGAAGCCGCTGCATGGCCCTGCCCATGGCAGCCACCCCCTTCACCCAGACCTCTAGCAACCGCTCCCCTGGTACACGACGATCCGGGGGCAGCTCCTCTGCATCAGGCTCTCCAGCCCCCTTGCTTTTTTGTGTTCATGGAGCAAACAGGAGAAGGGGTTTTGGTCACTGAGGGTCAGGCGAGTCACACCGGCCACCAGAGTCAGGATGCACCGGGATGTGAGTGCCCATCTGAGCCCCAGTTTGGATCCAGGCAGTTTTAATTGGAGGGAAACATTCCCTTTGGCAGAAATCATATCAGCATTGTGATTTCCAAGGCAGCATTTTCAGAGATCAAGCACTTTTCCCCTGTAGTTTAGAAATTTCTGTTCTCAGAACTTTGACCTTGATATAATCAGAAAGCTCAAAGCCCTCACATAGGCGACTCTCTCTGTCCTCGCCGTCCCTGTAAAGCAGACCGCAAGCAGCCGGAGCAGCAATGTCCCAATTTTCCAGATGAGGAAATTGAGGTGCAGAGCCTCAGATGGGCTCCTCCAGGTCTCTCAGGGAATCACACACCCTCACTCAGGAAGCCGGCATCTCCCGCGGTGCCGATTTCTCAGCATCTGAAGACAGCATGTTAGAAATCGTCCTCTGATATAAAAAGCTGCTTGGCAGTGACAGCCCATTTGTCTTGTACAGTGTCCGGTGGAGGAGCTGCTCACTGTAGGTGTTGAGTTTTGAGTCCTGCATCTAACAGGAAGGAATTTGTTGTTGTTGCTGTCTTTATCGTTGTTGGGGGGCGGTTTTTGGTTTTGCTTTTGGCTTAGAAATCACTGTTCTGAATGGCAGATTTCACTTTTCAGTACTGTTCAAATTTAAGATGTTAGATAATTGTCATAAATGCATGCACGACAACCTCTTAGACTCTGATGGCCAGCTGTTAGATTTTTTTAATGTCCTACAAAGATCCAGTTTCTGTAACTTAGCAAGTAAGTGGCCAAGGAGTTACCTGAACAGTCTGTCTGCCTTCCTGAGAACATAGGGTTTTTCTCTTCTCATCGACAGTGTTGCACTGATGAATCATAGCTGTTGCCCCAATGTCATTGTGACCTACAAGGGGACCCTGGCAGAAGTCAGAGCTGTACAGGAAATCCACCCTGGAGAAGAGGTGAGTGCGTGGCTGAGGGCAGCCGTGTGGTGGGTACCATCCTCAGTCCCTCCAGGGTTCAGGGTCAGACCTGCGGCTTGATCCAAACTTTCAGCTTCCATTTGGCGCTCGCCATGTCCATCTGTGGCCAAAAAAAGAAACCAGGGAAGAATAGATTCGAGTAAGGTTCCTCACAGAGATTTATAGAAAAATGAAACTGCCAAAATGAGCAAAATGCAATCTTAGAGTGTGTGTATTCCCATTTCCAAATAATTGGGTTTGAGTTTATTTTTGATTCATGAATTTTGGCCTGTTCCCCCCCGGCCCGCAAAGAGAAAAGCAACCCAGCAGTAGCTAACAAGTTACAACTCGAAATGACATCAACGGTTCATGTCGTATCAGTTCCACATCTGAACATGGGAGGGTTCACTTTCTAGGAATGGAATGCAGATGGCCAGGTGTACACACTTGATGGGACAGGTAGAGGCAGTCTGTGGCCAAGGGCCACCATTAGCTTCCCTCCCTAACTTAGGGATATGGAGCGAATCTGGTCAGCGATTCCCTTCTCCTTTCCTGTGCTGTGGGTCCATGACTACCCTGTCAGGTGCATTGAGAACGCTGGCCAGGCCTTGCCAGATGTATGCTATACTTTTTTAAAGTAAATCTTAATATCCCTAGCAAGACACATGAATTTTTAGGGAATGTAATCACGCACTTTAGATACATTTCAGTTTAAATAATCTCTAATGCTATTTTTTAAGTTGCATGTCTGGATATTTAGAATGTTTTAAATATCATGATTAGTGTATGACATGATATGGGCCTCGGTTTCTCTGGACCTTGTTAACTAACCCACAGCTAAACTGGGAGCCCCACGCCCCAGGTACAAATCAGACTTTCCACCCTTTGTGGAATTCGTCCTGAGGAAGGCATCTTGTTTTGAGTCAGGGTGTCTTGGTTTCCGAATGTCTTGTGGAGGCTGCCCTGTGCCTCTTTTGTTAAAACAGCCGATTGCAGTCAGTAGGAACCTAAGTCACCAGGACCCGTGCTTGGGGCTGCCTGGAGCAGTTTGTCACCTGGACTGGCTGTGTCTGGGCCACGAGCGGCCTTTGTCGCCATCTTCTGGGCCCTTCTGTCTGTTGCACCATGTGCCCATCAGTCATTTCAAAGAGATGAGGCAGGCTCTGGCCACTGGGGCAGGGCGAGGCTCGCTCCTGTTGTTTTGCCCTCCTGCTGTCACAGATCAGAAATGCAATCTCCTCCTTTTGGGCAAATCACTGTTTTGGGGGTTACCTGCCCTACAAAGGGGAAAAAGCCACTCCCTGGGGTGTCAGATGAGCCACAGGGTCTCTGTTACTGCCCGGTTGCACTGGGGAGAGCTCAGGGCACCTGCAAGCACCTAGCCTGTGTGGGTCCCCCACCCTCGCCTGCCTGCCAGTGCCTGAGGTTACTGGCACAGTGACGGCTTTGGGACATCCATCTGTTCAGTCAGACGTTTGCCTGATGGTGTGGGATGAGCAGCGAGTGCCATCCCAGTGAGTCGATAATGGACAGTTAAATGCCGGCCTCCTCCATATGCTGCAAGTCTCAGTTATAGAGCCCGTTAGAAAAAAGCAAGGACGGGAGAACTTGACGAGCCCAAAGGTATGACTTTTCCAAGTTCTCTGGCCCGGCTGGGTAAGGCAGCAGCTTGCTGGTGGCCTAGGAGCTGCATCCTCCCTGTGCTGACCTGTCCCGGCCTGCTGAGCCGAGCTTCCTGGTCCATTGCCAGCTGATGGCAGGATAAAGGGACACACACCGTGTGTGTGTTCATGTTCCCCCTGCACCCACCCAGCAGTGCATCTAGGCCGTCCCGGGATGTGAGATCAAAGAGGCTAAACAAAGACCAGGAAGAGATAGTGCAGGGCCAATCCCAAGGATGAGTAGGCTCTTTGCCCATCGTGGCCTTTGCTTCTATACACAAGACAGGGGCATCTACCGCTGGACCAGATTCACAGCTTGCTCTCTGGGGAGGAAGGAAGCGGGATGCTCTCAACCTTCCAAATTACCGTTTTAGGGATTCCTTGATTCTGTAGGAGGTGGGTAGAGAAGCCCTTTCTCTTCACCACCACTAGCAGGCGCTCGGTTTGAGGAATTCAGTGTGTTAAGGTAAAAGACTGTATCCTGAGCTCTGGCCCTCCTGTCCCTGCAAGGTCACTATCAGGAATGTTTGCAGAGCGACAGGCAGGATGAGGCGTGAGTTGGCCTGTAGCAATCTGCAACATCAACGTTTTGGACCCCCTTAGGTTTTTACCAGCTACATTGACCTCCTGTACCCAACAGAAGATAGGAATGACCGGTTAAGAGATTCTTATTTCTTCACCTGTGAGTGCCAGGAGTGCACCACCAAAGACAAGGTAAACTCCCCGACCCAGCACAAGTGCTGACTGTGCTCTCTCTCTCAGGGCCTCTGTGCCAAGTGAGCGCCCCTGTCTGACTTGGGGCATCTCCTCCTGTCGTATTTTTGAGGCTTTAAACCGCCTCACTAGCATAGCCCGGGGGAATCCAGTTAGACCAGATCTTTGTTCAAACCTGATTCTCGCAGCTGATTAAAACATTTCCATCACATTGTTCAGATCAGAGAAGGATTTGCCACATTGCTATGTCTTGAAAAGAAATGGCTGCTCAAAAGAGAGGGAAGGGAAAAAGCACAGGAGACACATTTTCAAGCTTTCCCACCTATTCACCAGAATCTGAAGAATTTTCTCTGGCATTGCGCAAATTATTTTGTCAGTGCCACCCCTCCTTATTCTATTCTCTTGATTTCATAGATGTCTGAACACACATATCTGCCCACAGCAAACATATTCTCGGTGTCTTGCCCCGATAAGGAGGGTCTAGAAAATTAATATTTTTGTTTTTTTGTAAAAAAGCAATGAGTATTGAACTTCTCTTAGATCCCCTGCCTGATTCCCTTTCATTCTTCTGTAACTTTAGAATGGGTAGGCCTCTACCTCTGCATGGGAAAACGTGCTATTGGAGAGGTCTCCCCATCAGTATGGTTTCCGTGGGAAGTAACCTGTGGACATTTTCCTCAGGATAAGGCCAAGGTGGAAATCCGGAAGCTCAATGATCCCCCAAAGGCAGAAGCCATCCGTGACATGGTCAGATATGCACGCAATGTCATTGAGGAGTTCCGGCGGGCCAAGCACTACAAATATATCCTTTACAACCAGCCCTCCCTTACAGGGGCTGTTGGGGAGTTGGGCACGGGGAACGGGGGGAGAACGCGTTTCAGATTCTGAATATTGGAGGAAGGATATGTCCTGGTAAATGTTTAAAGACTTACTCGCCATCCATCCCTTGGAGTCAACTACCATGATGTTGACCTTATCTGTTTCTCCTCTTTGACTAGTTTGCTCAGGAGCGCATCCTTGTGGAAGACTTTTATTGTCTAAAACTGCAGAACTGTTCCTTGAAGACCCTCACTGACTGGGTATCTTCCTTTGGGCAAGGCACCTCACCAAGGGTTTTGCTGTGTAACAGATGGAAACAGGCTCATAGATAGCAAGTAATTTGCCCAAGGGACACAGTTCACCTGGGCAGAGCCAGGTTTTGCCCCAGGTCTGCTAGCACAATCCACATTCTTTTTTTTTTTTTTTTTTTTTTTTTTTGTGGTACGCGGGCCTCTCACTGCTGTGGTCTCTCCCGTTGCAGAGCACAGGCTCCGGACGCGCAGGCTCAGTGGCCATTGCTCACGGGCCCAGCGGCTCCGCGGCATGTGGGATCTTCCCAGACCGGGGCACGAACCCGTGTCCCCTGCATCGGCAGGCGGACTCTCAACCACTGCGCCACCAGGGAAGCCCACAATCCATATTCTTAACCGCTGTGGTATAGCATTTTCTTGGGTGTTGAAAAGGCATTAGATTCGTACTGAAGAAAGAAAGAAAACCAGTGACAGGAAATTGGAGAAAGACACATTTTTTTCTGAGTGTAAAAAAGAACGTTCCCATGGTGGGGACTTTTTCCTTAAGAACTTTAGCGAAAATTCTCAGCTTGGGTGAGGATTTAAATTTAACTAGAAAATTGAAGATTTTTGATTCTAATCAATATTGTTTACAGCTGAAAGGAGGCTCTGTTCCCTGTGGCTAAAATTCTTCGTGTTTAACAGCTGAGGTCTCCAGTTTCTCCTAGTCTTTTTCTTCCAGAAAAATAGGACTCCTTTCACTTTTGCCGGGCTTCCTGTAATTTACTTTTTCGGAGGGTGAAGCTAGAGGTGGAGCGAACAAAATAGCAACTCCTTGCCCCTGGGGCCTTGGGAAGCCTCCTAGCTGATCTGCCAGGCCTGTCCTGTCCTTGACTCTAGAGCACCCCCTAGTGAGCTGCTGGAGATCTGCGAGCTCAGCCAGGAGAAGATGAGCTGTGTGTTTGAGGACAGTAACGTGTACATGCTGCACATGATGTACCAGGCCATGGGCGTCTGCTTGTACATGCAGGACTGGGAGGGAGCCCTGCGGTACGGACAGAAAATCATCCAGCCCTACAGGTGATTGCAGTGGCGCTTCCCGTCATCTTAGCACAGAATGGAAGTGGGTGATTTAGAATGGTCCCTTGGCTCTTCTGTCTTGACGCTATCATGTTGGAGCATGCCAGGAGCAGCTTCCTGTCCTCTGTACACATCTGGAGGTGCAGGCACAGGGTGCTTCCGCTGGGCCCGGCCTGTGCCCTCCACCACCCGGAAGAGGCACCCAGGGAGGCAGACTGAGGTGACGCAGCGGGTGCTGGGGCAGGATCCCTCCCAGGACCCGTCCAGGGTACTCCGTCCACAGTAGTTAATTCAGACCAGTATTCAAAAGCCACTGGTTTGTTTCGTTCCCCTCCCATGCCTTCCAAGTTAGATGGCACTTAGTAATCCATTAGTGGTTTTCTATCCCCTTCTTTTGCTTTTTTCAGGTGCAGCATCAGTTTTGCAAATGGGGAAACTCTGGGACTGGTGTGTTGTCTGTGGTTATTTAATACCCTCCCCTAGATTTGAATAAAATAAGTTGGATTTTAACTTGTAGTGATAATGAATGTTAACCATGGGCAAGTTTCCATGTTGAGAGGGTTAGTAAACTTTAAAGTGGGTGACAGAAGGAGGTTCCGAGTAGCCACTTCAGGGCCTGGCTGGCCTAGATCAGATCACTGGGGCATCTGTTAAAACACATTTACATTATGCATTTACAGGGTCCTCTCCAAGACCAAGTGGATCAGAATCTCTGGGTATTGGACTTGAAATCTCTGTGTTCCAGAAACACCCTGAGGGCTTTTGAGAAGCACTCAGTACTTCTTCAAGTTCTAAGATTGGGGACTGTAAAGTTTATGTCCAGTCTGAATTTCCACTGCCCAGTCGGCCCTCCACTTACCTCACAGTGCCCTGATTAGCCAGCAGGGGGAGCCCATGGGGGAAGCCAGCTCCTAAAATCTGCTCCTGGAAACAGAATTTGATACTTTAGGGATAATCTCAAAGCCTGTCCTTCTTCCTGAGGTGGGTGAGGAAGTCCTCTGGGCCATGTACACTTCCCTCTGTAGATCTGTAGGGAGAGAGACAGAGAATGAGAGTGAATGTTGGCTTTGTGGTTGCTCTCCCAGCAGGGCTTG
This sequence comes from Grampus griseus, assembly GCF_964374135.1. NCBI lineage: Eukaryota > Metazoa > Chordata > Mammalia > Artiodactyla > Delphinidae > Grampus > Grampus griseus. The sequence continues at coordinate 39,823,262 of NC_139017.1, read as the reverse complement.
CTGTGCTGGACCCTCTGTTAGCTTAGGGAGCTCTTCGGGGGGCCCAGCCCTGGCCTTCTCTTGGTTGCTGGCTCTAGGGATCTCTCTGGGCAGCAAGCTGCCCGCTGCCTAGGAATACAGCTAGAATGTGTCTCTTTTGGATGGACTTTGAGGATAGAGCAGGTAGAACAGACCAGCCTGTAAATAAACACCTTGAACACACACACGTGTGTTCACACACACACACACACACACACACACACACCAGCTGCCTCCTGGTCTCTGTTCCTAGGGAGATGGCTCCTTCCTAGGCAGGCCCCATCAGTCAGCCTTCAGTTAAAACCAGCGAGAATACCGCTGTCTACAAAGCCTTCTCCTGGGCAATAGAGAAGGAATATCTAGAAGAAGTAGGAAGTGTATACCTGACTTCAGAGAGCTTATAATTTTGCCAAACCAACTGATATCATAGAGTGTGACAGAAAGCCGAGGTCTTGAGACATTGGTATGTTTGTATCTTTAAGTACACTGTCTTTTTAATATGAGGGGATAGGCCTATTGTCCTCATAAAGAGGGAATTTTCCCAATGCCCTGCGATGCCCGCACCTAAAAGACAAAAATCTGGGGCTGGGACTCAATGTTGTGTTTATACATGTTTTTCCATAGGATCTCCCCTGTAGTTTTTATGTGATTTTTCAGAAACACACAAACTGCATAAAATGAAGTGCATCCACGATGGGCAGACAGGGTTGAACCATCCATGCCCTCCACCCAGCACCTGCCGGGGTCTGGAGGAGACTGGCTGCCGTGGAGAGTGTGGCCACCAGCTGGGCGGCCACAGCTCACTGCACCCGGCCCGTGGGCTCTCGGCAGGCGTTGACAAGGTGGCCTGTTGTCTCTTCTCTCCTTCCAGTAAGCACTATCCTCTGTACTCCCTCAACGTGGCCTCCATGTGGCTGAAGCTGGGAAGACTGTACATGGGCCTGGAGAACAAAGCTGCTGGGGAGAGAGCTCTGAAGAAGGTATGTGTGTGATGTGAGGTTAGGAGGCCCAGTGCCTGCCGGACTCCTCACACCTCCCTTCCTGCAGGACTCAGGTGACTGACGGAGTCATGGAGAAAGACTAGCCCTTGGCTGCTCTCCAGCCATAGGAGTGGGAGGGGGGTGGATTCAGCAGGTGGCAGGGTAGGAAGTAACTGAGCCTTTGGCACGTTTGCATCCTGACCCTTCTGTTGGGAAAGGGGTGTCCACATTGTGGTTACAGGTTCACGGCTGTGGGGAAGGGGGTACTTGCCCTTTGTCCCCTGGGAAGCCATGGAAGTGCTGTAAGTATGTGATCATGATACGAGGCTGGCATTATTAAAATGTCTTTTCTGGTCCACTATTACCTATAAAAAGAAAGGAAAAATAAGAAAGAGGCCATGGATAGGTCAGGAGACCGTAGTGAGGGAATTCTCCAAATTTCTGCCCTTTGGGATTTATAGATTCGTGATGCCCGATTGTGGTGAAATCAAGGCAGTTGGGTCTGGAGAGGCCCTCAGCATGACGATTATCCACTTGCAGTTTCTAAAATAGGCTTAATAATCATTGTTAGCGTTCATTGAGTATGGTTATGTGCCAGGACCTGCCGCTCACAGAAGCACAGCCACCATCCCAAGTATTGGTTCTTATTGCTGTTTATATAGGAATCAACAGTTGATAAAATACAATCTTTGGGACAATTATTATTTATGTAGAAGACAAAGGTTGATAAAATGTAACCTTTGGACAGTCTGTTTATACCTGTTAAGAGAATCTTTGTGAAAGTTGGGGCCGTGGACTAGGCCTGGATGCCTAATTCTCCAGATTCCCCAAATCTTCCCGATACAGTATACGGAAAGATGGAGTAAGGTCCGACATCCCAAAAGGAAGGGCCAGGGCTGACCCAGCCTAGAAGTGGGAGTTAATAAAATTTTCTGTTTTTAAACTGTGGAAGTTGTCTTCTAAGATGACATTTATTGCTTTGGTGAGGTTGGAAAAAAATTAACCAGTTAGGTCTCAACGGCAGAGTGCTGTTAAGTAACTAATTGCTGATCACTGAAGGCTAGAGTAGATCTGAGGAAGGAACACGGGTCCTGACGTGAATGCAGAGGGCAAGGAGAGACATTTAAACTAGGCGATTCCTGAAGGCTTGCACTCCTGTTGGTTTGAGACCTAGGAAGAGAATGGTAGAATAGAAAGGAAGGCCCGTCAGAGTCACAGGCCATCAAAAATTCCCTCTTTGGGGGACGTGGGAATAATTTAAGTTTTTCGATCTGTGAAGAATACAGTTGAATACAAAAGAGCAAAATAAATTATTATGGATTACCTTAGGTACGTAATTCCTATCTGCCAGGCACTATTCTAAACACTTTATGTGCATCAACAACTCTGAGAGGTGTGTGTTATTCCTATTTTACAGATGAGGACAGTGAGGCACAGAGTAGTTAAGTAAATTGCCCAAGGTTACACAGCTAGAAAGTAATGGAGCCACTGGAAACTCTTGCACTTAAAGAAACCTTATTAAATATGTGCTCTCTGGATTCCTCACATGAAACTTGTGCCTGTTTTTAAAGAATATGTATAAAGATGTAAGCGTGCACTTTTTGAAAGGGAAAAACGGTTTAGTCATGTCTTACACATTAGTAATATGAACTAAAATCAAAAAGGTTTGTCCCTAAATCAATTTCTCTATCATTTCTTCAGCTACTGAAGAATGTTTTCCTCAGCCGTAGAGACTGGGTGACTAGTTGGATGTGAGAGAATCTTGTCCTCTTTTCTTTTTTTAAAAAAAAGCCAGACTCTGGAGGCTAACACAGGCTCTGAAAGCCAGTTTGCATCCTGTGCCTTCAAGCAGAGAGGTCCAGCCTGAATTAAAGTTAGTCCGGGGGAGGGGCAAGGGGACTGGCTTCAGGCTCTCAACCCCTGTTCTCTCTCTCCTAGGCCATTGCCATCATGGAAGTAGCTCATGGCAAAGACCATCCATACATTTCTGAGATCAAACAGGAAATTGAAAGCCACTGAAACTATGCTGACATTTTAGTTTTTATTTAAATCCAAGTGCAAAAACCTTCGAGGATTTGACTGTTTCAAATCATACACGTCATGCCAGCATCTCTGTAAACTCATTGGAATGAAAACACAACTTGCACTTAACCTTACAAATGGCTTACTTGGATGTTGGTCTTAATCTTGAACCTTCATATCAAATTAATTTTTGAATGCTTTTTTTCCCTAAAAGATAATGGCATGGTTTCATATATTATAATATACATTTAAAAATGCAGTTATTTTTCCCTTCATGCCTACTGTAATGTTCTAAACAAACATGAATGATGAAAGAGAATTAAAAAAGATAATAGTATATGAAGTTTGTGTTTTCCTCTGTCGGTCGGGCGGGGGGATGTCGAAGTGGTGATGGAGCCGGGTGTTGGCATGGGTGTTGCACCCGTTCTGCATCAGGCAGGGAGCCCAGGCACGCTCACCCCTAGGAGTGGGGTCTGCAGCCTCGTTAGCCTGCAGCTGCTTTGCCTATACAGTGCCCATGGAGGACGACAAGACCCAAGACTGAGAAGGTGCAAGAAGGGAAGAAAGGTATCAGCAGCTGAGAGCAGTTGAGTGATATGGGTGCCCCTCCCTGGCAGGAGAATGCGTCAGTTTCAGTTTTTTTCTGTCCAGTGTCTGGTATCCCTTCAGTGCATAATGATTCTGTGCTCAGGGTAAGCCTGAGCAGGAGAAACATTTTTTCCTTACCGACTCCATGTTCTTGAGCAAACGCTGATCTCTCCCTGCACGGCCGGCAGGAATTCAGCTTCGCCACAGCCTGGACCACAGCAACCTGCAAGTTTCTCAGCAGCTGCTGCAGAGAGGGGCACAGCCCTGAGCACTGCAGCGCAGGGATGTTTCTTGGATGAGTTTCTTCTGATCCAAAGAGAGGAACCTCCCCATTAGGTAATAATTAAAGCCTGATGGAGTTTACACTCAGCTTTCTTTCAGGTTCATGGTCTGCAAACAGCTTGGAAACAGCTGTGGATCTGGTCTGTTATCCTTCTTTCCTCATCTACAGACACCACACACATCTCTCACTCGCAGTTAACTGCACACAGCGGATTCAGCAGGTAGAATGCCTTCTCTTGTTCAGTGAAGTGTGTTAAGATGTTTACTGAACACCTACTATATGCAAAACATGCTCCAAGTGCATAGAGATGAAGAAGGCATAGTCCTGGCTCTGGGGAGCTTAGTGTTTTAAGAATGCAAATTTACTCTGTAGCTAGGCCTAAAATAAGCTTAGCCCAACATCTGTCTAGGTTTTATAAAATTTGTAAAGGTAATACTTTCTCAATAAATTTAAATTATATGAAAAAGTGAGCTGTTTCTTCTTTCTCAGCAGTCCTACCACCCAGAGGTAACCACTGTGATAGTTTGCTTATGTGGCCCCAGTGTTTTCCACACCCGTATAGCATATCTGTATAAATAGATTTAGAAAAACAAAGGCAGAATGGTACTGACATATTTTGTAGTCTGCTTCTCTGACCTAACAATAGGGACCCTTTTCATTTCAGCATTTACAGATTTGCTTCATTCTCTTTAGAGGCAGAATGTTGCATGGAATGTGTATGTCATAATCTATTCAGCTGTTCTCTTATTTATGGACATGTGGGTTTTCCACTTTGCTGCTATTATAAACGACGCCACAGTGAACAGTCTTAGACGTATAACTTTGCTGACATGGGGTACCATTTTTGGAGACAGATTCCTAGAAGTGGAATTTCAGGATCAAATAGTGGAAACTTTATTTGAGTCAGTATGGCCACATTTCCTTTTTAAAAAACTGCAGCAGGTACCAATAGAATATAATATTTATAGTATTTGTTTTCCTCTACCCTCATAACACTGTATTGTTTAAAATTTTTTTGCCAATATAATGTGTGAACTATTTTGTTTATATGCATTTATTAATGAAGTTGGGTACTTTTTCATATACTTAGGAATTATTGTGTTTCTTCTGTGAGTTGATATTCACAGCCATTGCCTATTTTGTTATTTATGCCGTTCATAATAATTTCTAAGATCTCAGTGTATATTGGGATATTAGCTCTTTGTCATGTGTTGAAAATATTTTCCCCTGGTTGTCCATTAACTTTATTTTTCATGACATTTGTACTAAGGAAGATTTTTTTTTCTCATTTTGAAATGAAGAAAAGAAATACAACTTTGTCTATGATCTATCTGGAATCGTTTTATTTAATACATTGTTTAATGGTTAAGGGATCTAATAGTACTCTAAACTTTTTAATGTTCAGAATTGCTAGCCACTTATGCCAGCATTGTTTATGGAATGATTTCTTTTCCCCTGCTGATTTGAAATGATACCATTATCATTTCCCTAAGACTTAGGTTTATTTCTGCAGTGTTTCATTCCATTGATCCGTCTACTATAGAAGTAAAGTACTTTTAACTACTGTTGCACTGCAGAACTTTTAGTATCTACTAAGGCTAATCCTTTTGCATTCTCTGGAGTTTTTCTGACCATTCTCCCATGTTTAACCCTACAAAGTACTTTAGAATCACTTGGCCAAGTCCTCTCATGGCCTTTCCCTACTCCCCCAGCAAAAGTACTCCTGGAATATTTATTAGAATTGCATTGAACTCATTGGTACTCAGAGAACTGACCTCTTCATGAGTCTTTCTATCCAAGAATGTGATGAGTTTATCAATTTGTCTACATTTTGCCTCTGAAGTAGTTTAGTTACGTTTATACAGGTCCTGCACATTCTTCTTAATTCCTAGATTTTATGTTTTCTATAGCTATTAGGAAAGAGCTCTTTTCTTCTATATATTTCTTAACTGTTAAGTCTGACAAGTTTTTCCTATTTGTTGTTAAAGATAATAAAAAGTAGAATCACATGAAATTGATGTGTTTGATCCTGTTTTTGTCATTTTATTGCATATTTGTGTGTTTTTCTTATATTTATCTTTTGCTCTTTTGAGTTTTCTTTTCTCTCTTTTTTAATTTACTTCCTGCTAATAGAGTATTTGGAAATAATACTATCTACTCATAGTTAGTTTTATGTCTAAACTATAGGGTAAGACTACTTTTTCTGTTCATCAACCAAAGAAATTGAGTCCATTTACTCATTCCATGAATGACAAAGCAAATTAGTGTATGTACCTGTTCTCTTGCCATTCTACTTGACTTCTTTCCATGTTCATTGGTATTTTGTCTAGTATCATCTTTTTTTGTTAAAGTTGATGCTGTACAATATAAGTTATAGGTATACAATACACTGATTCACAGTAAGATTTTACTCAATTTATAGTTATTATAAAATGTTGACTATATTTCCCCTGTTTTACAATATATGCTTGTAGCTTATTTTATACCTAATAGTTTGTACCTCTTAATCCCCTACCCCTATATTTCCCTCCCCATTCCCTCTCCACACTGGTAACCACTAGTTGGTTCTCTACGAGTCTGCTTTTTGTTGTTGTTATATTCATTAGTTTGTTGTATTTTTTAAATTCCACATATAAGTGATTTCACACAGTATTTGTTTTTGTCTGACTTATTTCACCAAGCTTAATGCCCTCCAAGTCCATCCATGTTGCTGAAAATGGCAAAATTTTGTTCTTTTTTATGGCTGAGTAGTATTCCATTGTATATATGTACCACATATTCTTTATCCATTCATTAGTTGGTGGACACTTAGGTTGCTTCCATATCTTGGCAATTGTAAATAATGCTGCTATGAACGTTGGGGTGCATGTATCTTTTCGAATTAGAGTTTTTGTTTTCTTCAGATATATACCCAGGAGTGGAATGTAGTTCTATTTTTAGTTTTTTAAGAAACCTCCATACTGTTTTCCACAGTGGATGCAGCAATTTACATTCCTACCAACAGTGCATGAGGGTTCCTTTTTCTCCACATCCTTGCCAGAATTTGTTATTTGTGTTATTTTTGATAATAGCCATTCTGACAGGTGTGAGGCAATATCTCAGTGTAGTTTTGATTTGCATATCCCTGATGATTAGCGATGTTGAGCATCTTTTCATGTGCCTGTTGGCCGTCTGCATTTCCTTTGGGAAATAAGCCAGCTCTTCTGCCCATTTTTTAATAGGGTTGTTTTTTTGATGTTGGAGTTGTATGAGCTGTTTATATATGTTGGATATTAGTCCCTTATTGGTCATAACATTTGCAAATGTTTTCTTCCATCCAGTAGGTTGTCATTTCGTTTTATCAGTGGTTGCCTTTACTGTTTAAAAAGCTTCTAAGTTTAGTTAGGTCCCATTTGTTTATTTTTGTTTTTATTTCCTTTAGGAGGTGATCCAAAAAAATATTGCTGTGATTTATGTAAAAGAGTGTTCTGCCTATGTTTTCCTCTAGGATTTTTATAGTATCTGGCCTTACATTTAGGTCTTTAATCCATTTTGAGTTTATTTTTGTATATGGTGTTAAAGAATTTCCTAGTTTCATCTCTTACACATAGCTGTCCAGTTTTCCAAGCACCACTTATTGAAGAGACTGTCTTTCTCCATTGCATATTCTTGCCTCTTAATTGACCAAAAGTGTGTGGGTTTATTTCTGGGCTTTCTATCATGTACCATTGATCTCTATATGTTTTTGTGCCAGTACCATATTGTTTTGATTACTGTAGCTTTGTAGTATAGTCTAAAGTCAGGGAGCATGATTCCTTGAGCTCTGTTCTTCTTAAGATTGTTTTGGCAATCTGGGGTCTTTTTTGTTTCTATACAAATTTAAAAATTATTTGTTCTAGTTCTGTGAAAAATGCCATTGGTAATTTGATAGGAATTGCATTGAATCTGTAGACTGCCTTGGGTAGTATGGTCATTTTAACAATATTGATTTTTCCAATCCAAGAACATGGTATATCTTTCCATCTGTTTCTGTTGTCTTCAATTTCATTCATCTGCATCTCATACTTTTCAGAGTACAGGTCTTTTGCCCCTTAAGTAGGTTTATTCCTAGGTATTTTATTATTTTTGACATGATGGTAAATGGGATTGTTTCCTTAATTCTGTTTTTACTAGTTCATTGTTAGTGTATAGAAATGCAACAGATTTCTGTATATTAATTTTGTATCCTGCTACTTTCCCAAATTCATTGATGAGCTCTAGTAATTTTCTGGTGGTGTGTTTTTAGGATTTTCTATGTATAGTATCGTGTCATCTGCAGACAGTGACAGTTTTACTTTTTCTTTTCCAATTTGGATTCCTTTTATTTGTTTTCCTTCTCTGATTGCTGTGGCTAGGACTTCAAAACTATGTGAATAAAAGTGGCAAGAGTGGGCACCTTTGTCTTGTTCTTGATGTTAGAGGAAATGCTTTCAGTTTTTCACCATTGAGTATGATGTTAGCTATGGCTTTGTCATTTATAGCCTTTATTATGTTGAGGTAGGTTCCCTCTGTGCCCACTTTCTGGAGAGTTTTTATCATAAATGGATGTTGAATTTTATCAAAAGCTTTTTCTGCATCTATTGAGATGATCATATGGTTTTTATTCACTTTGTTAATGTGGTGTATCACATTGATTGACTTATGGATATTGAAAAATCCTTGCATCCCTGAGATATCAATAAATATCACTTGATCATGGTGTATGATCTTTTTAATGTATTGTTGGATTCAGTGTGCTAATATATTGTTGAGAATTTTTGCATCTATATTCATCAGTGACATTGGCCTGTAATTTTCTTTTTTGTGATATCTTTGGTTTTGGTATCTGGGTGATGCTGGCCTCATAGAATGAGTTTGGAAGTGTTCCTTCCTCTGTTTTTTGGAATAGTTTCAGAAGGATAGGTGTTAATTCTTCTCTAAATGTTTGGTATAATTCACCTGTGAAGCCATCTGGTCCTGGACTTCTGTTTGTTGGGAGTTTTAAAACTACTGATTCAATCTCATTACTGGTAATTGGTCTGTTCATATTTTCTATTTCTTCCTAGTTCAGTCTTGTGGTGTTGTACCATTCTAAGAATTTGTCCATTTCTTCTAGGCTGTCCATCTTATTGCCATGTAGTTGCTCATAGTAGGCTCTTATGATCCTTTGTATTTCTGTGGTGTTGATTATAACTTCTCCTTTTTCATTTCTGATTTCATTGATTTGGGCCTTCTCCTCTTGATGAGTCTGGCTAAAGGTTTATCACTTTCATTTATGTTTTCAAAGAACGAGCTTTTTGTTTCATTGATTTTTTCCTAATTTTTACATCTGTATTTAATTTATTTCTGCTTTGATCTTTATGATTTTTTTTCTTTTACTAATTTTGGGTTTTGTTTGTTCTTCTATGTCTAGTTGCTTAGCATCAAGTTAGGTTGTTAGAAATTTTTCTTGTTTCCTGAGGTAAACTTGTATCACTGTAAACTTCCCTTTTGCTTTTTGCTTTTGCTGCATCCCATAGATTTTGGATTGTCGTGTTTTCATTTTCATTTGTCTCTAGGTACTTTTTGTTATCCTTTTTTTCTTCAGTGATCCTATAGTTCTTAAGTAGCATATTGTTCAGCCTCCATGTGTTTGTGTTTTTTCAATTTTTTTCTTGTAGTTGATTTCTAGTCTCATAGCATTGGGGTCAGAAAAGAAGCTTGATATGATTTCAGTTTTCTTAAATATACCGAGGCTTGTTTTGTGGCCTAGCATGTGATCTGTCCTGGGGAATGTTCCATGTGCACTTGAAAAGAATGCGTATTCTACTGGTTTTGAATGGAGGGCTCTATACATACCAGTTAATCCATTTGGTCTAATGTGTTATTTTTTTATTTTTTATTTTTTTGCGGTACGCGGGCCTCTCACTGTTGTGGCCTCTCCCATTGCAGAGCACAGGCTCCAGACACGCAGGCTCAGTGGCCACGGCTTACAGGCCCAGCCGCTCCACAGCATGTGGGATCTTCCCGGACTGGGGCACGAACCCGTGTCCCCTGCATCGGCAGGCGGACTGTCAACCACTGCGCCACCAGGGAAGCCCTGATGTGTTACTTAAGGTTTGTGTTTCCTTGTTGATTTTCTGTCTGGATAATCTGTCCATTGATATAAGTGGGGTGTTAAAAATCCCTTTCTATTATTGTGTTACTGTTGATTTCTCGTTTTATGTCCATTCATATTTGCCTTCTGTATTTTAGGTGCTCCTGTGTTGCGTCCATGTATTGGGTTGGCCAAAATGTTCATTTGGGTTCTTCTGTAAGATGTTACAGAAAAACCCAGTGGAACATTTTGGCCAACCCAATATATTTACAATTGTTATATCCACTTCTTGGATCGATCCCTTGATCATTATGTAGTGTTGTTCTTTGTCTCTTTTAACAGTCTTTATTTTAAAGTCTATTGTGTCTGATAATAAGTTTGCTACTCCAGGTCTCTTTCGATTTCTTTTGCATGGAATACCTTTTTCTATCCCCTCACTTTTAGTCTGTGTGTGTCTCTAGATTTGAAGTGGGCCTCTTGTAGGCAGCATATGCTAATACATGGATCTTGTTTTCGTATCCATTCAGCCACTCTGTGTCTTTTGGTTGGAGCATTTAGTCTGTTTACATTTAAGGTAATTATCAATATATATGTTCTTATTGGCCATTTTGTTAATTGTTTTGAATCTGTTTTTGCAGGTCTTTTTTTGTTCTCTTGTGATTTGATGACTGTCTTTAGTGTTACGTTTGTATTCATTTTTGTGTGTATCTATTATAGAATTTTGGTTTGTGGTTACAATGAGGTTTTTATCTAGCCGTGTGTATATATATATATACTCTCCTCCCCTCACAATTACTGTTTTTGATACCATCTTTTTTATCTAATTGTTCGTGTATCCCTTAACTGCTTATTGTGGATCTAGGGGATTTTACAACTTTTGTCTTTTAACTTCCCTACTAGCTTTCTGTGTGGGTGATTTCCTACTTTTACTGTACGTTTGCCTTTACCGGTGAGCTTTTTCATTTCGTCATTTTCTTGTTTCTAGTTGTGGCCTTTCCTTTTTAACCTAGAGAAGTTCCTTTAACATTTGTTGTAAAAGTGATTTGGTGGTGCTGAACTCCCTTAGCTTTTTTGATCTCTCCGTCAGATCTGAAGGAGAGCCTGGCTGCATATTCTTGGTTGAAGGTTTTTCCCTTTCACCATTTAAAATATCTTGTGCCACTCCCTTCTGGCCTGCAGAGTTTCTGCTGAAAAATCAGCTGATAACCTTATGGAGATTCCCTTCTGTGTTATTTGTTATTTCCCTTGCTGCTTTTAATATTCTGTCTTTATCTTTAATTTTTGTCATTTTGATTATAGTGTGTCTTGGTGTGTGTGTTCCTCTTTGGGTTAATCCTGTATGGGACTCGCTGCACTTCCTGGACTTGGGTGACTGTTTCCTTTGCCAGGTTAGGGAAGTTTCCAGCTGTTATCTCTTCACATATTTTCTTGGGCCCTTTCTCTCTTCTTCTGGGACATTCCCCTATAATGTGGACATTAGTGTGCTTGATGTTGTCCCAGAGGTCTCTTAAAATGTCATTTCTCTTCATTATTTTTTTTTCTGTTCAGCGGCAATGATGTCCACTACTCTGTCTTCCAACTCACTGATCTGTTCCTCTGTATCGTGTAGTCTACTATTGATTTCTTCTGGTGTGTTTTTCATTTATTGTATTCTTCGTCTCTGGTTATTCTTCATATTTTCTAATTCTTTGTTAAAAACTTGGAACTGCTTGCTCTGTGCATCCATTCTCCTCCTGCGTTCTTTGAGCATCTGTATCATCATTACTCTGACCTCTTTCTCTGGTACATTGCCTATCTCCATTTCACTTAGTTCTTCTTCCGGCATTTTTCTCTGGTTCTTTTGTCTAGAACATGTTCCTCTCCCAACACATCTTGTCTAAGTTGCTATGTGTATTTTTACGTATGTGGTAGATCAGTGACGTTTCTTGACCTTGGAGAAGTGGCCCTCTGTAGCAGATGTCCTGTGTGTCCCAGCAGCACACTCCCCTCTTGTCACCCAAGCTGTATACTCTAGGGGTTCCCCCTACGAGGGCTGTGCGGGTCCTTCTGTTGGGGCGGGCTGGCTACGTGGATGGTCTGGTAGGCTTGGTTGGTCCCTAGCCCGGCTGGTTGCCAAGCCCCGCCTTGTGCGGATGCTGCTGGCTGCTGGTTAGCGGGGCTTGCTTGTGAGGCAGCCCAGGCTAGTGCTGGTACACTGGTAGGCGGAGTCAGGATCCAGAAGACTCCAGGGCTGTTGCCTGCCCACTGGTGGGTGAAGCCATGTCCTGGATTTAGTGCTGGACGACTGGCAGGCAGGGCTGGGTCCTGGAGTTCAGCTGCAGGGCCCAGGGATCCTAGAGCTGGGGTCAGCTTGCTGTTTGGGGTGGGTGGGGCAGAGGTGGAGACCAGTTACTGACACAGTTAGGTATGGGGTCTGGGGTGTCCCAAAGCTTGTGTTGCCCTGCTAGTGGGTAGTGCCAGGGCCCAGCTGGTCCCAGGGTAGGGTCTGGTCTCTTTTGGGCAGGCTTGGTCTGCAGGCTGCAGGATTGTGGTTTTCTTATGTCTGGTGTCTGCCCTCTGGTGGGTAAGGCTGGTTTAGAGGTTAGCGCATGGCCGGTCTACAGGCTAGGCAGGGCTGGTGCCTGTCCACTGGTGGGTGGAGCTGGGTCCTTCCCCTCTGGTGGGCAGGGCCCTATCTAAAGGCATGTCTAGAGGTAGCTGTGGCCTCAGGAAGCTTTTAGGCAGCCTCTCTACTGATGGATAGGGCTGTGTCCCTGCCCAGTTAGTTGTTTGGCCTGAAGCATCCCAGCACTGGCACCTACAGGCTGTTGGCTGGGGCCAGGTTTTGGCACTAATGAGCTAGATGTAGGATACCATGATGGTACGAGCCCCAGTGTCCACACAGTAGAATACACCTCACTGTGGCTGCCACCAGTGTCTATGTCCCAAGGGTGAGCCACAGCCACCCCTGCCTCTCCAGGAGACTCTCCAAGACCAGCAGGTAGGTTTGACCCAGGCTCCTATCAAATGACTGCTTTTGCCCTGGGTCCCAATGTGCGAGAGATTTTGTGTGTGCCCTTTAAAAGTGAAGTCACTATTTCCCCCAGTCCTGTGGGCCTCCAGAAATTAAGCCCCACTGGCCTTCAAAGCCAAATGCTCTGGGGGCTCATCTTCCCAATGCAGGACCCCTGGGCTGGGGAGCCTGATGTGGGGCTCAGACCCCTCACTCCTGTGGGAGAACCTCTGCAGTATAATTATTCTCCAATTTGTGGGTCACCCCACCTGGGGCGAGTATCGGACTCGATGATATCGCGAGTCTGCCCCTCCTACCCTTCACATTGTGGTTCCTTATTTATGTCTTTAGTTGTAGAAGATCTTTTCTGGTATGTTCTGATCTTGTTCATCAATGGTTGTTCTGCAGGTACTTGTGATTTTGGTGTGCTTGTGAGAGGAGGTAAGCTCAGAGTCTTTTGACTCCACCATCTTGCTGGGCTCTCCTATCATCTTTTTTTTTTCCCAAACTTGATGTAGTTTTTCTTTTAAAAACTATCAATCAATCATTGTTTTGTTGCCACAGTCAACTTATGTACAGCACAATCATCTATGTGTTTAGTGAAATTTGCTTGCCATCTCCTTTCACCCCAGTGTGGTTTACAGTATCCTGATTTTCATGATGTGAAACAAGCCGGGACCTCTGTAGGTGAATGACTCCTTGTACAGTGATAGGACTGAAAGTGGGTTCCTCACTGAAGTGGTCATAGTGCCCTGCTACTCATCAAAGGGACATAAAGTATCCACCCTCATCACCCGGGGTTCACCATGTGTGTCTGTGGCAGTTGAGTGGCTGAAAAGATGGGGCAGGGCAGCCACCTTTAAACCTGGAGATGAGCTGTGCTGTTGATAAAGTTGAAAGACAAAAGCAACGATCTGGGTCTTCTGTAGCAGCCTGCAGCTTGGCTCTTCTGGGCCAGCAGTTTGGGCTCTGAATACATGACAGCTGTGGGGGGACTTGGCATTTAATACGGGTTGTCACTGCAGCTGTGAGTAAGCTCCAGTTCTAGGTTCTTCACTCCATTTACCTAACCAACAATCACCCCTTTCAGCTTTTTCCTAACAATGATGACTTTTGGAAATTTCAAACTGATTCTTCAGTGTGATCCAATTATCCAGGAATGAAAAGTGGGTAGAAATAAATGGGCTTTAAAGAAGTGAAAAGGCAGGTTTTCCCAGATACGTTGGCCTATGAAAATAATCCTGAGGGAGAAGATGCTTTCAATTAATGCAAACATACATAGGACAGAAAAGATTCAGCTGTTTTCTCTGGAAAAAAAAAAAAGTTTATTGCATTTGGAAGTCAATAGATATCTTTTACAAAAAAAGGTTAGAATAAAGATCTCACATTTGTAAAGGCACATATGAAACATTTTAATAACAAGGGCAGTGAGAACATAAACAATACACAACTAGGACCAATAGCTAAAGACTTTATAAAAACAGAGAGGAAACAGTGCAAAAATACTGTCAAAAGTCAGTTTCATACACCTCTTAATTGTGTATAAAACTGGCAAGCATAAGCTTATTTACTGATATAAAAAAGCACATAGAAGAGCATGCATAATTTTATTTAAGGCTTTTAATATTATTAAATTGAGAGGGAGTCTACACCAAAGTAAAGTTGACATGTGAATATTAATCACTCCCCAACTTGGGGAACGTCCTATAAATGTCTCACTCCCTCTCTCCCCTTACAATTAGTTGGCAGTGAAGAGACTGGACCTCCATCTTGCAAGGTAGCAAGTGCCCACCACGGGGAGAAGAATGTGTTATCAGGATCCCAAGCCCCTATCTGGAATGCATTTCTCACAGCAACAATACGATAGGTGGTTAAATGTCCAGGTCAGCCCATGCCAGCCCGATCTGGCTGACACCGCCCTGCTATTCAGCCATGTTGGACAGCAGAAGGCTTCTGTGGGCTGACCTAAAACCCTTAAGAACAAACTGGTTTCTACATTAGCGACTTGTCTGTAGGTTCGAAATGAGACCTATTAAATGTCAGTTGGTTTGAATGATAAAACAATTCACAACATTTTATAAAACACAGACCAAGGAAAGCATCAAAATACTGAATTAAGTCTCACAACAATAGTCCAGTGAAACGAAATAGATCAGCATGTTACTTGATGTAACACAAATTACTTAAGGTTATCTAATAGTCATCTGCATATGTAAACCTCTTTTCCCCATTTACACGTCCTCAAGCAAGTTAGCTGACTATTGAAGGAACAAAGGACATACACAGGAAAGCATCTCTGATGAAGAGTAACCTTACTTTTGAAAGGATAAGGGTAACAGATTTTTAAGATTTCAAACTGGCAAGAAAGTTCAGTCAAAGGAAGTTGCAATCACATTTTGCGGTATTCCAAGTTGGGGGGAAAATGGCTCTGAATGACAGCTCTCAGTTCTAAGCTGAAGGTGTTTATTAGCTAACACTACATACAGTTCAGGGAGGTGGGAGGCCCCTGAGAAATGCTGAGAACGCCAAGCACCTCTGCTCTGAGAGCCAGCTGAACTCAATGCAGAGCAGGGTTCCTGAGATGTTAGCAAACTAGTTCCACCCTAAGGCCCAAAAAGACCCCAATCTAATGTTTTTAGCTTTTTCCCAAAACCTCTGTCACGTGAGGCAGCCTCTGTGTTTCCCTGAAGGAGGAGGTGGAGGTGAGGAAGAAAAAAATAGGACACATTGCAGACTGGATGAAGAGCGTGTCCTGCCCTTCCCTAGACAGTGGAGAACGGATCACAAGGCAACGTAGAAATGTCCCTGTGGAGCCCAGAGCTTCACCCATTTCACCAGACTGGCCAGGCTGCGTAGAGGTGACGGTGAAGGGAACAGAGTCAGCAGGAGAAGGCTAGAAACAAATTAATCCGACTACATGTGTCACGATGCCAAATGCAGCCGCTGTGGCTCCATGTCAGCTCGCCTCAAAAGAAGCCTGAGGGAGTGGTGCAACCTTTGTCCTAAACAGGACTGACCATCGATCCAGCTTATCTTC
This sequence comes from Grampus griseus, assembly GCF_964374135.1. Lineage (NCBI taxonomy): Eukaryota > Metazoa > Chordata > Mammalia > Artiodactyla > Delphinidae > Grampus > Grampus griseus. The sequence continues at coordinate 39,807,269 of NC_139017.1, read as the reverse complement.
CACTCCTTCTAGTACTGCCAGTGCCCGTCGCCAAGGGGAGAAAGGGGGTAAAGACAGCTTCCTGGCTGCCGACAGCACCTAGCTATTTTCATTATGGTTATTTCCCTTTGCCAGATTTCATTCCTTGAAACTACATAAATGCCAAATTTTACTTTTTGAAACTACATAGGCTTTTCAGGATTAAAATCAGATTTCCGAATTACATAATTTGGAGAGATTGAAGAGAGTGATTACCTATGACTAGATTCAGCTGCTCTGTAGGAGTTGCTAAAAGGGTAGGGAAAGGAAAGAAAAGGTGTGCCGTCGAGAGCTGATCCATAAAGCAAAGGAAAAACAAGGCCGGCGTAGCCCTAAGTGAATGGGGTGCTCTTGGAAGAGGGTGACATCACAAAGTAGTCCCACCTGTGCCCTCAAGTGAGCCAACGAACTGCCGTCACTACTGATATATTGACGTCTTACCTGCTTTTTATGCCCTGATTAGAAACACGATGTGCTGGGAAGGGGACTCCGCTCTGCAGCCCCCCCGGGCCGGAGGAGAGGCGCAATCAACATGCACAGGAGGGGCTTCCCTGGTGGCGCAGTGGTTGAGAGTCCGCCTGCCGATGCAGGGGACGCAGGTTCGTGCCCCGGTCCGGGAAGATCCCACATGCCGCGGAGCGGCTGGGCCCGTGAGCCGTGGCCGCTGAGCCTGTGTGTCCAGAGCTGTGCTCCGCAACGGGAGAGGCCACAACAGTGAGAGGCCCGCATACCGCAAAAAAAAAAAAAAAAAAAAAAAAAGATGCACAGGAGCTGTGATAGCTAACTCCAGAGCCGTGTGGTCGAGCAAATCTTCTGCTAATAAGGTTGCAAGGAAAGGGAGGGCCACCAGCAAGCGAGGGGAAGTGGTCTTTCTGAGCAGCAGACCTAGGCAGGCATCAGAATCGAGAACATTCGTCAAGCTCCACTGCAACAGTGAGGACACGATTTAAAACTACGAGCGAGGGTACGGACTTCCCTGGTGGCGCCGTGGTTGAGAGTCCGCCTGCCAATGCAGGGGACATGGGTTCGAGCCCTGGTCCGGGAAGATCCCACATGCCGTGGAGCAGCTAAGCCCGTGCACCACAACTACTGAAGCCCGTGCGCCTAGAGCCCGTGCTCCGCAGCAAGAGAGGCCACCACGATGAGAAACCTGTGCACGCAACGAACAGTAGCCCCAGCTCGCCGCAACTAGAGAAAGCCCGCACGCAGCAATGAAGACCCAACGCAGCCAAAAATAAAATAATTTAAAAAAAAAAAGCAAAAACTGTGTGAGGGTGAAACAGATCTCCCCACTACAGCGTGGTCTTTCCCAGGATCACCACCTCATCTCCATCCCTCTGGCCTTATAGAAAGGGAAGGAGTAGGAGAGACATCACCGAGTTCAGAAAATTGTTTGTGAATCAGGAACTTTTTGATAGAAACTCCAAGCCTTCCTCTTTCTCTTCCCATTTATAGCTCTTCTCTGGGCAAGCTTATGGCATTTTTTGGAAAGAATGATCTTGATGGCCCAAAGCGTGGCAGAAGGAACAGTGACTTTCTAGATAGATGCGTTCTCATGTTCAAGGCTGCCCATCAGCTTTGGCCCTCCTGTCTTAAAACGAGAAGTTCCTTGAATTTAGTTTTTAAATGAGAGGGCTGATCAAAGTTCCAAACGGTAGGAACTGATGCACATCCTCCTTTTCACTGCACCAAGCAACAATAAATTATGCAGTCCTGTGAAATGGACTGATGCCAGCTATTCAGTGCCAGGCTCATGGACATTTTAGTAGAGAACCTTTTAGTTTGGCCTTGAGGAAGAAGACACAGCTGTTTTAAGCTGGAAAAAAATAAGTAAGGTAGTAAGCTGGATAAAAACACGCATCTGAGTTTCTAACAGAAATGCAAAAGCTGAGAGCAGGCAGGATAAAGGTTGAGTGTCAGGCAAGTAGGCCATCAAGTTCCTCAGGACCCCATGAAGAACAGCAATTTTGGGGGCAACACATATGAGTTGGCAGAATTTGATTGGATATACCTGCCCATTTCTCCCAGGCATGTTGCTGTTACTTTCAATAGATGCACCAGTAAGGTCTTTTGCCCCAAATGTCTTAGAAGCTGAGGCAAAGACAAGAACCATTGTGCTTAACTTGCTCAGAGTTCACGGGAAGTGTCAAACATAATTTAATATGCTAGAGATGTCCACCCTATAGGGCCGAGTAGGATTATTTCAACCCTATAGAGCCAACTAATCTGTCACCCGTAAAGCTCTAGACCAATGGAAAATTTTTGCGGTCTCCATGAAAACCCCAAATTTCTCCATTTGGAATCAGTGCTAGATGAGTTGTTACTTTGCTCACGAAAAGAAATCACTAAGTAAGAGCATGATGAGTGTCTGATAAAATCCATAGGCAATAAAATAAAACACAGTTGCAGAAGTATCTTTGGTAAAACAAGAGGAAACTATTCCCACAAAGAGCCACCTTAAGAGCCCAACAGTAATTACTTGGTGCTTCTGGAAATTTCTTAGTCTGGGATCCTGACAGTTACTCCCGACACGAAGGAGGAATGAAGGGTAGATTAACACTAAGATGGCTCAGACTCAATCCCCAACCCTTGAGTCTAAGCTCCCTGGCACACATCTTAGAAGGTCCCTGCATTTGCCCACCCCCTGACCTCAAGCGATTGACAGGTCTACCCCCGCCCAAAGAAAATCAATAACCATACCCACTTTCTCCATCCCACGCACCACTGGAAGTGGGGAAGAGAGATTCAAAAGCACATTCTGCTTTGTGACTCTGGACACTTCGGGCCCACATGTTGTGTTCCATAACCACTGGGCTGAGGTCAGCTAATACAGACTGTATATCAAGAAAGGATGGCCTGCCTAGGAGAATCCAAAGTGCTCTCTGCAAAGAGTGACTCCAAGCCCCAGGAGATGGCCCACTCTAGTGAGGCAAGGGTTGCCGTAGCAAGGCAGTGAGTTCACAAAAAGCGCTTAAAGCCCAAGGAACCCAGTAAAGCACAACAGGATACGGTTCGGCTTTTCAAACAGGCTTAGCTCAGCTCAAGGATGAAGACGTCAAACTCAGCCCCTCTGGTTCAGGCACCACGGTAAACAAGGATGAACACTGGGTCAATATATCCAAATGGGAGTGGATGAAAGAAACAAAACATTTCAACTGGAAAAACTTCAAAACCAGAGGCCTGAAAGTGTTGGATGGCTTTGTTGTAAGATGGTATCTTTTTTTTTTTTTTCCCCTCCATTTTTAATTTTCTCCCTTCAAGTCGAAACTGTAGCAACAGACCCCGATAGCTCCAGCTTCAGACTTGATACATCGTCAGGAACTCACTCCAAAAGCTCTAACTAGATAACTAATTTAATACACTTTGCTTCAAGGTTTATTCCTTGGCTTGCTTCCCAGATATAAAGCATCTCTGGGCAATTATTATGCAGATGCCACTGAAAGGACTTCAAATGGCTGCTGCTAATTTAACAGGAGATAGGTTGGCATTTACTGGAGACATGAAAAGGAAGGCAAAATGGGCTCAAGGGCGAAAAGCATTTGTTTTTAAAAACAAAATATGGGGAATCACTTTTAAATGTTTTCCTTTGAGTTTCAATACAACCTCTGGCTAGGAAATTGGATACTGAACCTACTTCTTTGCATTTTGTGCGTTCATGAATATTCCCAGAGCACCAAGTGGCAACAGTGGATGAGTTGAAAGGAGGGCCGTGAGTGATGAGCTCAGAGACAGCAGATCTACACGCTGCCCACATGAGACATTTTAACACCCACACTGGGGCCTGAGAGACAAAGAGAAATACCGATGTGGTTCCTCAAACAATAAACCAGCAACGGCAGACCAACTGTTAAAACATCCCTAACAGCAGAATATCCCAAGGATGGGAAGTCCCTAAGGAAATGGAAACAATACCTCTTTGCTTGCCGATGACCCAGTTTCTGAGCGTCTCCTAGTGAGGGTTACGAGCTGTGATCCACTGAAAATACACGTCATACTAGTGGTTTTCTTTTTCAGATCACGCAGCAAAATTCCAGAATCTATGGCGCTCAGCTGAAGTTCTACTCCTTGACTGATTCTTTAGACCTTGGAAGAGAAGGTAGGAGGCCCTCCATCGCCAGATACTGAGTCCAAATACAGAGAACCACCACTCTAACACCTGGCCAGATGTGAAACCAAGTTGATTCATACCCCAAAGTAGTTCATCAGGAATCTGCTTCCGCACCCGCCTGTTGTGGTGACCGGAAGCCACAAAGGCACACTCTTTCTGGTCGACTGGATGCCATTCTTTCTTTATATTTGCACCTCAGGAGGAAAAAAAAAAGGGAGCAGTGGAAGAAGGCATCATGGAACACCCGCAAAAGTCAATTTTAAGAACAAAGCCACAATTAAAAGTTGCATCAAGAAAAACTAGACAGTAGAGGGGAAAATTCCCCAGAAGTCAGCAGGAGGGAAACTGTGCAGAACATGATTTATTATGTACTAACCTACAAAATTCAGAAGGACAGTGGCCAATGAAGGCCCAGAAGGAGACGAACTAAGGACTGAGCTTCAAACTGAGGGCAGGGTTAATACCACAACTGACCAGAGTGGGCTGTATGGAGAAAAGGAAAGCAGCACAAATCTCACCGTCTTTCAGCAGGTGGGCCAAGCTTTGGACTGCAAGGTCCTGGGTGGGCTTAGTTCTGCTCCTGCAGGCCAAAGGCTGGAGATGCTTAGCAGCACAGCGGGGATAACACTTGGGGTGGCTCCTGGCAGGGCCCCTGCCCCCTGAGTGCCAAAGAGCCCCCATACATCAGCTTTCCCAACCGCTTCCTTTATAACCTTTCCATGGCACCCAGCACCTTGACCTTCAGATCCCCGTCAGCACAGGCTTCATATTTAAATAAGAAACAATATCAAGGGCCTGCATGTCTCCTCTCTCTTCCACACTGGTCTGTTATCTTCTCTCAATCAGGCAAGAAGCCTAGCCGCACAGACGGCCTGGCCCAGGGCCTCGGAGGCCACCAGATTAGGGTCCACTGAGCCAACAGGGAAAAGCAGCAAATATCAAGGGTGCAGTCTCCAGCAGGGGAACAGGCTCCAGAGCCCAGAATAAGGAGTGGTTGAGAAAGATACAACACAGAGTCCTCGTTCTTCCCGGGCAATGGCAATCACTGCATTGGAAAGGGAGCATTTCCTCTAGCTGGTCCTGTCTTTAACTCAAGCCTGGGAGGAAAAAAGAGACTACTGAGGGAGAGGGCAAAAAGGGGAAAGGGAAGGAACTGCCCATCAAGCCGCAGGAGCCCTCAAATATAAGAAAAGAGTGTTGTTCTTCTCCTTCAGGAAAGGGCCTTAGCCCTTATCTTTTATATTTTAGGATGAACTCATTTTCTTGCCATCTTTGATTTGGACGTGAGCAATGAGGCTGACAAATTTCAGGGCTGGTTACAAATCTGGCTGCAACTTCACTAGAGATGTGTTCCCTTATGCCTCTGTCCCCCAAATAATCCACCAGGCAACCCTCCCTACTGACCTATTACAATGCAGATCAGTCAAAATGTGGTTCAGAGGAAAAGTACTATATTATTGTGAAAACTGCATTACGATGATTCACAAAAGTTATTCCAAAGGGGGAAAAAATAAATTATCTCCTATAAAATAATACACGATGTTTGTGAACGATCCGGGCGCTCCTGTCTTCAGGGAGCCCGTGACCTGCCTGCTCCGGCCATCCGCGCCCTGCCGGGGGAGCAGATGTTGTCTGGAGGTGCGTCCCCATCTGGAAGGTGGGGCTGGCCGCCTCTTCCAGGAGCTGAAGCCGGGGGTCAAATGAGTCTGGAGTTCTGGAGGAACTGGATGAGGACCTGGTAGACAAACTTGTACTGAGCGATGGTCTGGATCATAAACATCCTCTGCTCCCTGAGGAGCCTCAGCATCATGGGCACTTCCACCTTCTGCAAGAAAAGAGAAGAAGATCCTGAGATGGGGCGGGGCGGGGCGGGGGGGGGGGCTTCCCTTGGTTCCTTCCTCATTCCCTCATCCAGGAAGCATTCACTTGCTGCCCCTGTGCAGGTAGAGGAGAAAGCCAAAGACAGCCCCCTCTAGGTTATCCCAGTCAAAGACCCTAACAGTAACTGGAGAAGCTGGTCGTCGTGTACCGCTGGTGTGGTATTTTAACTGCAGACCAGTCCACTAGAGAAAACACAGAGGCTGGAGTTAACCCCGATTTGGTACTCTTAACCCTACCATGACCCAATGGTAGGATTTAAGCCCTTTCTGGGTCTTCGCTTCTTCATCTGTAAAATAAGGATAATGATGCTTTCCTCCAATGGCAGTGTGGCCTTGGCCAAGTTAGTGACATTTCCTCGGCAGTAACACAGGGTGATAAACAGTACCCTCCTCAGAGGATCAGATGAAGAAATACATGTAAAGCATTTAACACAGTGTCTGGCACATAGTAGGCTCTTAATAAAGACTACTCACTGTCTCATTAATATTAATGAAATAAGAACACTCATGCTCATCCTGCTACCCCACAGGATCGCAGGCATAACCAAGTGAGATAATTTACATGTAAACCTTTAAAACATCAAAGCACAATCTCTGGGCACCAGTCACGCATGTTTGGAGTGAAAGTCTTTAACTAACGATATCTTGAGTATTAAATGAGATTGCCAATGTGTAAATTCTTTGAAGATCTCCAATGGAAAGGAATTAATACGGCGGATCATTGGTGCCACGGTGTCCCCTCACTTGTGTCACTTCCATCCCCCTGGACCAGCCAAGGCAGAAGCACCATGGAGTCAATGTACCATCATGGCCTTGGTATACTTCCCCCTGCTCTGGGAGCCCTTAACCCAGGCAAACGACCACACCCACGAACTCAGCGCGGACTGAGCAAGCATCAGAAATAAAATAATAAGAACTCAGCTGTATGTCTTTTCTTACTTTACTTTCAAGTCATTTCAGCTATTTCCAAACTGTGTGTAGCTACAATACCATACATGCCATCCTGTTTAGTCACGCTTCTCCAAAACTAGCTAAGTAATGCACACCACAGATTTAAAAGGAACAAGTCCCTGGTAATACGCAAAGAGAAAAAGGCATGTGAATCCTTAAACTATTAGTCAAAATACAGAGCCTAGACCATAAGCTTCTGATGGTAACTAGTGGGTCTGTGCCTAAACTCTACTCCAGAGTGACTGACATCATGATACACAACACAGAGCACCTAATAATGAACTTAACATAATGCATGATAAGCATTACTCTGTGTTGGGCACTGAATATAAGGATAGAATAAGGCTGCTCCTACCTCATACCCATCAAAGGCTTTGACAAGAGAGGCAGGGTCACACAGAAGCTAAGAGGTCATCTCCCTGTGCCTCAGTTTCTCTTTGTTAGATGAGGGTACTAACAGAACCTCTCTCGTAGGGTCACTGTGAAGGCTACGAGCTGTAAGGCTCTTGAAATAGTGTTGGCACATGGTAAACACTACATACACGTTAGCTGTGGTTATTATAGTATTTTCATTCTCCTCATCATCACAACCACCACCACCTCCCCCGCCACCATCTCCTTTACCTCGACCATCTCCTCCACTTCCATCTCTGCCATCACCACTATCATTCATGGTCATTACCATCTCCATAGCCTGTAAGACTCAGCCCCTCAGGCTGACTCAAGGACAGTATACTAGGTGATATAGGGCAGTTTGGAGACAAGACAAAGTTCCCCCTGGTCCTCAATGAAAGAATCCTTCAGCTTGCCTTGAAGATGCACTTCCACAGGCTCTGCTGCCCACCGTCCCTAACCCAAGGAATCCGGAGGCAGCTGGCGCTTGCTCCATCTTGCTTAGAAGACGTCCCTCCCACCCCCCTACTCTACGAAGGAGGGATAACCAATTCAGAAAAGCAGCAAGATCAAGACATCTTGCTCTTTGGCTAGTGAGAACCTGACCTTTTGTAATTTAACTAATCTGGGACAGGTGGTCAAGAGAGAGTATCACAAACCATGAAACTGGTGCGTTTTGAAAACAAATGTATGGGCATTAAAATGTCATAGCTAACATTCAGTGACCAAAAGCAACAGGGCACAAAGAAGCTTCTCAGGGCAGCCCAGGAGAATCCCCTCGCAGCGGCCCGACTTCACGGTTAAGCATCTTTGCTCCAGGAAAAAGAAAAGGCATTTCACTGACAAAATTAAAACTCTATGGATTATAGACTAAAACATAAAGTATCCTAAATCCAGAAGCCATGGAAAGAAGATGGGAAAGTTTAGACAGGAGAAAAATGGGACAACCAATTTTATATTGATTTAGCAAAATCTTTTGTTTAAAAAACAAAGAAACATGGTCGCACTCCTCTTCTAAAATAAGGGTTTGACTTTTACTAGCCAGGTCTGAAGCAGAACAAGTAGAGACCTCTTTTCTTCCTAGCCGGCTACCAATAGCAATTATGGGAAATGGGACAGATAAGGCTGGCTACATGTGCTAGGGGAAGGGAAGTGAAAACTATGAGTCATCTTGCTATCTTTGAATATCAATGGGAACAGAAGTCCTTTTTGGACTGACCACATTCCAGTTAATGTTCTGGCATGCAACTGGGCACTGAGGAAATCTGCTATGTCTGGATACACCATAGAGAATTTACTCACCCTGAGCCCTCACCAAGTCCCCTCAAGGCCCTGGTGGCTGAACCCCTTACTCTGTACCACGCTGGCTCTGACATCTGTTATGTTCCACTGGGCCAGTGACATCTGGTGATCGATGAGCCTTCATGTCATCATGTTACTGAGGCTCAGCCTTTGATGGGTCTCCAAAGAGCTCTCAGAACACAGCGATCCTTCATGTCAGACCAGACTGACAAAACAGCTTCTCAAGTTGAAAAGGAGGAAGGGGGAACAGAGGAAGAGCACATGGGGAATGCAGAAAAGAAGGGGAATCTGGCGAAGAAAGTGACATGAGGAAAAGATCTCTAAGTGGGGAGGGGTTGATGCAGCCCTTCTTCCTCCCCAGGAGCCCACTGGTGCTGCCAGCGGAGCTCGGATATGCTTGAGCCACACGTACCCAGAATCCACTGCATCTTAGTCTGTCTTCCCAGCAGTGAGCGGATCTGGGACTCAGTGGCGAGCTATTCACTCTACTAGAAACTCCTAGAGACTTCTAGTAGTGACAGAGAAGCAGACAATCAGGAAATCTCATGCGAGACAAAACGATAAAAACTCACAGAAGATGACGAGATTTCTGTTATGTAGACTCAAGTGATTCCATGATGGGCATTTTGTTCCCCAATAGAATGTTTGTTTGTTTGAACAATAGGCCACATGTGATATAACTCCTCTTCTGCTTTTTAGCAGCACAAGCATTCATATGTACAGACTGAAAGTTTCCAAAATTAACCTTTCATAGGCAGGGAACTTAAAAATCCTTTGAACATATTTAAACTTGGCATTTATCGTTTTCCGAGAAGTTTGAATATAACAAACTCCATGGGGCAATATTTAATCTGATCTTCAAACCATTGAGTAAATACATATATTGTTATATAAATTCCTTCACAGAACATGCATTATAACATCTCCTGATTTTAAAACTATCACACCACTTCAAAAGTTTCCTTTGATTCTCCAAGCTGTACAACTTGTAAATTGAACAAGAATCAAATGACACTTGGCATTTGGAGGCAGAGTGAAGACAGGAAATAACTCAGGGCCAGGAGGTGAGAGACCTCACTTCAAACCTTGGCACCACTGCTTAAGGGCCACCTGGCACTGGACAAGCCACTAGATTGTTTCTGGACCTCAGCATCCTCATCTGTAAAACAGGAACGGGACGTGTGCTGCTAGCGGTGATTAAAGAACCTAAGAAAAAAAAAGTGAAAGCCATCTAAAACCCCTAAAGCCCCCTGTGAGAATAGAAGGCAGAAGAATTGTTCTTTCGCCTTTGATTGCCATTTGTCTCATCTCTACAAAATCAAAAGCCCCTCGGTGTAACTCCCTGACCTACAGCAAGAAGGGAATGCCACACACCGTGTGGGCACAAATTCAGCCGCAGCCCGCGCTATGGGAGAAAAGCTGGGCCTCCAGCCTCAGCAGAGGCAGGCCACGTCTGTGCCCTCGGATTATCTGCCCGGCTCTGCTACACATCACTGCCAGTCTAGACAAGAGCAAAGAGTCCCCTCAATAAGACTCCGCACTAAAGAATGAAAAACGTGTTTAAAGTACACACATTTTCACGTAGGAGTTAAGCCAGAACACATCCCAGAAATGCAAGACGCATCTATACTATATGCGACCCCATAACCCACTGTGGAAAATTACCCACAATAAAACCAGACCTTCTACGAAACACTGCAGACTTCTGAGAGTTGATGCCAGCGAAGATCAGATTTTCTAAATGTTGCCTCTCTCACAGTTTCAACTCTTTTTCTATATTATCGGGGTCTCTACACAGAGCAGTGAAAGGCGAAAGATCAGGAAGGTTGTAAATGTCAGAGTCCAACTAGGAATCATGGGTCTGGAATACTCTTGTCAGGACAGAGGACATTAAACAGTGGAAATAGAAGGGCACAGGTGAAGGTTTGGCCATGGTGTAGATTGGTCCCCAAGGTGGAGGATTCAGAAGCCCAGAATGACTTACTTCATTATGCTCCAGGCAGTAGATCATCAGCTCAGAAAGGATGACCACGCCAGTCCTTCCCACCCCAGCACTGCAGTGGACCACTATCGGGGGGTGCTGGTTCTTGGTGCTTTCCAACATGCTGTTGGTATGGCGACGGACCGACTGGATCTCCTCCAAGTAGGCTGCAAGACAACATGCAAATCTTGTCACTGATGTCCTGCATCACTTTGCATACAAGTGAGGGGAAAAAAAACTGACTGTGAATTTTTTTTTTAAGTGACAATAATTTACACTACTTACAAGACACTAATTATTTGGCTGGTACCCACTCTACAGTCCTGGATCCAGAAAGGACCAGCTGGGAGTCAATTAGTCCACGGGAGAATTTGTTCTTCAAATTAAATAGTTCTTTTTAAAAAATTAAATTCTGTCTTCCCCTCTGCAAATCCCAAAGTCCCCCAAGCAGATGATTCTCGACATTACTTACAGCAATTCCTACTATTAACAGACTGGGATCAGACACCAGCTAGGTCCCCTTGAAATGCCCGCCTGTCAGAGCCAATTTCTGGTGGGAAGAGCGTCCATCTGTCCTCTCTTCCTTCCCCTCACTGAATGAGGGAATGTCAGCTGAGGCTTGACTCCATTTTTAGATTATAAAATAGACTTTGGGGAGCCTGGTTTTCAGCTTGGATCCCATGTGGTTATGTGAGTAGCTCAAGATAACCCCCCTTTCCTGGAGGCAACATGTGGGTAGGGTGTGTGCCACATGCCCCGTCAACATCTGCTTAGCCCCACAGGGCTGTGCAGGAGACTGTTCACTACTCCAACTGGGCACAAACTGAAAATTGCTCAACCCAAGCCTTAAGGACTATTTTTTTTAATGGTCATGAAAAAAAGGAAAAGTGTATAAATGTAATCCCCAAACAATCCAAGAACCGGAAAAAGTCAATTAGTAACTGAGATTTTATAGTAGCTAGTTCAGGGGAGAAGCAGATTTGAAGGTTCCTGATACTCAGAAAATCTCATCCCAGTGCAGCAGTGTAAAACCAAATGAGGAGAAAAACTCAAACTGCTGAAGAGAAAACAGCATTCAAACCATTCTCATAATATTTTATAATTAATTAATTTATTTATTTATGTTTGGCTGTGTTGGGTCTTCGTTGCTGTGCGCGGGCTTTCTCTAGTTGCCGCGAGAGGGGGCTACTCTTTGTTGTGGTGCGCAGGCTTCTCACCGCGGTGGCTTCTCTTCCTTGCGGTGCACGGGCTCTAGGCGTGCGGGCTCAGTAGTTGTGGCTCACGGGCTTAGTTGCTCTGAGGCATGTGGGATCTTCCCCGACCAGGGCTCGAATCAAGGTCCCCTGCATTGGCAGGTGGATTCTTAACCACTGCGCCACCAGGGAAGTCCCCATTCTCATAATTTAAAAGCACCTGTTTACACGCAATGACTAGGAACTCCAATTTCTTTTATAACCTTATTTAATTAGTAATCTGAAATAGTTTACCCAAATAAACGTTTACTACCATCACCATCACCACCACTAATAATGTAAAATGAGATAGAACAAAACAAAAGAGGGAAGGCAATCTGAGGTGACTAGATAAGATAGTTGCTATTGGTACCAACATGAGCTAAATACTGAGCATGGAATTCCTTTCACAATTTTTTTTTCCAAAGGGGAAAAGACACTAGGCAATAACATTTTCTGACGGCAGGCAATGTTCACATACAAGAGACTAGGTTTTTCTTGTGCTAAATTTAAGGAGAGAAGTAAAAGGAATATTGATCAATAAAGCTGATGCCACCGTCAAGGGGAATTTCATGAAACACAGAGAAATTAGATTTAAGCAGATTCTTTCTCCTGCAATCATATTAATAAAGTTCCTTAAGGTGTAACTCAGTGAAGCCCTCTGGAAGACAGTTTGACCCAGTTCCTCTGCATCCAAGTAATCTCATTTAAACACAAACAAAAATCTCCTAAAATTCTTAAAAACCTAAAGAACCAACATTTCTAAGACCCTGCTCAGCACACTTGTCCTGAGTTTCTTAGAAAGGTAAATTAATAAACACTGTTTAAAAATATTCTCTATATTTTTCAGTAATTTAGACGGGCTGTCCTTAAATTGGTTCTGATTTAAAAGATTTGATTGTAATTTTAACCATCTCATAAAACCTTTTATCAGATCTGTTAGCCAGTCATCAAACGGATCTACCTTTATTGTTTCCATTTTCTGAGTCTTGCTTCTAATAAAGCAATTAGCAAAACAGTACCAGAAAGGAAGAAAAAGAACACTGTTATGAGGAAAGAAAGCTCTGCAGAGGTCACTGTGCTCATTAATATTTTGAGCTGCAGGTAACTGTGACCTCAGGCCAGCCACCAACCTGCTCTAGGTATCATTCTAGATCCTTTGATTCCAATCATCTTTCTTACTCTCAGTGTCCGACTCCTTAAGAACCATCATCACTTGAATGAAAAATGAAATAGCTGCATTGATAAATAAGTGTGCATCAGAATCTTTCTGTTGGAACTTGTGAAATGGTACTTCAGGTACTTGAAAACCTATTCTCTCTTCTCTCCCCCACCCCTCCTACTCTAAATGAATATCAAAATAAAAATCAAGGTTTTGACATTCTCCAACCTCCCTTTGTTGTGGCCATAGGTCTTCTGCCAGCTGGTGAGTCAACAACATAGCAGGTGTAGTAAATCTGCAAGGCACCCTCAGGCCTCCTTCCTAGCTGGGTGAGGAAAGAGTAGGGTTTCCCGCAAGTGCAGGATGTTTAGGCAAGTCTGTAGAAGGGAAGGAGGCTGCTGCAGCCATCACCAAAAGCACCAGATCTCACCTCCGGACAGTGATCACCGGCCTGTCTTCGTCATGAGACCGCAAGAGCCTTTAAAACAAAGACTGCTTCATTTCTGCGTTCTAAGAGCCCAATTCAGTGCCTGGCACTGGTGGACACACACCCAGTTTTTGGCCTTACAAATAAAGTACTGCATACAATCTGGATGAATTAGTTTCTAAGATAACCATAGCTTGAAAACTACACATAAATTAATGAATCCAAAAATGATAGTTTCAAATACTACAAGTTGATTTCAATAATTCTTAGTATGTTTAATCGTAGGTATGAGAAACTACTAATTGGGATTGACTGCTGTAGGAAATACAGGGCTTCCGAGATACAAATTTTCATGAGAAACTTTTGAAGTTGTTTTTTTCTATATTTTATTGCTTTGTGTTTCTTTTTTTTTGGTTGTGGTAAAATATACATAGCATGAAATTTACCATTTTAATCACTGTAGTGTGCATTGCATTAAGTGTACAGTGGCATTAAGTATATTCACAGTGTTGTGCAAGCATTACCACTATCCACTTCTAGAAATTTTTCATTGTCCCAAACAGAAACTTTCTGTCCATCAAACAGGAGCTTCCTATTCCCCTTCCCCCTTGCCCCTGGTAACCTCTATTATACTTTCTATCTCTATGAAGTTGCCTATTTTGGATAACTCATGTAAGTGGAATCACACAACATTTGTCTTTTTGTGTCTGGTTTATTTTATTTAGCATAATGTTTTCAAGGTTCAGACACGGGACGTGTACCAGAATACTAAAGGTCTAAATCAAGGTAGAACCAATTAGTTTACCACATTAGCTCATCTGCATAAATGGTAAAGAGAATATGATAAATGCCATGTATTAGTCTTCTCTGTTCTACACATACTACTGAAGTATTATATACTGAATGTTGTTAATACTTTTGCCACTTAAGAGAAAGTAGACTTTCTTTCCATTTCACCTCCAACTGATAAGACCATTATTACTGTTGGTAAAACCCCGACAGGGAAGAAGAGACTTACACAAAAATCCTTGAACATCCTCTGGGCAGCCGTGATCTGGCCAATCAGTATATTGCAAATGCCACACTGTCCTTTCCTGCCCGGACAAAAGGTGCTTGACCTTCAAGCCTGTGGTTGCATAGCAACCGGAATCTGTTCGGAACTTTGTGGTGACCTTGAACTTGCCATAGGTGGCTGAGCTGTGCTTGGAACCCAGTTTGGGCCAATATCGGTGGCTCTTGGTTCGTCCGCCTTCCTGAATCAGACACAGAAGCAAAATTGGACATGAGTCAGGGGAAGCTCTTATCCTCTTAATCTTAAAATCTAAGGACAGCGGAAAACTTGAATGGCTTCTAAGTCACTGACTCAGTAGCATCATTCAGTGTCTATCCCAGAGTAGATACCCATATATTTTAGCTAACACCAATAATAAGATTTACCACACAGTTATATCAATGGTAAAATTTGAAGGTTCACAACTGGGCTGCAGTTGAATGTTAGAGAGAAGGGCCAGGGTGAAGACCAGAGGCGGGAACAAGCTAGGTGTGTTCAAGAAACAGAAAGGTCTTCAGTGTGGACGGCAGAGAGGAGGTTAGGCCTCCTGGTCCACGGTAGGGCGTTTGGATTTCACCCCACGGTCAGTGGGAAGCCATCCAAAGGTGATGAAGTGACCTTAAGCAGAAGAGCGACAGATCCCAGTAATCGTTCTAGGTCACGCTTCTCACGTCGGATGCTCGGCCCTGGGCTCTCTCTGTTACACCCCACCGGCCACTGACACTGTCTTTACCATCTAGTGTCAATCTCACGTTTTTTTCAGCCTGACCCATCTGTTTTAGTTCCATTGACAACTGAAGCAGAGGAAAACTGGCGTTACCCCTCTTCTCTCTCCCTTAATTTTATAATCTTTTCTGGGGGTATGCATTCTCAACCATTTACAAAATGGGGTCTATTTTAAAGTTTTGCACAGTTTTGATATCATAGGAGTGGGAGCGGGGGTGGAAGAGATGGCAGCTTAGAAGGGGACCCAGCAGAAGCGGGTGGTGCGAGAGGAGAAATGCCCAGCGCACGGAGCTGGGGGAACGAGTGGCAAGTGAAGGCTGGCCTGCTCACAAAGCAATACAGCTTTGGGTGACACAAGTAATCTTGCCCTGGTTCTTTGGGTTGAATTGAGTCTTCTTAAATTTGAAGCACACCTGCCTCTTTTATTTAACCATCCTGTGAAAGGAGGTTTATCTGAGGCCTTTAATTTATATAACTGCTGAGTACCTACATCAATTACAGATTTCAAAAGACTGTAAGTCTCTGGCTGCCTCACAGATCACTGGATTTTGTTCCTAAGACTGGTCCCTTCTTGTCACTCAGGTGTTAGCTCAAATGCAACCTCCTCAGAGGGCCCCGGGCTGCAGTCTAATCTAAGGTAGCCCCCCAGTCACCCTCCATTCCATTACTGGTTTCATTTTTTTTCCATGGCACTTAGCACTATCCGAGCTGACTTTGTTCACGTTTTACTGTAAATCCCACTGGGATGTAAGCTCCCTGGGGACAAGGGTCATGCCTGTTGTGTTTACCCTGGGGTCAGCACAGATGCTAAGTACACTGTTTTAAGTTGAATGAATCCCTCCCAAGGATGTAATTCGATAAAGTTATAAAACTAGAGATTTTCAGGAACATTTACTCTTTGTGGGAAGGTGGGACAGAAGGTCAGCCTAGAGAAGTACAACTGGCCTGAAAGAGACCAAAGTCTTTCAGCACTACCTTCTAATGGGCTGTTCTGGAAAGCATCTGCTCAGAAGAGTTAAGGAAGGGAACATGACTTTTTTTGTTTCCAGTTCTTTCTGTTCCCCGTCCTTTTAAAGTTGTTAGGAAAGGGATATGCAATACCATACATACGGTAAAAAACAAACAAACAAACGAACAGAAAACTCTTGTTCCTTAAATGACTTCAAAACATAAGTTAAAATTTAATGAAAGGAACAAAAGGAAGTGGTTAAAATAAAATTAAAATAAAAACTCGAGACTGTGACAAGAGAAGAAACCCAAAACGTCCTCCCCCAAAGACAGTAAGCTCCAAGCGAACTGCTAGACGGAACGGGGGTATATGCCAGTTTTTGGAACACCACGTAGACTTCTCTAGTTACAAGGGAAAAGCTATGTTTGACTTGGCAAAGGAAGAAAAAGATTTTTTTTTCTCTCCCCAAAGAAAGAGGCCTCTACAGGAACAACAGCTCTGGTCTCTTTTCAGCTGATAAGCAGGAGGGCATGGGAGCCGGCCACGCCCGGGGTTGGGAATATATGCCGATTTACCCAGAGCAGCCCCAAAGTTCTCAAACTCCAGCGGAAAGATCATTGCTTTGCTTGGCACACAGAAGTGAGCTGGCTGAACTGAAGTTTGGTTCTTTTTTGATTGTTTAATTTTAGTTCATGGTGATCCAAGGAAAAGAGTTAAGAGCTGGATAAAAATGGGGCATAACAATAAATTATCTTTGGAAAACAAAACAAACCTACATGCAAGTAAGGAGAGGAAAGAGATGCACGTCAGAGAGAGAAGGATTTGCAGAGAAACGGTGCTGCCGGAAGGAGGATGAGGCAGCAAGGGCGTAGACACAAAGCCCATCTTCTGCCCCCCGCCCCCGCCGGGACAGATGGCTGTACGGCCATTCCCCCTTACCTCCTCTGCGGTGACCATGGCGATCACATTCGCTCCCTGCTCCCACACCATCTGCCAGAAGTCATGGCACGTGTGCGGCAGAGGCCCCTGAGTGGCGATGTAGTGCCATTCTGCCCCACCAACCACCACCTGGAAACCAAGGCAAGCATTAGTGAATAAACCCCAAATCCAGGACAGAGTCACATGCTGACCACGGGTCCTTTTGTAGCCACCTGCAAACCCTGAATAATATTTTTAGGCCAAATGCGTTAGTGCTATCATCAAAAGCCCTGACACCATGGATGGCTAGTGACATCCATGCTCACATGAAAATACTTTTTGCCACTCAAGCTTATTACAATATACCTCATCATTTTTGGTCTACAACCCACAGTAATTATGTACAAACCAGTGCATATTAAAAACATATATATAATATATATATATATATATGCCCACATATACAATATTACATGAATATATGTATATAACCTAACAACTTGTTACAGAAATAATATAGTTATGTTTCCAATGTGCAATGTACTGGTAATTGCCATTCTCTTCTCCTTTTTCTAGTCTATTCCATTAAAAAACAAAAGAAAACAAAACAAAAAAACCCCAAACTGCTCCCGACTACTAAATTGATTTCCTATACCACTACCATATTGCAGTCCACAGTCTGAGACACAGTACTCCATGACATCCTTTTAAATAATAGAAAAATCTACCATGGAATAACACCCCTTTGGGAGCAATGTCTTTCTACCACTGCCCTGGTTATGAAGTGTATCCTAAACCTCTACTGTACCCGCTACTCTGTACCACATACAGTAGAGGTATCGTGAATGTACTTAAGCCAACAGTACATGATATTTTATCATCACCTTCCCCTCGTACAATACCACAGCATCCAAC
This sequence comes from Grampus griseus, assembly GCF_964374135.1. NCBI lineage: Eukaryota > Metazoa > Chordata > Mammalia > Artiodactyla > Delphinidae > Grampus > Grampus griseus. The sequence goes on along the minus strand of NC_139017.1, from coordinate 39,789,256 downwards.
TGAACTTTGGAGTCATGAGATGATTTTGGATAATAAAATCATTACCCCACACAGCTCAGGGTGATCTTGGGAGGATAATTCTGCAGCTATAAATATTAGCAGCAGAGACACATCAATAAAAAGTCATGCCTCAAGTGTGAAAGCTCGTGCCATCCGGGTGAAATGGTGGCCTTTGGAGGGGTTCTTTCTGGGTTTGCCTCCATTCCTGTGCCTTGATACTGCCAAGTCAGGCTCCCTTACTCATTCACCAGTGGGGAGCTCAAGATGGTGCTAGGGGCAAAGAAGTGATCACTTTTTGAAACTTTTTCTCTCATTTATTTTATGAAACTATACACTAACTTGATTCAAACAAAAACAATGTCAGTTATTGTCTCGTTACACAAGGCATGTTTAGGTCAAAGCTGGCAAGCAAAATCCATTTTCCGAGTACTGGTGGGAGATAACACTCACACATTTGCTGGCCGGCTGGCTAGGAGTTTGGCTTATCTGTGGAACTGTGATTTTAAACATTAGCCTCTCTGGCACCCTACAATATAGGAGCCATAAATACTTCCAGAGTATGCTGCTGCCTGGGGCCTTTCAGCGTATTCCCAAGTATTGACAGGAGGGTATTAAAAACTGCATTAAAAACACAACCACCAAAGCTACTGAGGTAGATTTCACAGATGTGATTCCACGTCTGGAGCAAATAAATCTCTGTTCTGCGTTCACGGCTGCTTGGAACCCAGGGAGAAAACATTGGCAAGACATATAACTCTACTCCAAAATCACAAGGACAAGTTCTTGCAAGCTCTCTGGGTCTGTTAAACACACCCATGTCTAACCCGGATCCACAAGATGAAATGTGGGCCTCAGAGAATATGGAGGAAGGGATGGAAGGGATGTTAAGAACACCCACTGGGCACAGCGCATGCAGACTGACAGCTTTTTCCAGAGAGCAGATGGAAAATGGGGGAGGCGTTCTGGCCAAAAGAAGAAGATAGTATATTGCAGCTGTGGAAGATTTTCTCAGACAGTCTAGCAAGATGCAGCCGTGTGATCTGCATCTTTGCATGCATTATTTTGGTCATTGTTTCGTTCTCTAAACTAAGCCCATGAAATTCACCACCGTCAGTTTCCTTCAGAGTTTCCTGGGGCTCAGTTTTTACTGTTTCATTGTTTTGAGAGTTCTCACTCTGAAAAATAAGAGTAGAATACACAATAGGATCCATGAGGGTTGACGCCATCCTATTTCCTTGGACAGGACTTTCTGACACTTAAAAAATATATGTGGTTATCTATGCTGGGTGAACAAAAACACTACACCCAACCATGGTACACTTCCCATATTCTGTATCAAAACCATTAGAACTGATACATAGGCCAGACATCTGGCTGTATTTTAAAGGCTCAGAGGAACCTACCTATAATTTGGCTACGGTTGAAAAGTCCAATGAAGAAAGGAAATAATGCCAGACACAGATTTTCTAAGGTTATTGATCACAGCAGACTAGGAATCTGAACCTTGTATTGTTTTGAAAAACGTCCTGTAACAACTGTTAACAATTATACTAATACAATTCCCATTGGTACACAGATAATTCCCCTACTTCAGAGGTCAGAGCAAATGGTGACATTCTAAACAAATGTGTTCTGTCATTAGGAGCCCTGAGGAAGGTAAGCTATTTAGGAAACACTTCACTGCATGCACACATGTATCCATACCTCTAAATTCTAACTGAAGTAAAGCTAAGCTGACCAATTTTAAAGTCTATGAAATACTGAGATATGAAGATTTGGAGTGTTTGAAATGGTAACAAACATTTAATGACCCAAATGCACTGAATAATGTGGCACATTTTGCAAGATTCATTATCAACCACACCGTTATGGCTTATGTTGAAATTAGCCCACTCTTCTAAACATCATGCAAATTTGGGACTTCAGCTCTAAAATGCCTAACCAGTAGTACTACAAGGGAGAAACAGTACGTTTCTGTTGCTCTTGAACATCATAACTCCAGTGACAGAAACATAATGCCTGTGATTTCCAAATTCTCTGTCATCTGCCACTTACACACCGAAAGGGCTAATCCTCAGCTTCACCTGTGAGTTCTCGGGAGAGTTACAACACACAGAGAGAAGAAAAAGTTAAACCCTCTGTAATGAGCAAGCTTCAGAAATAGCTGACCTGAGGTTTTTTTTCCCTGAGGCCGCTGGGCTTCCTTCTCTCTGTGCAGTGATAGGCATGGCCTTCCAGTTGACTAAGAAAAGCACAGGAGTTCAAAAACACTCCCTTGGGGTTTGGGGACAAGCCAGGATGCACAGTGGCAGCCCGTATGTGTTCTCCTCCCTGCCCTTTTACCGTTAACCCGGCAATCTTCAGCCAGCCTTCCCAACACGCCCCTCTCCACCCCCCACTTCTTACCTTGATGTGGGAGGCGTTAATGTAGCCTGTGTTGTTTTCTTTGGTCGGTATGAGCTCTACGCGGTTCTCCTCGTAGGGGACGACCTCCCGGATACGGCTGCGCTCAGCATTTTCTGGCAGAGCTGCTGTGCTGAAAACGCCATTTGCCTTTTTCTTTGGAATCTGCTCATATTCTGTGAATACCATTCCCTCTTCGAGCTTCTTCTTCAGGGTTCTGAACTGCAACAGAAATTGATCTCCAGCTCTCTGAATTATCTTATCCAAACACTCCAACCAAACCACCACATTTCTTCAAATATTTACAGTGACAGTGTTAATAAGTAGTTTCAAGATGGACAACTAATATTTGATTATTTGGTCTCATTACCGACCATATTGCTCGTGTCTCTTGTCCAATAACCAATTTCCTTCTCACTCATACCTTAAACAGAACGAATCTGCCAGACCAGGCAAGGGTTGAAATTCAAAATTAGTATTTTCGTTATTATCACCTCTGTTTAAAGTTCTAGTGATAAGGAGATCGTTCATCTTAATTACCCAGACGTCCTTCCCTCCACTTACACAGCTGTTCTTAGCTAAATTTTAAGATGATACTGGTCTACAGTCCTCTAGTCGTGAGGATTAGACGCCCCATCTTTTATTTTTCCCACGGTCAAGCTACTAATAACAAAACATGGTATTAATTAGATTAAATGATCCCTTTAAAGACCCTTCTGGCTCTAAGAGCATGCTAATACTTCATACATGCTGGCAAAACCTAAACCCTAATCTTATTGTAATGCACTCTATTACATTTACATGACCTGTTTCTTAACCTGACAGCAATTTCAGGAACTAAAAGAACGCGTTTCTTCACCTCTGAAACACTACCACGCAACTTCTGGTTACTTTTCCCACAATGCATTACCCTAACAATGATAAACCAGCCATATGTTATAGCCAAACAAGGGGCCAGTGTATTAAAGAATTCTATAAATGTGTGGGTCAAAGAATCACTCCCTAGTAAAGGGTATTTGTTCACACAAATCACAGAAATTGAGAGCTACAGCAACCGCTTAACTTCTTCATTTTGCAAAAAAAATAAAGACACAGGCCCAGAGACACTGAATGACTTGACCATGGCCACACAGCTAGGTAAGGGCTGGTGTCTTTAGGGGTCGCCATGGCACCAACCTGACAAAGAAACATGAGATGTTGAAAAGGATCAATTTAATACAGCACAGACCAGGTCTTGCTAAGCTTCAAATTGAAGAATGAATTCGTCAAACACGCCTTCGTGCTGGCATGTCTGGGCGAGGAGAGAGCGTTGGAATCCTAAGACCACAGAGAATGAGTCACATGTTTGACAAGCCCAGCGCTTACCCTCTCATCCATGGGAACTCGGGTGGCATCAACGCGACTTTCTTCCCGCCCCGAGCCCCGAGCAACCGAGAGTCCGTTCAAGGCTGCCAACATCAGTGGCCTCTTCTGTGCCTCCAGGCCTGCCATCTTCTGCTTCTCTAGATTCTTGCGGCAAGAAAAGGCATGTTCTCATTGTTTGTAATACCAGGAGAATGCTGGAATGTGTTTTAATCTCCCCAAATCTGTAACTCCCCAGCCAAGGAATGCAGACAGTCACCATTAGCAGGGCAAATTCAAACAGTCTTCCCATTATTCCCACTGTGCTGGAGGAAGCTGGTTCCTCCAGGCCTCCTGACCTTTTATTTAAAATAGAGGAATGAACGAACAAACAAACAAGAGCAAAGACTCCACACAAATACACCCTGCCTCGGGGCTCACCAGAAAACAGTGTACACCAGACACTTTAGGAAGATAAGGGCTGAAGGAAGACAGGACAAGGAAAAGAGAAACAGAGATTCATGAATAATCAAACTTAATCACAATGATAGACCTTTTGTACAGATTAAACAGTAAAAACCTTATAAAAACTGTTTGTTGCATTCTTAAGAGGTTGGATACATACATAAATGGACAAAAACCTTCCCAAGTTTCCATTCAGAGGGGCTCAAGCCTTGAGGGTGTTAATCCTGTATTGACTCTCTCTGGTCCCCGGGATATCATCCCCAAAATGAGAGCTGCTGTGGTTCTAGCAAAGTCACTAATACCACAGCCTGGGGCCACCCGAGATGACCTACCCAGCAGCACCCTTCATGCTTCATCCAGAAGACCCACAGGAATGGACACCATGGCTCCCAGGGACCATGGTGGAGCAGCGGTGGATGTGACGGAGCCACAGGAGAACACGGATCTAGGGGCCCAGCAGAGCACTTAGCGGAAGGTTCGGTTGTTGACACCTGGCGCTTGTTTGTGGCTTTGCAACTCCTCTCTATCTCACCTGCACAGACACTGAAACTGGATCAGTCGGGGCTCCTGTTACCTGGTCTACGGCTGTGCTTCCTCACGCCCTCTAAACTGATGGAGGTACCAACAAACCTCCATTTGCTCATTTCAGGCAAGACAACGGGAGCATTTCCCACCAAATAATCTTGTCTTAGAAGACAAAAGCACAGAGAGACTTCATAAAGCATAGAAACAGATGAGTTTTACAGAGTTTATGATTTTGAGCCACACGAAAGGGAAACCAATTTGCAGGTTCCTTTGGTTGCCACAGATGAAGGAGTCATCTTATTCCTGTTTTCTTGTTTCAAACCTTTAGGTATTTCTTTTCTTAGTCTGTCATTTAGAAATCTACTCCCCAGAGAAGTATCTTGATGGAGCCGTGGTGCAGATTATTCTAATTGTGGGTGTAAGGGGACGGCATTACACCCCTACATGCATGCCCTCAATGCCACCTACAGTCAGAATGGAGCCTTGGGAACTATATCCAATATCCTGGGATAAACCATAATGAAAAAGAATATAAACGCATATAAATATATCCGAGACACTTTGCTGTACAGCAGAAATTAAGCACAACATTGTAAATTAACTATACTTCAATAAAGTTAAAAAAAAAAGAATGGAGCCCTGGCCTTTATGAGTGATTCTGTCAGTAAGATGCTTGGTCCAGTGACAGGGCTGACCCATTAGACAAACAAAAGGAGCATCTCAGAGGAAGATTAACTGTGAGAAAGTGAGAAAGGTCCCAAAGGTATAATATTCTTAAGAATGGCCCTGGTTTCTCAACCCCAGACAGATTTTGAAAGTTTTGGATTTAAATGTGGTGGTGTGTGGGGGGGGTGGGGGGGAGGTGTTAGTTTACTTGCTTATTAGTTTGTTTTTGTAAGGGAGAATTTTCCCCCCATTATCTCTTTTAGTTGAGAATGTTTTACTCCTCCACAAAGTTTTAAGAGAGCAAAGTTTTTTTAAATAAATGGTCCTGAGGTCTTCCCAACAGTCCTTCTGCTTCCTTCCCACCATAAGGTAACCCCAACTGGGCCCCAAAGCCCAAAGAAACCTATTTGTCTTTCTTGGGAAAGGATTACTACTTACCTAATGAAAACTGAAACCCCAGGGATAACCTATTTCTCTTAGCTCCTCCTTACTTATCCTATCATCTTATTACAAGAGATCAAAAATAATTAATTCAAAGATCTGATTTGGCCTTTTCTCTTCCCAGTACCTGATTTGGGGTTAGGTGACTAAAGACAGTGAAATGTCTTCCAGGCAGCAGTAGGAGCCAGGAGAAGCTATCAAGACAACAGGCCTGAACTATATCCATCAAATGGATAAGCACCTCCAGAACTGGAGGGAGAGACTTGCCTGCAGGGCAAATTCTCCCCATAGCTGTCTCCCTCCAGTTCCTATTTGGTTACATTTTCTCATTTTCTTATCCTAGGGAGGCCCTGACAGCCTCCTCTTCTTAGCCATGCCTAACAAGCCAGGCAAAGGCTACCCATGGTGGGGGAGGGACACAGTCATCTGGGATGTGGGGAGGTCATTGGGGTGAGTTTCTTCACAAAGACAATAGAGACCCATCCCAAGCATCAGCGCCAGTGGTGGTCACCACCTTGCCTGGCTCACTGAAGACCCTCCAAGTCCTACTCTGAGGTTGGGACACCAGCCAAGGGCGGCAGCCCTTGAGCTCACAAGTGTGTAGGATTTGGGGAAAAAATCAGAGAAGGGACTTCCCTGGAGGTCCAGTGGTTAAGACTCCGTGCTTCCAATGCATGGGACCAGGATCTTAGCTGCTGGTCGAGGAACTAAGAACCCACATGCTATGAGGCATAGCCAAGACATAAACAGTTTTTAAAATTAAAAGAAAGAAAGAAGAAGAAGGTACACATTTAAAAAAAAAAAAATCAGGGAAAATGACATAGGGCTGGGGTAATGATGTTCCTGAACTAGTTAAGGGGTAAAATTGGCTATTCGCTCTTACCCAATGGATGGGATGGGAGGACACGTGGAAACAGTGGGAAAGGCCCTTGCTCCTTTGTGATAATGCCTGAAGCACTATGTAGGGAACCAGTGCCGTGAATTTGGCTACAGGCTTTTGTTTAATACAGGTAACAAGAGAAGAGAACGAAGACGACCTAAGTGAGGCTAGGGGACCACGTAGGCAGCAGCTGAATGCTTAGACGGATGGGTTCTTGATACCGAGTTGTGTTATAGGGGTGTGAGGCCAAGAAGTGCTGAAAATCCCTTTCTACCAGTGCTTACTTTTCCCAAACTCAGAAAGCTCTCCCCGCAGGCACCCAGCCCCGCATCTCATTCCAGCATCTCATTCCATCCCCAGGAAAAGGCTCCCCCGCGAGGCACCTAGCCCCGCATCTCAGCCCAACGGTCTTATTTCCCACAGGCACAGCACAACTTTCACAATTTCCCTCTAGGTGGAAAAAGTTACGCCTGTACCAACTTCTTAGCGATACTCCACGGATGGCCAAAACCGTGAGGCTAAGAATGTTCTTAAGGCTTGTCTAAAGTAGGAACGTTGCTATGGACTAGACTCCTAAACCGAGGGACTTGGCTTCCTTAAAACTTTGGCTCTTTACAGGTTGATTCCCTCTGGAGAACTGGGAGACTTAAAAATGAAAGAAGTCTAATGAACTCCATCAAAGCCCATTTTAAGTTACAACTGCTCTGGAGTTCCTAAAATAAGCCCTGGCTACCTTATAGTTCAGCTGTGGTACATGCAGAGGAGAAGTCAGTCTAGGTTTGAATGGTTATATTAAGAGGATTTTTTAAGGGAGTGAATACTTCCAGGACAAGTGTGGCGTGTGTATAAATATGCAAGTGTGAATTCTTGATAGAATAAGAATGGTCAATGGAAGCTCAACGGTAAACTTCTGGGTTTATTGTTATTCTCTTGGATGTGTGTTAAACATCTCTCGAAAGAAGATTTGAACGTAAAGCTGGATACATCATGGACAATATTGATGAACGATCCTGACATCTAGATCTACACAGAAAGCTGTGCTCTGAAGGGACCAAAGTACCAGGAGATGGAGGAAGGTGAGCTCCTGGCAGCTCATGCAATGGGAAGTCTGACCCTGAATAAACAGCAAATGCTGGCCCAGACACCAATCTCAACACCACCAACCTGTAAGATCCTGACTCTCTCACAGCACTTTGCACCAAGCACACCTATGAGAAGCCATGAATGAGAATGGAAGGTTTATGTGAAAACCAAGTTCTGTGAAATGAAACACTACCTGTTTATATGCCAAGTGATTTTTAAATCTCTACCACATTCCCTGAATAAGGCTTGCGCTTTCTTCAGTGCCCAGAGGATGTATGTCTAAATCATGGAAAAGGAGCAGAGGGGGCCACGGGAGAGGGTGGAAATCAGCCCGTTTAACTGTCCCTCGGAAGATGCCCTGGGAGAGGAAGCCACTTACCCGGATCATCATCTCTCTTTCTATAATGCTGTCCTCCAGGGAGAACATTTCAGACACAGGTCTCTCCTTCACAGGCTCTTTCTTGACCCGCTCCTTCACACTTGTCAGGTCGGGCTCTGAGATGGATGGACCAAGAGAGGACCCGTTGATGGCCATCTGGTCAGCCCGGGAGATACTGATGGCCTTGGCTGGCCCCTGCCTCAGGACCCTGGCCCTGGCGATGGCGGGAGGAAGGCACACCTGGTCTTGCCCCAGCGCCCCGTTGCTCACACTTTTCCTGGGTCCGGGGTACTCGGGTGGGGGCTTGTTTGGAATGCGGGCTAAGGCGGCCTGTAGCTGGGCGCTGTACTCCATCTTCTCGCGGAGCACGGGGATCTGGGGCACCGGTTCCGGAGCCTCCTCTTCTTCCTCCTCGCTCTCGCTGCTGTGGATCAGCATCGTGGCATCCGAGAAAGTCTTCCTGTGGTGATACTCGGGAAGCTGGGGGACCTCGTGGCTCCCCGGCACCTCCTCGGGTGGCCCCGGCTCTCGCAGAGTGTTGCGGCGGGCCATGGGGATGTTCAGCGACTTCAAGGTCATGGCTTCCATGCCCCGCACCATGCTGCTCATCACCTCCAGGCTGTGGCGCTTGTGCACTGTGCCGTGGTGCTTGGTGGCCGTGAGGGGCTCGCTCACCTCCTGGAGAGACTGATGCACCACCGGGGAGCTGTCCTCCTGGAAGGTCTTCACGGACAGCTGCACTTTGCGAGTCACCAAGTCGGGGCTACTGCCGCTGACGTACTTGTGGCGGTGGCTGGCGAGGTCCGGGGTGCTCGTGGCGGGGCGGGGCCGTGGGTAGGGGGGTGGTGGCCGGAAGAGATAGTTTTTGAGCATGTGGGCCGTGTTGTAGTTATAGGTGCCCTGGAGCTGCATGTTGGCCAACTCCGGGGTGCTCACCGTGTGTGAGATGGCGCTTGCCCCGGGCTTGCTTGGCACCGTGGTATTCTTCGGGTTGATCTGGTCCGATGGACTGACCAGTTTGTTACCGTAGCCCCCCTGGGGCCCGTAAGGGACAGTGTAGGGGTGCCTCTCCCGCATCTCGGGCTGGCTGTACACCAGATCCTCTGGCTGGTTGTAGGCGTGGGTGTTGATGATGTTGAGGTTTCGCAGGGACTGGCTCTGGCTGTCCGTGTGCACGACCCCCCTCTTCATCTGCCGCATGACTGTCTCATAATCGGGGGTCGGCCGGTAGGATGGCACGATGATGGCGCTGTGCCGGTGGCTCGGGATGTAGTCAGCCCGCATGATGTCACTCCCAGGGATGCTGAGGTTGGAGGACACGGGAGAAGCCTGGATGAAGCTTTGGGAGCAACTGAGGGAGTTGACGCTGTGAATGCTACACACACTGCCATTGGTGACGGTGCCATTTATATAACTTAAGTCCAGGCTGTTGTGCGAGTTGCAATACAAGGCTTCTTCATTCCCATGGAAGATGCTGTCTGCAAGAAGTCACACAGAGGCACGTGAACGTCCACACCATCCTGCTTCAATCCAGCTCATCCTCACACTTACAGACATCATAAAAAGGGAAATCCCATGGTCTCCACCCACATATTCCATGGAAAAACTGGTACTTTCTTGGGCAAGATGCCAACATATGGAAGGAACATTTTAAAGCACACTAAAAAGAAAAAGTGAATCTAAACAAAGAAAGCTCTGCACATACGGAACCGTTATCACCTGGGTTAAGTTCTCGATGTGGCCACGAGCTTTTAAATCAGGCACCAACAACGGCCCTCACGTTGGGAGACCTGTCCTCTTGTTCACGGCTCAGCGACAGAACTGGGTGTTTGGGTCAGGAAGTCAAGAACTTTAATAGAGCAATAGATTTGAAATTATTGAGTCCTGGGAGCTGATCTTCCTGACCGCAGTGGGAAAACTCCCTGTATCTGAGGGACTGCCGCGCATCCGTCAAGGCACGAGGCAAATAACACAGTCAGGATGTCAGCATGCGTGATCGGCAACCAACGGAGGGCAAAGTAAGAATCAGGAGGTTTTTTTAGCCACTGCCTAAAACCCGCCTCTACAGGTGGCTTCATCACTGAGGTCAGTTTCCCATGAAAATTAATAATACTTTAAAGAGGTACCTAAAGAGATAAAAAGCAGATTTCTAAAGTAAGGCCCATTCTGGATGTCCAGTGTTCCTTTAACACACACATGCACAGACACCCCTAGGCAGGCAACCTCTTGCCAACACACTTTTCTGTGGGCAAAGTATATTCATTTTTACACTATAGATTTAAGCATGAGCAGAGTAGAAGAAAGCAAAGGCAGAAAAGATTAAAAAACAGAAAAGGTGACTGAAAACACTTGGCTGCCTGAAGAGGAGGGGTGGGAACATAGACCAGATGAGAGGATACAGGCGAGAAAAACTAGGAGAACGTGTTGCATTTATCCGCCTTAATGGGGTTTGGTGCCCTCCCACAGAAGCAGGGTAACTCTGCTAGTCTGCTTATAAAAAGTTGTGTTTTATTAAATTACATCATCTTGATTATCTTAGTCTCCATGCTCACATTTAGACAGTGCAGAAAGAGTCAAAGCAGCTAGCATATGATAACCCAGAAACAAATTATCCAATTACCATACTGTCAACATCCAATGTTTAATCCCATTCCTTTTTGGAGATACAGTTAGTGTAATGATTCCAGAGCCTGGCTCAAGAGTCAGGACACCAATCTTCATATCCAAGCTTCCCAGTACCCTTTCTGTACCCCAGTTTCTGTATCTGTCAAATGGAAATAATAACAGTACGTATCTCCTAGGTTTATTTTGAGGATTAAATGAGACAATACAGTGCAAGTGCTCAGAACAAGTGCTTAAGGAGAGGAATTGCTCTATAAATGCTCATTCTCAGAATAATTATTATTGGAATGGGTTTTTTTACACACTTTGCATGGGAGTGTTTAGGGAGAAAAAGAGGAATAAAACAGTTTAATAAGTGCACCGAGAAAGGGGCCAGTGGGAGAGGTCGGAAAGGAGAGTTAAAATGAGGGGCTGAGGGCTTCCCTGGTGGCGCAGTTGTTGAGGGTCCGCCTGCCGATGCAGGGGACAAGGGTTCGTGCCCCGGTCCGGGAAGATCCCACATGCCGCGGAGCGGCTGGGCCCGTGGGCCATGGCCGCTGAGCCTGTGCTCCGCAACGGGAGAGGCCACAACAGTGAGAGGCCCGCGTACCGCAAAAAAAAAAAAAAAAAAAAAAAATGAGGGGCTGAGATTTTATGTGTATTTCTTTCAATTATTCTGATGCCTGTGTTCTCTGTCACCTTGAAAACCTGCTTGACTGTTACAAGCTCTCTGACACTGACAAGGAGGGTGAAGAGTATTCTGTGGGGCTTAGCCGTCACTCTCCTCTCTGTCCCACTTACAAGAAGGAAGAGGAGAAAGGAACTTGCTCACTGCCTTCCCCCAAGTCCCTCTGGAGTCAATTCTGGGGAGATTTTCCTCTCAGGAGTAAATGATATTCTATGCCTTTCTCAAATCCAAGCTGTTGCCCGCTGCCATTCAGATAATGATAAAGTTAAAATGAAAGCATCACGGTCACCCCCCAAAAAAAGTCTCAGTACCCATCACCAGTTCTCAACTTTGCGTCTTAAGAAGGGACAGCGGCCAGCCAGTTACCTTGAGAAGTGTGTGTTTCCGAGTAGTGTTCGCCACACTGGACATGCATGGGAGGCAAGATGTACGGTTGTTGCCGGGGCTGAAACAGAGAACACAGCACAGGTGGGAGGCCTTGGCGCAAACGGCCGTAACACTCACGAGCACCAGCGCGAGCACACGATGGTCCCCATCGTTCACCACGCCTGCAGGGAGGCACGCTGCAGATGCTCTGCTCTCCACACTCAACCCAACCCTGCCCTAAGCATCTGCACCTCCGTCTCGTCACCAAGCTTAGGACTGGAGAAACAAGAAGCGGGGAATGGGGAGGCTGGTTCAAGGAGAGAAAGAGGCTGTAATCAACATGAAGGCCCCTATTTATAACGTATTTTCTAACACCCCTGCAAGGCTCCCAACGCCTTTTTTAAAGGAATAACTCAGAAGATGTACTTTATTATGTTCCACCTAAAACATAATGAGAGTAAGGCGGAAGCCTGTTTCCTACTATTCAAAATTCGGTCCCTCCTGAAGCTACAAGTTCGTACCCATCAGCACAGTTGTACCTATGACCCTAGTTCACAGTGCCTCAAATAGGGACAGGGGAGTGTTAAGATGGGCCCACTTGCAAATTTATATAAAATCTGAAATGTGATCCCTAACAATGAGCGTGCAGTTCCCAGGACCACTTATGGACCCTCCCATTGCAGAGGATCCAGTTCAACCATCTAGCCCTTCAGTGAGGACTCCTCGCCATAAGACTCTTAAAGATGGACATTGAGACTCAACCTGAATAACTCCGTGCTGCAGAGGAGGGTGAAACTTATAGAGAAAACACCAAAATGCTTAGAGAGCTTCACTAACTGGGGAGCTGAGAAAGGAAATATGATGAATGGCTAATATGGTCTAGAGCAAGTCATTTAACCTCAGTAGGTCTCAGCTTCCTGTCACTCAAATCAGTCTCCTCCCTCCAACATGATCCATTTTATTCCCATATTAGGGTTCCAGGTAAAAATGTGTTTGAAGGAAGAGTTTTGATATTAAAAAATAAACTTTAAGCTTATAAACCACCAAACAGGATGATCTCTTATATTTCTATTTGATTATTTTAAAATTAATCTTATAGATATTAGTTTAAATGTTACTGCTTTGGGACAGAGCTGAGATCAAGTCAAAAAAAAAAAAAACCCCACAAAGCCAGCAGGGGTCACACTTTCTCAGTATTCCTCAACAGAAGAAGAACACCCTACGCAGAGTCCGAGGCTGGGCAAATAACTACTATTTCCTTTGCTACAAATAATGTTTAAGCATCCAAGGGGCAAATAAAGAAGGTAATGAAGACAAGAAATCCAAAAATTAAAGAGAATCAGGGTAGAGGAAGTAAAGAATTGAAATGAATCTAAGAAAGTAGTTCAGGGTATCAGCTCTTCTAAATATTCCCAAATCTCTCTTGGCTGGTTTTTGAGTAGCAATTTAAAAATATTTTTCCTCTTTTTGATAATACGTAATTCAACTCAATTTTTCCATGATTGGACAGCCAGTTTTTAGGTTTAAAAAAACAAAACAGAACAAAACAAAACAGTAGGGAGGGATTCATACAAGGGAACAGAAATATACAGCACGGCAAAGTTGGCTCACCTCTGCCTTCTTTAAATAAGAGTGATCTTATTTAAAAAGAAAAAAAGAAAAATCCTATACGTAGGTGACCGTTTATGAACTGGCATAAGTCTGTAAGCAATACAAGTGAGAAACAGTAATAGCTAATCCTCCAAACACCATTTCAGGATTATTTATTGTCTCTTTATATATTTCAATATATTATTGTTTCTTTCCAGATCTGCTAACACAAAAACAAATTAGATGCCACAATATAGGAGCTAGAAGGGCAAGAGAAAAACAATTAGAAGCCCTTGTTATCAGCCAGGAAGCCCAAAGGAGACAATGTTCTCTGGTTTTACTCTCACTCATCCCAAGGAGCTCTTGCTGAAATGGTTTAATCCTAAGGGGCAGAGGACAGGGAGAAGCCAGGAATCTGGCTTCCTGTAGATTATCTTCATCCAAACAAAACAGGAAAGCCTCTGTATCTTCTCTAGATAATTAGGATGAGATCAAATCACAAGATAGCCCTAAAACACTTTGCTTCCCCTGGTGTTTCATGGACATAAGTGAACATTTATGTCACTAGTAAAGACATGTGGACTCTAAGGAAGGGAAAAGGAAAATCATATCAACAAAGGAGAAGAATAAGGAAACCAGTGCCATGAACAAATCTATTGATACTTCAGGGCAGAAGCCCAAAGCAGCCGTCTACACCTCCAAGGCAAAGACCTCTTGTGAGATGTTGCCCATTAACACAGAGATTAATCATATTCACATGGGTTTGCAGGAATTATCAATATTATGTGATATGATGACCAAACTCTAGAATTCTAAGAGTTCATGGCAATGCATTTTCCAGAAGAAAAAGAAAAAATTCCTAAAACAGTTCCTTTTAAAAGACAAGTGAAAGATGTGCTATAGGATATACACTGCGTACAAAGAAAAATTCCATTTTATTCTCCCATGAACTCAAAGGAACTGTTCAACCTACACACATTTAAAGATCACATGTTTATTCTGATTTTGTGTAAAATAAATCGTAATCTGAAATAAAAGAATTATGACGTAAAACAAGTAGACATTTTAAAGGAAACTAACTCTCCCACGTCTTGCTATGATATCCTCCTTAAGTAATTCTCAAAATAAAACACAGTCTAAGACAGAACACATGCAATGAAATGAGTTGTTTTCCCTTATTCACATGATTAGTAGAGCAGTTTTTTAAAAAAGGCTAATGGTAGGTAGAAAAGTGGATCAACTCAAATTCTGTTGGCCTTAAAATTAGAAAATTAATTAATTTTAATTTTCTTCCCCACTGAATACTCTACCTAAGACCATCAACTAGACTCCTTCAATTTTTGCTCATTTAAAGTAGATATTTTCTGACTAGTTTATTAAACTCTGTCTATGGCAGTGAATATAAAAGAATTTGTGGAGATTATAACTGAAGACACGTCTATATGCAAAAATCAGAAATAGCGGATAAAGATAGATAGATAAAGATAGATAAAGCAAATGGAAAAAAACACACAGTAGGTTGCGTGCTCAAGGAACATGGTCTCATCGGCCCAGACTAAAATTCATGGGGGTGAACCCTGAGTCACACTTAGAAAAGTGACGGACATGGGTGGGCACAAGAGGGACAAAATGGGTGTGCATCTCACCTGCATAGCAGACTGATGCCCTTCTGTGTTCTCACCATATCTCACCTGGTCATGAGGTCATGACCTAGTCATGATGCCCTAGTCATCCCTCTCCTCAAGTTAACAACAAAGGGACACTCACACCCCGACAGTCAGAGGACTTGATAACTGAAGATTTCATACATACCAGGGAGGACCGGCTCCAGGTGGGCTGGCGTCTGATAGGGGGTGGAGAATTTGATTGTCTACGTGAAAAGTTGAAAAAAATGAGGATGGTTATTATTATTTACCATGTACTAGAAGACCAGATAGACAAGAGAGGGAGAAGAGGGGAAAGGAGAAAAGATGAGTTAAGAATTACAGCAAAACATAAACATTTTCTATTTCTGGGTGCTGAAGCTAAGAACAATTTCGATTTCTTTTTTGTCCTTTTTTTATTTTCAAAATGTTTGGAACATATGATACTTTTATAATATGTTTTACAAAGTAATATTAGAAGAACGAGGCTTATTTCTAAAGACAAATTATAAGGGAAATAAAAATCAACAACCGTCTTTTAGAGGTTAGAGAGTGGAGACCTCTGGAGAAGGATGCTGTTCAGATGAGGCTGATTTCCTAAAACTCCAGAGGGCTATCCCAAGTCCTCATGTAGCCCATGCTGAGGCTCTGAAACTATCAATATATACAGAATTTACTGTCTATGTGGGGTAGGGGGTATGCTTTTTAGAGAGTCCCAGTTTTCATCAGATAAGCGGTTAGGAACCTCCCATACATGGTTGTGAAGAAGAAAGGAATGATTATTACAGAAGTAGAAAGGAAAACAGAATTTCCTTAATTTTCAGTCTAATATGTGATGCTCACTCATATATGTGATGCTCACTCGTGTAAGAAGAAAAGGCCACAAAAGAATTACAAATACTCAGAACATTTTATGTTAAAGCCACTTGCTAAGAAATGATCAAACCAGAAGACTACACTTCTCAAAATAGTTTTGTTTTTAAATTCACCCTACAGAAGTCAACTATAGAATTCTTGTTTATGTCAAAGACACCCCAACAAATCAAAGGCAACAGCAGAGAACCGCAAAGATGTGACCTATAGGGAATCTGTTCAAAAGAATGGTGTGTGTGTCTATGCGTGCATGCGTGTGTATGCGTGTGTGTACCCATAACAGATATGGTGGCTTAAATTGCTGCTAATTAGTGCTCTTCTGATTTACATTTGCAAACTTTGCTGGCAGACCTAATACTATATAGTCATCTCTTGGTATCCAAGGAGGATTGGTTCCAGGACCCACCTCGGATACCAAAATCCATGTATGCTCAAGTGCCTTATATCATCTGGCACAGCATTTGCATATAACCCATGCACATCGTCCCACATACTTCAGATCATCTCTAGATTACTTATAATACAATGTAAAGAGCTGCCAGTTCATAGTGAATTCAAGTTTTGCTTTTTGGAACTTTCTGGAATGTATTTTGATCCACAGTTGGTTGAATTCGCGGATAGGAAACCCACAGATACAGAGGACCAACTGTACTATCAAATATACTTTCAGACTCTGACAGTGGCCAATGGCAAAGACTGGTTTGAAAGAACCTCCATCACGTAGAGAAAAAAGTCTGTCAGGACCTGATGCTCCAGTTCCAAAGCAGCACCTTCTTCAGCAGGAACTGCTCTAGGACAGTATTTTCACACTCTTGCATGTGTCCACTGGGGAAGTGGGAAAGCAGTTCTTCTCCTGCATTTACATCCCGAAGTTCTTTGAAACAAAATTAAGCACCTTGGACGCCCCAACTGCTGATGTACTCTGCTGAGGAACGTCTTTTGAAGGCAACCAGAGGAAAGGCTATGATAGTGTGAGCCCGGCACGCTATATCCAAGGTCAGGTCACAGTTAAGTTCCCTCATCAGACTCCCTTTATCATCTTTATTTCCAAATTAAACTGAAAAACACACACATGGATTTGTGACATCTATTAGCGTCTTCCAAGTCTTCCTCTAATTACCCTGGCCTCTCATTTACAGGCGGGTGACGTGACCCAGAAGCACACGCAGGGTTAGCCAACTGTGTGAGCAACACAGGGCTGAGGATGACAGCAGCTTCTTCTCTTTCAAGTTGGCTCGTCACTCTGCTACCTGCTTCTGAACACACTCCACATCTGACACGAAGGGGCGCCCCGGCAAATTGGGAACCACTCGGTTCCTCCAAACTCATGGCAGAGGTTGGAAAGGCACTGATGTCGGCCAATCCGTTCAGGAAGTCAAGCACTCACAGTCAATTTGCAAATCATTTTCTCCCTAGGCATATAGACTACACAAGACAGTCTTCATCATTAAAGCTCTTTCCCTCCCGCCCGGCTTTAACCTGCCCCTTTAGCTTCTACAAGGAATGAGGAAAAAGAGTCAGTATAAAAAGCGATCTACACCACCCCTAAAGCACAAGAATTGAAGCTGATCCCGGGAGAGGGTGGACAAAATGTTTACTTACTCAGTGCAGATTTTGTTTTGTTTGTAAAACTTGTGCCGTGTAGCAAACAATCGAGATATATACTTGGCATTTTCGATATCGTCCTTGGAGAAGAAGAAACAGGGGGAAAATAAACATTTGTTTGATTGTATTGGGCTGGCCAAACAGTTCGTTCGGGTTGGGCCATCCAAACCCGAAGGAACTTTTTGGCCAACCCAAATATATGCATTTCACTAGGATTCCTCTGAGCAGGGGCACATCCCTTCCTCCCTTCACGTCAAGCACAAAATAACCCCCTGAGCCAGAAACCAGTGTGCTGAAATTCAGTGGCGGTCATGTCTATGAAGCCCACCCAGGGATGGCAGACAAATACTGTCTGCTAAAGACGTTGGGGTTACAGTGATGATCTGACGTGTCTTTACATAATGCTAAACCAAGTGCTTTGAAAATCAGTAAATAAATCAAGGCAGAGCGTAGCATGAACGCCAAGCATCATCAAATGGGAGGCAGGGAGGTGCAGGGAGTGCCTTGGCTCTCAAGTAGGCACTCAACAGAAAGGCAATCACCCAGTTTGCTTCAGATCAGGCTTGGATTATGATGGCAAAGAAAATCCCAACCAGCCAGTAAAAGAAAATACCATGCAATATCATCAGGGGTGACTAGTCCAGGGTATGCCCGACAATGTGATCCACCACATATAAGGCTGGTGGAGGAACCCAAACCCTAGAGTCAAAACTCAGCTTGAAACCCCAGCATTGTGAGCATGAGGTCCCCACCACCTTCCAGAAATGAGTGATGACAGCTCTGGGCAAGTACTGGAAAGTTATGGGTTCAACAGAATATTTATTCTGTCCTGACATGGAGAGCGAGGAGAAGATATTACAGGTTGAGAAGACAAACAGCAAGCTGCCTGTGGGACCCTGCCTTCACCTGCCCGTCTTGCTTACCGTGTGAAAGAGGGCAGTCTCCTCTTTGCTGATGAGCTCCACCAGGATAGTTGACTTGTTGTGAGTGATATTCCCCATGTCATTCCACCTGCACAGAAGAAAGCCAACGGCGTTTGCCCAAAGACGTTCTAGGCGTTTATGACGGCATAGGAGTGTCACCTGTTATTCCTGAGTCTCATTTTACAAAGTATGATGTAACCATATTTTTAAAAGCTAAACGTCCCTCCTCTCAAAGCAGAAAAGGAAATAAAATGCAACACGCATCTACTTAAATAGCTAAAAATCCTATGTCCACGACGTCTAGATATTGCTGTTAATGAAGTACACTTTCCTTTACGACCTAGGAGGAGAATATGCCAGAGACTTCCACTGCCTTGGTTTTCATGCTTCCAAATGGACAGAGCATTTCCTGTGATCCCCATTTTCAATGCTGGAGGGGGATGTCATTTAAAAGTCATGTGTGGAATTCCCTGGCGGTCCAGTGGTTGGGACTCCGCGCTTTCACTGCCGAGGGCCTGGGTTCAATCCCTGGTCGGGGAACTAAGATGCCACAAGCTATGCAGCGCGGCCAAAAAAAAAAAAAAAAAAAAATCATGTGTCTCCAGGAATCTAGGCTGAAGAACGCACAGAGGTTCTGTGTTGCGCTGTACACTACAGATTTGATTATGCCACTTGGAAAAAATGCCTAGGGAGTGTTTAATGTGCCTACATTTTTGTGATCTAAACACACACATACGTTTCCTTCCCTTTCCTCGTGGAGATCTTATCTAAAATGAGATACACAGAAAGAACCACCAGACGAGGGAAGGTTAGCTCCTGCTTCCCATTCTACTTGGAGCCAGTTTCTAATCACCTCTTACACTACCTACCCCTCACTCTGTTCCCCGACCTATAATTCCCTGCCCACCGCTTTCTCCCACCATCCTGCTTTTGTTCATTACACTCTACCTCTGCCTGCATGATTCCTTTAAGACTCAGAAGAAGTCACCTTCTCCAGGAAGCCTTTCCTCATCCCCAAGCACCCACATGCCAGGAAAGAGCCTAGTGCAGTCCTCTATCAGTCACCACATTGTATCACAATTGTTCATGTCTGTGACCAGATCCCTAACTAAACCAAACTCGATCATAGGCCCTCATGCCCCGGGCAGAGATTCTGCTTTCTTCATCTCTGTATTCCAAGCACCAAGTACACCTGGCACACAGCATTCAATAGATGTTTGCTGAAATAATGCAAAGTAATGAGGTTGTCTCGCATCTGTATAGAGTACAGTTCTTTTATCAACTCTCTTAGGTAGGCAAGGCGGCTATTTACGTTCCACTCTGGAGATGAGGCAATTCAGGCCAAAGGGGATGACTTAGCCTCACTCACTCTGCTCATCAGGGACCGATGAGTTCTATACCTTCCAGGTTTTCCTCCTATCAGCTTTCCGTTACACCAGTACCACCTGTTTTTACGTACATCTACAGGTGTTCTGCACAGCTGTCTGCTGACTTACAATTCCATTAGATCACATCCATGTGGACTCACAGCTATGTGCTCCTTAGTGAAGGTCTCAAGAGATAAGAGAGGTGTGGTCTCCTCTAGCTCCATTCCCTCAAATCAACTGCCAAAATTCTGGGTCCACTCCGCACTCCACCATATGACTTCACCTTAGTGGCACAATTAACATGACACTGTAGTAGAAGTCAGTTCCCATCTTGTAAGGGTTTCAAGGCAAGCGCTAAAGGAAGCAGTCTAGAAGCAGTTCCTAAGGAAACTGAACAAAACCTGTGAGGCGCTTATGATCAGCAAACTTTCAAATTGCTATTTTCTACTTAATCTAGATAGCCAGAATCCAAGATGTGTCTGCTTCTCTTCTCCAGACTCAAGCACTGATTTAGCTACAAAGAACTGTGTGGGACAAAATGCCTGGATGGCTTTACATGGGCATAAAAGTGTAGAGTTACAACTCTGCACATATTCATATATTTTATTTAATTTGTTGTAGGTATATGAGTTGACCGAATATGTCCAATAGTCAAAAAGCTTATTCTGTAGCTCCAAAGAGCTCTCTCCCCAATCCTGTTTCAATAATGTCTCTATTCAAAGAGCAAGAGAAAATAAATGGACGAAAATAATGGCAGGGTGGGGACCTAGGAAAAGAAAAGCCAATTAGGAAGCTTTTAGTGGGAAAACTTTCTCAAAATGACCTGCAGTAACTGCTGATCCAGAAAATACACGGCTGGCCAAGAACTCACTTCCAGAAAGTGGACCGTGCTTTGCCTCTAAGATCTGTCTTTGATCATCTGCCCTGCACGTGCAGCTCTGCCTATCAGATGCACACACTGGAAAGCTGTCTTTCTGGTAAATAATAGGCCACACTGCCCTCGTAAATGAAAGCAGGCATGCAGTTTTTCGGATTGTTGATACTAGGATGGGATCTGTGGGCACCTATACAAAGCAAGCTCATTGACATGTAATGCAGGGGACACCCTGCCACTTCCCTATGCTGCTTCTACTCATGTTAAATGGAAAAGAAGGTTGAAGGGTCAAAATAATAAAAAGTACCCAAGTCCTTTCAGTTATGATAACAAATTGATTGCTTTTTCAAAACACACTTTCACAAATAGACCTCTTTCGTTAACAGAAAAATTAGTTTGCACTTTTCTAGCACGTGTGGTTAGGTAGAGGGTTCAGGGCAATGGAAAGAACCCAGTGTGGATTTAATGACTGGTCATGGGTAATCGAGGCAAAGGTAATCCCATGGGGACCTGACTCATGGAAGAGCCCATCTCCAACCAGACTCACAGAGTTTTGTTCCACTCTTTGGCTCAGTGGAGGTTCAACTATGCATTTCTTGGGGTCAGGTGGAAAGAAAGAACATCCCCCATCCCCAAACCCCCAGGGAAAGTGAGATGAATTCCTCCATAACCCCTGAAATCCTGCAGAGGGGGCGGATCTTATCAGAGTTGGGAAAAGCTCAACTCTGATCCAAGGTCTGCCTCTTAACTCATCTGTATAATTTTCATACTCCATGGGGTTTGCTAGAGCACCTCGAGGGGAAAAGGAGAAAGACAAATCAGACTACCTGTATATTACTGCTTGTCTTCCAATTCTGTTTCTCACGAAAATCCCCATAAAGAAAATGCCCAGGTGCACACTGTTTCCATGATTGTCCTGCATAAGATCAACAAAAGATCGTTGTGATGAAACAGATCCCCAGCGGTCTGGCAGCCTACCCATGGGGACCACACCCCGTTTCTCGCCCATACGTGGAATGAATCATAGAACGGAATGGGGGCAGAAAAGCCACTAGGTCCGAAGGGACGCATCCCACTGCACATCCTAATAGACTACGTAGATACCTTTCTTTCTTTTATCTCAGTTTGTCACAATACATTTCCTGTTTGAGAAAGAATTTTAGGATTTTCTCAGATTTGTAGGCAGTTAAGATTTTCTCTTTCATGAATATCTATTAATATCTTTTCTAACCCTAGTTTTTGGTTTTTTAAATCAGAATTATACACACACATAGTTTGATTTTATCTGCATACTGCATATGTGCAATTATTTACACACACAGTTTGAAGAACTGAATCGTCTTTAGATCTTATTTAAAAGCAGCCTTGGACCCACCATTTCCTCTCCCTTAAAGGCATCCACTTCCACCGCTTAAAACCCTAGAGTGTGTCTATTTGCATCCACCATGCTTGGCCTTCCAATTTAGAACCTCATGTTCCTCAGTTCTGGGATATTTTCTCAAACTGCTACCTTCTGTTTCCCCTTTTCACTCCTTTTAGAACTCCCACTGTTCAGATGTTGGACATCTGGGCTGGCCCTCCAATTTTATCTCCTGCCTTCCACATTCCATCACTTTGGGTTTTTTGGGGGGGTGAGATTTCTCTTAATTTAATCTTCTAACCTATCTATTAAGTTTTCCATTTCTGATATCATATTTTAAATTTCTGAGAGTTCTTTTTTAGTTGCCGAATGTTCCCTTTTAAAAGCACTCTATTCCTTCAAGAAGGTAATATATTTTAATTTTTTATCCTTGAGACTCATAGGATGGTATTTTGGGCAGGGGGCCCTTCACCCTGCAGACTCTCTGCCTCTTTCACGCTGCTTCATTCTCATTGGGTTGACGTCTATTGTTCCTATTAGGGCATCATGGGGGTGGAGGATGCTCGGCTGTCTATTCACGTTCCAGGGTGGGATGCTAAATGCTGGTTGGGACCTTTGTGAGCACAGGAAGGGCACGTGCATGATAGGCTTCACTGTTGGGCAACCTGCTGGGCCCTGTCTAGGGGAACCCAGAGGTCTTCGGTCTGGTCTCTTGGTCCAGTCAGGTGCCTCCAGCCTCCCGCCTGGAAGAGTATAACCCGGCTTCCAGTGTTCTTGAGAGCAGAGTGGGAGCAAGGTTCAGCATCCAGGGAGTAAACTGTCACCCAGCCTCCTGCTTTCACTCGGGGGACATCCTCTTTGTGGAGTAAGTGGAGGGCCGTGACCAACTAGGCCTAAGATGGAAAAGATAAACCCCTACCTCCCTCAGAACACGTGACCCCACTTAAGACACAAAGATGACAGTGTCCCTTCTCAGGGACCTCTTCTCAACGCCCCTCCCAAAGCTTCCATTCAAGCAGGCGTCTTCTAACAGAGACAGAGAAAGGGAAAGACAACTGCTGATGGCAGAAGCCGAGACAGAAAGAACTGGGGAGGAAACAAGGGCCTCGGGGACTTCCCTGATGGTGCAGTGGTTAAGAATCCACCTGCCAATGCAGCGGACATGGGTTCGAGCCCTGGTCTGGGAAGATCCCACATGCCGCGGAGCAACTAAGCCCGTGCGCCACAACTACTGAGCCTGCGCTCTAGAGCCCGCGAGCCACAACTACATGAGCCTGTGCTCTAGAACCCGTGAGCCACAACTACTGAATCCTGTGCGACTAGAGCCCGTGCTCTGCAACAAGAGAAGCCCCCGCTCGTCGCAACTACACAAAAGCCCACGCATAGCAACGAGGACCCAACACAGCAAAATAAATAAATAAATAATTTAAAAAGAGGGCCTCGGTAATTATGAGAAGTTCAAAGGTAAGCTGTATTACAGAAAAATCTGTGAGGGAAAAGAAGATAGGTGAAGTAGAGACAGGAAGAAAAAGGAAAATTCTGCAGAAAGACTTTTCTGGGCACGTTGCCAGTAGGTGGGTGCAGAGGCCTGGTGGGAGGGGATGGGGACATGGGAGGAGCAGGCCACCAGGGTGGGACAATGGAAAAAACACAGAACGGATACCCGTCAGAACAACTTAGTCAAGGATTGAGGCTCCAGACTCTGTATGACCCATTCCAGAAGCTCCGTCCCTCCATGCCCACGTGCTCTGACAATACAGGAGGGTGGAGGCCGCGGCCAGCCCCATGTTTGTGGAGGGGGAGGGGCAGACCTGTCAGGAAATGGAAGGGACCCCCGCCCTGAACCTTGAAAATTTTTGAGAAACCACTCATGGAAAAACCTACACTACACATAAAGGTTCTTCCCTGGGACACATCCATAACACACTTTTTAAACCTTACCTGGTCAAGAAGGACCTGTACTAACCCAAAGGGACCCCATCCCCATGTGCAGGCTTCCCCTGCATACTTTCCTGGTGGCTTTTTCACTTAGAGCTGACCCCATCACCGCGCACACGGCTACTGCTGCCCCACCCATCATCCTTGGGTCTCCAGGAATCATGTGGTCTGTAGGTGGTCACCTGAGTCATGAACAGATATGTGGTGGAGGAAGAAAAAAAGCAGCAGCCCAGCTGAGTTACACCCACTGGCAGTGAGTCAGCCGTGCCTATCTGCCCACTCGGACTAAGCTCTGGTATCTCCCTTGTACTTTTTCCACTAAAGGACAGACTAGAAAACACATCAGAACCAAGCACGGTGGATTTCAACACTGTCTCCACTGCCTCTATTTCCCACAGTTCAGAATCACTAAAGACAACACAAGCAAATGACCACCATGACAAAACCTCCAACTTCCAGGGCCTGAGAAGTCAGTTTTCTAGAAGTGGAGAAAAGTTTAGTCTGGTTTTCCAAAATGTCATGACTATATATGGGCTGGTGAAATGGAAGTGGGATGCAGATGGCTTCATAAGGTATTATTGCAAGGAAAATGGATTACAACCCTATGAAGGGCAGCCATTAGAGAAGCAAAAGAAAATTAAACAAATCTAAAAAAGAGCCATTTAGCCTATTTTGCAAGCTGCGGACACCCTGCTCACTTCTACTTGATACACATGGGCAGTTCTCATTAAGGCAAATTGCAAGCGTGCAACAGAGGGGGAACAGAACACTTATACAACAGCCAGCGGAGCCAGTCTGGAGTGAAATGCTTATGCTGAAATTGCAGGCATCTCCCAAATTGCCGAGATGTGCCAGTTGCTTTAGGTTTCTGATAAAATGCCATCTTTTGTAAAGTGGGTCAGCAGAGAGAGGCAAATGAGTTTGGAGGATGGGCTCAGCTCTGTAAATGACCTTGCACCATGAACCCCCAAACCACACCCACTTCAGGAGGCGGCTCTGTTACAAAGGATGGGATGTGCTGTAACCGTTTCCTAGGCATAGTTTCCAGACAACACCAAAGGGGCTGGGAACCCACAACAGAGGCTCTGTAGAGCTGGAGAAATAAAGTATGATTGCATACAGGAAATGTTATTCTTCCTCACCAACAATGATCACTGCATCAGCCCAAAGAAGAGAAAAGAAAAGAAGCTCGGGCTAGAAAACTGCTGGGGAGGGTCTGTATTAAGGCACGCAGGATGTTTGCTCCTTGTCCCACTGGAAGGCTGGATGTGGCCTCAATAAATTCTTGGCACCAAATGGGCTGGTGTTTGGTACTCACTCAGAAGGTTGTCTTACAGACGAGATATTCTGCTGAAGACCATGGAAAGCTTCAAACTCTCTCCGTTACGAAAAAGGGTTTGCTTTACCTAAAGTAAATTGGACTTGCCAGCTAATGCCACGTAGCGGTAAGGAAGCCAAGCCTTCTGGCTCTCTGCTCTCAATCAACACTGGTTTTCCAAATGCCTGTGCTGTTCTGAGACGGCTGAAGCAAGGAGAGGGTATGCTACCTTCACAGGGAAGATTTCCTGTCCAAAGCCATCCAAACGTTCCACCTCATTGATGTACATAAGCTCAGCTTCTGCTGGCAGGATTCCACTAAAATCAAAAGAGCATCAAAGGAGGAAATGGTTAAGAGCCATAAAGTCAGTGGAAGATCCTACCCTCCTGGTGGCAAATTCCAGAACTGTGGTTTTAGTTCTGGGAAAAGCCATTGTCACCCAACCAACTGTGCAGGCATGGTACATTACTAAGTAATGCATTAACATATTCCTCAGTAGCCTTTTACTCAACAGGGAATAATAAGAGGAAGGTAAAATATTTAATTAAGAGCTACAGCCCTATAAACACTAAATAATTATTCCAGACATCCTGGTGAATAATGCTGCCTGCTTTAAAAAAAAAAATGTATTTTTCTCCCACCTGGGAAAAAAGTCTCCACTGTTAAAAAAGAAAGAAGGAAGAAAGGCAAAAGTTTCTGAGGATGACATTTTGGGAGTCAAGTAACCAAGATAAGAGTCTAGGACCACTGCACATGTCCCAAAGAGCTCCACGTAGCCCTGATCAAGCTCTCAGGATGCCTTAGATCTCACTCTTTCCCCTCCTGACCTTGACTTTCCCACCCAAAGCAGCTCTTGAGGTCTGCACTCAGCCTGGAGTGAAATGTTTATGCTGAAATTGCAGGCATCTCCCAAATCGCCGAGATGTGCCAGTTGCTTTAGGTTTCTGATAAAACTCCATCTTTTGTAAAGTGGGTCAGTCCCAGGCTTCCCAGGTCTGGCAACAGTTTTAGGAAGGTCACAGAGAGGAATTCCTCTGGCCAACATGTGGGCCAATTGGTGTTAAAGAAAAAAAGGAAAAAGGGGAAAAAAAAAGAAAGGGAGAGAGAGAAAAAAAGAAAGGGGAGTGGTAGCACTGTTTTCAAATCTACATGCACTCTCAGAACAGAGCTGAATCACTTGCTACAAGAAACAGAACTGTGTTGACTCAAGCCAGGGCTTGCGTGAAGGGGCCGAATGTCTCCTGCCTCGGACAGGACGGTGGCCACGTGCTGGGCCTGGCAGCCCCCGCCTTACCTGTGGGCTTTGTGTTCTTGGGCCACCTTCTGTGTCAGCTCCTCCAGAACAGCTTCTTCCAGGGCCAAATCCTATCAAAATGGAAAGCAGTTAAGGTCACTTGCTATTTTGCTTGCAAACCTTAAAAGCTCTCTTTTTTCTAGAAGTTGTTCCTGATTAGCTTCACTTCCTCAGTCTCCCTTTACTCCTTTTGTGTGTTTGTTTGTTTGTTTTTGCGGTACGCGGGCCTCTCACTGTTGTGGCCTCTCCCGTTGCGGTGTACAGGCTCCGGACGTGCAGGCTCAGCGGCCACGGCTCACGGGCCCAGCCGCTCCGCGGCATGTGGGATCCTCCCGTACCGGGGCACGAACCTGCGTCCCCTGCATCGGCAGGCGGACTCCCAACCACTGCGCCACCAGGGAAGCCCCTACTCCTTTGAATTAAAGGTTGTCATTTTTAGGACAGAGGTTCATGTTTACTTTTGTAACAGGGCTCTCCACTGTAACAGGCTATTTCAAGGCATATTTGGGGTTGCCAGCTACATTCTGGGGCATCTGGGAATAGCTCTTTTTTCATTTACCTTCTTCTTCCCTATCTGCCTGCCTCTTGGACTTTCATTAAAAATGCTTTTTAAGAAACAGAAACAGACTCACAGACTTAGAGAACCAACTTATGGTTACCAGCAGGTAGGGTGTGGGGGGGAAGGGATAGTTAGGGAGTTTGAGATTGACGTGTACACACTGCTATATTTAAAATGGATAACCAACAAGGACCTACTGTATAGCACAGGGAAACTGGTCAATATTATGTAACAGCCTAAATGGGAAAAGAACTTGAAAAAGAATAAATACATGTACATGTATTGAATCACTGTGTGGTACACCTGAAACTAACACAACATTGGTAAGCGACTATACTCCAATATAAAATTAAAAGTTTAAAAAAATCCTCTGTAAGTGCTTACACGTTTTTAATAGTGAGGATATACAGGCAAATGAGTTTCCAGGTCATCATCCCTTCCAAAGCTGAGCCCAAGAAGGGACTGTGCCTGGCCTTTTTATCCACCAGCACAATCCCAGCAAACTAATTCAGAGCCACCTGAAGTCAGAGCTGGCTCATTCAGAGACTAGTTGATGGGGCCTTGGGAACAAAAGAGGCCACGACAGCTCAACCGCCACAGCAGAGCTCCAGAAGGTAACAGGTGGGGAGCTGACCAGCTGGTGTCTCGACCAACTGAATCCCAGGCCCCTGGACCAGTGCTGTGCTGGCTCCCATGGGATTAGAGTCAACTGGACACATCGCTTCCCAACTCCCCTTCAATGATGGCGGGAGTGTTTAAAGGGCTTGTTAAACATTTAGCAGGAAAGTGAGATGGAGTCTGGAGGAATACATCCAAGATGGGAGACCAATCAGTTCCTGAGACACTGACGGGCATGGAGATTCTATAGCTCATCCCATCCCTTTCGGTGGCTCCAGCCCAGACGCCTCTGCCCTTCCCAGGTGCAACTTCCACGCCCCCCAGGCTGGTGAGCACCAAGGAGGGCACAGATGTGCTCTGTCTTCCTCTGAGCTCCAGAGGGGGCGTTAGAAGGGGCTCCGAGCTGTGTGTCCCGGTGAGCCTTCCAAGGTTCATCAAAGACACTTGAGGGGGGGACTGATGTTTTCACAGAAAACACCCAAAACGCCTCATTCCCTCGGTTCTAAAATATCATTTATATAAAGATTACGTCCAATTTAACAGCTTTTCATGAAACACTACCCCCAAAGGTACACCTCAAAACTGCAAGAAACATCCCATCTCAAATGATGCAACTGGAGAAAATCAATATTTCTTAAAGCTGGAACATGCGAGCATAACTATATATTGGAAATTCTATAGCTCTGCAGATGGTCCTGAGAAACCTTAGAGAAGACGGAGGGAATTGCTGGCAGCTCTCATTTTTCATGTGTTACTGATTAATTTGCTGTTTTCTGTTTAGCCATCCACTGAAACAACTCAAGTCCACGATAGGAAACAAGCTCGATGTTTTCCGTTTTATGCTGTGGAATCACAAAGATGCCACGTGGCTTAGGAATCCAGCTATGCCTGTGCATCCAGGTACCGAGTATTAGGAATAACTCAATATTAATTTTGAAAAGCTAATAAAAGGCATGTGGCAATAGAATAAAATAAAGATAACTGAAGATCAAAAAGTGCTCCAATAAACTGCTGTCTCCTACTTTGAAAGAAGAAAAAGTCCAAAGGGACCCCTCTGCTATTGTACTCAACCCCACCGCCTCCATCTGTGTCTGGGGCCTCCCTGAGGTATGTGGTCCCACCACAGGGCCAGGCGAGAGTGGCTGCGCGCGGATGAAAAATGGCAGAGAGCGAGCCTGCACACAGCTGCACACCTGGGGAGCGCCCTGTGTGCTTAACTTTGTTCTTTGACCGGCTGCAGAAATGCCATTTGACAAATTCGGTTACTTTATAAGATCAAACACAGGCATTCATCCCATCTTCCCTCCCCCACCAAAGGAATGCATTCTTCCCTTTGAAAGCTCTAGTGGAACCAAGCAGAAAGTTTGCAACCTTCCATGGCTCCCCACTGCCTACTCAATTAGGTCAACACCTGGGCCTGGCATTCAGACCATTTTTCAGTGTGGCTCAGCCGTCCCTTCAGACCTCTTCTCTCAAGGGTTCAAGGCCTCAGGCCAACTCTTCCTAACACAAACTGCTTTCACGTCTCACCCCATCTTTCAGGTCCTGACACACCTACCACTCCCTGGACAGGGCTTCCATATTCTCTCACGTGGGACAGAAGCCTTTCCCTCTCTGGACCTACCTCTTCCGCCCTGTGTGTCTCTCTTAGAGTTCTTACCATAGTCTACCTATTGTCTTTCTTACATAGTTATCTGGATACTCATCTTACCCTTTATCCTTGTCTCCCTCCCTCTGCTAGATGACAGGCACCTAAGGTCAGCAAGCAGCAAGGCTCCACACTGCCTCCAGGGCCCAACTCAGGGCTTTGAACAATGCCAGCGTATAAACTCTCCACATACAGTAGACGATCAATAAACATTGACTGCGCTGAGCTGAGCTGAGCTCAATATGCAACGTGTCAGTTTCATGTTGTCAAGCGAGGGTTTTTTTGTTTCTGTTTTAATTTTTATTGGTGTATAGTTGATTTACCATGTTGTGTTAGTTTCTCCTGGACAGCAAAGTGAATCAGTTATACATACACACGTAGCAGCTCTTTTTTAGACTCTTTTCCCATATAGGCCATTACAGGGTATTGAGTAGGGTTCAAGTTACGCGAAGCGGCTGGATGATAATTTATGCGCTCTGCTTGTCCTCTGTCTGCTCACATTTCAAAGTGCATAGAGTATTGTTGCCTGGAAAGCACACTCTTCAGCAGCCTGTGCTTGCCTAACAGAGACAGAAAAATAATGCTGCTGATAATAATAATGTGAGGACAACGGTGATTATGATGACAACTAAATAAACACTCACTGAGAATTCACCACGTGCCCGATTAAGTCCTTCACATGCATTCTCTCCTTTTATCCTCACAGTCAGATTAGGCTTGCTATCCTCATTTTTAGATGAGGAAACGGAGGCTTTGGTTAAATAACTTGCCCAAGTGTGTACAGCCAGTAAGTGGCACGGCCAGGATATGGGCACGGAACACTTGACCCCTATACTCTAAACCTCCTGACCACAGGCCACAGTGTATCGAGGATACAACAGGGGTCAGGGGCGTGGGGCGGAGGAGAGGATACATGACTGATGGCAGAAGCCTAGGAATGTTCACGAATCAGATATGCATGCTGACATCAGCTTCTGCCACGTCATCCTGAGGGCCGTCCAGTAGGACTTTCTGGAATGATGGACATGTTCTATACCCAAGCTTTCCAGTACAGTAGCCATGAGCCACACGTGGCTACTGAACACGTTTTTAATGCAACTGAGGAACTAAATTTTTAATTTTATTTAATGCTAATTAATTTCAATTTGAATGTAAATAGCCACCTGTCACTAGCAGCTACTATACCAAAGAGAGAAGTTTTAGATCCAAGGACAACAACATCAATATCTGTCTGGCACAGTGAAACTGAATGAGGTCTCTGCTGTTTTAATATCCGATTTGCTTAGAGCCCAGCGGAGACATGGTCTTATTCTGAAAAAGGTATGATACACAAAATAACTCCTTAGCTGCCTTACAGCACTTTAACGTGTCAAAGCATTTTACCACCTACAAACTCATACAGCTCATGCTCGTAATCACCCTTGAAAATTCTCCTGATCTCTGCCTACAGGTTATGTGATAAAGACCTTTAATGAGAGAAAGGTAAAAAAAAAAAAAAAAAAAATTGTGAAAAATTATCAACCCAATTCATTGTCTCCGTTTGACACAAACATACACGTTCTCTAAAATTCTAAGGTATCACTTTCACTTTCCTCCGCCGAGCACACCAGAAAACATCCTGACTTTTGTGTGAGCTGCTGAGTTGTTACAGATACTGACACCAAGTCCTATGAAGAACTTCTCTGCTAAGTAATATACTAATCTCTTTGAATGGAGGTTGATTTAATCGGTGGAATTAATAAGGCATAAAAAACAGCAGGCCCAAGATAATACTGCTATTATCTTGGTGGGAAGAATAAGGAGAGAGCTATTCATAAAAAGTTAGAGATTTTGCAGTATTTCCCTAACCTAGAAGAATAAGGTTAAGTTTTCGACCACTTTAGAGAAAAGGTAACCCTTGTACACTGTTGGTGGGAATGTAAACTGGTGTAGCCACTGTGGAAAACAATAGAGAGGTTCCTCAAAAACTAAAAATAGAACTACTCTATGACTCAGCAATTCCACTCCTGGGTACGTATCTTGAAAAAAAAGAAAACACTAATTCTAAAAGATACATGCACCCCAATGTTCATAGCAGCAATATTTACAACTGAAAAGCTATGGAAACAACTTAAGTGTCCATCAACAGATGAATGGCTAAAGAAGATGCGGGGTGTGTGTGTGTGTGTGTGTATGGATACACACACAATGGAATACTACCCAGCCATAAAAAAAAGAATGAAATTTTGCCATCTGCAACAACATGGATGGACTTGGAGGGTATTATGCTAAGTGAAATAAGTCAGACAGAGAAAGACAAATACTGTATGATATCGCTTATATGTAGAATCTAAAAAACTACAACAAACTAGTGAATATAGCAAAAAGAAGCAGACTCACAGATATAGAGAACAAACCAGTGGTTACGAGTAGGGGAGGAAGGAATGGGAGGTACAAATTACTGGACATAAGGGAGGCTCAAGGATGTATTGTACAATATGGGGAATACAGCCAACATTTTGTAATAACTGTAAATGGAAAGTAACCTTTAAGAATTGTATAAAAATTTTAAAAAAGTTTTTTTTAAGTTTTGGACCAATTAGATTCATCTCATCACTGACACAGGAAATAACTGCAACCTTACTCACCCCTTCTCTCAACACTTAAAACCTTTGTCGCCAGACCCCTCTACTTTCTCCCATATGCCACAGTAGTTTAGATGCCAAGCTCTGCCCACTGTACTTCCAAAATATCTTTTGCATTGCTTTTTCGTTTTTATCTTCACTGCCAACACCTAATTCTTATGTCTTGCCGAGAACACCACACACCAGATTCTTATCTGACGTCCTTCTGCAAATGGTCTCATTACTCTAATCCAGTGGTCCTCAAAGTGTGGGGCCTGGAACCCCTGGACGGAGCCCACGCGTTCTAACTCCTCAGATGTTTCAGGCTTCTCTGCCACCGCTCCCCTCTGCACCCCTGAGCGGCCATCAGACTGGCCAGCTGACTCCCACCCAGTTACGCAGGCCGCCTCGCCTCTCCTCCTCCAGCCTCTGTCTAGAGCATCCCTTGCTCCTTCCCTCTCTGCCTGCTGCAATGCTGCTCATCCTTTAAGATGCAGCTCACACACCATTAGCCTTTCGACCTACCCTCACCTCCCAAAAACAGGTAACCTCTCCCTACATAGAATCCCTATCATACTTTGTTACACTTGGATTTGCATTAGGATTTTGCATACTTCCTATTGACTCAGCCACTTTGTCGTCGCCCTGAGAACAAGCACCGTTTCTTATATAACTTTATCCCTCAGGGGAAAAAAAAAAAGTGGTAAATGCTCGTGATTTCTAAAATCAGAGCCGGAATGTTGGAGCGGGTATAGCCTTTCCCTAAAATGGTTTTTCAAATGTTTTAACTTTCCTCGTGAAAGCTCTTCTCAATTACTCCAAAGCTACCAAAAAACAAACAAAAATACAGCAGGGATAAAAACCTAGCCTCATCCCTAATTTAACCCAGGAATAAACATTTTACTTCATGGACGCATTCAACAGACGTTTATGCATGCAAATTATGTGCCAGACAACAGTGGATGAGATAGAGTCCCTGCTTAAGGACCACAGAGCTGACATTCCAGCTGACAATAGAAATGAAAGAAAGAATGAACACGTTCAGATACTGAAAGAGCTCTGAAGTACACGCATAAAAGGGCAGGAAGTGCTGGATGGTTGGAGTGTATAATATAGATGGTCAAGGAAAAGGAAGCCTTCCCTGAGGAGGTGGTATTTGAATCAAGATCTGAATGACAAGTCGTAAGAAGACCTGGGGTCGAGCATTCCAGGCAGAGGAGGCACAGTACAAAGGCTCTGGGATGGGACCAAGCCGGGTGTGCTCAGAAAGGAAGATAGAACATAGTCGTGGAGGCTGGTGTGATGGCGCCGGGGGCAGGGAAGTGTCTTGAGGAGGTAAGAAGAGGCATCTTTACCATTCTCAGTGTCTTACAAAACTTGTTCCTACTTTATAAATGCAGGGACATTCTCCCTAGGGAATATGGGTGTAAATTCCTCTGAGATTTTCAAAGGAAAGAATTGAATATCCATAGAAGGTAGAAAATTAATTGAGAAAAAGGAAATTACACTTACCATTGGAAACAGCACATACTCTCTGAGGAAATCCTGAGAGTCAAACTGATTATAGTCTCCAAAATCAGCTGAAAAGAAAAGAAGGGGAAGCAGGGCAGTCTTTATTATATGACATTAAAGATGGAATAAAATAGGGTAAACTTATCACCACATTTACTCTCGCCACTTTACCCTACTTCTGTACCATTATTAAATAAAAACAGTGCCAAGATGGGTTTGATGTTACTACCACTTTCACATAGCAATAATGTAAATATAAGCACGTGAGCACTGCTACATAATTTTCTAGAAAGAATGGGGAAATTTGAAAGTGATTCCTAAGCTATTTTAAAAACTTAAAACAAATCTATATTTATCTTTTTATTAAATATTCACCAACACATATCTTAATAATATCTGCCAAGGGGACTTTTTTTTTTTTTTTTGCGGTACGCAGGCCTCTCACTGTTATGGCCTCTCCCGATGCGGAGCACAGGCTCCGGACGCGCAGGCTCAGCGGCCACGGCTCACGGGCCCAGCCGCTCCGCGGCATGTGGGATCCTCCCGGACCGGGGCACGAACCCGTGTCCCCTGCATCGGCAGGCAGACTCTCAACCACTGTGCCACCACGGAAGCCCATGCCAAGGGGACTTTTTAACTCAAGGTTAATTTAGACAACTGAAGAGACAAACCCATCTGCATCTCTTCATATATTTGCAGCTGGAAATTTCCACTGTAAATCACCCTTGGCAAGCATCCTTGCAAATTTTATACCTCTTAAACAGCTGCACATGTTATAAGATGCCCAAAGTTCTGTTTTCTCCTACTTTCATCTCACAGTTGTAAGTTTGAGCACATGTAAAATGAATACAGTGCGCCTCTATCATAAATCTATAAATGTCTTGCTTCGAATCCTACTTGCTCTCAAAAAAAAAAAAAAAAAGAAAACAACTCAAAGCAGCATGAAATTTTAATTTCATGTAAAATGTTTAGCATCAGGTAGAAATGGATTCAGGTATCTTTTAGGTAACAAGAACTAGAGAGTGAGGGGATCCACACAGAAGGCCGTTACCAAGAAGGCAAAGATGCACCTACAAACTCAGCACATAACTAATTAACAAGGTGAGGCACTCAGGAACACCAAAGATCGTAGGCTCTGCCTAATTCCAAGGTCAGTTATCTGTTGTCATATTTCATCACAACTTTTATCTCTGTTGATGTGGCTTTCTAACTGCCCAATGAGGGTTCTCAGAAAAATTATTTTACAAATATTATAGCTAGAGGAGGTTTCATCAGACTGAACAGCGAGCTTCAAGGACCCAAGGAAAAGGGAACCCAGAGTAAGTTCACCAACTTCTTCAGCCTGAAAGCTATCACTAGGGTCCTCCAATATCCAGGATGCCTGTAATGAGCCCAACGATTAAAGAGTGAGAGGGAAAAAAAGAGAGTGAGTGAAAAGGAAGCATTTTAAAGGAGAAAGACCCAAGAAGAAGATGAGGGACCCATTGATCTTCTCTCTCTTCTCCCCAATTAAGGGTGTCTTCTCCACTGTTTTAATGATTTTTCAGTTATAACCACGGATGGTTTCGTTATATCGTTCTGGGCATTGCTCCTTCCCTTTCCAGTGTTAGGTGAACAGATGAGATACAACATATTTTGCATACTTCCAATCCACAGGGGAACAGGAGAAGCTACCTACTAAGAATCATACGTCCAACAAAAGTCGCTAACCCGCTAATATCCCAAAAATGAAAGTTATCAAGGAAAGGCTGCCTCTTTAGACATTTCAAACCCAAAAGGTTTAACTTCAGTGCAGTTACAGATAAGAAGTTCAGTTCTCAGCTTCTACAACAATCCACACAGCAAGGACTTGGCGGCTGGCAGGCTTGCATTTGGACGGTACCTGATTTTAAAGAAAATCATGACTACAAGGGAAACTTGCCTCTCTTTAAAAATTATACTTTTATCTTGTTTTCAACATGACTAAAGACAATGAAGCTACCCCTCAATAAAGAGTAATGTATAAAGATATGTAAAAACTCACATGGTGTGTTACGTAAATATATGTAACGATTTAGAGAAGATAAAAACATAGGTGTCTGATCAATCTAAGTAGGACATGTCGAAAGATAAAGGTACTCTAACACACATTTGTTGTTCCACATTACAATCTTGCATTTTAAATTTCTCTCTTTAACTGGGTCGGAATCAATTACACTACAATGTTTTAAGCTCTCACACTTGAAACTGATGTGAAAGTCACACAGTCATAGCGTCAAGCCACAAGATATGACCATGTTGGGCAGTGACAAAATTCTAAGAAAATGTTCCACCAACCCTGCAATGTAGCTTTACTTAGAGGCAGGATGAAGGCTGCTGTTTCTTCAAATAAAACTAAAATTATACAAGCATGAGCAATTTGCAAACAGCTTTGAGAAATCCAACATCCTGCCTCTAAAAATCACTCTCTCTGCATTTTTAATGTAAGATACCTTGAAATGAAAAGTGAGAGTTACTAAGGGATCGTTTAAGTAAATTTAACTTTTCCCTCTGAGAGGCCAGCGACACCAACATCCAACAGAAGACGGACTGTCACACACCGGTCCCCACTCTCTTACCTTGCACAGCTAAGCCCGCCAGCCGGATCACCTGTTCCAGCGTACATCGCAACCGCCCTTCGAGCACGTCTTTTTTGACTTGCAGGTAATACTGATATCTGTTCATGGAAACAGAAGAACAAATAACCTTAAAAACACATACTTGGAATACATTCCCACGACATCGATGCCTCTGGATGTGAAACCTTATGTACACAGCAGGATACACAGGTGATGTCGATAAAGGTCAGGTCTATAGAAGATGGAAAGTGACCTCTGCCTGTGTTTATCTTTGTTTGATGTGGCAGGTGCCACGTCCCGTTCACTCTGAGTTTGAGAGCGTTCTCATCACATCATTTCACTGTGGGCCGGCAGGATGAACTACTGATAAGAACCAGCTCTTCACAACAAGAGACCAAGAACGAAAACGCTCTTCCACACTTCGACAACCACAACAGCACAGCTGCCAAAGCCATATTCAACAGTGTGTGCACTCCTGAAAAACTTCTGGAAACAC
This sequence comes from Grampus griseus, assembly GCF_964374135.1. Lineage (NCBI taxonomy): Eukaryota > Metazoa > Chordata > Mammalia > Artiodactyla > Delphinidae > Grampus > Grampus griseus. The sequence continues at coordinate 39,752,600 of NC_139017.1, read as the reverse complement.
ACCATTTCTTAAACCCCAAGGCTTGGGAGAGTAGAAGACAGATAGGCCAAATCATTGAGAATTCTGCTAATGGACAGGATAAAGCTTTTCAGGGCCAGGCTCACCCTCCACGTCTGTGACTCACAAAAAATCTAACCAAATGTGATACGGAGCCTTCCAACCCAAAGTACGTCCTCCAAGCAGCAAAGTTCAGACGGACAGAATGTGCCCATACACAACGTCAACCTCAGACTACACCACTGTTCGAGAAACTAATACAGCATTATTGTTTCCTCGCCAGTAAAATCGCACTTAGAAATCTCCTCACCCCAAACCTTTACATCCCAGGACTCCACTTCCTTTGACCACACTCTTAGAACACAGCTACCTCTAGAACAGTCACACTTTTTAGGCATTAATTCTTGGCAAATGCTAACCACCTTTTTGCTCCTGGTAACCATAAGTCTGTACTTCTTCAAAATTTTGGCATGTCAATCAAGGGAGCTCAGGAGTGACCCAAAGCCCAGCTCTCGTGGAGAGAGGCAATCAGCCCTGAGAGCTAATTATTGCTGCCTCTACCTTGATATCATGGACATCACCACATATCAATCCAATACCTATTTGAACAGAAGAATCAGGCTCGACAAAATAGTCTCTACTTCTCTACTCTTGGGTTTATGGGACAAGGTAAAGACAACCAGGTCTGTCTCTGGTGGGAAAACCTACACTCAAATTAGAAGGACCAACACTCGGCGTTATCTAAAGTTTTTTTTACTCAAACTTAATGTCTAATAGAAAAACAACCTATTTTTCCTACCACCATTCTATCTTTCACCTAAAGTATTCAAAATCATTTTACAGCGTCCAGTATCGAATGAATAATTTGACTACTTGTCAATATCAGTTGACTAAATCGATTAATGTACATAACAGGTACCTTCACTGCTTTTCAGAGACAAGTCCCTGGTACCTGTAGAAAACCTTTGTGTCCACTCACCACTCTGAGCTCAGTGGACACTGCCCTGACCTCACCTAGTCATTATATCCTTAGCTGGTTAGAGGCATCGTGGATTCTAAATCCCAACAAATAGGAACAGAGGTTTCATATAAGACCCTGTGATTAACAATCTTTTGTTGGTAATGAAGTGGCAGCTCTGCTGTTTCTGAATGTGCACAATTGGAGCTAATACTAGATAGGATACTTTGAAAAATCCTGTGAAGTTGAAGGTACCACCTTTGTGTGTGTGTGTGTGTGTGTATTTTTTTTTCTTTGTTGAGGGAGTTTCTGGCAATAATATATGATAGAGGGAAAAGGGGAAGTCATGACCTGCCTCTTCATTCTTCATAGGAGAGAATCAGAGTAAATGAAAACATTTTGAAGGAATAATTGTAAACGAATTAAAAGAAACAGCATGAGAGTGAATCAAAGTATTGAAGACTAAAGAAACCTGAATTGCTGCAGTTAAAATATGCCATGTTCCCCTCTGGCTTCCTTTTTTCCCCTGTTCACTGAGGTCAAGTCCCCAAGCTCTGGCATATTTTTCAAATGTTTCACACCAGGTGAGTTACCATCACAGAAGGGTGGTCCCATGCATTCCCATGATCCACGTGCCTGCTGTGTGCCTGAATGTCTCCCATCTCAAGGGGGAAGAGACAGCCAGCCTGCACATGGCAAGCGCCAAGGATCGCAGGTTCCATGGTTTCATTCAGCAAACCAAGAGCTCCAACAGAAATGCTTTACACTAGCACCTTTGCTTCAAGGAGTGTGCACCCTATCAAGTCCAAGCAAAGCTCAGGGCTTCTATAACCTTACTTAAATAACAGATTTATGCCTAAAAACATAACCTAATAATGTACACTATTAGTTCATCTCCTAGGAGAAAGCTCAGTAAAACCTAAACTAAGAGGGAAACACAGGCTTCAGAAGCCTTCTTCTCATGCAAAGCTACAGCACATGTTTTCTGTTGCATCCTCCATCTTCCTTCATGGTTTGTCCTCAGCACCCACCGCCATGCTCTTTCCCTGTCCCCAGCCTGGTTCTTGGTTTTCCTCTGGCACCTGTCTTGTGCCTCTGGGCCAGTTCTCCAGGAAACAGTAAAAGGTCCACTCATTCACGTGAGGAAACTTTTCCTTCAAGAGATTTTAGGAATTGCCCGGGAGCCATTCAGGGAAGATCTTTTTTTTTTTTTTTTTTTTTTTTCCAGTACGCGGGCCTCTCACTGCCATGGCCCCCCCTGTTGCGGAGCACAGGCTCCAGACGCGCAGGCTCAGCGGCCACGGCTCACGGGCCCAGCTGCTCCGCGGCATGTGGGATCCTCCCGGACCGGGGCACGAACCCGTGTCCCCTGCATCGGCAGGCGGACTCTCAACCACTGCACCACCAGGGAAGCCCAGGGAAGATCTTTTATGTTTATAACCTAGCCAGTTCTCAAAAAGGAGAACACCTTCTTGTAGAAACCCAGGCAAGCAAGGGGGTCCTTAGTCATCAAAGACCTTTTAAGTACCAAGAGTTCACTGTGAAAGCAGATAGGTCTTTGAAGAAGAGCCACTTAGAATCTGAAGACCATACTTTCAAAACTGGGGGAATAAGAAGAAAAGAGAGATGACGAAAAGTGTTAACATCATCCTATGGCCAGAGGAGCCCGCTGTGTCTTTCTTCAGAAAAATTAAAGGATGTTTAATTTTTTTGTTAATAAAAACAAAAAAAAAAACAACCAAAGGACTAAAAAAACAAAATCTCACAATAGGAAGGAATGTTAGTGTTTATTAAAGAAAGGTACAATGGGATTCTAAAAACAACAGCAAGAACAACACGCACCAAACCCAAAAACCCAGACAAACCAGAAGACACAATTTCAAGGTGGGAAAGGATGGTAACGTTTGCCTACTCGTCCGTCCTGTTCAAACAGTGTTTGAAAGTCTTCTACATGCATTCACTCCTTCGTATCTGGAGTTGTTTCGACTCATTTTCTGCTCTCCAAGCCCAGGAGACACATGGACATTAACGACTATTCATTAAGCACTTCCTGTACGTCTAAGTCGGCTAGACGCCGAGGACATCCTGGAGAAGGCTAAGACAGTCTGCCCCGCAGGGATGGCTCATCATCTCTCGGGCCACCGCTGTCACATTTCTCTCTCCAGTGCAGTACTTAAGGGTTTAATGTTTAAGAACCAACGAGAAAAGCATCTTAAAAGGTGTTATCCTAGCATTATCTGCCACAGCTAGGGCCTTGTACACGTCACCTTGGAGGCAAAAACGATTAGCTGAGACCTTGGGAAATATAACCCACAGCACCCAGCAAAACAATAGTTATAGTTTTCTTACCCTGCTGATCCCAACTTTCATCCACAATTATCACTTCTATACAATGTACAAGTAGGTTCCATCTATTATAGATCCATCCCACGCTAGGCAAGAGCGAGTCCCAATCCACTAGCAAGGAACACCAGGATTGTTCCCAGTCATTTAGGTTAAATGTAGGCTTGTGCTGGTAAGCAAAACCAAGGAGCTGAAGAATGCAATGCCCCTGCCTGCAAGCTATCCAGACTACGAGAGAATCTGAACAGCGTTAATGATATGGTGTGATTGCCATTTGAGATTGTGGATGTTACTACATGAGATCACAGAAACAGGAATGGAAGCTGAACCACTTTGCTAATTGATTGTTTGCGACATTTCTGCTCAAAAGGTACTTTTATAAGATATAATAATTCTATCCTATATGAAGACCAAATTAGAGAATATGAGCTGAAATTCTATTTCTAGAATGTTTGGTTTTTGCTTATTTTTGATTAGAGATTCAGTTCTAACAGCAGTAAAATACAGCACTGAATCCTATTCTGGAAACATGCAATTTCACGGAAGTATACTCCACTCCACCCTGTCATAGCTTTGGGCGGAGGGGAAAAGAAAAAAACCAATCCTTGTGCCAGGAAAGGAAGTATTTGCCAACTTTCCAAAGGGATCCTCTTTGAAAACCCAAACCCACAAGGAAAGCTTTTAAATATTTTTTATATTCAAAGACCTGGAAATAGTCCATCTGACTGCTGAGGTCCAATGAATGGCTTTAGGTGAAGATTTTGCTCTCCCTCTAAGAATTGGTGAACATAATTATGCTTATTGAACAAGGGTAACATTTCTATTTTCAGTTTTTTGTTTTGTTTTGAATCTCCAGAGATTAATTTATGGATTGAATGCAAGTTTCTCTGGGTGAAGCAGTAAAGGCTTCCTGATAATTGGTGCTATTAAACGTCTCACTTGGAAACTGACAGACACTATAAACCCATCCCTAGAGGTCTCATCTATCTGGTATACTTCTATCCAAACTCAAGAAAATATGTGACTTCTCCATGTTCTTTCCTCCCCCTAAGATTTTGAAAAGAAAGGTTAAAAAAAAATGCCACACTGGGGCTTCCCTGGTGGCGCAGTGGTTGGGAGTCCGCCTGCCGATGCAGGGGACGCGGGTTCGTGCCCCGGTCCGGGAAGACCCCACATGCCGCGGAATGGCTGGGCCCGTGAGCCATGGCCGCTGAGCCTGCGCGTCTGGAGCTTGTGCTCCGCAACGGGAGAGGCCACAGCAGTGAAAGGCCCACGTACCGCAAAAAAAAAAAAAAAAAAGCCACACTGAATTAAATCAGTAAAGCCTGCATTCAGTGGTATCAAAGGACTCTTTCAAAATTACTCCCCATTACATTATCCTTAATGTTTACAGATGTGCTGCTAAGATCTTTCATCTCTTATTTTAATTTACATATGAGGGCTTTATCTAAGCACTTATGCAAGTATATTTCACATGCAGGTCTGTTAATACTTCTCAGATTGAGAAATTCCACACGGTATTCTGGAAAGTATGGACTGTACTGCCACAGAACCACAAATAAGGCAAGAGAACCCAGAGGCCGAGTACGTGCTGCTTTTAAAATATTCCTCCCACCCCTCTCACACGTGAAATATTCATTCCAAGTCCAGTTCAGCAGAAATGCCTCAAATAGGGAATAGCCATGAAAATCTGAAAACTTTAAGATGTGATTTTGGTCATGCTTCTACCCAAGGGCTCAACATAATAACTCAGCCTAAATCACAGGATGGTGGAGACAGGAGGATGGTAGGCCACCATCACTGCTCTGAATGCTGCCACTCTCCATGGGGCCTCCCCTCCCAGAGCATCACAGCCGAATCAACTCTGAGACTAGCTTCGGGATCAGTGAAACGGAGGAGGGAGTGACACACGCCAATCCCAAGCAGAAGCCTTCCAAGCCCGTGCCTGGTTCCCAGCTCTGCTTCCCTCTGCCCTGAGACCTGCAGTGTCCAGGTAGCACTGCTGCCTGGTTAGCCTGACCACCGGGGAAAGAAGGCAATGGACACAGCACACACGTAAGGTAGCAAGAAATGAGCCTTTGGCTCTGAAAGCCACAGAGAGGTGGAGGTCATATACTAGTGCAGCATGACTTAGTGTAAGCTACTTAATAAGGGAAGGATTTCGAAAACTCACGCCCAGCTCTTCTGTTTCTAGAGAAGAAAACTCTGTTGAGGAAGGAGAATGACTTGCCCAAGGTAACACTGCTCCTTGAAGGCAGGACCACACAGACCAGAGCCTGGAGCTCCTTTTCTGCATGGCAACCTCAGAGGTGATGAGAGTGGGATGGGATTCCCAGCCATTGTAGGCAAGTCATCAATTTCACTGAAGTCTAAAAATAGAAGTGAAAATACAAACACCACTGCTGGGTGATTTTCATGATCCCAATGCTTCTAAGGAAGGGCTTCCACAACCAAGCTGCCCTCCCCTCCCTCATCTGTGCCACAGCATATGAGACAAGCATTGACATAGAAGCTTTTCTGTAAAAACATATTACATGACATGTTTCATACTTTGGCCCTTGGGTTATTCAGATCTGTTTTTTCTCCCAGCAGCAGCCTCTGGGATATTTCACTTTCCTCCCGAAGGTAGAAGGAAGGGAAAGGAGACTGAGTTATGCATTCTAACGACTCATTGACAACTTCATAAGACGCATAGAGGGATAAAAGTAAAATCTAGAGATCGGGGTCTCCAATTAATAGGCTCCTACCTAGAAGGAGAGGCTGTACGCAGAAGCCGGTGCAAACTGGGCCCTTAAATGTATATGTTGCCAAATGCAACATTTTTTAAAAAGTAAACAGCAGTTCATCATCAGCAACACACAGTCTTTACTGCCTTGCTTTGAGTAAAGATACTTCTATATTATGGATCATTAAAAGTTACTCAGACTTGGGCTTCCCTGGTGGCGCAGTGGTTGAGAGTCCGCCTGCTGATGCGGGGAACACGGGTTCGTGCCCCGGTCCGGGAAGGTCCCACATGCCGTGGAGTGGCTGGGCCCGTGAGCCATGGCCGCTGAGCCTGCGCATCCGGAGCCTGTGCTCCGCAGTGGGAGAGGCCGCAGCAGTGAGAGGCCCGTGTACCGCAAAATATATAAATAAATAAATAAATAAATTAAATTAAATAAAAAAGTTACCCAGACTTCACTCTGTTAGTGAAGTTACCCAGACTTCACTCTACTAAGGTATTAATAACACTTGAAGCTGTCTGATCGGCACATACCACCCATGCATTGATCTCTTTTACCCCCACTGCCCAAGGATATCTGAGACAGAAAGAAAACGCTCTTTCGTAGTTAAAAACAGGTGAGTGGAAGCACTCTGTATGCTCTAACTGTGGACCTGCAGTGTCACTGCTGCTGTCAGACAGCTACATCTGCCTTTCCCTCCTCTACAGTTCAAGGTCAGGCAAACCCTCTTATCTCTTCCCATGTGCATGGTCAGTAGGGATGTGACAATTTAGAGAGAGGGAGCACATCAGTACCATCCTTAAACTCCTCAGTCTGTGAAGCTTTTCCATAAAACTACTGGGGTGGGAGGACCAGAGAGAGAAACCAGATTGTTTTGTCATTGTTATTATCAAGAAAAGGGTAAGACTTAAAATGTCCTTTCCTCACTAGAAAACTCCCTTTACAATCAGCAATATCAGAAGAGTCTTGCTAGAATGTACTGGAAACCCAGTTCTCCCAGGACAGTGCAGTAGGTACCAAAACGCTCGCATTGCTTTCTGGTCAGCATTATATTGGGCAACTAAGAAATAAATGTACAAGCTTTCTACCATAAAAGACAAACGTGGGAGGCGGGGGGATGTTGGGGACAAGCTGTCCTAGAATTCTGGGACACAGGTTGGCAAAGAGCATAATTTTAACTCTTAGATTGACAGAGGTACCAACACAAGAGAAACAGCACATTCCAGCCATTTCAAAGAGTGTTCACAGCTGTAAATCCAGATAACGGACAGGGTGACCCACCCTGCTCTCCACCTGCCAGGACCAGATAAACAGTACACACACGGGCATGGAACCAGACAAACGGGAAGGCTTGCCTCCCTCGGCCCCTCTGTCCTCAAAGCCCCCGAGAAGATTTCAGTGTGTGATTATTCGGGTATAATAATGTGTTTGGTTCCTGAGCCATGCACTATCTAAAATCTTTTCTGTTTAATGAATGTTCAATTGACAGTCAATTAATACTCTGCATCATCAAGCAGCTGACAAAGTCAGCATTCCTGCAACTATGCAAAACTGAAATAAACCAACAGGGAGGAAGAAACGAAAGGAAAAGGCTAAAACCATAACTCCACAAGCAGAACCTTAAAAGGAGAAGTTTTTCTTTTTGCCTTTTTTACACCACAAGCCACCACACGTGCGTACGTGAAAATACAAACACGTGCATACACTCAAACACATACAGACAAGATTGTCCTGGCAGAACTTCAGTTCCAGAGGTTTTCAACATTCGCTGATCAATATCCTATTTTGCCAGAGACACCTAACTTCTTACTGAGACTCCTTAAGTTTCAGTGAGTCAAAGGATTGAAATTCTTTCCTGAAAAGGATAATGTTTGTTTAAATGCACACAAACACACACAGGCCTTAATGCTAGTGAAAAAAGGCCAATAATAGCCAGGTGTTGCAAAAGAGAAAAGCATGCCCCAACCTGATCCTTACTTTCTGCTCTTGAACTCCTGCATTAATTACAACAAATTACAGGGAATCGAAGTACAGTTTATATGTACGATAAACTCCCTAATAATAGCTTATAATTCAATCAAGGGTTCTCTTTAAAATAGAAAAACTCATTCTCTACAACACATCCTAGAGAGAGAGCATGAATACCCTGACAGCACTTCTTTCTGTCCCATTCTACGCTATTGGGTACAGATTCCTCCATAGCAATCACACCAATGGAACTGTAAAGAGCCCAATAGGTTTCACTGCTGTGGGCTGTGATGCCTTGAACTAGGAAGACAAGGCAACAGCACTAGAAATACCCAGGCTCAAAAGAAAACACTGTCCTCAAGTGTGTGATGTTAAAACAGAACCTGAGTCTGTTTTGCTCCGGCTTAAAAATCTCCAATGACTTGGAAGAGTTCAGCAGTTCCTCAAACGTTAAATATGGAGTTATCATCTGACCCAGCAATTCCACTTCTAGGTATATACCCAAGAGAACTGAGAATATGTGTTCACAAGGAAACTTGAGCATGAAGAGCACCATCATTCGTAATAACCAAAAAAGAGGAAACAGTCCAAACGTCCATCAACTTATGAATGGCTAAACAAAATGTTTATTCCATACGATGGAATATTATTTAGCCATTAAAAGGAACAAGGTATTGATACATTGCTACAACACGGATGAACTCTGAAAATATTATGCTAAGTGAAGTAACTCAAGACACAAAAGGCCACATATTGTATGATTCTATTCATATGAAATGTCCAAGAACAGGCAAATCCATAGAGACAGAAAGTAGATTAGTGGTTGCCAGAGGCTGGGAGACAAGGGGAGGGGGAAAGACTGCTCATGTTATGAAATTAGATAGTGGGAATGGTTGCACAACTTTGCATACATAGTAAAAACAACTGAATTGTATACTTTAACGTGCTTAAAATAGTGAATACCATGTTATGTGAATTTTATCTCAAAAAAACAAAATATCCAATAACCCTAATCAGGAAAAACTTCAAACTCCTGATACAGTACACCAGATTCTTCATGATCCACTCAGAACTACTTTCTTTTTCATTTCATGTCTCACCACACAGCATATACTTGAGTTGTAATAAGTTTACTGTGCTTCCCAATACCACTCCCTTCCTGTTTCATCTGTCTGAATGCCCTTGCCCATCCTTCTCCATTTGGACAGTCAGCATCTACTCATCCTTCAGAGCCCTGTTGAAATGTATGTCCTTTTGTAAAAGCTTCCCAAATCCTTTCATCCAGTTAGTGAACCCCTCTCCCAGCTCTGAAAGCACGTCACCCGGGTGACCCTGCACTGTTGTCAGCACCTCTCCCGTTCCACACAGACTGGGGACTGGGTCTTTCCATTTAATGTCAGTACATGGTGCCAACTAGACACTTGATAAATGTTTCTGAGTAGATGAAATACTGACAGAGAAACAAGGACAGAGGGAGGAAGCGAGACTAGTCACCTCACAGGAAGATTATTAGATGTTATTTCTATGGTATGAAAGAGGCACCTGAAAGTTTCAGAAATGTAACCCGTCACATACCTGTTTTTAGGCAAAGGTAAACAATATTCCTTCAAAGACCTAGAATAGTCAACACAATGTTAAAGGAGAAGAATCATGTTGGAGGAATGACACTACCTGACTTCAAGACTTACTATAAAGTTACAGTAATCAAGACAGTGCGGTATTGGCAAGAGAAAAGACAAATAGATCAATGGGACAGGATAAAGGGCCCAGTTACAGACCCACATAAATACAGTCAACTAACCTTTGACAAAGGAACAAAGGCAATACTATGGAACAAACATAGCTTCTTCATCAAATGGTGCTGGGACAACTGTGAATCTACAGGCAAAAAAATGAATCTAGACACAAACCTTACACATTTCACAAAAATTAACTCAAAATGAATGACAGAACTAAATGCAAAATGCAAAACTAGCAAAATCCTAGACGATAACACAGGAGAAAATCTAGATGACCTCGGGCATGGCAATGACTTTTTAGATACAAAGACACAAATTCATGAAAGAAATAATTAATAAACTGGACTACATTAAATTTAAAAACCTCTGCTCTGTAAAAGACAATATCAAGAGAATTACAAGACAAACCAGAGACTGGGAGAAAATATTTACAAAAGACACATCTGATAGAGGTCTGATCCAAAACATATAAAGAACTCTTAAAACTCAATAATAAGAAAACAAATAACCCAATTAAAAAACAAGCCAGGATTTCCCTGGTGGCGCAGTGGTTAAGAATCCACATGCCAATGTAGGGGACATGGGTTAAAGCCCTGGTCCGGGAAGATCCCACATGCCGTGGAGCAAGTAAGCCCATGCGCCACAACTACTGAGCCTGCGCTCTAAAGCCCGTGAGCCACAACTACTGAAGCCCACGTGCCATAAGTACTGAAGCCCGCGCGCTTAGAGCCCGTGCTGAGCAACAAGAGAAGCCACTGCAACGAGAAGCCTGCGCACTGCAACCAAGACCCAAAGCAGCCAAAAATAAATAAATAAATAAATAAATTTATTTATTTAAAAAATAAAAACAGGCCAAAGACCTTAACAGACACTTCACCAAAAAAGATATACAGATGGCAAATAAACACATGAAAACATGCTCCACATCATAAGTCATCAGAGAAATGTAAATTAAAACAACAATGAGATGCTACTGCATTACCTAGCAGAATGGCCAAAATCCACAACACTGACAACACCAAATGCTGGCAAGGATGTGAAGCAATAGGCACTCTTCATTCGTTGCTGGTGGGAATGCAAAATGGTACAGCCACCTTGGAAGACAGTTTGGTGGCTTCTTTCGAAACTAAACATACTCTTACCATACAATCCAGCAACAGTGCTCCTTGGTATCTACCCAAAGGAACTGAAAACTTATGTCCACACGAAAGCCGGCACACAGATGTTTATAGCAGCTTTCTTCGTATTTTCCAAAATTTGGAAGAAATCAAGATGTCCTTCAGTAGGTGGATGAATAAATGAACTGTGATACACCCAGATACTAGAATATTATTCAGCACTAAAAAAAAAAATGCACTATCAAACCATAAAAACACATGGAGGAAACTTAAATGCGTATGACTAAGTGAAAGAAGCCAGTCTGAAAAGGCTACATACCGTACGATCCCAATTATATGACATTCTGGAAAAGGCAAAATGACGGAGACAGTAAAAAGTCAGTGGTTGCAGGGGGAGGATGAATAGGCAAAGCACACAGATTCTTAGGGCGGTGAAAATACTCTATCTGATAATCTAATGATAGAGACATGTCATTACACATTTGCCCAAACCCATAGAATGCACAACGTCAGAAGTGAACCCTAGGGCTTCCCTGGTGGCGCAGTGGTTGAGAGTCCGCCTGCCGATGCAGGGGACACGGGTTCGTGCCCCGGTCCAGGAGGATCCCACATGCCACGGAGCGGCTGGGCCCGTGAGCCATGGCCGCTGAGCCTGCGCGTTCGGAGCCTGTGCTCCGCAACGGGAGAGGCCACAGCAGTGAGAGGCCCGTGTACCGCAAAAAAAAAAAAAAAAAAAAAAAAGGCAAAACTATGGAGATGGTAAAAAGATCAGTGGTTGCAGGGGGGGAAGATAGATAAGATAGAGATATAATCCCAGCAACTGCCAAACGAAGCCAGTTCTTCTGTCGATGAGGTAATGTCCCAGAAATGAGGAGAAGATACTAAGGGCTTGATAAATGTTTGCTGAATGAATGATGGAATGAAAGTAATGAATTAATTATAAATCCAGAGAGACTATGATAAAAATAGAAGTTCCCAGCCTATATTAAATCACATGGTTAGACCCACAGGGTATCTGATTATTACTGGTGACCAGGAAACTCAGTATGGATAGAGGTGAATGGGGAGACCACTGGGTACCAGGATGCTATCTTCTTCAAGCCATTTTCCTGCTATCGGAGCAGGACAGCACGAAATGGAGGCCTTCTTCAGTTCTCATAAACGAAATGTGCTGGTCTACCCAACTCTCACACACCCACTGGACTCAAGAAACAACTGAAGATTCTATATTGGCCACAACAAGGCAATGACAAGCGAGGCCAAGGGAACACCCTCCAGCTGTGGGAACCTCTAGTCTAAAATAAGTGTTGGAAGGGAAGAATCTGTCACTGACTGTGGGGGTTTTTTCTGCTCACAGTGACGGGCTGAGAATCCTTCCTGCCTTTAGCTGTCTTCCGCCAGCCCTGTCCCTGGGCTCTGACACCTCAGTACTCTGTGTGACCAGCACCACGTCCGTCCTTCCTCCCAGCATCTCTGTCATCGAAATCATGATGAAATCCATTGTGCTAGCTCTTAGTTAGGGACCCAGTTTTGTCCCTAACTAAGACTAGCCAAATCTAATTTTACACTCTGGTTGCTGTTTTTACTTATTGACCAACTACGTTTTAAATCTTTTTCGTCACTAGGCTTCAGGCTTCAGTGCTTAAACTCTGCAGCTGCCCACTTAACCCCATGTTCTCTTAGCCACTTAATGCACATTTCCTCATATTCACAGCTTAAAAATGCCTGAGACCTAACAGAGTGACCCATATTAAAAGTATATTTTAAAACACTGATAGAAAAAAAACACACACATAAGCTAGATGGGTTGTTCATCAGAAATAGCAAAACAGCTGCTATTTCTGCTCAGAGGTCAGGAATATAGGAGATACCTTAAAATCCTGACGGATGATCGAAATTTCCATTGTGGGGGCCTACTGTGACCAACCTCACCTCACTTTCTATTTGGCCAATGAGATTCACGTTCAACTTCTCCCCAGTCACAGCACTTCCAAATCACAGCCTTCATATATTTCGAATGATGACAGGCTCATCATCTCTATCAAGCCATAAGCACTCAGAGGGCAGGAACACACCAGTCTTCGTTCAGTGATTCATAGACCCAACCGATGATCCCGGACATGATAACTGCACAATAAAACACTATGATCATTTACTGACTCAGAGAAGCCCAGTGGGTAAAATAGAACGCTTTCTTTGGAAGTCAGCCACCCAGATGGTTGGCACAGAAGACTACTAGACTCAGCAGCAAAGCGAAACCCCCAAATCACCTATTCTCCAGGTAACGCACAATGAAGCCTTTCCCAGCCACCAAACCGGAGTAATTCATTCCATCCTCTGTGTTCCCACAGCGTTTGGTAACTCTAACATGCCTAATCAAGGCGATGTGTTTAGTTATGGGGATTTCTTTCTGCCACCTGGACTACTGTATGAGCTTGTTTTGTACGTCTTTGTATTTCACCTCAACACCTAGCATAAAGTAGGTCTTCACTGTACCTCTACATTAGAACAAGACATCACGCCAGTCGTACGTGATGTGGCCTTACTTAAAAGCCAGTTAGTTACAGACTAGCTGAAAGAAACTTTACATTGTTCCCAGGGTGGTCTGAAAGAAATAATACAAACATACCACATGTGCATCAAAACCTATGGAAGACTTGAATTCTCCACGATTGAAATTTTCATCAATTTCTCTAGATGTTAAGAAATCAGAAGATTCAAATAATCCTTAACAATAACCGTGCTTTCCATTTGTAGAGTTGTCTTCCAAGTGTTTTCACGTGTAATACGACACGTCACTTCATATTCACAGCCACCTTTGAAGACAGTCACTACAATTTCCCTTTTCCCCGTGAGGAAGGGGAGGCTCACAGAGGCACGGTGACTTGCCAAGACTCCTGATCTTACAGTCAAGTGCTCTTTCATGACAACATTGCGCCTGCGTAGTAAACTGGCACAGTCTGTAGTTTCTGTAAGTGTGGAGCATAAACCTCAAAGGAAAAATTGGAAGGAAGAAAAAAAGTACAGAAGACTGTAAACACATTACAACATGAATCCACTGACCACTTACTGGATTTTTACTGCTAGAAATGAATACTATTTTTCTTTTGCAGAATCTTCAAAAGCAGCTAAGAAGATCAAATGTGGCAACAACTGCCAAAGATAAAATACCAAACCAGCAAACATCTCACTGCCCAAGAATCTAGCATCTTCCTATGCTGTGCTTTCTGCCAAAATTGTCGCTGATATTTTCAGGCATGAAAATGTCTCTCTACAATTCTTCCTTTCAAACCCCTTCTGGGGCTCTAGGATCAAAGGACTAGATACTCCATGTGTTGAATGCAATTTGACAATAATTTTAGATGTCCTTCCTTCCGTTACAGAGTTTCAGTTTACTAACTGCCCCAGTCTCTACGCAACCCCCAATACTTAGTAGACTTTAAGGTAGGAACTTTTAATTCCTAGAAAAGAAAATGATGACCCAAAGTGACAATGAACTATACACAGGTGGAAAGAAGCCCTTTGTTTAGGTATGGGGGCAGGGAAGGGGGACTGTCAAGCAGAGGACTGTAATTCCCACATCAAAGAAAATTCCTCATTCCTCATTTCTTCCATTTCATGCAGAAGGCTGCTGGAAACACATTTCTCTTTTTCACTCTGTTTAAGAATTGAAAATTTTCTCATTAGAAACCAGAGTAAAAACATATCAAATGTTTCTTTAGGAACCCAAAACCTAGGTACACAAAACCAAGAAGGTGCCAGTTCCGGAGAGTCAGTAGCTGCACGGGGCCTGAGGTCATGTTCAAAAGACAGGATTCCTACAGAAAAGTACAAACTCCCCCTTAAACAAAAAGCTCAGTGGGCTTCTCCTAAAAAATTATGACTGCAGAAAATATATGGCCTGCTATATTTTGTTAATATGTTCACAAAATCACTACAAAATCCATTGGTTAGTAATCATAGTAAAAATGGTCAAATTCTATTACCACAATGATTTCTGAACCTCTTATAACACTTTTATTCAAAAGTAAAGCCAACGTAGACCCAATTTACTGGTAAAGTATTAGAAATACACAAATAAATATATTCAATGATGCATTCATCCATTCAATAAAACTTAACGAGCACCTACTACATGCCAAGAGTGGTTCTCGGCACTTGGGATAGAGCAGTGGCTAAAAAGTCCCCATCCCTGCTCTCGTTCATGTAGGTTACATTCTGGTGGGGACCGACAAGCAATAATTAATTAATAAGTAAGTTCGCTGAGATAAAATCAGGTAAGAGGTATAGAGAGTAACAAAGTGCAGGTGGTCAAGAAAGGTCTCTCTGATAAGATGAACTTTGAGCAGAGATCTGAAAGAAATGAGGAGCTAGCCATTGGGGGGGGCGCGTGGGGGGGAAGTGTGGAGGATGCTCTCGTTCCAAGCAGATAAACGGCAAATACAAAGGCTTGCAAGAAAATGTGCAGTGATGTGCTCAGGAACGGCGAGGCGGCCAGTGTAGCAAAGAGTGAGCAAGAGGTCAAACGGCAGGGAAAGGAGGATGAAAGACAGGGAGTGGCACAGATCGTAAAGGGCTTCTACCACAAAAGGTCAGGATTTTGACAATTCTAAGATGGCAAATCAGTGGAAGGAGCTGTGCAAGGAAGCTACATGAACTGACATACGTTTAAAAGGATGGTACTGGCTGCTGTATAGACCTCGGACTGTAAGGGGCAAGGGTGGAAGTAGGGACACCAGTCAGTAGAAATGACCGTGGACTGAGGTAGAGCAACAGCCATGGACATGGGAGGAAGTGGTCAGATGCTGGACATATTCTGAAGGTTGGCTACAGGGTGTATGAGAAAGAGAGAATTCAAGGATGACTGCAACATTTTTGACCTGAGGAACTAAACTAAAATCTTTAGATAAAGGCCTCTCCTTTTTGGACAACTGGCAGACTACTTTTTAACAAATAGATTTGGGGGAAATGGATTTAACTGTTGGTTTTAAAAAAAAAATTATAACCAGATTATGTTTTACTATTACAAGTTCATCAAAATACTTCAAACATTTGATTTAATCTTTTTTAAGTTTGGAGGGGGGTGTCTTTGATATAGTAATGGATTCACTCTTTTTTTCATCATTCTTTTTCTTCTTCTTCCTCTCCCTTGTCCCCCTGCCCCCAAATCTTCTGCTTTGTATTTCTGTAAAAGCAGAATGAAGTTCTTAGATATTTCTACCTGTTTTCTATGATCTGAATTTTGAGTCCTGATCAACAACAGCAAGGAGGCCCATGTAGCAAATGTGGAGTGAGCAAAGGGACACGTGGTAGGAAATGGGAAATGAAATACTACTCTCATCCAGCATCTGCAAAACCCCTGCGAAGCCCAAATCATGGGCACTTCCCACTTGATCTCCATTATAAAACCGCCATACTTTAAAAACAACATCCTCCTCATCAAATTAAAGAATAATAACACTAAAAAAAATCTGCAGTATAACTTGATGAGAAAACATGCACTGAAAAGATTAGGGAGAAAGGAAAACCAAGTGTTATTACTGTGTAATTACGAGTCCATGCATTTTCTGTTACTTAAATTTTACCTTTATGAAAACTCATCTAGAGACACTATCCTCTTTACACTGGCAACTAAGTCCTGTACACGTTCCACATAGACCTAAGTCCCAAGCATTTCTCCACTTTCTCAAGTTAGTACATTCTGTATAATTTCCATCAATTCTTACATAAAGGAATGACTGGTTTATAGACAGACATTTCCTCATCAAAGTCATAACCATAGATTTAAGTCAAACCTAAAGAAGAATTTGACTAAAAACTTTTTAAAGAACAAACATAGTGCACCCTTCTATAGTTTATTTTTTATATATATATATATATGTTTATATAAATACCTTCTATATGCTTATCATTTCTATGGAGGGACCTGTAATAATTATTATGTGAAAAGAAACCATTTTGGGGGAACTGCACAACATTGTTTCACAATTTTTTTAGAGAATTTGGTATCTGATTTTAATCATTCAGCTAACTAGGTACCATATGCTCTTATAATTCCCTGAATTTTATAAAAGGGAAGGGGACATTCATAAACAGCTATAAATATTTCAAAAATGTGACCTTCGTGAGGGAAGGCAGGGACTTTGGCTATTTTGTTCACTGCTGTATCTCCAGTTACTAGAAGATTCCTAGCACACAACAGATGCTCAGGATATACTTACTGAATGTATACACACACACATGAATGAGTGAATGAAAAACCTAAGTGACTGGTATATTGCCCAAAATGGTTGTCTAAGCTAACTCAAATATAAACTATAAAAAATTGTGTTGTTATACTAGTTATTCCATGCTAAGGATAAATATGTGGTATTTAATAATAAAATATTTTGGGGAAGTACTAAAGGTGGATAATTGTTTTTCAAAACATAGGGTTTTAGGATGAGAAGAAAAAGTAAAAGTGGTCTCTTTGTAATGAAAATACTGAGCACTCTAGACTTAAAGATAGCATTTTTCCTCACTGACTACCAAATTAAAACTCTAAAGAAGAAACAACATAACTTAGTTCCAGGATATAGAGAGATTTCATACCAGGAACCTGTGACCCAATAGTAACAGGAAAATCTTGAACTTCAAAATATTCTTTTTTCCAAGAAATCAAAAAGCTGATTCAAAAAGATACAATTATTTCTATAAGATAGAAATTTTTAACCTCTCCTGTGGTATAGGAGATAGTATTTAACAGATTAAGAAAATAACAAGAGAGACTAACTGGTTGCCCCAAGGTCACACAGCAAGTTAACAGGGGCACCAAAAGCAATGCAGAACTGCTGACTCCTGGTCTTCTCTATTTCTGGCTGAAACCACATTGATTTAATAGGATTCAACAAGTGGATATGTCTTTGTTGGCAGAAAGGAGAAATGAACTTCATCATCTCTATCTTACGGATGTGGAAACTGGCTCTCAGAGGGCAGTCACCTTCATGATTTACAAGGAGTAAAGGGGTGAAGCCAAAATACAAATTCAGGGCTCTTTCTGCTACAATGTAGCTGCTTCCTACCACATTTTAGAACACCCTTGAGGAATTTACACTGCAATTTTCTTCTCCTCTCATATAGTTTCCTAGGAATGTTCTCCCTTCAGAATGTTCTCCACCTTCACCCATCAGTGAGCCCCTGCTACTTATGGGAGTTACCTTACCC
The DNA here is from genome assembly GCF_964374135.1 of Grampus griseus. Lineage (NCBI taxonomy): Eukaryota > Metazoa > Chordata > Mammalia > Artiodactyla > Delphinidae > Grampus > Grampus griseus. The sequence continues at coordinate 39,734,551 of NC_139017.1, read as the reverse complement.
TTTAGGTATGTGTGGGAGAAGACAGCCTACCACCTTTGTCTTCCCTTCCAACGGTCCTGATTCACCTATCAAAATCCAACATCTTCTTCAAAGTCCAATTCAAAGTCCACTGACACTTCACACTTCGAGTTACCTTTATTGTCAACTTGACTAGGCCACCATATCCAGATGTGCGGTCAAACACTATTCTACAGGTTTCTGTGAAGCTGATTTTTTTGTAAGATTAACATTTAAGTCAGCAGAGTAAAGCAGATTATCCTCCATAATGTGGGGAGGGCCTCATCCAATCTGTTGAAAACCTTAAGAAAGAAACTGACTTTGCCCAGGGAAGGGGCAATTCTGCCAGCCGCCCACCTTTGGACATAAACTGCAACTCCTCCCTGGGTGTCCATTCTGCAGGCCTACTCTGATGATCTTGGATTTGCCAGCCCGCATAGTCCTGTGAGCCAATGCCTTAAAAGAAATCTCCCTCCATCGCTACAGATCCCGTTAGTTCTGTTTCTCTAGAGAACCCTAATACACTTTCCCAAAGTTTCCTCTTACCATTCCACCCATGAAAGGTACCGCCAGTTGGCATCACCGTATACTAGTGATACCTTCAGATATTTTTATGTGACCATCTAATCTTCCCTAATAGACTGAAAAACCCATAGAGAACAGGAGCACCATCTCGTGCCACTCTACATTGTAGAGCATCTTACACTTAGGGACTAATAAATGTGCTGAATGAATGTCCAGAGATGAGTCTGGAAGGCAGAGGAGGCTTCCAAAGCAGGAAGGAAAAGGGAAGGAGGTGATACTTCCAGTACTAGCAAAGAACAGAAAGAACTGAGCAGCTCAGGTGTCAAGAAACATCGAAGAGACCGGCCAAACAAGTATAAAAGGTGAACGGAAGGAAGTAGAAGGCAATAAGGAAGACACAGCCTTGCAATGCTTCAAATGCCGGTGTATATTTATCTTTGAGGCAATGGTAAGCCCTCAAATCAAAAAGGTTTTTGATAAAAGGAAAATGATGAAAACAACCACCCTTAAGAAAAATGCTTAGAGTTGGTGTGTAGGTGGTATGTACCACAAGATGGGTGGGAAAGATACAAGTTAGGAGGCCAAATAATAATTATGATCATAGTGTCAGGTACTATAAAGCATACTTTTCCATTTACTAACCAGATTAATCCTCACGAGATCTGTTCGTGAAGAAACTAAATCATAGAAAGGATAAATAACTCACCCGAGGGCACACAGAAGGCAAGTAGCAGAGCTAGAATTCAACTCCAAGTCTGTCCAACTCAAAAGCCAGTTGTCCTCACCACTTCACTGTATCTCAGGCCAGAGGTAAGAAAACATGAAGCGGGGACAAAGTAAGCTGGAATGGATTTAAATGGAAAGCGGGGCAGCATAGGGGTAAACATAGCTTCTGGAGCCCCGCTGCGTAGGTTTGAATCACAGCTCTGTCGCTTATTCATATCTGGGGGCAAGTTACTCAACCTCTCTGTGCCTTAGTTGCCTAGTCTGTAAAATTAGAAAAAATAGTAGTACTAACTCTAAGAGTTACTGTAAGGACTAAGTGACTTAATACATACAAAGACCTCAGAACTGTGCCCTGGCACACAGTAAACAGTTAACAAATGTGAACAGTCATTATTGTTAATATTAAGAAAGATCAGTAATTGTAATGACCTGCAGCTGAGCAAGTGCCAGAGTACTTGCTTTCATGTTTACTGATGCGCCCTAGCGGCCTCAAGCACAGTAGGCACACAATATATATTTATTTTATAAATAATGAACGCAATACAGGGAGCTAAGAGAACGCAAGATCAAGTTGCTAAGATTTTTCAGCCTGAAGATTTGCTTTTTATTTTCCTGGTAGTAATAAAAAATTTTACAGAACTGCTAGATAAAACTAATATATGCATGTTCAGCAGAAATGAGTCCACTTGTCAAAGCCATATGCAAGAATGTCCATAGGATACGTACTAGAATGTCTATAATACACATACTAGATATGTAAACAGCAGCACAGTTCATAGTAGCTCCAAACTGGAAACAATCCAAATGTCCTCTCAGGAGAATGTGTAAATTGTAGCATATGCATATATTGGAATATTAGGCAGCAATGAAAAGGACCGAGATCTAACTATACATATATTGTTATATGGATGACTCTCACAAAATGGTGATTAAAGAAGTAAGACACCAAAGAGAACATACTGTATTATTCCACTTAAAAAGTTAAAAAAAAATATAAAACTAATCTATATTTTTAGAAGTCAGGATTATGGTTACTCTGGGGGGATAGAAACTGAGAGGGAACATGAGGAAGGATGTGAGGAGCTGGTGATGTTCCCATTTTTTTTTCTTTTTTTTGGCTGTGTTGGGTCTTCGTTGCTGCACACAGGCTTTCTTGTAGTTGCAGCAAGCAGGGGCTACTCTTCATGGCGGTGCACGGGCTTCTCATTGCGGTGTCTTCTCTTGTTGCAGAGCACAGGCTCTAGGCACGCGGGCTTCAGTAGTTGTGATTCGCAGGCTCAGCAGTTGTGGCTTGCGGGCTCTAGAGTGCAGGCTCAGTAGTTGTGGCGCAGGGGCCTAGTTGCTCCGCGGTATGTGGGATCTTCCCAGACCAGGGCTCAAACCCGTGTCCCCTGCACTGGCAGGCGGATTCTTAACCACTGCGCCCATTGGGGAAGTCCCGATGTTCCGATTTTTGATCTAAAGACTGGTTACATGGGCATGTTCACTTTGCAAAGATTCACTGACCTGTACCCTTTGATTTCTGCATTTGCCTGTATGTGTCAGCCTTTAACAAAATTTACCTTAAAAATGATTATTGGTAGAGAAAGAAGATGACAATGAGACTCCAAGTGGAAGTAAATTCCAGAGCGTGGAGGAAAGGTCAGGGCCTGGTATAACAAATGACATAAGGAAAGAGAGCCCTGGATGACTCTAATTGCCAATTTATGACAGGCAAAGAATCACGGATTTACCTATAGGAAAATGAGGTATATAGGGAAGGGTATAAGGTCAGGAGAGGTAGCAGGAGGGTAATAGTTCATCACTGTCTGCCTTTCTGGATCCTACAAGATTTGGTTGTGCAAGGGTGTGCGAAGTGCCCCAGGTAGAGGTGATCAACAAATGGTACTGTCATCATCACCCCAGGGAGCCTGAAGCAAGACTATAACACGCAAGCAGAGGGGCTCCCATGAACGTAGGTTCCTTAAGAAAAAGGCTGTATTTTGCATATACTCCAGTGCCGTGCACACAGTACATACTCAGTATATTCATGAATGTGTTCTAGACTGTCCTCTGTCAACAGGAAATCAAGAATAAGATGGGGGTAAGTGGTACAAAATTAAGACATCTGTCAGAAATTACCTCTAAAGTCTGAAGATGATTAAGCTCTATGGCAGATCATAGATAAAGAAAAATTTAGAAGGGCAGAGTTCTGGCAAAGCGAGGACCAGATAAGGGAATGGCACCAGGAGCCCAGGAGGGAGGGAATTTCAGGAGTGGACTCGCCATGTCTAGTGTTGACCGGGAGTAAAGAGAATAGGAGTGGAAAAGGCTCCCGGTTCTAAGGTGGGGTGTCCCTTGGTAACCTTCAAGGGGCCCATGTGAGCCAAATCAACGACGTACATAATTTCTCAAGGGCTCAAGAAGGAATGGATGAACAAAAAATAATGGAAGCAGTAAGTAAATAAACAGAATACACGCAGGAACACCAGGCATCTGAAGGTAAGAGAGATTTTAAATGGTAATTAGGAAGTAGAAAGCTGTGAAATGAATATTTTGGGATGAATTTTTGAAATAGAAAAAAAAAAAGCCTGGTTGAAAATAGAAGGCAAGGAATCTATGAGAAGCAGATATTAAAGATATTTGAAAATTACCAGAAACTGGACCCAGACTGGGGAAAGCGTTGAGAATCAAGAAAAAAGGTTGAAAGGTCAACCTGCTTGCAGACAGCAAACACCCAGTCTGTGGACCCAGGTGAAGGGTGGGAGTAGAGAAGCAGCAGCTGGAACATATTAAACAAGGATGTGGGCATAGGACAGCACTCCGGAAGCAGACACCTGCCTGGGCTTCTTTGCTCTGGATCTGATCAGACTGGTTTCTTTAAAGAAGAGTCATATTTGATTATCTGTACTGTCCTTTATCATGACAAAATTCTGTGTTTCTTAAATGAATACCATAAAAGGAGAATCTGTACAATGGCCAAATGAGTCTCCTTCAGAATATTAGCAAACATTACTCTAAACAATTAAATATACATATATAGATGTATACACACACACACACACACACACACACACACACACACACACACACACACACACACACACACACACACAGTATTTCATTCCTGATGATCAGAAGTTAGATTGGGGCTTCCCTGGTGGCGCAGTGGTTGAGAGTCCGCCTGCCAATGCAGGGGACACGGGTTCATGCCCCGGTCTGGGAAGATCCCACATGCCGCGGAGCGGCTGGGCCCGTGAGCCATGGCTGCTGAGCCTGCGCATCTGGAGCCTGTGCTCCGCAACGGGAGAGGCCGCAGCAGTGAGAGGCCTGCGTACCTCAAAAAAAAAAAAAAAAATTAGATTGATTCTCTCTCATTTATTTTAATGCTTTCTAATCCAATTATTTATATATTGGGTCAAGGGTAAAGAGAGGTAAAATGTTTTAGTCCTGGTGTGTGTGTGCATGTATGTATGTTTTCAGGTATAATGCAAGTATCACAGAGCAATGAATAAGAATCTCTGTAATTCAACATACCCCTCCTGCAGATGTTCAAAGCTCTAAATGGATTTTCAATCATACTGTAGTTATAATTATACAATGTTACAAATTAGCAAATAATCACATTAAATCAGAAAGGAAAAATGCCTCCTTTAGTGTATAATGGTTATATAATTCATGATACCCTTTTGAAAATGAACCAGATGTAAAGAATACAGCTTTCCTTTATCTGTATTTTCCAACTTCCTGTGGATAAAAACATTTCCAAGACATTTTTTTTTTTTAAATAAGAGTGGAATTTTCTTGGGAAAGACTGTCAGAATATTAGCTCTCAGAATAATACTTTCAGTACTCATAACAAAGGGGAGTACTTCAAAAATCATGTGTGTGTGTGTGTGTGTGTGTGTATGCAACACAAAGCCTATACTAAGGAGGAGGTCACAGAAGATTTAGAAAATTAAGATAACTCCTATCTAGAACTGAGCATTTCTACCTTTAAATTTTTTATTATTTAAATATACTGTGCTTCTGGTTGGTAGTTGGAATCAAGGACTCCATGAACCAGTCTAGAAAATAATATCCTTTTTAAAAAAACTAATCATGAAAACTTTGATGTTTTTACAACTTTGGGATTTTATTTGGCTGGATGTTTTTATTATCGTTTCTCAATTCACCTATTGTTTCATCTTACATTTACCTAAATTCAGTAGACATTGACAAATTAGAATGGCAAGAGAAAGGAATTCCCTGGTGGTCCAGTGGTTAAGAATCTGCCTTCCAACGCAGGGGACGTGGGTTCGATCCCTGGTCGGGGAACTAAGATCTCACATGCCATGGGGCAACTAAGCCCACGCACCACAACTAGAGAGCCCGTGTGCCACGACTACAGAGAAACCTATGTGCCACAACTAGAGAGTAGCCCGCACACTGCAATGAAAGATCCCACATGCCACAACTAAGACCAGACGCAGCCAAAAATAAATAAATAAATATTTTTTAAAAAAGAATGGCAAGAGAATTACTGAAATCCATATACAGTATTCTCAGTTTTGAAATATTCTTTTTTTTAATTAAAATTAAATTTACAATTTCAAAGCCTGAGTAAACATTGGAAAAGGTCTTATACAGAGTTTTAGGGTCTTAGAGTAGTATACACAATTTAGGCCAGTTGTTATTACCACTTTTATTAAGGATGCACATAATGCTAAATTCTTGTACAATAAATAACATTTAATGACTTATTTAGGGATCTATCATACATTACAGTATGTGTGATCTATTACGCATTATCAAAGTTTAACTAAACGACGAAAATGTTAGGCTCTGAAGTATGTGAAATAAAAACTGACCAAAATTGCTGAAGAACCTTGAGTTCTCCATTGTGTTCAGACCAGGAACCCATGAAGATGCCTACAGTTAGTCTACAAGTAAGACCACACCATCTATCATCCAAGTTCCTCAGCCTAAAACAAACACTGAGACTCTTTAATTCCGCCCCAATTCCTCCAATCCATCCTAAGAGTCTCTAACATCTATTTACTAACATAAAACACCAGCTACGGCAGAAAGAACATCAGGATAGAGTTTACTTCCATTTAACAAAAAAAAGTATAAGACTCACCTGTGGCACTAATTAAAAGATTTTGATTCAGGCAGTCAGGAGTGGGGTTCAAGAATATGCATTTTTTAAAGGTACTGATTTATTTAAAAAATTTTTTGAAGTATAGTTGATTTACAATGTTGTGTTAATTTCTCCTGTACAGCAAAGTGACTCAGTTATATATACATATATATATATGAATATGCATTTTTAAAGAATGCCACAGGTGATTTTGAGCCATGCAGGCTAAGGACCACACTTAAAGATTCAACCAGCCCTATTTCTTACTTTTGTTTTTTTTTAAATAATCATCACTTACCAAGAGTCTATCATCCCCTTAAATAATCTTTATTTGGAATCTGTTTATCTTCTTCAAACTACACCCTCTTCAAGTTACAAGTACTGCAAGATTAGCATCAGGTCATCCTGGCCCATCCTGCTGTAGCCATCCTGGCTTCATGACCCTGAACAGCTGCTCTGACCATCTGTGAAGCTGCAGGCCAGGCCTGCCTTATCCTGTTTCCTCACACTCGCCTGTAACCTCAGCCCAGAAAGCAGGACCAGCCTGGGCCCTCTGGGCAAGATCTGCTCCCTTGTATGGGACTGGGTCAAGGGTAGGGAATCTACTTAGGATGATAACTATACAGTTTTTGCTTAAATTAGTTTTTGCAACTCTAACTTTAGGAAGTGCCAGAGGAAATAAGGGACAAATTTGAACTTAACTTCAATGACATCAAATCCTTTGTCTTTGGAGGGTAATTTTGATTTCTAGCACTCATGTGTCAGTACCAAATTTGTACTCAATAAGAGTTTCTACTAAAGCAGGGTTTATAGCGATTTGGGCTCTGCTAATCATCAATTAGGTACCTAGCCCCTTGGTAGCAACGTAATGTCACAACTTGGCTAGGCTGAACTACATTTCCCAGAATGCTCTTCCCTGTATGTTTCCTGTTACCATGGGCCCGGATTGATTCTTCTACCAGGTGACTGACAACTATCCGCACAGCAATTTCTCCTTACCTTACACTATATCTTTGTTATTTAAAACACAAACATTATTTGAATACCCACTGTGTGCTGAAACCCACTATGTGCTTTCTGAATTAATCATCACAGTAACTATGCTGGTATCATCTCTGATTGACAATAAACACAAAGGCTGAGTTTGGGGAGGTTTACAGAGCCTGACCAAGAAACAAATACCTGCAAACTAGGTCTTCTGACTACAAATCTGTCTCCTACTACAGCAGTTTTGTTTTTGAACTATATTTTATTCCCAGCTATTATTTTCCTTAAGATTAGACCGAATATGAGTTCTTTGCTGATTCCATCAATCATTCAAAATATACACACAATGAAGTCTGCAGATACATAACTTGCATTCATATTTTTCCACCAGTATCCATCTTTTCACAACTGGTCATTTATTTCAAGGATCCAAATTACTGACCTTTTCGAGTTTTCCTTTGATCTATGGGTTTCTCTCTTTAGCGATCACTGTTCAGGTCTTCTGAAGACCTTCTTCAAAACATTTGTTGTCCTGGTCAAAAACATTTGTTTCTAACATTGCTTCCTCTCTCTGATTGTCTGTTAAAGTATCATGCAGTCTGGCTTGCATTTCAGTGAAACTTACGTAAAATTTGCTGGGCTTTGCTCTGAATAACGGTAACACCTTTTTATGCTGGCAGGAAACATTTTTACGCTGGCAACACATCTACTCACTCTGGCCAGCTGCAGCACAAGACTGACGGGCCAACCTTGAGAGCTGGGCTGCTGTAAACTGAAACACGTTGCAACGTGCCCCTGCTATGAGGACTCCTCCCCTCCTCTCACAAATTACACCAGAAAGAATAGTATCATCCTTTCACAGTCACACCTGGGAACCTGACACCAGCTGACACCTTTCTACTGTTTATTTCCAATGTCTCAATTTTCCACTCTTCTAAAGGGCTTAGTGTCATCTGAAAGCTTGGCACTTTCACTCTGTGCCCAGGGCAGCAGATCACTGATAAAAATGTTAAATAAAACCCATCTCAGTTCCAATCTCGACATAATGCTCACCCCATTCAAAGAAGTACCTGTTCTCCCTTACCCTTTGTTTCTGCTGTCTAAACTACTTCCTTCCCTTGGACAAAACACATCTCTTCCAGTACCACAGGGTGTCTTAGCTATTGCAGGGCAAGGGAGGGGAGGACGGGCCAAGGCTTTTGGAAGTTTAAATAAATCCTCTCCCCGGGCTCTCCCACGTCTGCATTCTTGGTTCACCTAAAACCATTCCAGCATTGGCTGAAGAGTCCGACTTCTCTGTCTCTAAGCAGTGGTGTGACTATGGGCCAAGCCCCTTTATCTCTCTAGTTCTTACTTCTCTCACCTGTACAATAAAATAACTGGCCTCTGGAATCTGTGGCATTCCACATTTGGATATAAAACTATGATTCTGGTAAATCTGTCTTGATAGATGGCAAACTACTTTCTCAAATAGGCTATGTTTGGTTAATATTTGGGTGGTTTTTTTTTGGTTTTTTTTTTTTTTGGCCTACAGGACATTTGGTACCTTTGTGACGGATGGAATCTTTTATGAGTAATCAGAGATGAGGCAGATATTAAAACAATAATGGGGAAAACTCTGAAAGACTTAAGCCACATCTCCACTACATAAAGTACAGAATATGTCATCTAGCACCCTGGAGCGATCTGACATAGAAACAAACTTTTCAGATGAGGATGTAAGGAAAATGATACTCCTACATCCAGCTGAACCATCTTCAGTTTCTGGTAGGTGGCTAAAGTGTTAAGACAGCTGGACTCTGAGTGGCGAAAACCCAACTGGGCCAATGCGGAGCTATGGGTTGATCCCAGTACTGAGAAGCACTTCAAGTTATATAGAAAGCACAAGTATCAGCAGTCACAACCTAAATGCCTACAGGGCCAGCAGGTCACATGAAGGAATCCATGTCGCTGACTGTAACACCACAGGGAGTCGGGGAACTGGGCAAACTAGACAGCCTATACCTATCTGTAAGGCATCCAAATTCAATTCTTAAAAAAATGGTCCAGGGCTTCCCTGGTAGCGCAGTGGTTGAGAGTCCGCCTGCCGATGCAGGGGACACGGGTTCGTGCCCTGGTCCGGGAAGATCCCACATGCCCCGGAGCGGCTGGGCCCGTGAGCCATGGCCGCTGAGCCTGCGCGTCCGGAGCCTTTGGTCCGTAACAGGAGAGGCCACAGCAGTGAGAGGCCCGCGTACCGCAAAAAAAAAAAAAAAAAAAAAAATGGTCCAGGTAAAACAAAACCCACCAGTAGACCAGAATCAGCTCTCGTGCTGCCAGCGTATGATCTCTGACTTTACGGGTACTTCAGCCCTCTGGATTCCTTTGAACTAACGGCCCCACCTCCCATTTCTCTGGTAACGCTGGGGAGTAGATGGACATGTGGACGAGAGTATTTCTCTGGCAAAGTAATGTAAAAGATTCAACTACTTTGATGGACGAAATCTCCACTTATTAGTAATAAAACTTCTATTAGGGAAAAAAACCCACAATCCTTTTTCAGAGAATAATAATAGAGCCCCCTTCATAGGGGTGTAGTGAGGACCGGAAAAGGTAATCACCTAAGACACTTGGCGCAGCACCTCATACATAAACGCTAGCCACTCTCATGATGATTATTGTTAAATTCTATCAGGTGATGGAATACAAACTACATGCTTCCATGGAACCTCATAGAATTATCATATTCTCAGGCTGGGTAGGTTTGGAAGTCTTGTCCTGGGTCAGAAAACAGCTATACCATAAAGCACAAAAAAGGATTCTGTGCTTTCTAGATGCTGCTGCTCTGACACTGTAGGCCTCTTTAACGTGGGAATACAGCACATCTGCCACTTCCCTCCTCCTTCCCCACCCACTCTGCCCTGACTTAAGGTCCCTGCACTGAGATCCCAGAAAAAGTAGAGCAAAGGATTCTAAAACATCTACTACTTCCTGTGCCTCTCCCCGCAAGACTTTTTTAAAACCCCAGCATTGAAATTAACACACCATTCCCAATCCCACCCATTATAATGATAGCCCTACAAATCCTAGGAATACTTTCTAAGGAAGTGGATGTCTTTTAAAAATCCATAGAACATAGCCGGCATGCTTTGACAGGACAGAACACCTCTTCCCATCGCTTCTGTTTATTTTTCCCCTCTCCACCCCTCAGCTGAAGGTAAACACTGCTGTGTGGGATCATCATGTTCTACCAGCTTTTGAAATAAAAAAGAATATTCTAAAATTTTAAACCCTGCTCTCTTATAAATCTTTATTGTTTCATGAGTCAAATGGATCCTTCTCAGTCTTCTGCAATGTAACTCTGATAAAGAACCATTTGAAATCAATGAATGAGTGAATAAACAAACGAATAAATGTACGTTTGAAAATCAAGGAATACACAAAGAACAGAAGTATTACCCTTGCTTAAGATTTCAAGTTATTTTCCAAACAGCTCAAGAGAAGCACATGATCTTTGTTTCCTTTTGAAAATTTCAGAATAGATCATCAAATACTAGTAAATAGGGACTTTCCTCGTGGTCCAGGGGTTAAGAATCCGCCTTCCAATGCAGGGGGCACGGGTTCGATCCCTGGTAAGGGAATTAAGATCCCACATGCTGCAGGGCGACTAAGCCCATGTACCACAACTAGAGAGCCCACGCACCTCAACTACAGAGCCCGCGAACCGCAACTACGGAGCCTGCACGCTGCAACAAAGAGCCTGCACGCTGCAACTAAGCCACAACTGAGCCAAAAATAAATTAACAAAAAAAACTAGTAAATACACATTAACCATACGATTGAAAATGAGAATCTTAACACTTTAAAAGCAAAGGGTTTTGTTTTTTTTTTGAGGTATACTATTGATACTTCACCTATTTGGCAGAAACTTTGCTTTACTAATGGTTAAAGCATAGAGAAGCATATCTTGCTTTACAAAGGGTGAAAATCAAATGTCAGATGCATTAAAGAAAACTAACATTACATGAAGGCTCCTTTTGAAACATGAATGATGCCACGGACCTATTTCCATTTGAAATTCCAATTCTTCCATTTATTATAGAACACCTACAATAAATAATAATAATGTCAAGTGATATTATTAAAGAACACTGATTTATTTTACCATTTGTTTTCTCTCCCCTAAAGGGAAAGAATATCAAAGAAACACCCAGATTGTGTTTAAGTGTTAACTTCATTTTATTTGTGTAGACCTCATTGTTCTACTGGCAGTGTGTTGCCTAAATAGCTATCTCCCTACCTATTCTTGCAATCTATATCTTTTTCCTGTGAGAGGAAAGAGAAGGATAAAAAGTAATTCCATGCATCTGGAAGACTTGGTATGATGAGGTAGGCACTAAGGTGTGCTTTCGATTTAATTAAGAAAAGTATAAACTTTGTGGAGTCATCTTCTTCAAAGCAAAACATGAGGAAATCCTAGTTGAGGATTGAGATAAGCTAATTGATCAGCTTCCCTAAAGGAAATTCAACTGATTTTATAACAGTTCCCCAAACTCTACAGGATTTTCCAGTAAGTCAAGTCCAGGAGCAGAAATGGTTACCAGGACCTCAATTTTATTTTCATATTTGCAGAGACAGTGAAAATTTTATTTGTGTTCCCCCATGGTTTTTGTTTGTTTGTTTGCCTTTTTACCTTTCCTCTTTGATCACACCCATAACAGAAGACTCAGATCTACCCAGAGCTAAGAGCAAAAGTCACAAGGCAACAATAAAACAATCAGAGATGAACGAACAGGGATGGAGGTAGGAGGCTGTCCTGGGCAGGACTGGCTACAAAATCTGCAGAGTCTAGTGAAAAATGAAAATGCAGCGTTCATTATTCAAAAATTAAGAATTTCAGGGACTTCCCTGGCGGTCCAGTGGTTAAGACTCTGTGCTTCCGCTGCAGGGGGCATGGGTTCGATCTCTGGTCGGGGAACTAAGATCCCGCATGCCCCGGGGCGCAGCCAAAAAAAAAAAATTATTAAGAATTTCCAAAGAACGACAGCAGTGCACTAAGCCAACTGCAGGGCTTTTCTGAGCGTGGGGCTCCGTGCAACTAACTGCACAGGTCACAGGTCCTGGAAGACACTTACCAGGCTCCCTGGGTAAGCTTTCCAAACAAACTCCAATAAGTCAAACATGTAGAGATGAAATAAAAGCTGCTTGGAGATACAGCTCTTTTCAGGAGAGAGAGGACGTGTTGAGATCTGTTCATTTTGTACTCCCACTGACTAGCAAAGTGTCTAACACGGAACAGGTACTTAAAATAAAGGCTGAAATGAAAAATAATGCAAATGGCAACTAACATTTTCAGCAACTCATCTCCTTTGGGAAAGCAATTCTCGCCTTCAAGATTGCTCTGCTTGTTGCAGACAGCCATTTTCCTCTCTCATCTCATCATACATGACATTAGCCACACAGCATGATGTTTGAGATTGAATCCCAGTATAAACAGCATCTTAAAATATCTAAAATATCTGGCAGGAACAACTCTGTTCTCAATCATCAACAGAGAGAGAACAAGTTCTCATTCACCCGCTGGAGCTGGCCAGGAGGAGGATTTGCCATTCTCAGCAAATTATATTATCCACGGGGAATTCATGCTGAATTTTAAGTCTGATTTGAAGAGAGTCCCTATTTCCCAGCCCACGGGTAAACTTTAAATAGCCATTAAAATGACATTTCAAAATAATAAAAGAATTCACAGAACCGGGGAACAAAATAAATGGTGTTGTAAAAGGAAATGGAAACGTTACCATAATTAGAGCTTTTAAAAGAGACATTTTAAACACTGGTTGAACACTGACTTGTTTATAATAGCACTCAAGGCAGATGGCAAGAGACTAAAAGGGAAACCATAGGTATTTACTAGAAAGGTAAGGTGAAGAGAGCTTTTGTAAGGTCATTGGAACCACTTCTTGAAACCTAGTTTAAAAAAAAAAAATCAAAATACCAATTTAACCTTTATGGGGATGTAAGGCTTCACCTAATCTGGCTTTGCCATCAATATAATATGCCAGAGGCCCAAACTATGTAATTGGAAGAAAAGGGGGGTTACCACTGCCCCCCCACCATAGTCTAACAATGTAATAACGTAACTGTCTTGTCACTCACCATCACAACAAAAATGCACTCACGCTCTTTATGGTACCTGAACAGTGCAGCTTTCAATGTGGGCATTTATTTGCAGTTAGTGGAATGACACGCTGTCCGGTAAGTTCTTCCCAGACAGGAGCTACATTTAACATTGTAGAATGCCCCCTACAAGCCCATACAGAGATTAAGTATTTTTCAAAATCCTTCTGGAAAGAACTGCTAGGCAGCTTTACCGAGCAGACTAGAATATAGCCTCATAGTCCAGTACTTTAGAGAACTTGAGACGTGTAAGGAGAACGGTGATTCCAAGAGTAGAGTGACCCACAGAGGCTGAGAAGTGCAGAAAACACAGAGGCAGCACCCTCTAGATGGAGAGAGCTTGGAACAGGTCCCACAGACCCAAAGTTTCCACCAGAATTCCACAATGTGTCAAGACTGTCCTTGGCCGGTAGAGCAACTGTGCTGGCCACAGCAGTGGTTCCACTGCTTTGCATCAAAACGATGCTTACCTCTAGGAAGGCGGATGGCCGCACCTCAACAGCAGGCTACAAATGTGTTCTGGAAAAGTAGGAAAGGTTATCTGCCCTCATTAGGACAACTAAAAGTCCCTTAGCACTATGCAAACAGACCATTCAACAGGGATAATGCAAAGACAAACATGTTCTGATAACAGAAAAATGTCCCAGAATTGAAAATTTTAGAAACCATGTATGCAGTCAGCAACTTCAACCTTGAAGCCAATTCACTCTTCAAAAATTACTTTTTCTCTTAAAAGTGTTCTCTTTAGTATTGAAAAAACTAAAGAGGGACTTCCTCACTGGAGGAAGACTTGGAAAAACCCCAGACCTAAACGAAAAGCAGCGATCTTGGCCAACAGCTTTCTGGTTTCCCCTGGCTATTATTAAGGATCCTTCTGTTTGACTAAGAATTTCTCCACCTCTCACAAACCATCTTTTTTCTTTCTGTGTCCAGAAAAAATCTGAAAACCATGTGTTTATAATGAGCCTGTTGCTATGCACATCATTAAAACACATTACAAAAATCTTTCCTTTGAGTCAGGAGGAGGACAGGATGGGGGAAGATGAACTCCTAGCCAGAGTCCCTTTGCTGAGCAGATAAGCTGGTAAAAAGGGAGATGAGAAACAAAGCAAAACGGAAAAAAATATGGTGGTCCCATCCCTTGAGTCATTTTAACCAAAGGAGGAAAACTAACATTTTTAAAGCCCCAAGGTAATGTATCTTACAGTTTGGAACAGGGCTAACAAACTCGCTTCCTAATCTCTTTAATTCCTATGGTTTCATGACTCATCTTCCATCTGTCTATTAGTGTGTCCTTTTCACCAGCTTTTTCACACTTCTGTAAGACTATCAGGAGTTTTGTTTTGTTTTGTTTTTCCCCTTTTATGTGTACTTCTGTGTGTATTCTCCTTTTGATATCTTTGGTCTTCTATTCAGTTACCACCTAAATGTAGGTCCTGAACTGTCCATGTCGTCCCCTACTCCCCATAGTATCTTGGCCTTTTTCCCTCACTTACGAAGAGATTTGTTCTGCAAAAGTCATATCCTGGAAATGAGATGAGACAAAGCATATCAAAATTAATGTCAAAAAACAAAGATTCTCGATTTTCTAACTTAAAAAACCTGGACTTGATAATCTTAAGTCAATCACCTTCTTAAACAGTTTGCAATCAACATTCTTCTCCAATTTTTGTTGTATTGTTCCAAATACTGTGTTAACCTGCAAGTTTTCAAGGGTGGACTGTCTGAAGATGAGAAATGAAACATACGTCTTTTAAATATATCTTTCTTTCACCCCTGTGTGTCTTTATATGGGTTCACACACATGCATGCACACACGCGTGTGTGCACACGCACACACACGCACACACACAGAGTATTAATTCCAAGCTCTTTGTCCTTAATCAGAAAAGAAATGGCTGGTCCCGACTAATGCTATAGAACCTGTTTTACTCTCCAAGAGAAGTAGCCGAACCATTGCAAACATGTGTTGGGTGAAAACAACTGTGGTTGGCTCCAGACAAAGGCTTATTTTTTAAGCACAGATGGTTGAACGGTTGCCTCCTCCAAAGGGTTGCCCACAATGAAAGACAGATTTCTATTTCTAATCTATGCAAACATCTTACTCTGCGGGGCATCACAAAGACTAACTGTTCTGTGTCAGATGCTGCGGATCCCAGGTGCTCTCAGAGAAGCCAAAGCCCACCTCCACCTGAGATGCCTGGTAACTCAGGTAACAGGGGCTGACTGGGGAGTGAGCCACTAACCGGCTCCTCATGAATGCTGCCGGGGCCCTCTGTCAAACATTCCTCTGGAATCCCGCCCCCCGCCCCCCCCCCCCCCACTGCTTCTCCTTGGCTGCTCTGCCTGGAGGACAGTTTCAATATTCAGTTGAGACCGCAGATGCTTCTAAAACCTCCCAGGAAGGCTCAGATTCCCAAGGGCTCCTAATGACGATTGGTAGCACTCTTCACCTTGAATTCAGCTCTTCTATTCATCTCTAATATCAAACCCAGAAATCTTGAGCACTTAAAACTGTTATTCTGTTCAAACCAGTCTCCTTTACCCTCTAGTCTATATGCCTAAAACCCAGGTGAGTCTCAGTGGATCACACCTGGGTCATTGTTGGTGTCCCTCAACCTTCCCAAGTATATGTATTCCTTTTTTCTTTCTTTTTTTTCCCGGCCATGCAGTGTGGCTTATAGAATTTTAGTTCCCCAACCAGGGATTGAACCCTGGTCCCCCCCAGTGAGAGGGTGAGTCCTAACCCCTGGACCACCAGGGAATTCCCTCCTTTTTTCTTTTTGTTCTCCCTCTATCAATGTTCCTTTCTTTATTTACAACACTTTTCTGTATTATTTCTCCACCTCCCTTGCTCTGACCCCGCCGCCCCCGCCGCCCCCCACCCCCCCCAGGCACATTCCAGTTTTAGGGCCCCTTGGGACAACAAAAATTCCTGCAATGCTGGGGGGGGAGGGGGAGGACCAAAAAAACTCTTCATGCAAACCGGCTCCTAATTTTAAACATACTTTCCCATAAAGAGAAGGTTATACCTGAAATCTACATAGGTTAGTTCCAATGTTTAAGTCTAAAAAATGTCCTTCAAAGTTTTGAATTATTTTCTGTTAGTGTTTCTGATCAAACAACAGTAACAGAGTTTGCTTCAAAATCCTGTGTTGAAAAACCCTTCTTTCCTTCCTTATCAAACTTCTTAAATGAACCAACCTAACTGAGCAAAAAGAAATTCAAAAGTTCCTACTCTATACCTCAGTTTCTGAGATTTAAACACTTTTTGTTTCAGCTTATAAATGCAAATATTGACAGTCAAATAATGCAGCATTAAGTTTACTTATCTGGAAAATCTAAAACTGTAAAGAGCTTTAGAGGTTAACTAACTTATTGATTCCCAAGTCTGAATGAACATCAGAGCTACCTGAGGAATATTGTTTATTTTAAACAACACATCCTCGTGAACCCCAGTCTGAGACATTCCAGTTCAGACTTCTGGTGCGGCCCTGGAATCCATATTTATAATAAATGCTTTGGGTAATTATGATCTAGCAGGCCCTGGTCTGTTTGAGAACCACTGATGATTCCAACATTCTTCCCAATATGGCGGTCTCCTCTACAAGACACTACATGGGCTATCACTCTGCTACAGCATTTTCAGAGACTGGGGCTCTTGCCCTTTTATAAGTCTGCTTACTCCACTTTTTTTTTTTTTTTTTTTTGCGGTACGCGGGCCTCTCACTGTCGTGGCCTCTCCCCTTGCAGAGCACAGGCTCCGGACGCGCAGGTCCAGCGGCCATGGCTCACGGGCCCAGCCGCTCCGCGGCATGTGGGATCTTCCCGGACCGGGGCACGAACCCGCGTCCCCTACATTGGCAGGCAGACTCTCAACCACTGCGCCACCAGGGAAGCCCCTGCTTACTCCACTTTTACATGGAGTAAATTATTATTATTATTATTATTATTAGAAAGTCTGTTCTTATGTCGAGCCAGATAACCGAAGTTTTTCAACTCCTTGAACTTCATTATTACCGGCCCTAATTTTGTGCTCTGGAGCTGACACAGAATTCCCTCCCCATGAGAGTCCAAAGGCAGCTACTGTACCCTTGCAAGTCTTCATTTTTCTGAGCTTAAACAAGCTTTTTTTTCTTTAACTTCATAAAGCACAATTTCTGAGTCCCTCACCATTTCAACTGCTCTTCCTGAACAGACCTTACAGAATAAATCTGTCTAGAGGAACACCACTTCATTTTTTTTTTTCTTACGGGCTGTACTTTTCCCAATATGCATTAATTTATAGTCCATGTTTCATCCTTGGCACTCATTCTCTTGCATTTAATGGTCCAAGAGCCATGAATCAGCAAGTATTTCTTATTTACCCTAATGCTGTGTTCCTAACACTGTGTAAAGTACTCAAGGATTCAAAAGCTGGAGGAAATCATCTTGCTTTGATTTGCCTTGAGGAGATAATTTCTTGGACAGAAAGGACTTAAATAAATGAAATCACTTGAAAACAGTGCACGATGGTACACAATCAAGTGCTTCAAATGAATGACACCTGAAAGACTGACATAGGTTTCCTGGGTCAGACTGTCGGCTCTCTCATGGCCTGTGTTTATAGAAATACCACCTATTTAACAATGATATGGGTTAAAAAAAGAAGAAGATGGACACTATCACCTTAAAATGTAAACAAAAATTTCAACTGCATCCTTATTTCAGAAATTTAAAATCTAAGAAATGACACATGGAAAAATCAAGTAGAATACTGTTCCTTCTACCTGGGATGCCGCTGACATTGCTTCCCAAGCACTCTGAACGCCATGATCCAAGTAAAAGGCTTAAAGTAGAGGGTTTCTGCGATTCCCTTCAGTACCGGAAATGACAGAATGATAAGGAGACACCCCCGCCACCTGCATATTTGAACGAACACCAACAAAAACGCACTCGTTTCATTCACAGAATCGCAGACTATCAGAACGTTTGGGACTCATTCAAATCCCTCACTTTACAGATGAGGGAAAAATATCACTTCAAAGATGGCACATGGTTTCTCTCCCAGGTGAAGTAGCCAATGAGCAGGAGGGCAGGGCTCATCCCCAGATCGCTCCGCCCTTGGCTTCCTGCCTCCTCGTAGTCAACCCACGAAACCAGAACTCTTGCCCTCTCAGCGCTTTCCTCAACTCTACTCCCATCTTCAGTTACCTTCTCAATCCTCAAATCCAGAGTCTGATGATGCATTTTGTTTGGGGACATTTTGAGGGAAGGACTGGACCAAACGGTTTTAGGTGGTTAATTTTTCATGAAATCCTAGCCTATTGATTTTACCCACAGTCTATGCTGCTAGACACAAAATTCTACGTGCTTCAGGGTCACTGCTACCTCACTAGCAGTACAGGGAGCCGCTGGGGTTAGCTACATGGATTCAAACAAAAATTCCAAAGCTGCAAAGCAACTGGTAAACAATTCCCAACTATGCCACCCTCTTCCCCCAACACACACACACACACACACACACACACACACACACACACACACACACACACACACACACACACCCTAAATCAACCAGCTCATCTACTTCATCTGAAGCCTCACAGTTAATCCACATCCTACTTGGAACACGGAGGAAAAAATGTACCTACCTTGTGGCCTCTTGCTGAAGCCACGACACATTTGGCACATAAAACATGACTCCAAAGAAAAGCAGAGGCTCATTAGCAAATTTGTCCAGATGTTTCTTCAGAGGTTTCTCCAGCTCCACCCATCGTGCTTGCTGGCTCTTGCTGAGAAACCAAAGGCCAAAGTAGTGCGTCTAGATAAAAGGATAAAACAGCGTCAGTTCATGGTTACAAGGGGCATCCTGAGACCACACAGGAAATAAGACTCCAGCACCTTAGCTCCCCTTTGGTGCCTCAGCCCGTACACAAGGATCCGGCTTTTACTTTTGAACTTTGGGACGCATGAAAAGAAACCACAGGTACCCAGTACTGTAATCTACTCTGAGTCTCCAGATGCAGTATTCCTACCCATTGCAGCTGTTTGTACATGTGGGTACTGATGCACCTATGCTATGTAAGCGGGGGTGATGCAGAGTGGGGACAGTGTGGACTTATTCTAAGATCTCAAGGCTGACTTCCCTGTGCTAGTGAAGCGCAGGAGCAGAGGCAAACACAGCTCTCTCACCTGCTACAAAGTAACTTACGGTTCAACTCCAAAGATGAAACCTTCTGCCAACGTTAAGCTTCAGCAGTGTAGATATTTTCATACAGTACCGGATTGGAACAGAAAATTGATTCACTGTTTAAGCTTTAATGAAGTACTTTTAAAAAACATCGGCCTCGACCACTTCATTATACATGAACTGCAGGGAATCTCTCCCCGGCATTAAGCAGGGAGAGCGGAAGTAGCCCCTCTTCACAGCTGCCACAGGAGCCCCTGGTGGCTGTTCCTGGCAGATGATGGGGGGATTTGAGAGATGAGAGTGAGATTTTCACCCTTAGACTTGAAGCCTCAACCGGGTTAGTTTTGAACAACGTTCTAAACGATTAAAACAGGTACTTTTATGCATCCAATCCTGTCTTTACATTAATTCATGCTAGGATTTCAGGATTAGCACACAGTCGCTAAAAAATAGATCCCTGCTTTTGAAGCATTCTTTTATATTTCAATTATAGCCTAGAATGGTTTACAGCACACCTGGAAAGCCGCCTTCAAAGGAATCATTTCATTACAATGTTTAATTTCCAAAGGCATTTTTGCGCCGACCTTCCCACTCCAGCCGGCTGCCACCTCAACAATACTATAGATCAATCCCCATCACCACCCCACCAAAATCTGTAATCAAGTTTTGACTCTGACTTTACCAGAAAACCAGACATATCCTTCCCTACATAAAGCTGCAGACCCAAAATACTCTAAAGGATATTTTTAAACGGGTGTACTTTCAGATGGGACCATTTCCTCCATGATTTTCCAAAGGGCAAGTCCATACCAGAAATCTATGCATTTCTTGAGCAACAAAATGCCAATGAACAGAGCCGAGGTTATATTTCTATCAACTTAGACCAACCTGCTTGAGTGAATTCTGACCCTATTGTTCATTTCCCAGCTCCAGTGAGCCCATTAGTTGTTCCAATGGGACTGATGACGTAGGGGAAATGAAATGTGGCTGAACAGAAAGAAAATAGGCTTTGAAGTCAGTTTATCTCCCAGCTTTTACACTCTCTGTCTTGATAACTTTATACAAGTGATGGAGCCTCCGAGGGTCTCAGAGCTTTCTCATCTGTAAAACGGGGATGGTGATTACAACCATCACCCACAGGCTGTTAGGGGTGTAAATGAGATAATGCCTGTCCACGTGTGCATGGCCCACATTAAGTAACTACTTCATAAACGGTGACTTCGGTTGCTGCTCCTATTATCACCATGATCATCATCCTCAGTGAGTGAAGGCAGGCAAGCCTCAAGAATCTTTGTCATCGTGCTATTGGCATCTCTATCGACCACAGAATCAGAAAACAGAAGTTAAAAGACGCAGACGTAGAGAATGGTCTTAAGGACACGGGGAGGGGGAAGGGTAAGCTGGAACGAAATGAGAGAGTGGCATGGACATACATTCACTACCAAATGTAAAATAGATAGCTAGTGGGAAGCAGCCGCATAGCACAGGGAGATCAGCTCAGTGCTTTGTGACCACCTAGAAGGGGTGGTATAGGGAGGGTGGGAGACGCAAGAGGGAGGAGATATGGGGATATATGTATATGTATAGCTGATTCACTTTGTTATACAGCGGAAACTAACAATACACTGTAAAGCAATTATACTCCAATAAAGATGTTAAAAAAAGAAAACAGAAGTTATCTAAAGATAAAGGAGAAAAAGCAAGCAAAAGCAGAAGCTGGAAGGCCTATAAATAACATAAAAATCTAAAAGGTATAAGAAAAAAAAAATCACAAAGCAGTGCCTCCCCGAAGATTTTCTTTAGAGTCTCATTGTAGGTGTTCATGGGACACTGGAACATCACTCTGATGCTTTCCTAGGGGACCTATCATGTGGGCTTAGGCTAACCTTAAAATGAGGCAATCTGGGTACTTAATAAACCGTCTGAAAAGGGTCCAAGGCAGTTCTGCATTATACTGAATTCCTTCATGGAGCACAGCACCATATGAGGGTATTCCACCATATTGTAGATGGCTAGTAATGAGTTTGCATATGATAAATGAGGTAATATATGTAAACAGTGACAGGCTATGTGATAATTATTTTAGTTGAAAAAGAGCCCTTTTATAAGCATAGGTGGCGAAAGGGAGGGCAAACTTTGCAATTGCTTAACAAGCCAACCATGATTTACTATCTTTCACTAAATGGAGTCTTCACATTTGGAGCTATGATTTTATGGTCCATACTTCATTCAAATTGTAACATTCACTCAAATTAGTAACATTCAAACTATAAAGGGTCCACAGTAACTGCATAAACATTCTACAATTGATTTTGGAAAAAAAAAAAAAGATTTAACTTTTACTTCTCCTATGCTTTGAAGGCCGGTATTTTAAATTTCCTTTTCTCATTCCCACCCAATCATTAAACCAGAACTGAGCTCCCCGCTTCAAAAAAAAAAAAAAAAAACGCAATTTCCCTCATGGCACAGTGGTTAAGAATCCGCCTGCCAATTCAGGGGACACGGGTTCAAGCCCTGGTCCGGGAAGATCCCACGTGCCACGGAGCAACTAAGCCCATGCACCACAACTACTGAGCCTGCGCTCTAAAGCCCGCAAGCCACAGCTACTGAGCCTGCGTGCCACAACTACTGAAGCCCGCATGCCTAGAGCCCGTGCTCCGCAACAAGAGAAGCCACCGCAATGAGAAGCCCGCGCACCGCAACGAAGAGTAGCCCCCGCTCGCCACAGCTAGAGAAAGCCCGCGCACAGCAACGAAGACCCAACGCAGACAAAAATAAATTAATTAAAAAAAAAAACACCCTGAGAAAGAATATTCCATGGAGTACACATACATGCATGCACAAAGATACATTCATGCACACGTGCACACACAGAAAAGGAAGATGATGAGGTACAAAAGAAATCATTGTATGATAATAGTCTTGAGCCATAATTAACAGTACAGAATTCCAAATAACAAGGTAAACCACTTCCAATGCCAAAACCTAATCCATGGCGTAAGCTATTTTTGTTGCTGCAACACAGTCTTTTCCAGAGGACACAGGGTATTTCTGGGTGACTCACCATGCATTTATCCAATGAAACAATTATTTAACTATTCAAGAAATGGGGTTCCAATGCAGAGGCAGGTAATCTGGAGGACACAGTTTCTACATACTACGGCCAGAACGACCTAGTTTTAGAAGTGCTGTATTGAGTTATTTAGGAGGAAGGGAAGTTCATTTATGAATGAGATCCCCATCCGCACACTGTTTTGTGAAGCTCTGCCCCAAGTAACCTTCTCCATTCCCCCCCTCCCCGCCCCCCGCTCTTCCCCTAGCCACATCCCTGCTCTGGAGTATTCAATGGAGGAGAAAGACCCTGTCTCAAAGTTCTTACCCTGTTCTGTTCAAGTTCACACGGCAACACATTTATTCAGCCATGTCTACAAAATTCATCACAGGAAATGGAATCAGAACCTAACCACTCACTTAAACTAACATGTGCACCGATCAACTTCCTGTGTGTCAGCCAAGGGGCCATTACTCCCATCAAGCCCAGCTGAGACCACACCAGGCCTGTTCATAAGCGACTTGCCAATTTCAACTCCAGCTGAATTCTGAAAGCTGAGCTTCACTGCTAAACGCTGCCAGATGGTTGAAGGAAATGTGGTGGATTCCAAATAGAAATGGTAGAAATGGCTACCTCCTCCATGACCAAAAGGATTCCACCATATTGCCCAAGAAAATACCTGAGACACTTGTTTGGTTTATCTCCAAAGCACCAAACATAAACCAGGTCCATCTAATCCTCAGGATACCTCTGTGTGAGCTCTAAATCCCATTTTATTTCTCTAGTTTTCTTTAGAAAACAGCTCTGGTGCCATGAATTCTGCAATGAGTTCATTGCAATAAGAAAAGACAGGGCTTCCCTGGTGGTGCAGTGGTTAGAAATCCGCCTGCCAATGCAGAGGACACGGGTTCGTTCGAGCCCTACTCCGGGAAGATCCCACATGCCGCAGAGCAACTAAGCCCGTGCGCCACAACTACTGAAGCCCGCGGTTAGAGCCCATGCTCCACAACAGGAGAAGCCCCCGCTCGCTGCAACCAGAGAAAGCCCGCGCGCAGCAACAAAGACCCAACTCAGCCCAAAATAAATAAATAAATAAATTTATTAAAAAAAGAACAGAAAAGACAGAAGAACCGGTTCCCAGGGAAAGGAACCACATCTCTGAATCAATTGCTAAAAATGCAAAAATGCATTACTAAAAAAATAATGTAAGAAGAGCCACATAAATTGTCATTTTCATATGAGTAGTCCCCTGGTTTATTTGGTTTGGAGTTTTGCATTTTAACAGGGAAGGATAAATGTATGTGAGCCCTCAAAAACAGGCTCGTTTCTTCAGTGGCAGATTGGCATGTGAATCCTTCAGTGTCATAATAAGAGCCCTCTTCCGGTATCATGAAAAGATTGTAGTAAATAAGGCCTTTAAAAACAGTTTGGGATGTTTTTGATTGATTTCTTCATTTATTTGTAAATATGGTGTTATCCCCCATGGTAGCTATTAATAAGGAAAGATATTTTTTGAGGGTCTTGTTTTTCTAGTTTGATGACAATGACACAGCTTTAATGCTAACTATTTATAAGGGTTACAGACACAGTCTTGGCAATTACTAGGGATTAAATCCACGATCTTATCTCAAGCATTCTGAAGAGTTAATCATCCAGAAGCAAAAGTTTAAAATACTTTCCATTAGGTTGTAATAGGGTCCCTGTCGTAGCCAGTATATTTCAGTTGTAAATTAAGAAACAAAGAGGTTGAGACACCTTCACATAAAATATATAGGAATTACATACAAGCATTCAAACTTTCACGGAGGCATGGAAAATACTCCAAAAGGTGACTAGACACAGACTCTGAAAACAGCACTTCACGCAATTACATTCCAAATGCTTTGGAAAATAAACCACCATACATCAGTTGGATAACTGCAGAAAACAACTTGTGTGCAATCAACCTCTGCTCTGGATAGTCTGGGATTTCTATAACTGGCACGTCTATAATTAACAACTGCACCATCTTCATTTTCCTAGTCAATCTTTTCATAAAAGTACAGGAAAAGAAACTGCAGAGTAACACAGACCCAAGAGGCAAATCTCATAGCCAAGAAAATTCACTCTTCTGAGGCTGCACGACTCACTCGGAAAATACAAAAAGATGAAGACCAGGGGATTGCTTCACCTACAATCTCTGTATCTAGAAAATAGACACTAGCACCAATTTACCTTACAGAATTGACATCAAGCTAGTAAGATTTCACATCATAATCTTTACAAAGACAAAAAGCAATGCAAAACTCAGAACTTTCCCCAGCAGAGGACTCTTCAATCAGTTCTTAATTATGGTTGATTATTTCAGTCCTCTGCAAATACAAACATATATAGATATGCTTAAGCTAGCTACAAAATACAGCAAATTCCACTATTATCTGACAGGGCCAGGGAATGAAGTGTTCGAGTACTCCCATTATCACAGATAAATTTCCAATTCCCAAAAGATTAACATAAAATCAAGCCATAGAAATGTCCTTAATGTAGGTTAGCTTTACTCTGATGAAAGGAAATGCATGTTAAGATTCTGTACCTTTGTAAGCTCTAGCCATTATGAAAAGAGCAAAATGTGAGACATTTCTACCATAGCTGATAGCTCTGGATAAATCAGCTTTCAGTAAAGATGAAAATATAAATTTGCAAAAGAAAAGGGGAATAACTTAGAGGATAATCACCAACGCTATGAAATGGTTATGGATTTTTTTTTAGGCTCCTTTAAAAACCAGGGCTCTTAGTTTAGCCTTAGAAGAGGCCCAAGAGTTATCAAATTTATTCTTCCCCAAAGTGCTGAATTTCCGAATAAAACAACAGTTCTCTACCTTGAATAGAGTATAGCCATGAAAAGTATTCTCACGTACCTGTGTAAAATTATTTATCCCTCCTCCATTTATTATTTTTTAATTAAAAGTAGAGCCACGATTATCCCTAAAGGAAATAATTCTAGCATATTTTTATGTTTTATTGGAATTCTTTATATTCCTTATTATTATTAACATGGCCTCCTTGCTTTTCTTAGAACAGCGGTGTTTAGTAGAAATATAACGTGAGCCAGATATTTTTTTAAATGTGACCTGAATTTTTTAAAATTATTATGCTAACACTACTTCGTTTTATTTATTTATTTACTTACTTACTTACTTATTATTTTGACTGTGCCGGGGCTTTTTTGTGGCATGTGGGATCTTTGCTGCAGCATGCATGCAGACTTCTTAGTTGCAGCCTGCGGACTCAGTTGCGGCATGTAGGCTTCTTAGTTGCAGCCTGCAGACTCTTAGTTGCGGCATGCAAACTCTTAGTTGTGGCATACAAACGGGATCTAGTTCCCTGACCAGGGACTGAACCTGGAGCCCCTGCATTGGGAACATGGAGTCTTACCCACTGGACCACCAGGGAAGTCCCCGAGCCACATATGTAATTTAAAATTTTCTAGTAGCTACATTTAAAAAGTACAAAGAAGTAAAATTAATTTTAATGAAGTTTGTTTAAGAAGTAAAATTAACATTAATAAATTTTACTTAAAATGGTATAGGGACTTCCCTGGTGGCACAGTGGTTAAGAATCCACCTGCCAATGCAGGGGATACGGGTTGGAGCCCTGGTCTGGGAAGATCCCACATGCTGCTGAGCAACTAAGCCCATGCGCCACAACTACTGAGCCTGCACCCTAGAGCTCACGAGCCATAACTACTGAGCCCACGTGCTACAACTACTGAAGCCCGCATGCCTAGAGCCCATGCTCCGCAACAAGAGAAGCCACCGCAATGAGAAGCCTGTGCACTGCAACGAAGAATAGCTCCCGCTCGCCGCAACTAGAGAAAGCCCACATGTAGCAAAGAAGGCCCAATGCAGCCAGAAATAAATAAATTAAAAAAGAAAATAAAATGGTATATTCAAAATATTATGCTTTCAACATGTAACTATTATAAAAATGACTGAGATATATTAACTTTTTTTCATAGTAGGTCTTCAAAATCCGCTGTGTATGTTATACTTACTGCACATCTCAGTTCAAGCAAGCCACGCTTCAAGTGCTCGATAGCCACACGTAGCCAAGGGCTATCCTACTGGGCAGCACAATCTGAAATTAATAACTGTTCAAGGAACTGAAAGATTCTGGCTCAGTGGAAGATCATAGCTTCTAATGATCAAAGCCATCTAAAAATGGAATGAGCAGACTTACAAAAGGGTGAGAGCCCAGACTCTGGAGGGACTGTAGGGGGTCTAGACAGCCTGAGTGGTGTCTTATTTTTTTTTTTTAACTTTCTATTTTATATTGGAGTATAGTTGATTAACAATGTTGTGTTGGTGTCCGGTGTACAGCAAAGTGATTCAGGTATACATATACATGTGTCTATTCTTTTTCAAATTCTTTTCCCATTTAGGTTGTTACATATTATTGAGCTGTGCTATACAGTAGGTCCTTGTTGGTTACCCATTTTAAATATAGCAGTGTGTATATGTCAATCCCAAACTCCCTAACTATCCCTTCCCCCGACCCTTCCCCCCACCCCATAACCATAAGTTCTGTTCTCTAAGTCTGTGAGTTTGTTTCTGTTTTGTAAACAAGTTCATTTGTATCATTTCTTTTCTTTTCTTTTTTTTTAAATTTTTGGCTGCGTTGGGGTCTTTGTTGCTGCATGCGCCGGCTCTCTCTAGTTGCAGCGAGTGGAGGCCACTCCTCGTTGCAGTGCGCAGGCTTCTCATTGCAGTGGCTTCTTTTGTTGCAGAGCTCGGGCTCTAGGCGTGCGGGCTTCAGTAGTTGTGGCTCATGGGCTCTAGAGCGCAGGCTCAGTAGTTGTGGTGCACGGGCTTAGTTGTTCCACGGCATGTGGGATCTTCCTGGAGCAGGGCTCAAACCCGTGTCCCCTGCACTGGCAGGCAGATTCTTAACCACTGCACCACCAGGGAAGTCCCTGTATCATTTCTTTTTAGAGTCCGCATATAACATACTATATTTCTCTTTCTCTGTCTGACCTGAGTAGTGTTTTGCAGAGGAGACCGCCACATTAAGTGCTTCCCATGTGCCCAGCACTGAGATACGGTGGCAACTTTGCAAAAACTAACTCATTTAATCCTCCCAACAACTTACGGAGGCTGCTACTATTACCATCTTCATTCACAGATGAGAAAACAGAGGCACAAGGTGGTTAAGTAACTATTCAAGATCACACAGCAAATCAGTGGCAGAGCCAGGATTCAAACTCGGACAGTTTGGTCCGAACTCTCATTCCTACCACTAAACTCTGCTGTTTCTCCATGTATTTATTTTTTAAAGATAAGGTTAGTCATAAGGCAACATTGTTTTAGCTATTTCTCTCGTAATCTAGGGCAATGATTTTTCAAGCCATGTTGGGGTGTGTGTGGGAAGGGCACAAGGAGATGGGGCTCCAGATACCCTATCCACCCCCTCAGCAAACAGAGCAGCTCCATTTTACATACTGAAGTTCCACCTAAGATTTCATTTGGGGAAGAGGAAATCCATTGATCCAAACATATTGTAACTATATTATCAGAATTCTAATTTTCTAAGCCTCCTGTATCTCCCGAGCCTCTTCCTTTAAATAGAGTTCCCAGCCAGAAACTCATACCTGATTTTTTTTCCGAACTTATTTAAAACAATTAAAAATTTTTTTTCTTAAGGGGTTCACGTTATTTCCTCTTGCCAAGTTCTTGTTATGCCCACCTAATTAGCATCTCTGTTCCTCCTGTCACCCAATCCCCATTGTTTTTCGGCTATTTGGTTCTTTTCTTAAAACTCAAGGTGATCATGTCATGCTTCACCTTGAAATCTGTTTACGGCTTTCCATCTCCAGGCAGTGTTTTATTACCCAAACGATTCGAAGAGTATTTACTAGAAGGCTAAATTAATTGTGAAACACTGAGCTCAAACATTTATTTTTTTAACTGCAGAACTTATGAGAGTGTTTCCCAAAGCATCTTACCACATCCCCTTTCTCTGCCACTACACATCCCTGGGAATTAGAATGGTGGAGTCAGTCTACCTGAATTGGAGCCAGTCCAGTGACTACACTGTGGTCTCCCCATCCATAAAATGGGGACAGCAAGAGTAGTCACCTGACAGACTTGTTAGAAAAATTAAATGAGGTGATCTATGAAAGGCGCTCAGCAAAACAGGTGGTACATTAAAAGGTGGTGATTATTTTAATTATTTTTGTGACACATTTTAGAAACAATGTTCTACTGGATCTAGTTAAAACTCCTTAGCCAGGTACATCAAACCCTTCAAAAGCAGACTCCACCTACCTACCCACACTCCTATCCTCCCCTCCATGACCCCTACACACACACACACACACACACACACACACACACACACACAAATCTGTGCAAACTGCACTCTGCCCTTCCCTGAAAATTCCATGTTCTTTCCTGTTTCTGTACCTCGGCACAGGCTGTTCTCTTTGTTTTGTTTCTTGTTTTTCCTATTCTCCCAACTCCAGGGTTTCTGGGAGCAGGGACCCTGGCATATTCTGCTTCCCCAGGGGATGACTGTTTCTGCTAACTAAGCCAGGCCTGGGCACTCTGGATGCCATATGAAATGGCAGCACAGCTGTGTATTCAAAACCAAATTTGACCCTGAAAACATTTAGCATTATCAGTTCAGGGATTTCTGAGCACGATCCACCTGTTCCCTTTGCTTGGCCCTTGCAATAAACCTTTCTTTGCTCCAAACTTGGACGTTTCGGTTTGTTTGGCCTCACTGCATCGAGCACATGAACCTGCGTTCAGTAACAGGAGGATAAAGTCATACAGGACACGGTCAAATACTAGCAGAGAGTCAACTGAGACCTCTGGTGACCCAAGGTGACTCAGGGTGACATTTCATTCTGTTGGTAGAGGAATATGTGTTTAACGCTGAAACATGTATACTTTTCAATTCATGTTTGCATATAACATTTGTTTAAGAAATCAGTTTATTACATTAAAAAAAGAGTTTCCCATATGGACACACGTCATTATACGTTTGTCAAAATCCACAAAATGTACACTACCAAGAGTGAACCCTAACCTACACTATGGACTTTGAGCATATGATGTGTTAATGTGGGTTCATTGACTGTACAAATGGACCACTCTGGTGCGGGGTGTCGACAGTGGGGGTGCCTGGTGGGGAGGGGACAGGAGGTATAAGGGACTCTCTGTGCTTTCCACTCAGTTTTGCTATAAACCTAAAACTGCCTCAAAAAACACCATTTTTTTTTTTTTTTGGCCGCACCGTGCAGCTTATGGGATCTTAGTTCCCCAACCAGGGATGGAGCCTGTGTCCTGCAATGGAAGCATGGAGTCCTAAGCACTGGACTGCCAGGGAATTCCCTACAATCTATTTTTAAGTTATCTAATAAAACATAAATTGTAATTAACATAGATCAAAAATTAAATCAAAATTAGTTTTCCTTTCCTAATATAAATCTACCGTCAAGTTTAGGGTACACCTAAACTACAGAACACTTCTAACGGCAAAGCCAAAAATTCACCACACTCTACTTTCCAAAACTTCATAAAGACTAAACAATTCATTGTATCTTAGATGCATTTTTTCTTTCTTCTCTAAAGCACCATCAGCCCTATTTGAAAAATGACCCACATCCAAAGTCAAGTGAGTGTGGCAGACCCTGTGTTCACACCCTCCCCTCCGCTCTTGGGCGGGGCATGCATTCCTCCTTGAGGTGTGTCTGGGCAAATGAAGAACAAAGTATTACATTGCTCTGTCTCATCCTTCGATTCAAGAGGACTTTCTATAGGACTGTTTCACAAAAGGCCAATACCTTCAATGTGATCTGTCACAGAATGAAAGCATAAAACCAAAAGAGAAAGTGATGTGTTCTAATGTGGATGCACCTGTTTAGAGCACGTCAAAATAAAGCCAACATTAAACGCAAACCCCATCTTAGCATTAGAAGATCAATCACCCTGCAACACACGTTGACGGTAGAATCTGGACTTCGCTGCTTTGTCCTTTGTGACGACCCAGTTGTGGGATAATCCAGGGTTGACCTTTGCCCTCTCACTGAGAGAAACAGTACTCTGCTGGAACTTAATTATTATTATCATACACATCTCCAGACGCCCCTCACTTTGCACCTTACACTCTGGCTTTACCTGGTGATTCACAGAGATGCCTTCTCCCCATGCCCAGAATGACCTGCCTTCTTTTCCACCTACTGAACTCCTGGGCATCCTTCAAGTCCCTGTTCAAAATGCAAGGGCTCTGTTCATATTTCACTGAGGCTTCCTCTCCCCTAGCTAGGGCTGCGGTGTTCAGTGGAGCAGGCCGTGCACTGCACAACTCTAAGGAGAGCCACTGCCTTTCAGGCCAGCCCCTGCATTGTATTTAGTGTGGATCACATTCAGTCTTAGCTGGTTTTTACATGCTGGATTCCTCTATTAGTCTGTGCATATCTTGAAGGAAAAATTACAACTTATTTATCTTAGTTTCACCAAGTCCCCAAACAGTGTCTGGAACATTGCAGTTATTCAGTATTTTCTTTAACGAAAAAATGTTTTTCAAAACTCTCAAATTGGAACAATTATACATTATTAGACACAGCCCTATGCATTTGCCATACTATATCTCTTCTAATATTTACAACAGCCCTGTAAGGTAAGTGAGGTGAGTATCACTATTCCCATTTTATTGCTGAGAAAACTGATTTCCAGAGAAGTTCAGTAACTTTTCCAAGGTTACCTAGTAAGTGACAGAACCATAACCTGACTCAAGTTTAAGACTCCAAAGCCTGCACTTATAACTACTTAACCACATACTATACTGCTTCTAATGCATGCAAAGAATATTTAGTTGTTCTCATTTAAGTTACTGGGAATATTCAAAAGTAAAACCACTGCATATATTTTCAAATGATCTATAATGAAAATTTTTATGAGAATTTAGACCAGCCTCTTGACCAACTGACGACAGCATCAAGGTTTTTCCTTTATGCCGATACACACACATATGTTTAAATATGTGCACCCCAATGTGCTACCAAGAAGCAAAAAAGAGCCAACTATCAACCAGCAAGGTGAGAACATTTCACATGTTTATTGTGCTAGCTACCAAGCTCCATATACCTGTTGGGCAGGACAGTCTCCTCCGCAGGAAGATAAATGTCAAAGGAAGGCCTGAACACTGAAACCAAAGTATAAACACGAAGACCAGTAGGAAACAGAAGTGCTCAGGTGAAACCGTCCCCCAGAGGATAAGAGGCAGCCTGTGGAAGATGCCAAGCGGAGAGGAAGACCTTCCTTGACCCCAACTCCTTTGTGCAAATGGAAAGAGGATGGATCCTGAGAGGTGAGCAAAGAGATCAAATAAGATCACTTTCAATAGGGACCGCTCCCCTCTTCTGCATCACCCTGAGAACTGGGCAATGGTGTCACAGGGCCCAGGACAATCACAGAGCTCTTCCTTGCCCTCGGGAAGGCTTGACTCTCAGGGGTCTGCCGTCATTTCAGCACTGGCAACCTTTCAACCACACCCCCTTACCTACCAGCCCATACGCCACATGCGATATGCTCCCAAGACACAAATGCTTGAGGGGGTTTCTCTCAAAAGTCCCTTGTCCTAAATGTCTGTAAGACTGAAAAAAAAAGGCAGGGCTTGCTGGTTACAAAGGGCACATTGCTCTAAGAATCTCTTCTAAAGAGAGATAACGTGACTGTCTTAATGGTGAACCCTGGGTTTGCTTAAAGCCCAAAGAAAACAAGGTCATGAGGAATCTTAAAAGAAACAAAACCCCCATTTTACAAGCTCCCACAAAAAAAGCCTCACTGGTCATGCTCACTTTAAATGCTCTTTCTTTTTTCCCCTCTTTTCCCTCTTTGAAGAGGAAAATATGGAAACAAACAAAAAAGCAGCTGCATCCACCGCTTATGTGGTTTTCTCCTTGATATGGAGCCGGAATGCCAAAACCCCAGCTACCCACTTGATTGTTTTTAAAGAGAGTAAATGGTTTTGGGGAGGAGAGTCTCATTACGACCTCCTCATGGGCTGAAAGCAAAGGGGTGCTGCCACCCCCAGCCCGTGCCCCGTGCAAACTCTAGGGGGTGTCCCTGCTTCTCACAACATCAGAGCAGGTGTCTGCATCCACTGAAAGGTGTTAAGATCTAGGCCACGCTAAGAATAACAGGATGCTTCGAAACCAGGCTGAGGCTGAAAAGCCGGGCAGGTGCCAAGAGAAGGTGGCTGGTCCCTGGGGTCGAGCTCCGGCGCATCCACCCACCACGCTTGCACCCTTACCTCCCGCAGCTCCAGCCTCTGGGCCACCGCCTCCAGGCACTCCTGCCCTGTGCTCTCCACAGACAGCGTGCACTCGATAACGTTGCTGTCCAACAGGCGGATGCGGGTGACAAAGCAGTTCTTGCTCAGGACGTTGTAGCGCCGAGTCCGGCGGAGCTTCAGGCCGAAAGGCATGGCTCTGTGGCCCTCGGATGCTGCCCTCCTGTCCTGACGCCCACGCCCCTGAGACGGCCTTAGCAGCTTTGTGACTGGGCGATGACACTAGCACCCGTGCTCCTCCAAGTGCGGAAGAAGGCGTCCATGCCCGGCGTGGCGCTCTGGAGGGTCGCTGCAAACAGAAAAGCAGCAGCAAGGTCATCACCTGGAAGGGAAGCTCCAGGCGGCACATATTCCACACACACAAGCATATGCCCCTGATAGATGAATGTCCAGATTCAAGAGCCAGCAGACTCTGTTGCTCCCAAGCGCCTTGGTCTAACCCCTGCACTTGACCTTACCTTACAAGGGTGATATGATAAGATCCACTTTATGGCTAGAGTAACTGACGCTCAGAGCGATTAAAAGAACTCAACTAAGAATGCACACGGCAAAGCCTGCATTCACACCAGTGTCTATGTGACTTCGATTCACATGCTTTTTTTCATCGTACAAGCCTGTCTGCTCAAGAAAGCAGGAGTAGAATTTGAAATTTTTTTTTAATTTCTAAATATATTATATCATTTCAGCCTCATTAACAACCCTCTGGGTGTCGATTGTAAAATCCCTATTCTAGAGATGAAAAAAGTGGGGTTCAATGATTTAAGCAATTCCCTGATCCTGAACTTAAAATCTTATCTTATTCCTCACTCTTTGTAACACTGCCTCTTTACTTCCATTAACATTATTTCCGTTTATTTTAATTTTTTTTTTTTTTTGCGATACGCGGGCCTCTCCCTGTTGCGGCCTCTCCCGCTGCGGAGCACAGGCTCCGGACGCGCAGGCCCAGCGGCCACGGCTCACGGGCCCAGCCGCTCCGCGGCATGTGGGATCTTCCCCGACCGGGGCACGTCCCCCGCATCGGCAGGCGGACTCCCAACCACTATGCCACCAGGGACGCCCTGATTTTAATATTTATACTTATTTTCTTATTTACTTTATTACTGGATGATAGCAAATGGAGTGAATATGCATTTAATTATTAACTAATTATAAATTAGTAATTAATGATTAACTACTCAGCAACTTTCTTTTTTCAAAAAAAATTAATACATGAATTAATACATGAATTTTTTAATGCACTTAAAATCAC
This sequence comes from Grampus griseus, assembly GCF_964374135.1. NCBI lineage: Eukaryota > Metazoa > Chordata > Mammalia > Artiodactyla > Delphinidae > Grampus > Grampus griseus. The sequence goes on along the minus strand of NC_139017.1, from coordinate 39,700,251 downwards.
AACTCTATCCTTTTTTCACCAGATATTTAGACAGATGTGGGGAACCACCCTACAATCATTTTGTTCCTTAACAGAATTCTTGATGCAAAAGCCCATCACCAAATTACAGATAATTTAACTTACTAATAACAAGATTTACTGACACCCGGATGTCCCACCAAATGGCAGTGATGACATTACTGCCGTGGACAACACGAGAACAAAATAACAACAGTAAAAGCGGCTTTACCATTCCGCCCTGTGCCAGCAATTCTCTCACTGGGAGGCTCGTTAAACTTATCTTCCCAAGAAGCCAGAAACGTCCACACGGTCTCTCTGTTCAACTTTCTGTTCTCCATGAAGTGCAAGGGACTATCTCTCGCTCATATGATTGTTCTGTTAATTTGATTCCCTAAGTCAGGCAGCCTTTATGCCCTTTATCCACAGAATTACCTCTGAGCGCCCTGACACTTGGATAGACAAACAGGAATAATTACTTGTAGGCATTCTTGCATTCATAAGTTAAATGGCTTCAATATTTAGAAATCACTCCTTGTCAGTACCCCCCGGCCTCACAGAGGCTGTCAGGACACAATCCTACAACACAGTAAAACACACTCCTGAGACTCCCTCGGCCATTCTTTGATGCCTGCCCTCGGCACATTCCTCAGCGTGACAGGTACGTGTTTTATGATGGCTTAAAATACTAGAGACTTGGGCTTGGTAAAATAGATAAACATTTCTAAATCACTTTATGTTGGCAGAGTATCATGTTTACCTGCAAGGTAGGCCAACCTGATGATCTCCTGGTATCTGCAGAAAAAAATATGGAGGGACCCACCCAGAAAAGAAAAACAAAAGAGTATCAGAATTGAAATACAGAGTCCTTAAGAGTTTACTACTCCCACATTCCATCAACTTGCTAAAACACAGGGCAGAAGACACCAAGATTCAACTCCTATATTAGCTAGAGAGCCTCAAAGACAGAAAAATATTTGCTCTGTGGGCACAAGTCACATTTCTCATCCTGGGCCGGGCACTTTACATTCGGGTGTGTCTCGCCTTGAACACCTAGGAAGGAATGTGGCTGGCTTGGTGCACTTTTATCCCAGGCACCACGAAACACAATCTCAGCTACATATTTGACATGACACAATCCACAATGCAGTTAGTGAGATAAAAAGTAAACTGCACAACAATGTGTACAGATGATCAGTTTTTATAATAAATAAATAAATGGGAAAAAATATATAACTTCACCAAAATGACTGTTATCTCAGGGCTACATGGTGATGGTATCAAACGGAACTCTTATTTTATATTTCATACATAGTCATCCCTCTGTATCCGCAGGGGGATTGGTTCCAGGATCCCAGCAGATACCAAAATTCGAGGATGCTCATGTCTCTTATATAAAATGGCATAGTGTTTGCAAAGAACCTATCTCGTATACTTTAATTCATCTCTAGATTACTTATAATACCTAATACAATGTAAATGCTATGTAAACAGTTGGCCAGCTTGGCAAATTCAAGTTTTGCTTTTTGGAACTTTGTGGAATTTTGTTTTAAAAAATATTTTCAGTCCAAGGTTGGTTGAATCCGCAGATGCAGAACCTGTGGATACAAAGGGCCAACTGTATTTCTGAATTGTTCTAACATTTTACAATTGCCTTATTTTTGTAAATAAAGATTCTTTTAAAATATATTAGCTACAGAAAATATCAGGTGCAACATCTGACAATCTGGCAACACATCTCCTAGAAAATACCTATTTTAGGTTTAAAGAACTTTTAAAATCTTCAATTTGCAAGACACTTGCCAGGTAAAGTGTCAACAAAAAGGTTATAAGAAAACTGGTCTGGTCCCTCTAAAAGTCAGTGTCCCGAAACGAGAGCTGAACAGGAGGGATTGGAGGCAGGTTGGTCTAGAGTAAGAGAAATTCCGGAGTTATAAAAGCAAAATGCAATGTGTGAGCCTTAAGCAAACCCAGGTTGGAAAAAAATAGTTATCAAACACATGAGACCATCAGGGAAATCTGAAATAGAGAGTAGAAATGAGATGATACGAACATATGCTGGTTAATTTTCTTGTTTTTAATAGTGGAATTGTGGTTACGTAGGAGAATGGCTTTAGGAGATGCCAGTGGATATATTTAGGGGTAAAAAGACACTCACGTGACGAGAGGAGGGAGAACTGCAATTGAGCTGAGCGGTTCTCTCTAAGAGCCAAAGTTTAATCTCAGGGAACAGAACATTCACAAACCTTGGTATGAGAACTGGATTCACCCAGAGAGGCCTGGAGTGAGTGCCCAGTTACTAATCCTCAGTTTACTCATCTGGAAAGATAACCTCTGCCTCAGTCTACTCATCTGGAAAGATAACCCCTACCCCAAGTTTGTGAGGAGTTAATGAGAAAATGTTTCCGGGGTGCGCTCAGTAAGTGTGGGCGTGTTCCCTTCCTATGCCCCTCACAGTGAGCTGGGTTTGCCCAAAGGATAGCAGAACAGGTGTGAAAAGGACTTGAGTACCTTGCCACCTACTGTGGACAAAGCCTTTTAAATAGAAAAAAGGCAAAACAAAGAATATAGAGTTTAACATGAAACAACGAAAATTCCACAGGGAAACTTGACCAAGTGTAAAACGAACCATGGACTCTCCAAGAACTGCTACCTTGTCATTCCCCCAACTGACATCTGGAGCAGAAAGGAACTGGTCATTCGACGAAATGTCCCATTATGAGCCCATTCTCAGTGGGTTAGAAGACTGTAGCCTTCTCCTTAATCCCTTATTTCAGTCAATAACATGTGTATAGTGTCTGGTGTCAGCAACTGGCTTTTTGGGGTTTTTTTTTTTTTGGTAGAAGATTGATTCTAAACTGCCTTTGGGGGACTTCCCTGGAGGTCCAGTGCTTAAGATTCCATGCTCCCAATGCAGGGGGCCTGGGTTCAATCCCTGGTCAGGGAACTAAGAGTCCGCAAGCCGCAACTAAGGATCCCACATGCCGCAACATTTAATTAACATTTCATTAAAAATAAATAAATAAATAAACTGCCTTCGGTCCTATAATCCACTAGGCTGTGTCTCTACAGCTGCTAGCGTATCCCAGTCTCTCTCACACTGAAGAATCGCCCATAGGTGTCTTGGTTCCCAATCAGAATCCTAAAGGGAAAGATCTGTGTCAGATTCTCTGTCAGATTCAGCTCTGTGGTCTCCTGTGACCCTAAAGTGGACTTTTGTACATGGCAGAGAGCTAAATAAATATTTGTTGTTGCAATGAAAGAAAGAGTGAATCCTAAAAATAGTTGAGATTTTGAAACCAAGGTGGGACAGGGGCCTCCAGGTGACCCCAGTGAAACTTGAGGAATCTGAAGCCTCAGATAGGACTGACTTGGAGGCGCTTAAGAGAGGCTTAAAACTGTGGAAAAATGGGATGAGAAGTTATTCAGCTCACTGGTGCTTTTTGGGGAAAAAATTTTACCCAGATTTTGAAAAGAACATTCCCAGCACCCAAGTTTCCCTTCTCCAGCCCTTAATGTGCCTTGTCCTGGGGGTGGTCTCGAAGACTAGAGAGATGCCATATCCCCTGGAAGTTCTGTGAGAAAACTACAGAACTACCGATTGGATAGTATTCTAGTGTGCCCATGACTGCCGAAAGCAATTCGTTGGGATATTTGCTGGGTAAACACCACACTTAAAGGCCTTTTATGGAATAGGCAACAGTGAGAGAGAACATACAGGAAGCTTCAAAGTCACTTCTAAAACCCTCTCCTGACTAGCCCATCAGATTCCCCAAACCTCTAATATGTATATATCCATCTTTGACAATCAGCTGTGAATTTCCAGTACCCTGTACTCTTCTTTTTCCTAAACATATCAACGAAAACCCTGCAAGTTGAAAACACAAAGCAAAGACAGCTTTCTCATAATACAGAAAAAAGTGTTTGGCTGATTTAATAAATCTTTAAATAAGCTGGGTTAAAAGTAGAGAGATCTTTCATAATGTCAACCAAATACAGCTTAATCTTCTTTATTGATTTACCTGTACAGTCTTTAGAAAAATGAAAGACAGAAATTAAAACCCACATCTTCAAGATGGTCATCACACTTTCTCTTGATTTCCCATGCTATATTACACATACTTGACTTTTTTTTCCCCTAAATGTGAGTTCTGAAATCACTAGCAGAAGCTAACTGCTGTTCAGCTGCCTTCTTTATTTACCAACAGCCTCTGGAATTTTTCCAGTATTCCATATTATTACAACTCCCAAGCACACCTCACAGAACTATGTAACCCTGGTCTGGGTGTGAGAAAGGAAAAATTGATGTCACTAGCCCATCCTGTGTACAAACCTGCATAAGGCACAGCTTAGTTTTGAAAAATACTATGTCATTTTCCTAAGGAGAGTTTTAGGAAAGGATAGGGCTAGAGGGGATGAAAATGTCTTCTCTGATTCCCCCTTTAAAGAATAGCAGACAGGAAGTTCATTTCGTCCGGTGAAAAATCAGACTATTAGTTTCTACTATAAATTTGATATATACCCATATATCAAATTATTTTTAGCCAAGTAAAAGTTTTGTGCAAGGTCTAAAACACACATCTCTAACTTTTAGTTGCTAAATAACTACAACAACAAAAACAGAACGGTCACTTTTTAAAATTCCTTCATTTCTCTCCTACTAACTCACTCTCAAACGCTCAACGGTGAGATGGAGAAAAATGTGTCCCAAAACACATTTCCCAACATTCCCAGGCACTACCCATGTGGTTGACCTTTCAAGCCTTTCTTAAGCTGTATTTAAGGTGAGAAGAAAGATGCCTGCTATAGAACCCCATCACAGGGATACCTCACCTACATGAAAGGTAGCTACACAGCAACATCTATGTAGAATATCACTGAAAATCAGGAAATGGAGCCCAAACTGCCTTTGAGCGTTCATATATCACAAAGCCCTTAAGTCCGACAACATACACTTTTGCTTGGGGAAACAAAAAACACCCTCATAGTTCATTCACTGTAACCTTACATACCTTGCTTCTTAGCCCTTAGCAGATTTTAGATAAGGAAAAGCACCTTGACAAGGCACAAAATTGGCAATGAGAGAGGTGACAGGTAAACTGTAAAAATAAGCCCTCCACAGCATGGAAAGCTGTACTGAAAACACCCTGTAGTAAATGGGAACGATTAAATAACATCCAGCGGACTCCGGTTAAGAAGGCAGAAAATGAATATATATATATATATATATATATATTTTTTTTTTGTCCGTACGCAGGCCTCTCACTGTTGTGGCCTCTCCCGTTGCGGAGCACAGGCTCCGGATGCGCAGGCTCAGTGGCCATGGCTCACGGGCCCAGCCGCTCCGCGGCATGTGGGATCTTCCCCGACCGGGGCACGAACCCGTGTCCCCTGCATCGGCAGGCGGACTCTCAACCACTGCGCCACCAGGGAAGCCCTGAATATATTTTTAAACAGTCCCATTCATGGCGGTTAAGAAGGCAGAAAATGAATGTATTTTTAAACAGTCCCATTCATGGTGGTTAAGAATAACAAGAAAAAAAATGGTTCTTGAGAGGTAAAGCTTCCATCACCTGGAATCACTTTTTTCCCTAAGCAAGGGTTCCCTATCTATTATTCCTGCTCTAACACTCAGAAGCAAACCAGTTTCAAGAACTGATTGCAAGAACTGCCATTTTTAACTGGGGGAGAGGGAAGGGAGGGGGAGAGAGGAGGGGAGGGCGGAGAAAAGGGAGAAAGGAGGGGAATGGAGGGAGGAGAGGCCTGCAGAAGGCAACTCTGGGAAAACACAGAGTTGAAAAAGCCCCCCAGGTAAATGTTTCAAAAAATCATTTCCCCACCCCCTGCTTTCTGAGGTTTCTAGAGAGACATGATCTTCCCACAAGAAGGACCTTAAAATGTGAAATTTTCCATTTTTCACGTTACTGAAAACTTTAAGGCGTTGAAAGTACATCTTGAATATAAATAAAATAATACGTCGTCAGGATTTGCTTAAAAGGAACGGGGTGGGGGAACTGTGCGCACAGTGGTGGAGGGGGTTTGGTTACAGATGATGCAGTGCTGGCCATGAGTTGACAGCTGTTGAGGGTGGGAGCCAGGTGTGTCAGGGCTCATACCACTCTCCACAGTTTTGTGTGTGCTTGAAATTTTCCGTATTTAAAAGCTGGCAGGTTTTTTTTGTTGTTTGGTTGGGGGTTTTTTGTTTGTTTTTTTAATAAAGAAGTGTTTCTTAAATGGTACTTTGTAAAGTAACCTGGTATAACAGTGCCCACTCTGCAGAGGTGTTTTACAGAAAAAAGGGTCAGGTTTTTCCCTCTACCCTAAATCCCTCTTGCCCTTCCAAAATAAAACTTGTATTTAACTAGATCAAATTGAGAGTAGGAGTTTTTAATTTCATTTTTAGAAGATGACAGGAAAAGTTTTGTAGGTAAAGTGACAAGTTGGATAGAATACAGAGAACCATCAATCAGACCTAAGAGAAGGGATTCTTCTCTGTCCAACTTGCATAATCACCTGTATCAAATACCTGACTCGGGCTTACTCCTCAAATGAGCTTTCTCTGTTTATTCATGCCAGGAATGCTTTGTCCTAAGAGACTCCACCCTTCTTTGGGAGACCGTTGAATCTGCAACTCTCAATTCCAGTTCCTTCTTCTGTCAGTGTCTACACCCATGGTGATGTGTGTCCTGGAATGTCAGAGCTAATCACAGCCCGGAACCAGAACAGGAGATTCCTGCATGTGTCAGAACCCCAGGAAGGCAACAAGGGGCACCTCCATGTTTAAAGGGGATATACGATGCCGGGGTACCCTGCTGAGCTTTATCTCCAAAAGCCCTATGAGATGGCTGTTCCTAATACCCCATTTCACAGACTAGGGCATCGAGGCTGGAGAGGTTAAGAACTTGCCCAAGAACTTGCTAGGTACTAATGACACTATCTGACCCACCATGTTCTTATTCAATGAACCATTCTAATAATATCCGGAAAGTGGGTTGGAAACCATGACCTGGTGATATAAAAATAACAATGACAAAAGCAAGCCACCACATTCTATAAGGAAGACTGCGACATGGCATCTGCAGTCTGCCTCTGCGCACCCACAGTGGACTCGACTCAGCTACGGTGGAGATGGATCCTGAGGCAGGTGACCCATCTTCAGCCCTAGGATGTCATATCCAGAGGGCACGGCAGAAGAATCAGGGTCCTGTTCAGGTCACACCACCGCCACCCCCAATGCCTCTTACCTAGACGGCTTTCCTGCTACAGTCCTGGTCTGTGGTCTGTGCCGCCCAGTGTGGGTAATCCTAGCAGGTCACACACAACCTCTTCAAAAACCAATTTCAGAAACAATCGCAAGAGCAGCCGGAGAGGTTTTTCCAGCCGGGTCAAAGGACTCACTTGTCAAAACAAAAGAAACTGGCTGAAGGTAAACACACCTTCAACTTGCTTCACCCTCCTCTGGGATTTGCGCCCTGAGGGCACAAAGCCCATGAAGAGAGGGGCTCTTCGTGAGAAGCTGCTGCAAGTGACGTCCCTCGGCCAAGTTTCCACACCTCCCTTTCCTCCGCTTCCTTCCTGCCCTGAGTTCCCTCGACTTCCCTCACAAGTCCAGGGCTTTCGGATGGGAGGACTCATCTGTGTCACTTCCTCTCCAAACATAAGCGGGGGCCAAAGCATCTCTGCCAGTTCTCTCCCCCTGGGTCTGTGCATCCAGTGCCCGGCTTCCCTGGGGGCGCTGTCTTGTTCCTGGGTTTCTCCAGCCCCACCAGTGAGCCTCTCCCCGATGTGGAGTAATTTCCACGCACAAGCCATTTATAAGCTCTATCACCATGGCTCAGCTGCCTCACTTTCTGCATTCATAACATGGGGGTGATAAGAGTCCCCCTGCAACACACAGAGTTGTTGGAGGACTTATAGGAGTTATTACTATATAGGGTGCTGGCGCCTGGCATGTGGTCGGCGCCTGGCATGTGGTCGGCACTATGTATGTTTACTCTCACTGCCCTTATTATTGTTGCTATTTCACTAAATATTGCAGAAGCCCAAGGAAACCCAAAGTACCTGCTAAGTCCCAGAAGAGAAAAAAATTTGCTTTCCAACAAGCCAATAGTTACAGAATGTTTAAAGTTAAGGCTATTCATCATAAGGAGACAGACCATGAATGAAAAGCAACTACAGGTCCCACTGATTGGGAACCGTGACAGGGTGCCTAGTGGGTTTCAGATATGTGACCACTCCAGTGAGTCAAGAATACAACCAAGTGGGTTCTAAAGTGTTATAATGCAATCACTTCTTCAGAGCCAAGATGCTGACTCCGGGGGGAGAAAGAATGAAAACAGGTATGAACTAGTGTCAGCTGTTAAAGAGTTGCATAATCCCAACTGATGTAACCAAATGTTAATTACTAATGGGAGAAAACGAAGCTTCTAAATAGATGGTCATGCGACACATACCTCCCTTCATGTAAGAAGACTACGTACACACATGCACGGCAAACCCATCCTAACTGTCCTTTCTTCTCTTTGTCCCCTACCTGGTAGGTAGACACATACACACACCTTAAGTGGGTACTTGGTAAAACTTATGTTGTACTAAGTAGCTCTCAGTAACAGTACAAAGAAAAGGCATCTGTCTACCTCTAGCAGAGTAGCTGCACTGTTGTAAAAACAATTTGTTCTCATCCTACGATTCCTGTTACCATCAGTGACCTCAAACCTGAAGATCTGCTCAGCTGCCTGCATCTCGCGGAGCAAGTCTGAGCCTCAAGAGACAAGACGCTGTCCGTCTTGTCTCTCCCCCTGCATGGGGGACGTCTGTGCCCTGTGGGACGTGAGCCTGGTAAGGACTAGGAGGGCAAATGTCAAGTGCTTCAGTTCTCAAGTGGGACGTTTAGCTCTTAAAAACTGAAAAACGTACACATGTACACTTTCTAACAAATACATATCTAATAAATGCAGTGAAGACTATACAGAGTAAACCTCATTCAAGAGGCCCCCCTTTGCTCTCTTGATTCATACTTATGTTTCAAAATGTTAAGGATTTCAAATTTCCCTAGAAATAAACACCATTTACTGACATCTTTGTACATAAGCAAAAAAAAAAAAAAAAAGAAAAGAAAAAAAGAAAAGGAAAGAAAAAGAAATTCCTGGGAAAATAAATGCATCTGTTCTTCAACTAGATTGTAAGAGGGCAGGAACCAACAATGTTTTACACAACTTTTGTAACCCCAAATCCTTCTGCACTATAATTAACACATACTCTGACTCAGTAATGCCACTTTGGGGAAACTAATTGGAAATAAAAGCAATGAATCTTAAGGATTACATATAAGGGTGCTGCAGTAAACATCATCTGTAGTAGAGGGTGGGAACTAAGAACAGCCCAACCCAAATAAATTCTGCAATTGCCGCATTATTTGGGGTATTATACAGTTATTAAAACATTAATAACATCTGAACCTATGAACTCAGAGCAACAGCCATGAAAAATTCTGTAACTACTGGCTTGTTGGAAAAGTTGCAGAGTAATACGTAAGGGAAAGACAAAGCAAAGCCAGTCATCTTGCACGTGTTTATGCTTATATAAGCTTGGAGAAAGGTGCAGAGCATTTCCATCCATCCTCAGAAGGATGAAAGGGGCAGCAGAACATCCACTTTGTCTTTAGTCTTTGGAGTATTAATATCTTATTAGACCAAAAAAAGGTATTTTAAACCACTTAACCTCTGCCTCTTCTAAATTCTATATGAAGGCAATTTGGAAGAAGTCCTCCTTCAGGAGTAGTATTACATCAGCTATCATGTATCATCTCAGCTAGAGCATTATCTGAGTGATTACTATGTGCCAAAATTGGGCTTAAGACTTTTGCAGGCCTCATATCATTTAATCCTCAAAATCCCTATTTACAGAGAAGAAAACTGAGACTACATAACCTGTAGACTACATAACCAGTCCCAAAGCCATCAGGTGGCAGAGACTCCCTCCAAGCCCAGTCTTTCATCATTAGATCATACTGTAAGATACACATTTGCTATCTATGTCCTCTTCATAAATATCGATATTTAGCACACTGTCTCATTAACCACATGGCTTTCAGCATCATATATAATCATCCCTTGACTAAAAGCAAAAGGAAAAAAAGAAAATTGCTTGGGATCAAGCATTCCTTCTCAAAATTAGAACTGATTAAAACCACTTAAATCTTGGAACTTGCATGAGTTTTCATTCTTTTGAATTATTAGAGTTCAAAATGTCACTTTTTCTACTTTAAAACTTTTAATAATCTTTAATACTTTCTGATTATAAATTCATTATAAGAAAATTGGAGGGCTTCCCTGGTGGCGCAGTGGTTGAGAGTCCGCCTGCCGATGCAGGGGACATGGGTTCGTGCCCCGGTCCGGGAAGATCCCACATGCCACGGAGCGGCTGGGCCCGTGAGCCATGGCTGCTGAGCCTGCGCGTCCGGAGCCTGTGCTCCGCAACGGGAGAGGCCACAACAGTGAGAGGCCCGCGTACCGCAAAAAAAAAAAAAAAAAAAAAAAAAGAAAATTGGAAATCACAGAAAACTAAAAGGAAAAAATAAAAGTCACCCATAATGTCCCCATCCAGAAATCAATTTAAAACTTTTGTATATTTTATCCAATTCTTTTAATTAAGTGTATTTTAAATTTGTTTACATAGTTGGGATTGTACAACACTGAGATTTTTCTTTTGTCTGATTCCTACTTATTATTTTCCCATATTACTAAAAATTTTTCAAAAACAAGTTTAAACTGTTACATAATATTCCATGGGATAGATCAACATTTATGTAATCATTCTCCATTGCTGAAATGTTAGGTTGGTTCTGATTTTTTGCCATTGTTCTAAAAGATTTGCCTAGACCTCTGATCCTTTCTTTAGGTTAGATTCTTAAGAAGGAGTGTTATCAACTCAAAAGCTATACGTTTTTAGAAGTCTCATGGCATACTCCTAAATCGATTCCCAAAGGACTGTAAAATGCACAAGCCATGACAAATTGCTAAGACTTCCAATTCTTTACCTGTAAAATGACTGAAATACTGCGTTTTCTTAAATACTTTCATTAAAAGCTGCATAAAGTAAACAGAAAGGAATCAAACGTGGAGTCAAAAGAACCAAGACCAGGTTAAAGCTTTTTTCTCTTACAGGGTTGTCTTCAGCACGACTCCCCAAAAGGCAGAAAAGCTTCAGTAAAGGAAAATTTCAACCCACAAGGGATACATCAAAGCCCCAATGCCCCCATGTGACAGGAGGTCTGGGCAACAGAATGCATCCCAATACCCAACCTGCAATAAATGGGATCCCTTCTCTCCAGAGCTACAGTGCTGTGTCCCATACCACGACTTCAGAAACAGCAGTTCTAAGGATAGCTTTTGAGAAATAGAACATGTTGCCCCCCATCAAGTGGGAACTATGGAAGTTACTTGGCCTGAACATCAAATGACTGTACTTCCTTATATTTATATATCATTTCCTCAAAAACTATTATTCACTCAGCACAGACTACTAATTGTGGGAAATCCCAAAGAACAAGTAAAGACACCCTCTCTGCCTACCGAGTCGTAGGAAATGCCAGGTAAGGCTAAAACCAAGAGCAGCAGATACACTGCGCAGCTGGGAAGAGATTAGCCCAGACAGAGCAAGGGCAAGACAGAAAGAAGGAATAGATGAACATGCACACCAACCATGTGGAGACCTCTAGGCTTCAGGATTACTTACAAAAGGTAGAAAGGGAAATAACAAAGGTTCGTGGCTCAAGAAGACCTTCAAGTATGCAGAGGATTTTGGCTAAACGTTCTGTCCAAGCTCATTTTATTTCACATAAACACAACAGTTAAGACAGAAGAAACGGAAGGTCCAAACACAGTCAGCACAAGAATAAAAAGTAGAATACTCTATGGATCTTACTATCACATACGATATTTTGAAACTGTTCCATTTACCCAAACACTGGAACCATAGTCATTAGTTCTCAAGAGCAGTTAAGTCAGAACGGTAAATGGTAATACAGCAGCTAAAACAGGCAAGAAGTGAAGAATGAAGATCCCATTCTACTACCTGCTCCTGGACACCCTGAAGAGAGAGTGAACTGACTTGGAAAAATGAGATGACACTTAGTCACTTATGTACAAGGTTAGAACTTTTAGATGGTGGCTAAACACATCAAAGAAAAATTACCCAGGGTGACCATACTTCAGTAACTCATTCCAGTAACAATCTTCACTGTGTTGAAATTTCTCCTTTGTAAAATATACTTAAATCTCTGGTTCTAATTTTATCCATTTCCTCTTAAAGTCTTTCACCTTGAAAAGGGCAACTGGGAACCATCATCTCTACATCACACCTTCAAACATTTAATACTTAGTATGACATGCACTGCCTCAGATTCTCCAACTTAAATCATCTTTCCTTTCTTACCTTCTCTTTTTAGGTTCATCGCCCTTTAATTATCTCTGTAGTTCCCTATTAACTCTAAATTCTTATTTTCTTCTAGTTGCAGAAGTAAAATAAGACAAGTTATCTTTACAACCTATCTCATTTTCAACAGAAAACACAGTGCACACAGGTGGAGTTTTCCCATATCTTCACTAGAAGGAAAAGATCTCTCACTAGAAGAAGAAACCAAAAAACAAACCAACCAACCAACCTAGTCCTGTTCTCATTTGTATCACATAAAGAAGAATAGGACAAACGAAAAAGAAAGTACAAAATAGGTCTGGAATACGTAGGTTTAACTCCTTGCTCTGTCTGGTTACTTTAGTCCAGTCAATAATTAGAAATTTAGAGCTAGAAGCTAGGAGATCGCTGAGTTTAACTGAAAAATCACTTCCCAACTGAAAAATCACTTCAAACCGAGGAGGAGAACAAGACTTATATGCTAAAAGCTCCATGTTTGATGAAAGTAGGGGATTTCAGAAACCCCGCAACAAAAGATACAAATCCAGAAGGAAAAAAGCCGGGAGAGCAGGTTAAATTGGCCCCCTGTTCGCCTGCCTCTGGGAGGCACAAGGTAGCAGGTGTTCTGTTTTGCGTTGCGAGTGTGTAGGTTGTGAGTAAGGAAGGTGCGGAAGTAGGGCAACTGCTTGAATGTCTTTCTAAGGAAGTGTTACTCCTCCCGGTCTAGCTGGAACAGGAAGTCGGAGGGCTCCAAGAGGGAGGTCTCCAGGAGGGAAGGAGGAAGGGAGAGGGGTGTGAAATTATCCGACAAGACTGGATCATGTGGAAAGCTGTGTAAGAGGCGTTTCATAAAGCCATCAGAGGTGTGTGGGAAGACTTAGATGTTTAAAGAAAACCAAGCAGAGGAAAAGGTGAAGCATTTACCAACTCAAGGAGAAACAAGAATGTGTTCGAAAAAGAAAATGCAATCTCAACACCACACCTGGCTTAGCTGTAACCATTACTTAACATATTTATACTGAATAGAAAGCAGTGGACTGAGTCTAACCAGAGTATTCATGCTACTAATCATTCTGGAAGGATGGTGGCAAGGAAGACTCGGTGTAAGTGAGATCAAGTCCTTACCTCTCACTGCCACCACCACCAGCATCCGAGCTAACATTACTGAACACTTACTGTGTTTCTTATTTTTTAAACTACTGAGCACTTATTAGTTGGCCTCCTGTCTCTCCCGGGAGTCAGGAGGCTGCCACAACACAAAAGGCACCATGCAGCCTCCCAGACTGAGAAAAGAGGGATGTTTCTCTAGGAAGGAAAGGTCCCCTTGAATATCCTGAAGCCAGCCTTTGGAATTCCTTCAGTGAGAAGACGAGCATCTCGCTCTGTTTCAGGAAGTCTGTGGTAAACGCCAGGAACAGGGACCCATTAGAAGAGACTAGATAAATAAAGAAGGGCCCATGGACACTGAGCTGGAAGAAGTGGACCCGAAGAGAAATCTGAAATACAGCTGACCTAGACCTCCAACTCCCGATGTCCACCGCTCAAATACTAGAGGCTAATCTAAATGCAAATACAGATGGCTTTTGTACTGAGCCTAAATCCATGAAGACGGATGACCATGAGGGCTGAAGACATCCCGGCTTCATATGTAAGTGGTGATTCCTAGAGCACAGACATGTACAGATGCTGCCACCTTTATGGGTTCAGTGAGTGAAGGTCAGTGAGTTCTCGTCACTAAGTGTTCACGGCCAAAAGCCAAACTCCTAATTTTCCCAGAAATTATAGCTACCATTTATGGAGCATTTCCTCCACACTAAACTCTGTGCATATATTATTTCTAGTACTCACATCACCAACCTTGTACTAGGCATCATACCCATCTTATATAGATAAGTAAACTGAAGCTTACAAAGTTTAAGTAACTTACCTAAGACAACACACTAGCTAGCAGTGGAATTCACACAGTCTCCATTTGGCTATGTGGTTTCCGTATTCCGTAATATCTTACAGTATGAGCCTCTATTATGACTCTTCTAGAGTCTGGAGGAATACAGGGAGATTAGTCTCTACCAGTGGAAATATATATAACTCAGAGCTCACAACCTACTGACAGTGTTGAATACAATTAGTTGCCACATTAGAGAAATGCACTCTTTGAATTCCTAAGGTTAGGACAAGAGGAACAAAGTTGCTAGATGACCCAGGGTCAGGAGAAAAAGAAAGAACGGAGATTAGAGGGAGTGGAGGGCTAGAAGCCAGGTCTTTACTCCATGTGGGCCTGGCGTTTGCTCTAGACACATGCCTGGCATTTACCAGTATTGTTCCTCCTCTGTTTCAAAAACAAACTCCCTGGATCCTGACATTCCTCCCACTAATGAACAGAGGCTAATCTTGATACCGTAGGACTGACTGAAAAAAATAAACCAAAATGTGGGGAAGTTCTTAGACATTTACATGACAAACTGGCATGTTCCAAGTTTTAGCTTTGGCAGTTCTCAGGAAATCTGGAAAGGCTGACCCACTGTCACCCAGAGGCACGAACCTTCTACTTATTCATGTTAATTTGTGTACTTTGGTCAAACTCTCCAAAGCGTCTTTTCACTCTACCAACAGAATAATAAATACCAGATAAATATGTGAGGTGACGGATGTGTTAGTTAACCAGATGGGGGAAGTCCTTTCACAATATGTATGTACATCAAATCACCACGATAGTCACTTTAAATATCTTAGTTTTATATGTCAGTTAGACCCCCAATAAAGCTGATATTTTTTAAAGTTTTTAATAATACCAGAAAAAACTATATGCTTTTATATTCTCATGCGTAAATGCAGAAGTGAACACAAATTGCACTGCACCCACTCCTCTTAAGCTAATGCCAATATTAAAACAAATTCAGCCAACAAGGACCTGCTGTATAGCACGGGGAACTATACTTGATAATTTGTAATAACCCATAAGGGAAAAGAATCTGAAAAAGAATATATATATATATACACACACATATACACAAACACAAACACACACACACACGTATGTATAACTGAATCACTTTGCTGTTCACCTGAAACTAGCACAGCATTGTAAATCAACTATACTTCAATAAAAAATAAAATGTACTGAAAATGACATCTTTGTAGACGCATTTATTAAATAATTCGAGTTGCCAGAAAAAAGAGAAAATATCTATAAAAACATATAGGAAACAAAAAAAGGTACCCAATTAAAGAAAACTAAGAGAACAAAAGTAGAACCAGACATTTTTGTAGTACAAATATTGAAAATGCTAGGAAGTTTTTTTTGAAAATGTTTAGACCTAAGTGTATTATTTTCACTGCAATCTTTTACCTATAAACATAAAGGGGAGTTTTTTAAATTAATTTTTATTATACTATAGTTGGCTTGCAGTGTTGTGTTACTTTCTGCTATAAATTTTAAAAAATAAATAAATTAATAAAATAAAATAAATTCAAGTAAATTATGCCTATTTGCCAAGGCATATCCTAAAGTCACCGATTCGTGGGTAGTTCACATATGACTAGAGAAAGGAAAGGAAAAGGAAGGAAGGACCAAGCAGGAGACTTACTGAGAGGTCTCAAAAAATAGACTAGAATTAAGGAAGGTGAATCAAGGACTGTGAAATCCAATTATAAAAGCAATAGGGAAAAACCTTAAATCAACCTACCCTTTGCAAATAACATAGGAAGAAGGTAGGAAAGCATCGTGTTGCGACATAACATGCTTAATAGTGACTTAAAGAGAAGCCGGCTTCGGGGGAAGGCCTCTCTCTGACATGCCTGGGAAGAAGAGGCAGAGGATGCTGTGGGTATGGTGTTCAGGCCACATAATCAGCTGCATCTGAGGGAGGGAGGGCAAGGGTAAAGCACTGCAGTATGGCTTTCCCACTCTGCCACGACATCCCTCCAATAGTCCAGGCAGAGTAACGAGGGCAAACGGATACAAAGCAGAGCTGGGACCAGAAGTCCACACCTAAGCACTGAACCCATTCAGCCCAAAGACCTCACCTTTACGAGAGGATGCTACTGGTGACGTGGGGGAGAAAGTGAAGGCTCTGTGTACACCATACAGCATTTAAGCCAACCTCTGGAACAGAAGAACATTTCTATCCAAACATGAATTTTGTACTGACCACAGGCCATCTTCCCACTTATAAGCCAAGAGAAGTAAATAAGAGTCAAATTTGTTGTCTCTATTAAATTAAGGTTATATTTTAGGACAATGGCCTAACCCACATTTTTAAAAGAAATTCATTATTGCAAATATTTATCAAGGACCTACAATGTGCCAGGCACCATGCTAGACAGTACAGATAAAGCTATTTAAAACAGATATGGCTGTGCTGTCCTCAAGAAGCCCACCTACCATAAAACACCTTAATCTCTAAAACAACTGTCTGTACAGGCACTCAAAAGACTGAAATCACTAAAGCATCCAGGCAGGGCAGTATCATAGCTGAGCACGTAAAAATCACCAAATAATGCACTGGCATAAGTCTCATCTTTTTTTCTTAGGGACATCTGCCCTTCTTTAAATGTCAAATACCAGAACACTAAGGAATACCGTTAACTTTCGCTTATCCAGCTCATTTCCACTGAGTCACCCTGCAGACACTGCAGATACCAAGATGAGTACAGTCCGGTTCTTGTCCTCAGGAAGCTCATAATCTAGTGAGGATGATTTGTTAAGAATCTGAGAGGGCAAAGAGCATTCTCTGGAAAGAGGTTTGAGAGCTGTGTTCAAGAAGATTTTTGCAAAACTGACACAGAGTAATATTATTGCCTTTTTCTCCTTACAAATTTCCCCACTGCAAGCTCTGACATCAGAGCAGGCTCTTGACCTCTCTGCTATGGTGGAATGTACTTCATCAAAACAAGCTTGCTGCCACTTCTCAAATTACGAAATTCACTCTCCCCTCCCACTATGGCATTCAAAGACATTTGAATTTTCCCTGGACTGTGGTGTGGCTAAAGGCTGCTCCCAAAGACTAAATAAGGTGATATGAAGAAGGTCCTTTAAGATATCTGGTCTGGGCTTCCCTGGTGGCGCAGTGGTTGAGAGTCCGCCTGCCGATGCAGGGGATACGGGTTCATGCCCCGGTCCGGGAAGATCCCACATGCCGCGGAGTGGCTGGGCCCGTGAGCCATGGCCGCTGAGCCTGCGCGTCCGGAGCCTGTGCTCCGCAGCGGGAGAGGCCGCAGCAGTGAGAGGCCTGCGTACCGCAAAAAAAAAAAAAGGTATCTGGTCTGTGCCTTCCTGAATACTGTGGAGGAGGAAGAGGACGGTGATAATAATGATAGTGATTAATAATCGCAGATCCAATGGCCTCAGCATTGACTATGTATCAGGCATTGTGCTAAGCAGTCTCAGCTCATTGCCATTTAATGCTCATGAGAGCCCTACAAGATGGGTCTATTATTTAATCCCCAGTTTACAGATGAGAAAACTGAGGATTGAAGAGGTGGAGACTTTGCTCAAGGACACAAAGCTAGAAAGTGGCAGAGCCGAGTCCAGGTGTTTAGCCAGTGTACCACGCCCTCCCTTAGCTGCCTTTTCCCCACATGCACCAACCACCTGCAAGGGGCAGGAACCCCGCATGCCTTTTCTAATCCCCAAGCTTTTAAGTGCTATTGCCTCTGAGAGGTCCTACTTTCCAGTTGACTCCTACTTGTCTTTCAGAACTCATTTGGTGTCACCTTTCTAGGAAACTTTCTAGACTGCCCCTCTCTAAGGTTTGATGTCTCTTCTCTGGATTTCCCCAGCCCGTGGGCACGGGCCCTCTCTCTCAGAGAACGTGCCGTTCAGTCCTGAGCTGCTCAAGGTCATGGGTCATTTCATACTCAATTTTGGAGCTCCAGAGCCTTGTGGAGTGCTTATGCAAAGCAGGCATCAAATCAACTGTGCTGGTTGGTTGAACAAATGATTGAGGAGAGAGAACTGAAGCTAAGGGTTTATTCCAGAACATTCTTTGGAGCCAGAAATACCCAAGTTCAAGTCCTAACTTGATTTCTTACCAACTTGACCAACTTAACTTTTCTTCTTTTTTTTTTCCCCCACCTTAACTTTTCTAAGCTTCAATCTCCTTTATAAAACAAAAGCTAAGAGTAGCATATAGCTCAAAAGGCTGTTCTGAGGATTAAGATTTAGAAGCATAGCTCAGTAAGTGGCATATAGTATGTGCTCAGTAAATGTCAGCTATTAGTACTAGTAAATTACAGGTCAAAAACCAACTCGCCAGTAATAAAGGACTTCGCGCTTGGTACCCAGCTCCTCTCTTCCCTCCAATCTCAAGGCTCTGAGCAGATACAGAGTTACTCCCCCTATAATATGGTTACAGGGTGGGAGAGATCACTTCCACAAGCAAGTCGGATCCCTTCCAGAGCTAAACATTTAAAAATTACTTAGGTGTTTCAATAAAGCTTTGAGGGGAAAAAATGTTTCACACATAACCTTGAATTTAACCTTTTCTCGCAAGACAAGCATTTCCCTAGGAACTCATGACCTAGCTCAGAATAAAGCAGCCGCTACACTAACAGCTACCTCTGACAGAGCACTATTAGTAACTGTATCATGCTGATCGCTAGTTCAAGTTTAAAAGCTTAGTCATTTCACACCATATTGGTCAAAACATCCTTGGCTATAAATTAGACCACAGAGCGTACCCCATTTTGCATATATAAGTGACAATACCATGAGAGATGTCAAAATTCATAGTTATATTTATGCTACTTTAAGAAATGTAATTTGCTTAATACGGTCTAACCCCATATTCAGTGCCATAGGAACAAACTGCTTTTCAAATTACATTTTCTTTAATAGGTTTTAAAGCTCCACAGATTTCATTACAATAATTATGTAGGACTAGGAATGGCCTGGAAAAATTCTAAGATCAAGCCTCATTTTATATGTTCTCTTGACGCTGTAATGTCATATTAGTTCATGGATAAAACTGCGATGTAAGAGCTCTACAGTGGCTGCAGACGGCCAATGCTGCTGAAGTATTCCAACTTTTATTTACTGGCCTTGATAAAGCACCACTGCATCCCCTCCTAGGCTTACAATGAAAACTTCAGAACATGGGAAGTTGGCTTTGGAAAGAGACCAGATGAGATGCGGTACTCATCTACGCAGTGGCCAGAGCAAACGTGCACCTTTTTCCTTCCGTGCTTCACTGTTCTTGTACACACTGCCCCCCTCCAACAAAAGGCTTATTTACTACAGTAGATGTTAGTCTAAAAAACCAGAACATTAAGGAAGCAATTTGCCTTTTATACACAATTTTAATCTACTCAGAGGCACAGTGAAGATGTGAAGATCAGTGAAGATGCTGTAAGTTGATAGCTGGCCCATGTGTTAGACCCATTTTATGTACAAGAGCAACACATACAAGGTCACATAGATATATGATGAAAAGCTGCTCAAATTCGAAATATCAGCAGAATGATTATATTGGGAGCAGCTTTTACAGAACATATTCTTATAGGCATGTGTCAAAGAAAGTAAGAACAACTTCTAAAGTGGTGGCACTCAACTTGCGTGAAGATAACCAATATGCAATACACACTCCACCAGTGTCCTCTCTCCCATCTTTAGTGCCTTCCTCTTTCTCTCTTTTCTTCTTCTCTCTTCCTATATTACACTAGTGGTCTTGGCAGCCTACTGCATGGTCTACCACCCCCAAGGTTACAGAGGTTGGGGATTCCTGCCATATAAACTTATGCTTTAATGTTTTCTGGTCAAAATAGGAGCGAGCCCTGGATATACTTCTCGTTAACTGCTGAGTTAACCGACAAACAGTATGCTCCATTGTGTTCCATCATCTAACTTTAAGAAGTTAGAGCTGTTCTTTTTTCTGAAGGAGTGGAAAGAGAAGAGGCTAGGAAACTGGTTATATAGAGGAAGCTCTTACCTGAACAGCAGCGAGGCAGAGAGAAGGAAAGCTGACAAAATACTTGTGTAAAGGAAGAATGGCCTCTCCTGACATTTCTAAGGCCAAGAGCCACTACTACACTATTGGATGAAAGAGAGGCAGTGAGGGCAGGTGATTCTGTTCCTTGACAAGATTCAAGGAAAGGAAGGAATGAAGTATAATTAGCAACGATGACCACGTGTCATCTACACCACAAGTAAACTTAAGGGAAAGAGATGCCTGCAAGACCTGGAATTCCTCTTGTCCAACTCATGAAACTAAACAGGTCTTGAAGATTACTTAACTCGCTTTAGATCAATCAGCGATAGTCTGAGAGCTGGGACCAGCATTGGTGGTGAGATGTTTTCTCTCTCGTTAGCCTCATCCCGTAAAAGAATGGAGACACATCCAGTTACTCATTAAGGTGAAAAAGATCTAAAGACTCAAGAGCTTGGGCTTTGAAGTAAGAAAGTCCTGAATTTGAATACTAAGTTTGAATTTTAACTAACTGTAAAATCTTGGGCAAACCATTTTAACTTCTCTGAACCTCGGTTTCCTCATCTGCAAGATGAAAGCAACAGTAACTACACTTCACAGGGTTACTGGAAGGATTAAATGAGACTCTACATGTAAAGCAGTTCAAGTATTTGGACCACAAATAAACCCTAATGAGGTTTCTATTAATATAGCTATTACAACGGGAGGAAAGATGGTTAAAAAATTAGCACTCAAGAAATAAAAAGATTTGAAAGTTGACTCTAAGAACTAAAATTTATTTGATAATGTCTGAAAAATAAATAACGTTAAGGTGAGAAATAAGAATTAAACAGTCAAAATGTCTGCAATAACTCAAAGGAGCCCAAATAAGAAAGATTTGCTATCAATTTGAAGTAAATTTGCCATCAATCTACTCCAGGAGAAAACATATTTAAACAAGTTATCAGATTAAGATAGGGCAGGAAGAAAGCTTCACGACATAGTTAGCAAATGCTATTCTAATATATTTTTCACACCCACAGACAAACAACACTTCGCGTTTCTTTTCTAAACATAAAAATAAAACCCTACTGGCATTCATGGTCCTGAGCTTAGAATGTACTCAGTAATTTTCCATGTCACTTTTGTGCTCACAGATTTAGAAATGCACTTCAGTTCCTAACCAAAATATTTATGCTCTGAAGTATTTATTGCTTCTGCTTAACTATATCCCAGTGTACAGATGAGAAAGGTATTCGAGAGGAAATGTGGAATAGTGTGCAAAATGTTCTAGAGCAGAAGGTCAAGCAACGGAACATACTTTACTTTATAAGTGTAACAGGATAGGGCTGGAAACAGAGTGAGGCTTAGCCCAGCCCCGCCTGGGGAGCTCAGCCCAGGTCCTCAAGGCAAGGAATTCTAGCTCCAGAGCACACAGACCGAATGCAGGACTAACACCAAGTACTGGAAACCCACCCAGACCCCAGCCAGGGGAAAACGGGTTCCTATTACCTGCCCCGCTCCCCCAACTTCAAACAGGTTAGCAAATCAGAGGTTTTCTGTTTCTTTTTTTAAGCAACACCTTTATTTTCAAATAAAACATTACAGATGAAAGCAGAACTGACTTGCTGACACCCATATATCCTCTATGACGCTCCCCCCCCGACACCTAACCCCAAGTCCTGGGACCCCTAAAGTGACCAGAAAACACAGCTTGAAAAGACAAACTAAATGGGAGCTAGAGAAAGACTGGAAGACCCTCAAGAAAAATTTATCTGGAACATGTAAATTTCCATCAGTTTTAACTTGGTTTTTTCCTATACAGAATTGCTTTGGTAAATCATAAAAATTCTGCACAAGAATATACCAGTTTTCATGGTTAAACAACAGGGAAAAAAGAATAGTAGAATTCAATCAATCTAGCTCAATCTAAATGTTTTAAAAAAAGTTATAAAACTGTCAGAAGAAAATACATTACAAATGTGAAGGTATGGGTCTTTCCTAAATAAGATCCTGGCCTCAGAAACCATATCAGATTTTATTACATAATCTAAAATTCCTGCATGGCTGAAGACAACATAAAGCAGGTTAGAAGACAGCCACTTGGGAGAAAATACTTGTACCATATACAACAGACAAAAAGTCAATATCAAAGAAATCCTATTAATCTATAAGAAACTAGAAAAATGGACACTTTACAACTGAAAGACACAGGGCTAAAGAGCATATGAAGACATTCAAACGCTCTAATTATCAGGGAAATGTAAATTAAACACACATAAGGGGCCATTTTTTTTAACTCTCAAATTGAAAAAAAATTAGAGATTGATCATTTCCAGTGCCGATGAGGATATATGGTGCTTGTTATGGGAACAGACACAGGTAAGACCTTTTTAAGGGAAACCTGTAAAAACTTTAAAAGTGTGTATGACCTTTAACCCAGTAATTCTACTTCTAGGAATCTATCCTACAAGATTCTACATGTATTTATGTAAAAGGCCGTCTGCCTTAGCATTATTTTGAATAGGGAAAACTTGATACAACTGAAATTTTGTATGGAACGTGGTGCAAACATTTAAAAGAACTAGGATGTGTACATACTCGCAGGACAGGGAGCTATTACCACACATCTCTGTGTGACAAAAGCCCAACACAGTTTCTAATTTCTTTTTTAAAATTTTCTTTACATTTCATGTTGTCTATGCACACGCATAAGAAAAGGTCTGGGAGGACATACCCCAAACCGTCAGCTGTTGGCAGGGTAAAAAAAGGAGAATATAAAACTGTATCAGGGACTTCCCTGGTGGCGCAGTGGTTAAGAATCCGCCTGCCAATGCAGGGGACACAGGTTCAAGCCCTGGTCCGGGAAGATCCCACATGCCGTGAAGCAATTAAGCCCAAGCACCACAACTACTGCGCGGGCGCTCTAGAGCCCGCGAGCCACAACTACTGAGCCCATGTGCCACAATCTGCGCACCTAGAGCCCATGCTCTGCAACAAAGGAAGCCACTGCAATAAGAAGCCCGCGCACCACAACGAAGAGTAGCCCCCGCTCGCAGCATCTAGAGAAAGCCCGTGTGCAGCAACGAAGACCCAACGCAGCCATAAATAAATAAATAGATAGATAAATACAAACAAACTACTATCAGCACGTTGTTCCCAATTTAATAACACACACACACACACACACGTACACATATCCATGCATACATGCAACACAGAAAAGGACAAGAGGTGATATAGTGATTATTCATGGGTGGTAGGATGCTGGGTGATTTATTTTCTGCTTTAAAAAATTTTCTATATTTCTTACATTTTCTACAATGATCATTATTACTTTTATATTTAGAAAAATATCGTGTTATGCTTAAAATGTTATAATGAAGTGCTTGCAGGAGCTTTAAAAAACTTGAAAAAATAGTATTTATTTCCTGTCCCAAGTATAATAACTATTTAATATAACAGTATTTAGAATTCTGTCCCAAGAACTAGACTAGACCCAGGGCAAAGTCCTCCTTGCTCTTTCCATTTTAACTCTGATTCTCTAGACATGGCTCACAACCATGATACAGATTAATTTTAATAAAATCATATAATTAACTACAGGCTCTAAACGTTGTCCCAGGTCACTAAGACCTAGAATAATTAGAGAAGGTATCATGGAAGAAGGCAACATTGGGCTGAATCTTAAAGAATTCAGAGAAAAAGAGGACACGAACACAAAAGTCCCTCCAATTACCTCACTATTCATCTCTTCTCAATCTGATGGCCCTCTACGTTTGAAAATTGTCACTTAAACACCTAGCTTCCCAAAAGAGACTCATATATGACTCCATAATAATGAAATATATACTGAAACATATCTAAATATGCACACATATATTTAACAGTGTATATTTTTAATGTCTCAAATTCCTACCCCAAAAAGAAAGACTTCAAGGCCAACAGTCTACAAGGTATCCCGGTAACACTGCTGGTGGTGTAACTTTCATGGCAAGCAATTTGGCAATATCTACTAAAATTACAAATGCACAAACCCTTTGACCCAGCAATCCTACTTCTAGAAATTTATTCTAAGACTCATATGTGTGTGAAAAGATTCTTTGTAATTCCAAAATCTGGAAACAACCTAAAAACCCCATCACAGAGGACAGGTGAAATAATGGTGTGTACATAAAATGGAAAAATTAATGAGGAGGCCCTATATAAGCTGAAATGAATGGCTTCTAGGCTAAGAGAAAACACTGATATAGAGCAGGAGTGATGCACTAGGTTTGTGGAAACAATGCGGGGAGGGATATATATGTCTGTATGCATACAAAATACCTCTGGAAGACTACATTAAAAACTATTAACAATTGGCCTCTAAGAGGGGAACCTGAGGCTGGGGATCAAGGGTACCTTTAAAATTCTGCATTATGTTCATCTTTCACCCATTCAAACAAAAATAGATATAATTTAAATTTTAAATTTAATACATTTTATCTCTGCGCTCAAAAGAAAACTTCAAAGCCAACACTTTACATAGTAAAGCTGTCCATTTATGTGAACTCAGAAAGTCTGCCAAAGTTCACGTCACTGTAATTTTTTAAATGGTTAATATGTCAAACTCTCTGTAAAGTTGTTATATGACTTCTAATTTAAGTATAAAATTTCAAAAAATGCCTATGAGACAACTCCAAAAAAGAAAATAATACTCAGCTTTGTTTGATGTCTGATACAGAAAACACTCTTCATATTACAGGAAACTCAACTTCAAAAGCCAATACATTTCCTACAGGAACTCTTGGTCCTGGGGACACATCTGTACCAGCCCCTTGAGGAGGGAAAGGGCAAACGGTCCTACCTGCGAGTGTCTGCCAGCAACTCTGTGTGACATTTTCTCACCGTAGGCAACGAATCACAATTCCTGTTGATGGCATTTTGGCTTAGAAAGGATAACTTAATTCTAAGACAACTGTGAGGATGTGCCCAAGAATAAAAGTTCTCCACAGAATATTCTCCCAATTAAGTACCACATACTCACATGTGTCCGTGCTGCTGGTATATCTGTGGCAATCATGAAAGATAATCTGAAAAACTATCTTTTAGTAGTCTGGGACAAAAGGCATAGTCACGTCCCAGATTCCCAATTAGAAGGGGCCATAGATCTCCCTCACTCCCTTGCCACGCAAATCTGCAGTCTCCTATTCAACATCCCCAAGGCAACTCAAATTTTGTTCAAACACCCCAACTTTCCACGTTCTTCCATAGGACTCAGCTTCACCTCTCCTGAGCGCTCTCTGCTTGAGGCTTCTCAGAATCAGAGCCGCCCTGGCAGCAATGCCATCCTCCTCCATCTCAGTAAATGACCAACTCTTTTTTGGTTCCTAATACAACTGGCTCGAAGACAAGTGGCTTCCTGAATACGTTGCTGACTGAATAAATCTCTCTCGGGAAGTCCAACGTCCTAAGGTATCAGGACCACCGAGGGGCAGACAGAAATGAAAGTTCAGCAATCAATTCACCACTGGTCTCACCAGATTTCCACGTCTATAAGGAACCTTGGCTCCTGCAGAAGCGGAGCGGATGAGGGGATATTTTGTTACAGCCTATCTAAGGTCTTCATGAGAAAGTCTGAAAGAAACATGAAGCCACCAAGGCCTGCCCTGGCCTGGCATGACAACATCTGTAGGGCATGTCACGGTGCCTCGGGTCCCTGCATTATGAATATGAGGAAAGCACAGAGCCATTCCAGGGAGCGAGTGCAAGCATTAGAGGAAAGATTAAAAGACACCTGGTATTTGGTAATGATTCATTACTGTGAGGAACTATGTCAAACACTAACAACAAGAGTAGGTGAAGAAAACTAACTACAATAAAGATTAAAAAGTATTTTAATTGACAGGATGTGCAGTTTTAAGTCAACACCAAAGTTCAAGGAATATTGGGGCAAACAGTTGAGATGCATCCGGCAGAACTGGGAAAAAATGTTAAATTTTCTTTTCATATTTTGATTATATTAGGGTGTGACTATAATAATATTATAGTCTCATAAACCATAAGAGAGCTGGTTGAACAGAGAAAACTTAATCGATGAAAACGTACTAAGAATTCTATGAACAAGGAGCTATAAACTCTTTAAGAAGGGACCCTATTCATGTTTATCCCTGTTGAATTTCTACCTAACACTGCGCCTGGAACATATTAGGAGCTTAACAAACACTTGTTAAGGAAATGAATTGAGATCACCAGGTGTAGAATAGAGAAAAATTAACTTAGAGCCATTTTCCATGCCATGTACTCAATTCTAAGAGAAATTGTTGTGAAATGTTTTTATTGTGTTGGTTAAGAGTCTGGGCTTTAGAGACAGAGATCTGAGTTTAACCCAGTTCTGTTTCTTTCTTTCTGTTTCTAACCCAGTAATGTTTCTTTCTTAAACCAGTTCTGTTTCTTACTAACTGAGTTTAACCCAGTTCTGTTTCTTTGACATAGCTCAGTAATCAGAGGACTAAACCAGTTCTGTTTCTTACTAGCCAGGTAAATGATGTACGCTTTACACGCCTGTTTTCCCAGGGGCAAGATAAGCCTCTTCTTGCTACAACACAACTCAGAGTGGCAAGGATTAAATAAGAAAAAATATATGCATTGAAAAATATTTGTTATATTAATTAAATATTTTTATCATTTAAAAGCTAAGGAAAATGATAGGCATTTTCATCTAAGCTTTGGGGGAAATATAGCATCTGAAGGTCAAGGAATTAGAAGAAATTATCAAAGAAAATTATCAAGAAATTATCAAAAACAAAGGCAGAGTTATTTGATTATGTGAAAGTGTTCCATAATGACACATAGCACAATAATGTTAAAAATAATATCACAGAAAATATATATGTGGAAAACATAAATGAAAGTGTTATCATTCTTTTTTTTTTAATTTATCTATTTATCTATTTATTTATTTTTGGCTGTGTTGGGTCTTCGTAGCTGCGTGCAGGCTTTCTCTAGTTGCGGCGAACAGGGGCTACTCTTCGTTGCAGTGCACGGGCTTCTCATTGAGGTGTCTTCTGTTGTTGCAGAGCACGGGCTCTAGGCACGCGGGCTCAGTAGTTGTGGCTCACAGGCTCTAGAGCTCAGGCTCAGTAGTTGTGGCACACGGGCTTAGCTGCTCCGCGGCATGTGGGATCTTCCCGAACCAGGGCTCAAACCCATGTCCCCTGCATTGGCAGGCGGATTCTTAACCACTGCGTAACCAGGGAAGCCCCAAAGTGTTATCATTCTTATATCAATTATTTACATAGGATGTAACCAGATTTCCCTCAAAGTTTTTTAACAAGACAGTAGAAAAATTAAATGAGAAGTTGTTGAAATTTGTAATTTAAAAAACCTACTAACTACTACATATAAAATAGATAAAAACGAAGTCCTACTGTATATAGCACAGGGAACTATTATCAATATCTTATAATAACCTATAATGAAAAATATGAAAAAGAATATTTATACATATGTATAACTGAATCACTTTGCTGTATACCAGCAACTAACACAACATTGAAAATCAACTATACTTCAATAAAAAAATTTAAAACCTACTAATATATCTTATAGGTAATATATATTAGTAGCCTAACCTTACAAAAGTAAAGTATCTCAAAAGAAAATTCCAACCCAAAACAACAAAATCCAATTAACAGAGGGATTCTGAGTTTTAAATTCAAACTGTGAAAAACAATCATATTGGTTTATATTTAGCAAAATCTACCATTAAAGAAAAATATAGGGCTTCCCCGGTGGCGCAGTGGTTGAGAGTCCACCTGCCGATGCAGGGGACACGGGTTCGTGCCCCGGTCCGGGAAGATCCCACATGCCACGGAGCGGCTGGGCCCGTGAGCCATGGCCGCTGAGCCTACGCGTCCGGAGCCTGCGCGACCGGAGCCTGTGCTCCGCAACGGGAGAGGCCACAACAGTGAGAGAACCATGTACCGCAAAAAAAAAAAAGAAAAATATAAATACAGTTTTGCTAAAAATAAACAATAGTATTATCAATAAGAGAGCAAGCACTATTTAGTGTTACTATTTAGTATTTACTATGATACTATTCTAAGTACTTCATAAGAACTAACTTCAAAATAATCTCCAACGATACATAAGAGGTAATCTGACCTAAACTTATATCTAGTATTGAGGTTGGCATGGGAAAAGACGTGAGAAGACATTCTGGGCATGGCTTCTTTGACATAGCTCAGTAATCAGAGGACTAAACCTTATTTAAACACAGCCATAAATTTATCGTCAGCTTCCCCTCTTCCATTCTTATCTCCAATATGCAGGTGTATAGTTGCAAGACAAGATAAACTTTAGAAACAGAGTTTAAGGAGCAGAAAAATAAAATCCAGCATTGCATTTTCACTTCAAATCTTTGTTCAGGATTGTTACATTTCCACCGACTCCCCAGGGGCTCATTCTTTCCTCTCAAAGCAAAGTGCAGCGCCTTAATACATGGTCTTGTGCTCCTACTATTGTAATGTCTGTCTATGAACAACCAGTTGGGGCAATCAGCAAAAATCATATGACATATTTAGCTGCAGGAAGAGCGGAGACTAACGTCAGCAATAATTATGAGTCATTTCATTTTATCTGCATATAAAATATTTCTATCTGTTCAGGAGCAAACATACCTGACGTCACGTACTCCAGTAAGGTTTGCCTTATGTCTTTTTACTTGTTTATCTTAGCTTACAGTTGAGTCTCTGAGCTTTCCCAGTAAGGACAAGCCTAAGGCAACAGATGGTTTCTGGGACTCTACGCATTCTGAACACGGTGCTTTCTCGTTCCTGGGAAGTGTGAGAAATAGTCAGGAAACTCAGGTACCTTCCCCCAAAGGCAGAACCAGGAAAGGGTGATTAGAATGCTACCAGTGATGTCACCACTTCCCAATTCCTCCTCACTCGTTCTGGAAATGAGGGAGAGTCAACTTAAGACTAAAGTCTTCCAACTTACATTACAGAACATAAAGCACTGCCACTGCCTCTGCTGAGCCCCACCTCTGAGATGACCTTCACACTTCACTGGAGGAGTGAGAAAATACATGAGGACTGTGACCCCAGTCAATCACCATTTAGCCAGACAAGGACCGTTTCTCTCACTGCTGCATCCAAGCACCTCGCCCAGCCCTGGCAGTGGGGAGCTGCCCCGAACCTATCATGACTGAGAACCAGCTCCTCGTTGGCAGCTCCTGATGCATTAGTCTTCCCTAATCCTTAGAGCAACATTCTGGAAGTCTGTGTTCTTCCCACCAAACCAAAACTGCCTCCTGCCCTCTATCACCTTCCCATAGCTGTCACATCCAACTTAAAGCAACTAAAGGACAGGCACCAGAGAAACAGGCTTTCAGAAACAGGAAGTCCACAGACTGATGCCCCAGCTCGCCACTAGATTCCATAGTTCCAAGGTACCACTCTGCTCAGCCATGGTTGGGTTCCACTGAGGCAGGGACCAACAGGTAAACAAGATTTATTACACCCCAGGATAATGGGCTAAGGCCAGAATTCTAGGGGTTCTTTCTGCATGAGGTAAGGTACAGATTGAACTCTGAAGGACAGTGGAATCGGCTCCATTTAGGGAAAAAATACCTACCTTAGAGTAAGGAAAAGGGTTTTGTGTTATGCACGTAGGGGGTAAAGGAAGATGGGGAATTCAGGTTGACTCAAGTCCGTAGTGTGTTTAACTCGATAGGAGGTGACACCGTCCCCCAGGGTGGGAAGAGAGGAAAAGGAAGAGGTTTGAAGAGAAAGCCAATGAATTCTGTGTGTGACATTCTGAGTTTAAGATATTTGCAGTCAATCACATGGAAAATCCAATGGGCAGCTGGAATGTGGCTGCCCAGAAGAGAGAGGGGTCTGAGCTACAGACGAGCTCAGAAAACAGTGTCAGAAGAGCAGAAGGTCACATGCGAGACCACACCTGCATTCAACAGGTGAGCAGTGGAGGAGAACCCTCAAAAGACAGTGAAAGGGAACACCCAGGGGAGGAATAACATCAGGGAGGCCCAAGAAGGTAATGCTTCAAGGAGGAGGCCATGGTCAATGTCAAATTCCAAAGGAAGGTCAAATCAGATGAGAACTGAGAAATATGCACTAGCCTTTAGGAGATGACTGGCCCCTCTGCCAGCCATATGCATGGAGCCAACGTCTGAATGAGAGATGCAGCCATCCCTCAGAACTTTCTCGAAAACCTTAGCTACAAAGGAAAGAGTGCCCAGTACTCTCTCTCTTTTTTTAAGTTAAGAGTTTGTATAAGCAAAATATATTCCAACCTGGACCGAACTGTCAGTTCAGAACAGATTTACAATGAACTCTCTAGGGGTAAATCCAAGCCAGACAGACACTGGCCGTGTCAGCCACGCATCCTTGGCTCAGACAACAGACAGATTACTCTGCAGAAAGGAAATTAAGACCAAGATTACTAAGAAAGGAAACCAGGGCCCTGATAACAAGTGTGGAACCATTAACACCATTAAGGACCAACTTCTCAGAACTAGCAAAAACTAATTTTCAGCAGAGCTTTTTTTTTTCTTTTTGAAAGATAAAGGATCTTTCTAATGTTTATAGAATGTTCTTAAGTAGGCAAGAGCACCAAAAGTTTCAGTTGGCCGTAAGACACGTAAATCTGAAACTGACTCTTTGTGGTGGAGGTATTCTGCTGGGTGACCACCGCTAACTCACCAGGAATAAGGGGGCTGACTCCTTGCAACCCACCCAGCCCAAAACAGCCCCCTGTGAGGGGAGAGAGACCTCTAACTTTTCTTTGCTCCCTTTGTTTGCTTTTATTTTTTTATCTTTTTCAGTCCAGATGACTGGTCACCATAAATAAGAAAGTCTCACTGTCACGTGCAGCACAGCACACAAAAAGACACATCTGCTCACAACAGCACTCATGTTTTACACCGAGGAAAGGACCATTTTAGATGGATGTCTAGCTACACAGCTGTGATCGAGTTAAACAAAAATTCAGAAGCAAACTTTCTATTGGTCCCGAAAAAAACACCAAACTATTCACAGATAGCACCTGTTTTCTTTGCAAGTAATGACTCATAAAACTCCTGTGCTTTGTAAATTTTATTTGCGAAAGAAAGAAAAAAACCTTTCACAGTCCCACATATTTAAGGGAACAAACTATGGAAGGTAGATGGTCTGAGTCAAAGGTAATGAATGGTTAACCATTATTCATTCTGAGCAGCAGGTCTCATCAAAGATTAGGTGCTATGTCTGGCATGTTGCAGGAGTTAACCATTAACTTACTGCCTAACAAAAGCCCCGACAATCCTTCCCAGCCCTCATGCCTGCAAACCAGACAGTGAAAAGGCAGGAATGCCTCCTGTTTCTGAGGCTGCAGATATGGTTAATCCCACAGCAATGCTCTGTCAATAAAGAACATCTCAGAAGTCAAGACCTCAACATATGTACCTTTTTTCAATTAATCCTGAGTCAGGAGAGGTTCACCCTGGAATATCAAATTCTAGAATGAAAATCTCAAGAGGTGTACATAACACCTTTTAACCCTGAAACTACAAATTAGCTGTCACAGAGCTAAATTTACTCTTCACTGGGATTTGGAGGTGTTAGACTTTACCATTATTTTCACCACATTGATTCCACCAACTTTCTTTTGTTATGTTCAGTACCAACTAGCAATACAGTAGGAGGAAAGATCATTCATTTACATTTCTTATATGGCTACTTTAATTTATCAATCCTTTCTAAATACACTAAGCTCTGCCACTATGAGATGGTTCAGCATTCTGGGGGAAATAAGAAAAAAAGCTCCCAGTCACTTCAACTCTTCCTTCTTCACCTCCCTCGCCCCCTATAACCTCACCTCAAAAAGCTTAATCAGGGCTTCCCTGGTGGCACAGTGGCTGAGAGTCCGCCTGCCGATGCAGGGTTCGTGCCCCGGTCTGGGAAGATCCCACATGCCGCGGAGCGGCTGGGCCCGTGAGCCATGGCCACTGAGCCTGCGCGTCCGGAGCCTGTGCTCCGCAACGGGAGAGACCGCAACAGGGAGAGGCCCGTGTACCGGAAAAAAAAAAAAATCTTAATCAGATTCCACAGAATAGTGCTCTCGGGGTCAAAAATGACCCCTCTACATTGGGCAAATGGCTAGAGACCCTCTCAATTTGTTTGCACTTTTTCTGGGTAGTTGTAAACCTAGGCCAGTACACCGTAGGTACTCTGAGAATGATTGATATGTTTTCTAAGCAGTTAAAGCCAGGGCCAGGGTTCCTAGCGTTAGCTTCTGATGCTTTAATGGCTCCTGGAGTTAGGTTGATTGAACAAAATTTTGCATCTCTGTGTGGAAGAGAACACACAATCACCTTGAGAAAATTCCCCCGTGCTACACCAAGGCAAGCTCACAGATTTAAAGCTACTGAATAGTAAAATACAAAACAATGACCAATAAGCTCGTGAAAAGATGCTCAACATCACTACTCACTGGAGAAACCAAAACCAAAACCACAGTGAGATACCACCTCACACCCATGAGGACGGCATTATCAAAAAAACAGGAAATAGGGCTTCCCTGGTGGCGCAGTGGTTGAGAGTCCGCCTGCCGATGCAGAGGACACGGGTTCGTGCCCCGGTCCGGGAAGATCCCACATGCCGCGGAGTGGCTGGGCCCGTGAGCCATGGACACTGAGCCTGCGCGTCCGCAGTCTGTGCTCTGCCATGGGAGAGGCCACGACAGTGAGAGGCCCACGTACAGCAAAAAAAAAAAAAAAAAACAGAAAATAACAAGTGTTGGCAAGGATGTGGAGAAATTGGTACTCTTGTACCCTGTTGATTGGAATGTAAAATACAGCTGCTCAAGAAAACAGTACGGAGGCTCCCCCCAAAATTAAAAATAGAACTACCATATGATTCAGCAATCCCACTTCTGGGTATATAACCGAAAGAACTGCAAGCAGGATCTCAAAGAAATATTTGCACACCCATGTTCATCGTGGCACTATTCACAAAGCCAAGAGATGTAAGCAACCCAAGCGTTCACTGACAGATGAATGGATAAACAAAATATGGTCTACACATTACAATGAAATACGATTCAGCCTTAAAAAGGAAGGAAATTCTGATAAGGTTACAACCTGATGAACCTGGAAGACATTATGCTAAGTGAAATACGCCAGTCACAAAACGACAAATATGATTCCACTTATATGAGGTTTCTAAAACAGTCAAATTCACAGAGACAGAATGGTGCTTACCAGAGGTTGGGGGGAGGAAAAGTTGTTGTTTAGTGAGTATAGAGTTTCCATTTTGCAAGAGGAAATAGTTCTGGAGATCTCCTGCACAACAACGTGAGTATACTTGACGCTACTTAGCTGGAAACTGGAAACTGGTTAAAATGGTAAATTTTGTTTTCTACCACAAATCTTGAAAAAGAATTTAAAAAACAAACCAAAAAACCCTTAAAAAAAAGAAAAAAAAAAGAACGCTGGTTCAAACACCAAACGAAAGGGATTTTAACTTTTGAAGTACATCTGATCTATATATTTAACTAAAAAATGATCCTGTCTGGAATAGGAAGCAGCAGAAAAACCTAAAGGTAGTTGGGGAAAGCAGTAGCGCAGAGGTTATAAACTGGCAACCTGAGAATGTCATGCAGTCCACCAACACTCATTCGCTCATCTGTTCAACAGGCACTTACTGAGCACCTACTATATGCCAGGCACTGTTCTAGATGCTGTCAATACAGCATCAATACCAAACAGACTAAAGATCCTGCTTACATTCTGCTGTTTTGTTTGACCCAGATACTTTTATTTTAAAATTTGAATTTGTTGCCCCTATTTAAAAACCAAGACGTCTCACCCCAAAATGCAGATTTCCATTAGCTCTTGAAAAAAAAAAAAAACCCGATAGCAATGGCTTGAATTTCAGCCTGGCAACAAGGAGCTGGGACTGCAGTGACTACCGCATTGCCAGGGGAAGGACCCTCTCATTTGCTGTGGTCCCCACCACTCTCTTTGTGACTAGAGGCATGTTTTCTTCATTTATTCTTCCAGCCGAGCCCTAGAGGCACTGAATCTATAACCTGCACTGTATTTTGCACCCGGGGTTCCAAGTCAGACTTCACAGAGTTAGAATTCCACATCTGCCACTACTAGCTAAGTGACTTGATCTAAACTCTCTGCCTCAATTTCCTCATCTGCAAAATGAAGTGATAATAATGGTACTTACTTCACAGGGTTGTCACAGAAATTAAATGAGACAATGGATGCCAAGGGTTTAGCACAGTGCTTGGCACAGAGTAAGTCCTCATTAAATACTTGCTGTTTTTATTTTTGTGTGTGGTTTTTTTGTTGTTACTCTCATCATCATTACCATTCTTGTTAGGGCAATAAAAACGATTGGAGGGAATCCCAGGACCCATCCAGTTGTGAAAGACCCCCTCCCTGTACCACCCACATTCCGAACAATTTTTCTTTTTTCTCCTTTTCTTTTTCTTAAATCCAAGATAATTTTGAGAGTTGACTTAGGAAACCCAGGTGGTCTTTTACCATCCGGCCACTTCCAGGCTACAGATTCCAGAGCAGCAAACATATTCAACATATAGCCCCAGGAGCAAAATTAATAGTCTGAAAGGTGTCCTTAAACAGGATAAAACACCACACTTTAAAAGGCAATAAACCCAGTGCCTGAAACAGACTCTCAAGCTCTCTGCAAAGATATCACAAAGTGACCATGATTTTAGGATATGCTGCATACGTGAGTTTTGTTGGTGCATAAGAACCACTCTGGGCCCCTCACGCACCCTCTCCCCCATAGCTGGATCATTTGGGGAAAGATTTTTCAAAATTGCAAAATGAGCTTAGAGCAGCTGTGGATAGGTAAGTACGAACCAGCAATTTTCCAAGTGAAAAGCACCTTAGGAATTTGTTATGCAGATTCCAAGGCGCTCACACTAGAGAGTGTGATTCACCGTGTCCGGGGGCCCTTGCAGGAACCTAGTTGTTTTTGTTTTTTCTTTTCTTTTGGGCCATGTCACGAGGCTTGCAGGATCTCAGTTCCCTGACCAGGGATTGAACCCAGGCCATGGCAGTGAAAGCTTGGAATCCTAACCATTAGGCCACCAGGGAACTCCCAGCAGGAACCTAGTTTTAACGAGTTCCCAGGTGTGCAGAGTTGGGACTTCGATGAAATACCAAAGGGTGCCAACTCCTGCACCATCGGATCCAGCTTTCATCACCCCATCGTGCAGCTCACCAACTGCTGTACCATGCACAAGACCACACGGTAAAAACTCTAAAAGAGACGTGCTTGCTGTATGCTCTCAGGATCTCATGTATTAGCAGCCCAAGTTCAGCATGAGGGCCAGAACAGGTACTAAAGGCACTCCTGTAAGTCACATACTAAGCAGAAACCCTCTTCACCCTGTTCAGTCTCCTGGCCATGTCTCTCCTCCAGTCAACCATAAACAAGTATCCCTCTCTCTCCACCATCCATAGGAATGACCGAGTGCAGTTAACAGCAAGAAAAGAAATTCTTCCCAATACGTCTTCAACCTTATCAAAATGGCATCATGCCCAGGGAATGGCATCTCTTCAATGCCTTCTGAACAGCCAACTCCTCAAAATTCCGCAGAAAGATCCCTCCATAAGCAGAAAAACCTTATCTCAGGGATTAAAAGACAATGAAAAACTTACACACTATTTGAGTTTTTAGAAACTGTGTTCAGCATACTCTGAATTTTTAATTCCATAAAAGGGATTTTTCCTCTTTACTTCCCTCTCTCAGGAAATGTCTTGCTATATCACTGCCCTTGGAAAAGTAGCCTTTGGCAAAACACAACTTTTCTGGCCAAATGGCAATTGGGCTGATACTCTCACTTAGGCCTTGTCCTATATCTGATAAAGAGGGTAGTAGCCAACTTTTCAAAGAAACTCCTAATGTCTGGGTATAATTCTCCTGCCAAACCATAGAAAAAGGAAGTACACCTCCACCTCACCCCAGAGGAGCTGGGCTCACCCCAACCTCAGGTTCTCAAGAAAAATCTCCCTGTATTGGCACATGCATGGCTGACGAAACCAGTCACAGAATAAGAACACATCGCTTGCCTCTCCGGTTTCCCCACCACCTACTTCTACCAAGTGATGCCGTAGAACTGACGCGGTAGAATTAATTTCTGTATGACGTTTTCTGCTTTGTTTTTGGTTTTTACACTTACAGTGTAAGAGGCTGAGGTCTGTTTACAAATTGAAAAGTAATTTAGAGCACTCTAGACTATTCTCTACAAGGATGACAGTGACCAATGAAATACACTGCTGTCCCCACCAGAACAAGTTTACAAGAGTCATCACTATACAATGCATGCCAGGCAGATATTACATTTGCCAGAAACCCAGCATTCCTGTAAAACAGATGGCTTATTAAGGTATGTTGACTTTCCTGCTGGGCATGATTCTTGCCAGATTATCACCAGAGCAAAGCAAACACAAAATGTGCTTTGGTAAAGTGTGTTTGAAGTTACCTACTACTAAAAGCTTACCGGGGCAATCCGCATTGCTACCAGGACTGTAAATATTTATTTTCTCCGGAGACAGAATCAAATGGAAATAGAAAGGCAGTTTATGTTTGAAAACACAGGATTAACTTGGAAACAAGAAAAAAAAATCAGGGACACAGGCAGGTCCTAAGTGTCCCATCCAGGAAAATTCTTATCTTTCCAAAGAGAAAAGTCATATACACATTCTTGTGTTACCATCATAACCCAGTTTGAAAGCAGTTCCCATTCCCCACCCCCCTCCACCCATCCTTGGAACAAAACATACTAAACTCCAGGCTTCCTGAATATGCCCTGCATCTAAGGCATCCACACTCCACCACTGTCTCAGCTCTTGTTATCTCTCTTCCTGGAGACATTCTTTCTTGTCTTCCCAATAAGTATGTCCTACTCATCCTTCCAGACCCAGCTCTTTCTTCTGCTAAGATTGTCTCATGTCACCCAGGCAAATGTAACCAGTCCCACCTCTAAGCTTCACAATATTTTATTCATGTCATTTATAGAGCAATCATCAACCCTGCGTATCTTCTTCCTGTTGCCTCTGTTTCTGTGAAACATGGTAGGTGCCCTGTAGAAGTTTCCCCAAAAAGCAAACTTCATGCATGCATTAAGAAATGCATGATATTTTTCCCTTCCTGAAATCATTATTGCACCAGAATTTAAGAAACCTAAGTGGAAAAAGGAGGCTCCTTCCTCAAGTATATCTCAAATGAACACCAACCATCAAGATTAAAACTAGTTAAAGCCAAAGTCAGTCCATACACTGAATCTGAAGACGCTTGAGATGCTGCTTCTAGGTCAACTCACCAAACTTCCTGAGGATAACGCAGCGAAAACAGCTCAAGAAAGAAATGTCACTTAACCACCCACATCCAAAAATCTTATCACAGCAATAACCAGGAGTCATAAATGAAAAGATGCAAGAACACACCAGCCCGATGAAACACATCTTTCTTCTGAGATGAAATGGAAAAGGGAAGGAAGAAAAAAAAAAAAAAAAACTGAAGGCAGGGAGAGAAGGGAAGAAAAGAGACTTAAAACATGTAAGGTTTATAATAAAATCCTCTAAAGAAGGAGTCATGCTTTCTTATCTTCTTTAACCCCCCAACTACCACTGCTATTCGCCTAGCACAAGGTAAACAGCAAATATTTGTCAAGAGACTGACCTGGGTGCTGTAACTGAAAATCCAGCCATGATGGACTTCTTTTCCCAAGGATGAAATTATTATTTTAGGGGGGAAACGTAGAAGCACCACACCATGTAAAATGTCAGAGAGATTTCCACCCAATGAAAATATGACTCCAGCAATACCCAAGCCAGGAATCTCTATTCACCAGGACTAATAAAAGACATCCCGGGCAGATTCAAGACAATCTTCTTTAGAATTTGATAAATTATTTGCCAGGACAACAATATTTTATTTCATTTCTTTGTTCATTTAAAGTCATGAAGGGGAATAAATGTTGTATTACATTAACTGTTCCAAATATAAGTTCGTTTGTCTAGAACACTATTCTTCTCCGCTATCCATTATTATACATGATGAATTCTAAGGCCCTTCATTAGAGGGCTTTATTATAAGCTTTATGTATATTTTAAGTCTCTTCTCTTTCCTTCTCTTCCCTCCCTGCCTCCAGTTCTTTTTTCCTTTCTTTCACAAAATGAAAAACAGTAGCTAATGATCAAGTAATTTATTCACACAGAGAGGATGAAGCTTCAAAAACGAATTCCCATGTTTTTTCTTGAGCCAAGGACTCAAGAGAAATCATCTAAACCAACCAAAATCCCATTGGACACATGGGTCAGCTGGGTCCAAGTGGGAGAAAATAAGGAAGGGATTACAGGTGTCTGTTATCTGCTCTACCTCTAAAGACCACAGCTATGCATTCTGTTTTTTTTTAACATCTTTATTGGAGTATAATTGCTTACAATGGTGCGTTAGTTTCTGCTTTATAACAAAGTGAATCAGTTATACATATACATATGTTCCCGTATCTCCTCCCTCTTGCATCTCCCTCCCACCCTCCCTATCCCACCCCTCTAGGTGGTCACAAAGCACCAAGCTGATCTCCCTGTGCTACATGCACTCTATTTTAAGTTAGAGTCAACTATACTGACACAAAATAGAGGAAAAATTAAAAAGCAAAACTACATTCAAATCACAAAATAAAATAAATGGTAACCTGATGAATATGTCCTAAGAACGCCTGCCCTACGTTCTGTTTTATATTCCAGAAATGTTTGTTGTAAACTATTCCACCTTTATTTAAAAAAAAAAAAAGAAAGAACAAAAAAAACCCTCCCTCCAGAAGCAAGTGGGAAGCATGTTCCTAGAGCAGCATCAACTGCACTCCTGTATCAAGTTTTCACCATTCTAGTGCAATTATCTGATTCTGAGCGTGTTCCCCACCCCTACCCCAACTGGGAGCACCTCACTCATTTTCATAGTCCCTGTACCATACCCACAATACAGTCAGTTCTCAATAATGTTTGCCGGTCCATAATAAACTGAAGTAACTGCCTAATATTCATTAATATTTTCCAAAGTCAGTTTGCAAAAAGAAATGTCCAAATAATAACAAAATTTTTTTTTTTTTTTTTTTTTTTTTGCGGTATGCGGGCCTCTCACTGTTGTGGCCTCTCCCGTTGCGGAGCACAGGCTCTGGACGCGCAGGCTCAGCGGCCATGGCTCACGGGCCCAGCCGCTCCGCGGCACGTGGGATCTTCCCGGACCGGGGCACGAACCCGCGTCCCCTGCATCGGCAGGAGGACTCGCAACCACTTCGCCACCAGGGAAGCCCAATAATAACAAAATCTTATTCCCAATACTAAAGCACTCTTATTTGTCTAATAGGCTAACACTAAATTATTCTTATTGATTCATTAAATCTATCCTGCCTAGATTTCTGCTGGGTGAGAGAAATTAGACAATTGCTTGTCTAGAGCGTTTTTTTAGTAGCATATAAAATGAAAGTTCTTTCACATTAATCTGGACTTTTAATATTCACAGAGATTTTAACCCTCCTACCCCATGAAATCTTTGAGGTATAAAAAAGCAGAGCTGTCAGGTCTGAATTACAGCCCTGCCCATCATTTGGTGGCTCTGTCACGATAAGATGCAATGATAAGATGAACAGGATCACGCACGAAAGACAAGAAGGAAATGTGTACTGACCCCAGAGCTTACTATGTGAAAATGTTAGGGACTGCTTATCTAGAGGCACGGCCACTTCCCTAATTTTATTCTCTACAGGCTACATCTAAACAAAAATTTTAAAATAAGGTAACAATAAAAATGACAAAACTTAGAAGGTATTCGAATGCTTTTGCTTTAAACCAGACTATAATAGACAATGAAATCAAGTCATCAACTCCAGCACCACAGAAAACACAGAATACCCTGGGAACAAGGGAAGACAGGTTTGGAACAGAGAAGGCTAAAAAATATTGCAAATTTTTAGCAAAACAGAATTCAAGTACTTCAGGATGTCTGGAACTTAAAAGCAAAATGTCAAGTAGTTCAGCAGCAGGTGCGAATAGCATGGATATAATTACATTCTTCATCAAATCCACTCATGACCACTGCACCAGAGATTCTGATGGCCGTCATTCCACAGTGGAAACAAGAGCAGGCTAAGTGCAGTCTGAAGCCCCCTTCCAGTCTCCACTTTTACTGTTCTCCATGCCTCATATACTTTCCTCCATCACTTTGACTTGTTGAGTTTATTGGGATCAGTCTTGTGATTAAGGGCCTTGTAAATAAATACAAAACATTTCACCAGTTCACTCAAATGTTTTACTGCCTGACCTCCTGAGTGGAGGTTACACATGGAGCCCATGAAAAGAATGTCATAAGCATTCTTTTCTACCCACCTGGACTAAATGGTTATTTACCCCAGGCTAGTATCTCCTTCAAGGGGCTAAAATGCCTTCTTTGCTTTATGTAACACAAGGGGAAAATAAAACTGATTCACAATGGCTGCCAGGTCCACATACCATTTCACAGAAGGAATTTTAGGGAAAGAGAGTCATTTGTTTTCCTAAGTAGAGAATAAAATTTATCTTTGCAAGTGGCAGTCTAAAAACAAAAGCAGCGAAATGCAATTTTTAAGAAAAAAAGTTTCAATGAAAAGGCATGAATCAGCGCAAGGTCCGTGGCACACATGGCATGTTAATAGTGTAAATAAAAAGACCTCTCGTATAAATGCATACACATGTATGTTGTTTCCATAAAGTATTTGATAATCCCTTAGTTAGTGGCAACAAGGACTTTTTAGCTACCCACTCCAGCCCAGGTACAGAACTTTCTGAAAAAAACAACAAATCCAATTAAAAGATCAGATCCCTGCCAAGTGAGGAAAATACATTATGAGTACTAAACTGATGATAGTATAAATAAATAGAAACAAGAGCAAAAAGAGTTTAATAAGAAATTTATTAAAAGAGGCAAAATAAGCCATGGGGGAAAATATGGGCAACACTGATCCCCCAGTTGTTTGACAAAGGCACCTAAAACCCTGTTTCATGAGATTTTCATTTTGTTTTGTTTATATTTAATTTGCAAGAAAACATAAATCAGAAAACTTCTTAGATCATTTTTTTCACAAGTATGCAAGATTTCCTATCAGTATTGTAGCAACTGAAAGATTCAAAAATAGCTATAATTTAATATGGGATGGCCAATGGTGGGGAGGTGATACAATCACTGCTAAGACAAGCTTTAGATTAAACAAGCATCTTCTTTTCAAAAAGGATAACCTGCAAAATGACGACCAACAGTTAGCTACTTCAACAAACACCAATAATTTCCTACGCTCAGAAAAGGAACAAGCAGGATACAAACATCCAACCAGACCAGAAGAATGAAACCAAGAATGCATATGCAATGCATGCTTTATATCAGATTCTGAAACAAACTCACTTTCCTAATTACATTTGGCTTAAACCAGCATAAAAAAAAAAAAAGAAAATTGCTAACATTCCTTGAGTCTAAACCAAATGGTGTGAAATGGAGAAGGCTGCCTAGAAGTGCAGTGAGCAAACTCCAGGCTATTTTCAATAAAGGACATAGAGAGCATAAATGAAGAGCACCAGAAGGGAAAAATATAGCAAGAAAGCTGTAAAAACTTTACTTGTAAACAAAAGATAACCAGTTGTGAAAATAAATGCCATGGTGTTTTTAATGATTTAACATGCAACTTCTTGTTTAATAGTTAATAATTGTCAGTGATATCAATTACATTTAAAATGCTGGCAAGATAAGACAGGAAAAAGCAGCAGCCACTAGACCTATTAAGAAGCAGGGAGGACTTCCCTGGTGGCACAGTGGTGGCAGAGTCCGCCTGCCGACGCAGGGGACACGGGTTCGTGCCCCAGTCTGGGAGGATCCCACATGCCGCGGAGCGGCTGGGCCCGTGAACCATGGCCGCTGAGCCTGCGCGTCCGGAGCCTGTGCTCCACAATCCACAACGGGAGAGGCCCGCATACCGCAAAAAAAAAAAAAAAAAAGAAGCAGGGAAATACCAATATAAGATTTTTTTTTTAATTGCAGTGGTGATCAGGAGCTGATTAAGTACCAAAATAACGATAATTATTCTGACTTGACTCAATCATACTTATGAGGCATCTAAGCATATAGGAGACTAATACACTATTAATCCTTGAGTGATCCTGACATTTTCATAGCACAGGATCTGCAGGGACAGGCATGACCCATCTTTACAGAGGCAATGACCTTGGACCTTGTATCTAAAGGTCAACATAGTCTCTCATAGGAGCGCATCTGCTGCCCCTCTCCTCTCCTATCTTCCCATTTTCCCTATACATCCCTTATTGGTAGTCTTTCCTA
Source organism: Grampus griseus (assembly GCF_964374135.1). NCBI lineage: Eukaryota > Metazoa > Chordata > Mammalia > Artiodactyla > Delphinidae > Grampus > Grampus griseus. The sequence goes on along the minus strand of NC_139017.1, from coordinate 39,657,545 downwards.
ACCAAGAATGAACCCAGAGTAATTACTTTAACTGGCTTCATGGATTTGACAACTGGGGGACCTGAGGGCAGTTTCAATGAAGGTGCCCAGAAGAAAGGGACCCCAGGGGTCCAGCAGCATTCCCCAGGAGCACCGGCCACCACTGCAAAGTCTGGAACCCTTCCTCCTGCTGGGGCTGACCAAGAGCCTCCTGGCTCTGGTTACTGAGCAAAGACCCAGGAATCTCTTTTTTGCACTGAAATAGCATTTAAAAGAGGAGCTTCATTCTATAGTGTGCGACGTAAGAGAAAATGGGCTTTTCTCCAGGTAGCTGAGAACTTACAGCACCAATTAACATCTTTCTGTAGGATAATCAGTTCCTGGTTCCCGGCTAATTGATTTACAAACAAACTTTTGAATCAATCCTTGATAAAGTGGGCTTAGAAGCTGAAACAGGATGCATGTTTCAAAGCAGTAAAAGCGAAAGAATGACAATTTGTATCAATAAACTGTGTGTGTGTGTGTAAAATAAATAAAGACTTTGGTTAAATTAAAATCTAATGAGAGTGGAGAGTAAGCAACATAAGGTATGCTTTTAAAAATATGAAAGGACTCAGGCTTCCCTGGTGGCGCAGTGGTTGAGAGTCCGCCTGCCGATGCAGGGGACACGGGTTCGTGCCACGGTCCGGGAAGATCCCACATGCCACGGAGCGGCTGGGCCCGTGAGCCATGGCCGCTGAGCCTGCGCATCCGGAGCCTGTGCTCCGCAATGGGAGAGGCCACAACAGTGAGAGGCTCGCGTACCGCAAAAAAAAAAAAAAAAAATGAAAGGACTCAAAATAGAATAGGATCTTTATGTAATAAAGATCGCATATATACTGTGAAATCTATTTTTTCAGACTACCCCTATCCTGCAACTCCTACACGTCAGCTTTGGCTCTCTGTTTGGAAACCACTGACCCACCCCCCCAATCTTCTCTTGTCTCTCTTGTCTATCACCTACTGCTTTCTAAAAGAGATTTCCAGCCTAGAGCTTGAAACACCCTGAGTGTCTTAAAGTATGTCAAAATAAATGATGAAATTCTGAAAACAAATCAATGTAATAAGTGTATGCTATAAAGAAATCTGCCCTGGAGGGCATCAGGAAACCTAAAACCCTGGGATAGGATGTTGCAATTCCCAAAAGGATACAAATCACAGCTCAGGAGATGCCAAAGAGGCACATATGTATTAATAACATACAGCAACTCACACTTGAAAGACCTACACAGTAACAATAACCAGCACTAAATCTCTGAGATCTGGAATTCTTTTGCACAATACAAAGATACTTCTGCTAAATTCTACTCATTCTCTTACCCCAGTGATTTCCAAGTTTTGATAGGGCAACACTTAACACTATCTAAAATGACCTCAACGACCAGGGTGAAACTCTGAAAATACATCCAAACAAAATCAGTGTTAATTTAAATGAATGCAATAATAAGTATATATACAACATACAGGATAGCCCCCGGGAAGCATCAGAGGTAAATGCCACAGATTCATTCAAATAAAATTAACTATCACTGCAAAAAAAGTTTAATACTTAAATATGCTAGTTAAATCTTTTCCTAGACAAAAATAAACCAGGCAATTAGCAGTTTCTTCTGAGAAGAGTAACAGCTCTGAGGTTTCCTTCTTTGCTCTGACCACAAACTCAACCACAGAGCTGAAACAAAAAATTTTCCAGAACTATTGAATTTTCGAAGGAGTGTAAAAGCTAGAAACCTGAGACCAACTAGGCCAACTCACTCATGATGAAGACAAGGAAACTGAGTCATGAGTGGCTAAGTAAGTTCCTAAAACCAAAATATTAGTGGCAGAAGTAAGCCTCAGGTGTCTGAAATGCCACAGGAGTGCACTTTCCACTAGACCACATGGGTGATGATGGGGGATGGCTGGAGAGTTCACCAAAATTCAAAATGGACTTGGCCCATTACACATCTGCCCAGAGTAGTTTCGTCTTACATGGTCTAAGGGACTCTCATGTAACAAGCTAGAGTCACTTCATAATGGTGCTGCCTTTTTAATGGGTAATGGATTTTTAGATATATGTATAATCAAAGTGATTAAAATCAAGCTGCAGATAAAGTGTACACATACTAACAGTAACTCAAATACCAAGCAAAGAAGTCTATTTGGTTTTCTAGGTAAAATAGTAATCCACGGAAAAATATCCTTTTAATGTATTCAATCACCAGTAACATATGCACTATAAGGAAACTACCTTTAGAATCTGTTCAGTAACAACTCATGGTAGGTACCCAGACACCAGAAAGATACATATTATTTGAGAGAGACAGAGCTAACCTTAGGAGAAAAGCAATTCTTCGAGCATAGCTCCCAAGAACAAAATACAGCAATGAAAGTTTCCCAAGATCTTAACCCAGCAATGACTGGCCCAGACACAGCAGACAAGGGGCATTTTGATTGGCAAGACATTTGAAAATCTAGGGGGTTTTGTTTGTTTGTTTGTTTTTATTTTAAGCCTGGGATGTGTGGAAGAAATGATAAATGAAAGAAGGGAGCCGGAGGGCAGAACAGAAAATCAGAAGAAAAGAAAGTAATGAAGTGGTAAAGAGAGCAGGCGATAAAAGCCAGAAAAGGCAAAATGGTGTCTATTATCCAAGAGGGCAGCAGGAAAGCCCCCTGCCTTCAAGGCGGGTAAAGTCCTAGTCAAGACATAAGACTCTGACCAGATGTTCCAGGATATCTGAGATTTCTGTCTGGGTGCCAACAGAGGCTTCTATCTACATATCAGGTCTGGTCTTTTGCTTTGCCTGTTAAGGAACTTGATTTTGAGTTCAACCAGAAGTGACCAATGTCAACTGAGAAATTATACTGAGAAGGCAAATTGTCAAAGGAACTCTGCTCACTCTCAACCCAAAAGGACTAATGTCTGGGCAAATCAGTTTAGTACTCAAAAATTCTAAATAAAGAGAAATAGATCACTCTACCTATTGTTACAAAACAAGCATAGCCTGTTACATGCATTGATACTTCTGCTGCCTGTTCAGGGTGTCCCTTAAACATTAACTACATTTTTAATTCTTCTTTTTTAGCATTCCCTTTCATCAACCAAAAACTCCTATCAGCATAACAATATTTCCTTCTAGCAGGTACATCCAAGATTCTGAATAGTCAAGTAGTTTAAAAATGGACTGGATTTCATAGTAGCACAGAAATGCATGCTGAGATACACCTAACCAACCACAATCAAACAAATAGAAAAATCTAGAAGGTAGTTGGGGAACATAGTTAAGCAGGGTCTGAGGTCTTTGGGACAAAAGCTGTCTGGTGGTTTTAAAATTTTTTTCTCTTCATTGCTTCCCCCACCCGGCCCGCAGAAAAATCTGTAAAAACATTTAAAAAGTCAATATACACATAAAGATGAATGGTTACAGGATTGCAAATGCTAACAGTGATAAGCACTTCCTTCTAAAGCTCAATTAATCAAAATTTATTGAGTGCCTCAGTTATTCCAATGATGGTATAAAAGACCTTCATATCAAGTCAACAATATCCTAATAATACGTATTTAATATTAATCTATATAACAATGACTCAACATGAGCCTTATATATTATAAAATCTGGCAGCATGTAAATTGGCCCATCCCTGGAGGAGTGGTTTTGCCAACGAAGAATATAAAAATGTATACAGTATTTTCTGTGATGCGTTAATTGTTCTCCTGGGAATTCAACCCAAAGGAATAATCTGAAAGAAGAAAGACACTACACATACAAAGATGTTAATGGCATTTTATTTATAGTAACAAAAACCCTGGAAATAACCCAAATAATCAATAAACGGAAATTGCTATGGAATGGAAATTCAATGAATTAAATACACACCCGTTAAATTTATACAGACATTAAGATGGTACATGGACTTCCCTGGTGGCACAGTGGTTAAGAATCTGCCTGCCAAGGCAGGGGACATGGGTTCGATCCCTGGTCCAGGAAGATCCTACATGCCACGGTGCAACTAAGCCCATGTGCCACAACTACTGAAGCCCGTGCACCTAGAGCCAGGGCTCCGCAGCAAGAGAAGCCACCACAATAAGAAGCCTGCACGCAGCAATGAAGACCCAACGCAGCCAAAAATAAATAAATTTTTAAAAAAAGCAACGAAGACCCAATACAGCCAATAAATAAATAAACAAATAAATAAATAAAAATTTTGGGCTTCCCTGGTGGCGCAGTGGTTAAGAATCTGCCTGCCAATGCAGGGGACACGGGTTTGAGCCCTGGTCCGGGAACATCCCATGTGCTGCGGAGCAACTAAGCCCGTGCACCACAACTACTGAGCCTGCGCCCTAGAGCCCGCGAGCCACAACTACTGAGCCCACGTGACACAACTACTGAAGCCCGCACGCCTAAAGCCCACGCTCCGCAACAAGAGAAGCCACCGCAGTGAGAAGGCCGCGCACCGCAACAAAGAGTAGCCCCCGCTGGCCGCAACTAGAGAAAGCCCGCGTGCAGCAACGAAGACCCAACGCAGCCATAAATAAATAAATAAATAAATTCATATATTAAAAAAAAACTATTAGCAGCTTAAGAAAACATTTACAATGAGCATGACAACCTTTGAGAAAAGTTCAGTAGTAACTTTCTGCTTGTAAATTCAACCTAGATATGTAACCATTCAATATAAGACAAGCATCCTATTTTACTGCACTGATTTTTAAAAGCTTCTGTTCTGTAATTACTGGGTTTCTTCTATATTAACATAAAGCATCCTCATTCTCACTTACTTTGAGCCTCAGAATCCCAATTTTCCCAAAAGATTTAGTTACAAAATCAAAACTTCATAAAGCAACGGGTCCTCACCTCATCTTCAAAGAAATTTGCAATGAATTCCAAGAAGACTTACACTAAATGAACTTAAACTGAAATAGGAAACCATCTCAGGAACAAAAACCCAAAGACTTCCAAGGCAAATCTATTCCAATTCATTATTTCCTCAACACTAATCTGAGTCCTACTATTCACAATATTAATACTCTAAATACACTTTTAACATTCTGCAGTCAGCACCTACTACTGTTCAAATAAACTCTGGTTCACACACTGATGTCTGGTTCACATGTCAACTTGTTTCCCACTGAGTTGTAGTATTTCTTACAAGCTTTACCAGGCTGCCTCTAAAATGGATTTCTCAGTTCTGAGGATTTTTGACTTTCCTCCACTAAATGAGGTGGGAGGCATCTGCACTCCACTGGTAGTTGCAAAATCCAACCTATCATTCCCAAATTCCAGCACACCACTTCCCATACACACACACACACACACACACACACACACACACACACACACACACACACACACACACACACACACACACACACACACACACACACACACACACACACGCCTGCTTATTCTGCCTATGGACTCTGGATTGAGTGGCCTGAGGATTTCTCTTATCTGCCCTGCAAGTCTTATTGCCTTTGTTGTGAGGTATCAGATCCTTACATGAGGAAATATAACCAAGGACATTGATGGGCATGTCTAGATACTACTATTTCTAAGCAGAAACCAAAGACAAGTGTAGCAGCAGGCAACATGACACTTGTAAAGTAAGCCAAGTGAGAGGATACAGTTGGTAATAAAAAGTTTTAGTTTACACTTTGAGGGGGGAAAACTGTAGGAAAGACTGGTTCTTAAGTTTCAATTGGTATTTTCTGCTATATAAACCATAAGGCCATAGAGGAATCTGAACACCGTGGAATTAAAGCCGTCCGATGTTAGGCAACAGAACTATAAACAAATCTCCTCTCCTAAGACTTTGAAATATGCAGCAAAATTCAGCAATTTGAGTAGGTTCAGCCTTTTACCGAGTTCCACAGTAATAATTACTACGATTTGCTTTGGATAAAAGTTATAAAACCTCAAATCAAGTGTATGTTTTCTTTTTATTTTTTTTTTACTGTTTTAATGTAAGGATAAAGATGTGTTTAAGAAACAGTGTACTGAGAAGAACATGGGATCAAGAAAAAAAAGATGACAAAAATGAGTATTTCTTTATAATGATTTTCAGAAACCAGGACAGGAAATTATAAGTGGCCCTAGTTTTATTTGATTTAATAGAAAAAATAACAATACAATTTGTTCTAAAAGTTTTTGTTTTAAAATACCATCTTGAATAATTACAAAAATTAAGCTATAAGCAATGATGAAAACTGTATACTTAAACGTTGGTGATGGCATTATAAACTGATAGCCTTTGTAGAGAGCAATCTGGCCATATGTAACAAGATCTACAAGCAATTCATGCCCTCTTACCCAGACGGCCTACTTTGGAAACTGTATCCCAAGAAAATACTCTGCAAATAAATGTAATTTGTTCAACAATGTTGACTGCAATGCTACTTATAATTGTTAAAGTTGGAAACAATCCAAATACCAAACCATAAGGGAAGAGTTAAGTCAATGATGGTATAAAAGATGAGATTATTGATCCCAACTCTTTGCTCCCCTCCTCCCCTCCTGTAATATATCCCATCCATGTCCCTGTGACTTGCCTGAGAATCCTGCAAGGTGAGTATAGGTCCCCAACTCACTGGTTTTTGGCTTGGCTATGTGATAGACTTGGCCAATGGGATGTGAGCAGACAGCGTATTTGCCACCTCCATGCAGCAGCCTTTTGTTGTTTTTTTTTTTGGCCACGCTGTGAGGCATGTGGGATCTTAGTTCTCTGACAGGGATCAAACCCGTGCCCCCTGCAGTGGAAGCGCGGAGTCTGGACCGCCATGGAAGTCCCCACGCAGCAGCTTTAAATGAGATTGCATGCTTCTCACTATATTCCTGCCTCGGCCATGAGAACAGCATGCCCCAGATAGGGGCTGTCCTTTCGCCTGGGTTCCTGAAAGAGAAGACATGTGTGTGGAGCGGCACCAAGCCTGGTCAAGCCACCAAGGGCTGCAGCACACTGCAGCACCCATGTCACATAGACAAGGAATAAATGTTTGTTGTCATAAGCCACTGAGATGCTGGAACCTTTTTTGTGACCATATCAAAAGCTAGTACAACAGTCATCAAAATATGGCAAGTTATAGAATCGCTGATACAGGCAGACATATATTTGAAAAAAACTTGTGAAAAAGTAGAAGATAAAACTAATAGGCATTTGCCAAAGACATCTATATAAAATAAAGCAAGCCAACGAGCACCAGAAATTAACTAACTTAGAATGATGTAACAGTTTATAATTTTTTATTTTTTGGCTGTGCCACGCGGCTTGCAGGATCTCAGTTCCCTGACCAGGGATTGAACTTGTGCCCCCAGCAGTGGAAGCACGGAATCCTAACCACTGGACCACCAGGGAATTCCCTATAATTATTTTTACAAATGAAGTATATATTTACAAATCTTTAATTCCCTTTTAAATGCTACCTTTATACCAATATATTTTCAGTAATTCTATACAGATCATATTTATAACAGAAGTAATTCTATCCAACACACTGTTTTCTGCATTAAATGATGTACAGATTAGTGTACACTTATGCTAAAAATGAATCTAGTGCAAAAGGTTATTCAGTTTTCGAAGGTATGAATTCAGGGTTCATCAAATTCTTTTGTCAGATTACAAGGAAGGGAAGTGCAAAAAAAAAAAAACAGACAAAAGCAAGAGTTATTTGCCAGGAGAATCCATTCTCTAGTCATCAAACACTGTGCGACGGCAAGGTCTGAAAAGACATCACCTACCTGAAAATAAAGTTGTGCTACCTTTGAATTTATCTTTATGACCTGTTTGAAATTCCATTACATTTGTGTGACTCAAGAATCATAAGTGTTCATTATAACAAGCACTCTCATTCACAGAAATTTATCCTAAAATAAATTCAATAATGATTAAAAAAAACTGTTAATGTGAAGATTCTCACAATCATCTTCTATGGAATAGCAAGAAATATAAATGTATATATTTTCAACAACAAAAAAATAAAGGATTTCACAGTATGTCAATTATATGTAGATATATAAAATATTAATTATTAAGACAATAAGAAATACAAAAAGCATGCGTATATGTGAGAGTATATAAAACTATAAAAATATGTCTACGTGTAAGCAAAGTCTAGAAAAACATGAAAAAATTTTTAAATAGGTTTATAAAATAAACTTTTACCAATTTTTTTTAATTGAGGAGAGAGAAAAATCTAATGCTTATATTTACAAAATCTGTACTTGCTATGAAATATTCAACACATCAATGTCTCTCAGTTAAAAGCAAGGTGAAGTATGCTTAAAGTTTCTAAAATCAATTTCTGATAAATATCTTTCTAATTAAGGCAAGATTGGATTAGTCAAGAGGGTGTATTAAGCATAATTTCATCATTTCTTGGTAACTTGAGGTCATCAATTATTGTACTATATTCCCTAAATCAAAGATGATATTTCTGACAGTGCTGGGGAGAAGAGTGTGCGGCCTTCCTAGGCACTGAATGAACAAAAGAACTACTGCTGATTGGTTCTAGGTAATGTTTTCTCTTTTGCCTTTGAAAGGCAGTGATGCAGAGTGGTTACAAGTACACGTTCTGGATTCATGCCCAGATCTGACACTGAGCTCCATCATTCACGTACTCGTATTTGCATGCCAAAGGTGTTACACAGTAAACTAGTATTTACTAATGGACCATCTTGCGCCTCAGCCTTTTTAAGCCCTAGGTTTCTCATCTATAAAATAAGCCAACAAGAGCACTTACTTCACAGAGTTGCTATAAGGATCAAAAAGATAATCCATTTAAAGTGCTTGACAAAGCACTTGCAAATGGTAAGTGGTAAATAAATGCCCGCTAATGGTAGTCTCTCTCTGCTGGTCACCTAAGGCGTCATCAAGCTTGCTTCTTTCCATCACCAAAAACGATTTCTAATTTCCATCTCTCTCCACTGTTCCCTCAGTCCTCAGGCATCACTCGGGGGATAGGGCTCCCAGGAGTAGTTGGATAACCATCTGTAAGAGTCCTGTCCTAAAGAAATAGAATGTGGACCACAAATGCAAGCCACATAGGTAATTTGAAAATCTCCAGTAGTCACATTTAAAGAGCAAAACAGAACACATGAAATTAATTTTAATACTAGGCTGTATTCAATTCAAGATATCTGAAATATTTTGACATGTAATCAAGTTTTTAAAGTACGAGATATTCGACATTCTTTTTTTGTACTAATTCTGCAACATGTGGTGTGTACTTGATACAGCACAGCTCAACTCAAACTAGTCACGTTTCAAATGCCAAATGGTCACATGTGCCTGGTGGCTACCTGATGAGTTGCTTAGTCTTTTAAAGATTAGGACAGCAGAGAAACATCCCCACCTTCGAAAACATCAAAATGCGTTTATTAAACAAACTGATGAATGGATGAAAGGAAAGAAGGAAAGAAAGAAAGAAGGAAGGGAGGAAGAACAGATGTCCCCAACCTGCAGAGACTTCTGGGCCTAAGGTTGTGGTTAAGAACCTGAACTATGGGGCCAGAGAGAATGAGTTCAAATCCACTTCTTCCGCTTCATAGCTGTGAGACATTAGCCAATAACCTCTTTAACTCTCATATTTCTCAAGGATAAACTATAGATAAAAATAATCTCTCTTTCATAAGATTGTTATGAGTTGAAAGGCTGTAGAGAAAAAGAGTTTTCCATACCGAAAGCTCTGCTTTGTAAAAGGTCAGAAATGAGAGTGGGAAAAATTGATGGAGGAAATGCTGAGCTAATAATTAGCTAGAGATAATAAAGAGGTCATGGAAGAGAAAAACTGGTCATGTGATAGTCATAGAGTCTTTGTTAAATGCCCAGTTGCACAAAACAACTGCCACAGTGGCAGCTATTAATAAAATAATTGCACTGACATTTCTAAAGCCCTCAATGGTTTATACCTCCTTAGCCTGACTGCTTTCTTTGGGCAGTATGATAAGTAAGGGGGTGGGAGGAGGGTGGCGCTGATCACCAGAATTTGGAGAATCAAGATTTTTCTGCAGTGTATATATTAATCACAGCTTCTGGCCCCAATCAGACGGATTACTGAAGATATATGGCTCTTTCTTTGAAGGATGTAGTGCCTCAAATCCAACCTGAACATTACTCTTCCCTGTATTATAAACACATAAAATTAGACTAAATGTTTACTGTTCCTAAAACTTTCCCTGAAGGTTGGTGTTGTGAATAAATTCCTGATATTTTATTTTAAACTTGCTCTTGTTCTGTGCTCGTCCCCCCAAAAATTCAATTAATAAAAAGTATAAAGTTAGTCTGGTCTGCTAATGAAGACTTTAAATGCTGACTCGTATTAATAATCCAAGTCACTCTACTCTCTAATTTAGATGTTGAGTTTCTTAAAGACAACAAACAAGTCTTCTCTATTCCAGGGACCTTCTCAACTGAGATGCTTTTTCTAGAAAGTATTTCATATAATATTCATGTGCCTTGAGATTACATGTTTCATAAAATCGATTTTTTTGAAAGGTCCTAACTAAAATAAATCCAGATTCAACACATTTTTGTTTACTGCAAGACTTCTTGGAGTTTTTAACACGCTCATGTACACAGATTTCAAACCGCTATGCTCAGCCATTATTACCATTCTAGCAGTCTACAGATGAGAAAAATTAATAATGAATTGAGAGAAGCAAACAACAGGGAGATAGTCTATAATTATCGCATGGAAATAGACATCTTTACAGACCTTTGCACTGAGTTTCTGGCCCGATGGGCTGTGCACAGTGCATTTCTCCCTTTTATCATCCCTGATACATATACAGTAATTAACCTATCAGAATCCTCCAGATGAAGGCAATTTATTATAAAGGAAGGGAGTGAGGGAGGGAGGAGAAAGGGAGGAGAAAGGATTGGAGTAGGGAGAAAGAGAGGAGGAAGGAAATTTATCTGAATAATGTAGTAAAGTGTAAACACCACTTCATATTCACAGGCCAAGCTTAAATGCCTAAACACGTGCACGAGGATGAAGCGACATGAAACACACACTTGTACCAAAACTAGCCCTTGGAAAATAGGCCTCATTTTGAAAACAACCAAACAGCTGCTCGGCAGAAACACAGCACAAATCATCCTTCCCAGCCTTTATTTTTAGATGCCTGGTAAGAAAAACAATAATTTTCTAAAGAATATAATTAAAACCGGTAGGTGTCACTTCATTATTTTGGAGTTTTAATTCATTTCACATCAGTCACACTTTTTTCCCCCTCATAAATCACATAATTATATAATATTCCATAACAAATTCCTTGCCTTTGAATAAAAGAATTTATATGATCTTTTTAAAACGTACAGATTTTAAAACAGAACAATCCACCCAAAATGACAGTATAACCCACAGGTTCAGACACAGGGGGTCTAAAAGTCAGCCCCCTTTTTCAAATGATAATTTGGAGACTTGCGTATGTCTAAAAAAACATGTGTACCTTCGTCATGTAAAGCACAGTTTACAAAATGTCTAATGGAAAAGAATATGCTTAATAGATCATAGGATTTCATTGGCAGAAACGAATGCTAACTGCCTGCTGGAGTCTTTAATGAAACCTAATTGCTGGCTTGAGCTGTCACCACTGACCCTGGTAACAGACCAGTACACCCTTCAAAAACCTAATACAGCATAATCCTCCTTCATTACAGTTATTATAGCTCTGCAGTGGGACACGTCTGCCACAAAAATACGTCTGCCACAAAAATGCTGCCTCTCCTCTACAAGGATGTGTCACTTCTCCATCCCAGAGCAAGTAGCGTTGATGGCATAAGTCACCCTTACAACAAGTGGTACCACCTCAGAGCGCAGATCTACTTCAAAACCTAGACTCACACATCCCTTGGACACTGCTACAGACACCATCAACATACTCCATGGTCACGGGGGGGAAAAGACTAAAAAATAAGAACAAACCAAAACAATTACACCATCACCCATCACCATAAGGTAAATGGGAAAAGCAGAAGAAATAATTTCTAAAACTAATCATGGGTTTGAATTAGGACATCCATGTGTAAATCAATTCAATCTACAGTCTACATTTCCGATATTGAGCCCACAAGATACTCCCCCTTCAATTTGAAGTTTTTTCAGACACGTTCTTTTTAAAAAAATTACTTCAATTAAAAACATTAATCTTACATCTGTGACTCAACAATTTCGAGCATTTATTGAACTTCTACTCTGCAGCAGGTGCCAAGAACCCAAAGATAGATAAATCACAAAACATGTCCCCGAAGAGCTCACAGCTTTGGGGAGATATGAACAAACAGCTATAATCCAACGGGATGCTTATCAGTAAAGAATGGGGAGAGGACCAAGGGAAGGCAGATCAGGGGACAATGAACTCTCCCAAATGATAAAAAGGGAATGTCAGACAAAACATCTAGAAGATGTAAAACTCGTACTAGACATTAAGGAACAGAGGAAATTATGATGTGACCAGATGGGAAAAGGAATTCAAGGGAAGAATAACAGTAACAGCATGAGTCAAATCCACAATGTTTCAACCATGAGAAATGTTGCCGGCCCAGGCTAGAAGTTAGGTTAGGTGGGAAAAAGAGCTATGCATGCAGAGCCCTGAATGCTCCGCTAAGAAGTCTGCATTTGACTGTGGGCAGTCTCATGTAGTATTAAAATGAAATATTTTAGACATACAGGAGAATATAGTAAACATACGTGTCCCCGCCACCCAGCTTAGGAAATAAAACAATACGACATCTCTCCTCACCTCTGCCACCACCCATCCCCTGTATTTGGTGTTTATTATCTTCTTGGCATTTCTTTACCAAGTTGACCCTTGAACAACATGGTGTGAACTACATGGGTCCACTTATACTTGAATTTTTTTTTTTATAGTAAGTAACTACCAAACTACTTGACCCGTGGTTTGTTGAATCTGTGGATGTGGAACCACGGATATTGGAGGGGGAGGGAGCACAACTATAAGTTACATAAGAATTTTCAACTGTGTGTAGGGTTGGCGCCCCTAACCCACATGTTGTTCAAGGGTCAACTGTACTTTTACGACAGACATATGTGTCTCTAAACAATATAAAGTGGCCAGAAAGATTTCAAGCAAGAGACTGAAAATATCAGACGTGTTTAAAACAAGACTCTGCAGTGTAGGGGGTGGACTGGTCTCTGCATTGGCAGCGGCAGGACAGGTGACAAAGAGATGTCGAGATAACTGTCTTTGCTGAAGGACTGTCACGATGGAGAGAGGAAGGGCAACCTCAGCCTCGGAGTGCATTCCTGGGGCAAGCAGGAGGCAGACCCCAATGAACAGTTACAGGTGACCAGCCGCAGAAGAGAAGCAACAGGCTGGGACAGTCTGTGCTTGGAATGAGGAGGGACGTGGAGAGGAGTGAGGCGGGTGGCAGCTACTGGGCAGCTGGCAGGCTAATGACAGGGATGAGACAGGTTAACCAGGACACAAGGCACAAAGAGGTAAATGCCAAGACAAAGCGGCAGAGGGGCCTGGCCAGGGGGTGAGATCGGGAAGGCTGCCCAGAGGAGCAGTACTTAAGGTGGACCTTGAGGATGCTTTTGACAGGTTAGGATGGCTGAGCACCACAATCCCTGCCCATAGGTGACATGTTATTGGGCCTGTTCAGGAAACAGCTGCAGCTTGGCAGAACCCTGGGGAATAGTGGGACATAAATCGGCAGAAATCAGAGGACCATGTGGGGATCACTTGTGGAGAACCTTAAAGATCAATCTGAAGTATATATAGTGTATACACGTAATTCACAACAAACTCACTTTCATGACCATGAAATCTTCCTTAGTCCCTTTTACTTGAAAACTGAAATAAGGACCAGAGCCCATCTCGTGATTTGGGTGATAACGTCAGTGACATCATTGCTGCTTATTACACGGTTCTGTACGCAGAACAGGCCGTCCTGGTTAAGGATAGGTTGGTATCCACGGTGACATGGTGTCATGAAGGGTCTCCTTCCTTTTCATTTCAAAAACTAGTAACCCAGAGGTTGAATAATGAGTGATTTGCCTTTTCCTCTTTAACGTAAGGAACAAAAGAAAATAATGCATAGAAAGGAAATTAAGCATATTCTAGTCAATAGTACATCTAAACTTGTGAAAACAATTTTGTTTTATGCCTTAACCCCCAAGTATTCCAACTTATTAATCTTTTTGTGATATTTACACCCCCTTGATCTGCAAGGTTTCCCAGGTTTGAAAAATGAGGAAGAAGATTACCATGTTTTTGAAATTATACGAGTAAAACAAAACAACAATAAGAACCAGAGTATCAGTGACTTGATAAAATAACTCAGGGAGGGGCTTCCCTGGTGGCGCAGTGGTTGAGAGTCCGCCTGCTGATGCAGGGGACACGGGTTCGTGCCCCGGTCCGGGAAGATCCCACATGCCGCGGAGCGGCTGGGCCCGTGAGCCATGGCCGCTGAGCCTGAGCGTCCGGAGCCTGTGCTCCGCAACAGGAGAGGCCACAATAGTGAGAGGCCCACGTACCGCCAAAAAAAAAAAAAAAAAAAAAAAAAAGCTCAGGGATGTGATTCATCTCCTCAGATGAACAAATAAGATGTGTATCATAAACAGCACTGATATCTGTTTAACTTAAAATCACTTACAGTCATTAATATGATATAATCTTCCCAGAGCACCACACCTCCTATTAAAGAATAAATAATAAATTCCACACCAAACTCGGCTCTAAACCTTCAGGTCAGTATTTCAGAAATGCATTCATTCGTTGATTCTTTAAACACTTAAAAAAAAAAAGTCAACTCCCTTTCATTCTCTGCAAAAGGGCAATAATAATAGTACCTACTTCACAGGGCTGTTGAAAGACATAATAAAATCATCGAAAGTGCTGAGAGCACTGGGAGAGAGTCCGCACCAGTAAAGGTAAGCCGTGGCTATTTCTAGCCAACCTCCATACAGGGTAGAGATTCTGAACCAAGTAAAACGTGAATCCTGCCAGGAGAAGCTTAAAACTCAGTAGGGGAAACAGGGAGGTAAACATATATAATATGGTGAGACAGAACTTACCGACAGAGCTAAGTGCAAAGCGCTCCGGAGCTATAAAGAAAGGAATGCCTAACTGGTCATGGGAAGGCGTGTTAGGGAAGAAGAAGCTTTAGCTGAAGGCACAGGGACTAAGCAGGTGGCAAAGGGGAAGAGGTCGCTCAGGGTCGGAATGTAAGGAACAAAGGAGAGGGGATTACACATCACCAAATCTTAGGGCCCTAGAACAGAGAGAGAGAGAGAGAGAGAGAGAGAGAGAGAGAGAGAGAGAGAGAGAGAGAGAGAGAGAGAGCACAGCAGATGGGAATGGGAAGGTACTCAGAATAAAGAAGCTTTATCATACAGGTAATAAGAAGCAAAATAAGAATTTAAATACCATAAAAGATTTGTGTTTTAAAAAACTCTTTGAAAGAGTAGAGGAAGAATATATGAAAGACAGCCTTTGAAACTCTCGAACAATCTGAAGAGGCAGCGGGGATGGAGGGAAAGGAACAAATTAAGGATATTTTAGAGACACAGACTCAAAGGATCTAGGGACTGACTGGGTCTGTTATTGGGGTTTGAGGGTCAGGGTTGGGGGGTGCTCACAAAGAGTGACAGGCTGAAGGGAACTCCAACTGCCTGGCTTCGGCAGCTAACTCAGCTGATGTCACTAAGACAGGACATAGAGAAGCAGCAGATTTTGTGGCAAGAAACTAATGAGTTCAATCTGAGACAGGTGGAATTGGGCATGTAGATCGGATAACCAGATGGAGAGAAGTACCAGATAAACCGAACTGTTTGGAACCAAGCGGAGGGGTCTGGATGGGAGAAGATAGCCAAGCAAACCCATTAAAATGTAAGCATCTAGGGGGCTTCCCTGGTGGCGCAGTGGTTGAGAGTCCGCCTGCCGATGCAGGGGACATGGGTTCGTGCCCCGGTCCGGGAGGATCCCACATGCCGCGGAGCGGCTGGGCCCGTGAGCCATGGCTGCTGGGCCTGCGCGTCCGGAGCCTGTGCTCCGCAACGGGAGAGACCACAACAGTGAGAGGTCCGCGTACCACAAAAAAAAAAAAATGTAAGCATCTAATTCATGCTCGCCATGGGTCTGGCTAGGGATAAGTGGCCACTAAGTGACTCCCAGCCTCTCCAGAGCTCTAAAGCAACCAGAAACAGAATCATTCAAACCAATACAGAGAAAAACTTAAGTGACTACCACCCCAAGGCTGACTGGGATGGATGGACCAAAATGAGATTCCTTGGCTCAGCGATTACTCAAACTGCAGATGATCAAAGGACCGGGAGTATTAACACCACCTGGGAGTTCCTTAGGAATGCAAATTCTCAGAATCAGAAGCTGGGGTGGTGTGGGGAAGAGCAGCTGTCTGTGGGTAAGGAGCCCTCCAGGTGATTCTGAGGCTCACTAGACTTCGAGATCTATAGCCTTAGCTAATGCCCCAATTACTTGAGGGGAATGGAGTGTGAAAGAGAACTCCCAGGAGACAGGTCTCCAAAGATTTGAGGAAACTAAGTTAGAAAAGGATACACTCTGCACGAAGACAAGCATCAGGAACTTTTGCTAATTTTCAACAGCGAAGCAAAGGAGAGCACGTCAGTGGTCCTCACCGTAAAGCTTTCTAATTGAGGAATATCATTCAGTACTAAAATCTCAAACATTACAAACGTGAAAAGGATGCTCTGCTTCTCAGAGGATGCCACCACCACCAGCGAACCCTTTCTCATTTTCTCACCAGACACCTCCCTGTTGAGCAACATCGAGCATTTATGGGATGGTCGCCTAGGGTTACAGGATCTCTGGATATGCAACAGGCCTCTGGGTCAAGCTAACTGACCAGATTCAGGATGAAACCCTTGAGCTGGGCCTAATGGAGTCCCCTAAGGAACTAAGCTAAACCACCCACATATCAAATCCTACACACAAGATTGATCTAAGCATGGCCACAGTATGTTTTTTCCAGTAGCAAGGACCATAAAGCAAGTCCAACAAAAGCTTGACTGGAGAGTAAAACAAAACCAAGCTGAGGCATATGGAAGCAACAGGAAAAAGGGAAAGGAAATTAAAACAATGTTAATACGCCATTTATAATCCAACTTAGACACATAACCACCCCTATCCCACAAAAAGGTACTTAGTCACTATTACCTTTTACCCTCAGCTACTCTAAATCCTCATCCACAAGCATTGCATCATATCCTTTCATTCAAAATTATAAATAATTCAGAGATTATTTATTTTCATAATTGGTGTGCATGCAATACGTGGCAAAGGCAATGGCTGGTCCTAGCAATGTGATTTCCTCTCCCCTTCCACTGCAAGAATCCCAGCCTGATCTGCATTTTCTTAAACTTTCTCCCTCGACCACTCAAAGGGGTCCTCTCTGACCTGGGACCAGCCTACAATCCCGTATGCACGATCTAGCCAATTCTTGACTGTAACAACCCATTCTGCTTCTAGAACAGCTACTACACACCTGCCTTACTGATGTTTTAGGAGTTGTTCCTTTCTTCTAACATTCCCTCCTGTTGGGAGGTTGATAGGAAGATCAATGAGTTAATGTTTGCCAAATACTTTAGGCTTCTCGGATGAAAGGCAACGTTAAAGTTCAAGCGACCTGAAGCTGGCAGGACACGAGAGGCATTGCAGTTGCCTCCTTATACTTGGGCTTCAAAGAAGGAAAGCAAGGCTGCAAAGACACTCATTTGTGTCGATCGGCCAGCTTTTGCACTCTTGCTATAAAGGCAGGCGGATTTATTCTAACATCATTTAATTAACTGGATTTCAACATTAAAACACAAGGATCCTTGTATTAGCACTGGACCCTCGTTACAGTAAGTAGTATACAGGGAAAAGAATCCTTTTCTCTGCCCTTGTCTACGTGGCTTTCCCTCCCAACTATCCTACTGCCTGGTCCTGCAACGCTCGACCTCCTCATATATGAGAGGCCAGCAGCTGCCAGCCAACACGTGTGCTTTGAGCCAATAGACCAAAAAAAAAAAAAAAAAGGGGTCAAAGACAAAGCTTTATGTGTATGTTGGCACACATGTGAATTCAGGCTGCTGGGGAAAAAATGACACACACAAAGAGCACATTCATGGCCACATATAACTCCTGGAACATATAAATAGCCATCCTTGACCCAACACCTACTCTGTGAGGGAGGCACTGTTAGCAGAGGGACATACAGCATTACACAGAATTCCCCACAAATATCCTGGCAAGTTAAATACTACTGGCCCCATCTAAGAGATGAAGAAATGGAGACTTGGAAGGGCTGCGAAGTTCGGCCAACATCACACAGCTAAACGATGGCAGAGCTGGAATACAAACCTAGCTATATCTTGAACTCCCAACCCTGGATCCCTGGCACCAGCATACCGATAACCCGGAAAAGCTGCAAAATGTGCTACACACACCCCTTGGACCATTTAATAAGCCCTCCCCGGGGCTCAGACAGGGGAAGAGAGAATTAAATCAATAAGAGGAGACCACAGAGTCTTATTTTAGACATTAACTTTAACCTCTTCTCTACCAAAACTTGTTTGTTTTCCCTCGTTCTTTTTCAATCAGCACAAGCAGCAATAACTGAATTGACTAAAGAGTTCATCTCATCTCTTTCCCCTGCCTTATGTCTAACAAAGTGCACAGTACTGTGCTGAGGCTTAGAATGAGTTCCAAAAGATGCACAGCATTTGGTGACTAAGTAAAGAAGTTCGAATGCAGGGTCGCAGGTAACAAAGGATAAGAATATGGAACCCAGGTGGGGGACAATGTGCAATCAAAGGGTTTATGTTTGCTTCCCTGGAGCCAAAAATGGAAACCCTTAAAGGAGGGAAGGCACTGGGAAACCAAAAAAATTTTCATAGTTCTCGACTTCTGGCTCTTCCATTCAGGACAAGTAAGAATTCTCCCCGAAATTCTGATTTTCCTCTGAATTCTTTAGGTTCCTCCAAGTGAAAATAGTCAAACTGCTCTTTCCATTACAGCTGTCCGTTCCACATGGTCCGCACAAACCTAAATAACTAAAGCATTAAAATTAACTATGTGTTTAAGCCAATGATGGTGGCTGGGCGGCTACCTGGAATTAGCAAGAAAAAGCTTCCCTTGAGCCATTACTCTCAAGCAGGTCCTACACCTTCAGGAAAACCCTCGTCAAGGGGCTGTTCTTGAGATAAGGTATGGTGTTTGCGGGGAGCTTAGGTAAACACCCGACACTGTAGGAAGTCAATGTTCTCTTCTCACTCTGATGGACTGGCCTGAGGTCACCAGAAGCTGGACTTCTGCCACCTCAGCCAGGACGCAGCCACTATGAATAATAAATACTACAACGCCACTTCAGCCCCGAGAAGAGGCACCCTTGAGAGGCAAACCACGTACAGAAGGCTCCCGTACTATAAAAAATTTTCTAGGCAGGATCTGCTGAATCCTGGACGATTAGGCTACAACAATCTCCCAGAAGACATTCAGTTTTTCATAAAGTTTCAGAGGAAGGGAAAGTCATCCTTCCAACTGTGCTGGGGCAGTAACGACTTGGAAAAGTGGAGAATACTACAACAAACACAGTGACACATACGTGAACTCACTCTGCACAGCATGGCCACCCATTCGGATTAGGCAAAAGAGCACCGTGCTGTTCAGCCCCCATTCATTAACCTATCATTCTATAAGGCACAAGCTTTTAAGGCCATCACCAAAAGACAAGGCAACTTTAATACAAGGTTCTGTAAGCTACAGTATTATCACCTATTGCTGTCAGGTGGCTCTTTAAGAGAATCAATACCATTCTAATGAAACCAGGCCTGGGCCAATTAGTGCCAATGAAAATTTAGATGGTCCCACAACCACTGCTTGTTGTAGAAACGGCATCAGGCATGAAGGCGTGTCCAAAAAGAGAGATGTGTGCTCCTCTGGAAGCTACTTGGTTCCTGTAAATGCTTCCACTTTAATTTCTGATATTTAAAAAAAAAAACGCTACCCTGGCTACACTGGCCATAAATCCCCCTCCAGCCCCCAGCTAGCTACTAGATATGACCTTTTTGTACTCGTCTTTTGGATGACTCTTACTTTGCACAAGCTCTTTCCTCTGCGCGAAACGCACTTTCCTAATCGGCCCTCCAGGTGAGCAACATCTCAATCCTCTCAGCTCAGCGCACACCTTGCCCCCTCACCTCCCCACCAAGGCTTCTCAGGCCCTCTCATTACGCTCTACTTCTAGATCAGCCTGAGGGTTTCCTCCGGGAGGCTGCAGTTAGATCTTGTTTTAGCATCTTTGTATCCCTTGTTCCTAGCCCAGAGGGGAAACTGCAGTACTAGATTCCTTGAATGAATGGGTGAACTAACCCATTTGAAGAAATTCACACATTGGTGGAAATCCTGTAACCCACCAGCAGCCAGCAGTCTAGAGATTCCTCACCTTCACAAAGAGCCTGCAACAGCCAGTCCCTGGACAGACTGAAGACGAAACCCCACAATCTCCTTAAGTTGTAGCTGGGGGTGACGGCAACTAGAGGAAGAGGAGAGGAAAGCGGGACAGGGGCGGCGTTACCTCACTGCTCCCTCCAAAAGGTGGAAAATCCCTTACAAGCATTCAAACCCCAGATGTAGCGGTCATGCCAGGAGAGAGGGGAGACGGTGCATTAACAACACCCTCAGAACTTGTTAATACTCAGAACTTCGAGAGTTTGAGGTGGAGACCTGCTCTGAAATTATGCGGCCACAGGTTTTCCCGATGGGCCGGCCCGACCACCCAAGTAGGGACCAAGAAGCCCTGGGGTTTGGTGGCTAGGCTGGGGCCTAGTGGGAGGGCATGCAAACTCCTCTCCCTCTCAGGATCCTGTCTCCTTAGGGGGCAAGAGGAGGGTCGCGGAGAGAGTCCCTCTCCAGCCCGAGAGGCAGCAACGTCTTTGGCTTTCATCCTCCGGCCCGCACCGTCTGGGTATCTCCAGCTGCCCTCACTAGGCCCTCTCTGGATCCCAAAAAGGAGAAGGGAATGGGGAAGAGGGGGCGAGAGTGTGATTTCACCACCAACTCTCCAGACAGCGCTCACCTTCCACCTAACTCCCCAGACAAGCTGTGCGCCGCAGCGGGCGGCTCCCACCGCCACTTAAAACTCCTGCGGCCCGGCCACCTCGCGCCCCCGCTGCCCTGCCAGGCGTCCCGGGCCGCCGATCCCAAGTCGGCGTTGCCAGCGTTTGCCCAAGTCATCGGCAAGGCGCCCGAAACGCCCAAGAGGCCCCCAACCCCGGGCCCGACTCCCCGCCCCAGACGCCGCTTACCTGCTCACATGGCCCTATCGGTGCCCCGGCGTCCCGCGCGGAAAGGCTGTCCTCCGCGGCGGCGGCAGCGGCGAAGCCCCAATTCCCCCGAAGAATTGATTCCAGTGGCTGGCGGTGGAAGGGCGGAGGGAAGGAGCCGAAGGAGGCGAAAGAGGAGGGAGGTTTCCGCCGCGAACCCGGCGCGAGAGTTGGCGCGGGGGCGCTCGGAGAAGGGGAAAAGGAGAACCACCCTGGCTCGGGTCTGTCCCGCCAGAGGGAGGCTGGGACCGGGAGGATGGGCGAGGTGGGAGGGGAAGGACCGCCAGGGGCCACTGAGTGGCGGCCGCTCCCCGAGGACCAGCGCCGGGAGGGCAGGCGGCGGAGCGAGGAGGAGCGCAGCAACCTGCCCCCGGACTGCGCCCGCCGCGCCCGCCCGGGGGAGAAAAAGTTGGGACGAACTTTCAGGGGCCGGGAGAGCCAGAGCGGCAGGAAATGCTAGCGGCCGAGAGAGGAGGGAGGAAGGGGCCGTGCGAGTGGGAGGGGACGGAGCAGGCGCCAGTGGCCGCGGCTCCCCCACCCCCGGGCCGGGCTCGGCGGCGCGGGGGGAAACGCTGGGCGCGCGCCGGGGGCGGGGAGGAATGCGGCTGGGCGGGCGCGCGCGGGGGCGCGGGGGGCGGCGCGGAAAGGGGAGCCCCAGCTCCCGAGCCCCAGGCGCGCGTCCTTGGGGACGTCACAGCGCTGGAATCCGAGGAATGCCGGGCTGCAGGAGCTCCTTCTGCAGGCCCGGGGGAAGTCGCGCACTTTTAATGTGGTGGCTTTGGAGAAGGTTTTCAAAGGTGAGGGCTGAGCGGGGAGGACGGGGTGAAACTCTCCGGAGTAAGAGACGTGGGAGTGGGGAAGGCAAAGCGACCACAGCGACCCCGCCTAGCGCCGCTCCCGGCGGGGGCGAAAGCGGGGAGCAGGAAAAATCCCACCTAGATCTCCGCAACCTGCAGAGGCGGGGCAGCGGCGGGAACTTGCCTACCCCGACCAGGAGCAAGGACAGTCCATCTTATTTGGGGGAACCCTCCAAGCAGGATGTCCCCATGCGGCCACCGCACAGGGGAAACAGACCAGGAGAAAGGAAGGTGGCTTCCCCAAATAGGCAATCTTAAAGTTCTCTGTCCAGGACACCTGGAACCTCTGGGTACCGGACCTGGCGTCTTAACAACCCCCAAGCCCCCCGCCGCCTCCCTGAATCGCAAAAGCAGTTAGTGCACGCAGGGAGTTAGACTATGTCGTTTTCCCGGTTCTTTCAGTGCCACAGAATCGCCCCACCCAGCCTGGGTAGGCACTGGGAGGGAACTTCCTTAGCATTTTCGGAGGTGGAGTTAAAGAGACGCAGCTGGTAAGATGGAACAGGCACCGAGCCAGGCCGGGGAACCCGGGTTTTCGGACCTGACCTGTGGTGAGTGTCCCAGTTCCTGAAAGCCTTGACCTCTGTAGCTGTAAGATTAAACGATTTGCCTATTTTTCTGTGGTCCTTTGCATTGCCAAAATGATGTCTTAGGAGTCTGTTGTCTTACTCAAGCCCAGTCCTTTCAACCTTTCTTAGATTGAATAGGGTCCTTGAAGTCATTGCCACTGAGGATGTTGTCTCAAATTCCTTCAGTGTCCCACAACTCAGAAAAATTCCTGGACTCTTGGGGAAGAGCCTCTGGCAGCCATCATGTACAAATTTGTGGTCACAAAACTCTGACTTCTCTGAGCACTTGCTAATCTTCAAAATTATAAAGAAGCGGAGAACTTAAAGGGATGGAAGGAAAAGGCTGAAGGGAATTAAGATCGGTTTCTCCAACTTTCAAGAAATAGCTGGATAGCTTCAATATGGGCTTGCTGGGTTTCCAAAGAAAATTAAGGAGTGCCTTACTGTTCACCAGGAAGCGTGGAAAGCACTTTATGTGCTCTGGTATATTATCCCCATTTCCGAGATGAGGAAAGTGAAGTGTGAAGAAATTACCTGTCTCACCAAGGGTCACAGAGCAAGTAAACTATGATAATGGACCCTAGTCTGTCTGGCCCCAAAATGCAAACTTATAAACCTTTCAAAATTTAACCAAAATAGGGTTAAGATTAAAGATAAGGAAAGACCTACAGGCTCTCAAGGTAGGAGAGATGAGAGGCCTCTTGAGGTCTTCCAGGAAAGGAAGTGGCATTTGTATATTTTTGCTTTAAAGTCACTGTGACACCAAACTCTTGAGCACAGCAAGCTGAGACAGTCGTGGTGTAGATGAAAAAGAACTTGTCTGCAGACACAGTTTTTGTTCTGCCTCTGACTAGCCGTGTGACCCTGAGCAAGACACTTCACCTGTAGGCCTGAGTTTAATATTTAAGTGGAGTGTGACATGGAGGTCAGAGCCTGGTTGAACGAGTTCATCTCTGAGGTCTTTCCCAGTCTGAACTGGGATGAATGTATACTCCTCCAGGCAGATGGCATACCTATGGAAGAAGCTAAGTGATAAAGCCAGGATGTCTTGGGGAAAGGACTGCCTTCAGAATCAAAATGAATGTTGAAAATGTTGCTGAGTGTTCAATGGCAACAAAAAACAAAAACATAGAAAACCATCAGATAAGATTAAGTACTACTCCTGTGGATTCATTTTTATTTTAAATAATTTTACTTCTAAAAATAAATGAACCCATTATTCATTTAAAAGCCCATAAAGTGCATCTGACCAGCCACATTTCTCTTTCTTTGGAATAGATCACGGAAAGGCAATACAAGTAAGACTTTTTTAAATATGAAGTCCCACTTCAAATTTTAAAAGCCTTTCATTCTCTAGATAAATATATAAAAGCTAGTCACGAGCTTCTTTCATAAAAGAAAAAAGCAACCCATTTCCTGGCTGCGTTACACTTGAGTCTTCTCAACATGCATCAGAGTAAACAGGAGATTGATGGATGCGACAGGCCCTGAACACATCACTACACATTTATTTAAAGCTCTGTAATGTTAGGAACTTGTCAGTATTAAATATCCCCCCAAATCTTTCAACTGTTTCTAAGCCCAATTGAAACTACAAATACAGGCCAAATCTCATGGGCTGCCATGACTCCTCCCA
The DNA here is from genome assembly GCF_964374135.1 of Grampus griseus. Lineage (NCBI taxonomy): Eukaryota > Metazoa > Chordata > Mammalia > Artiodactyla > Delphinidae > Grampus > Grampus griseus. The sequence goes on along the minus strand of NC_139017.1, from coordinate 39,633,179 downwards.
CCTCCAATGTGTTCCTCACATTAATGTATTAATTTTATACCTTCAAAACCATTGAAAAGCAAAACAAAATAAGTTCCGCAATCAAAGAAAACCGGAAGGTCAGCAGGCTCTCTTATGAAAACTCTGACAATCTCTAGGGGCCTTCTACAAAATGTAAAGCCATGTATAAGTAGAGAGAGAGAGAGAGATTGTTTGTTTTTTGGTCTCACCGTGTGGCATGCGGGATCTCAACCAGGGATCCAACCAGTGCACCCTGCATTGGGAGCGTGGAGTCTTAACCACTGGACCACTGGGGAAGTCTGAGATTGTTTGTTTTTACCCTAAGTCTAATTTCAGTTCCTAAGAGGGTATTTGGCAGTGTACTGTAATGGAAGAAAAGAGAAATCGGAAGCTTTTTCAAAATACGCATCCTCTCTGTAACTCCTGCTCCCCGTGTCTTATTTATCTTATCCCCTTGTTCTAGGGTAAGAGACTTCAGTTGGTATAAATATGTTTCTATATATAATATTTTTAGGCAGTATTTTATTGAGATATAATTCACGCTCAATAAAAATGTACCTACAACTTTACTTTTTCATATGGATACATCCATGTGACCACCACCCAAATCAGGATATAGAAAATGTCCATCACCAGGACTTCCTTGGTGGTCCAGTGGTTGAGAATCCGCCTTCCAATGCGGGGGATGAGGGTTGGATCTCTGGTCAGGGAACTAGGATCCCGCATGCCGCGGGACAGCTGGGCCCGTGGACCACAACTACCGAGCCCACGTGCTCTAGAGCCCACGCACCACAGCTAGAGAGCCTGCACACCACAACTGCTGAGCCCGCACTCTGGAGCCCGCATGCCATGGCTGGAGAGAAGCCTGTTTGCCGCAACAAGGGATCCTGAATGCCGCAACAAAGATCCTGCGTGCTGCAACCAAGACCCAACACAGCCAAATAATTAATTAATTTTAAAAAAGAAAATCTCCATCACCACAAAAATTTCCCTTATGTGACTGTTCAGTCAGTAACACCTCTCTAGGCTAACTTCTACTAACATAGCATAGTTTTGCTGGTTCTCAAACTTCATATAAATAGAATTATATAATGTGTGTGTATGTATATGTGTGTCCATGTCACAATTTGCTTATCCATTCTTCTGTTGATATATTGGGCAAGTATATTTTGAAAATATTTCCCAAGTAATTCTGTTATGCCTGAACCCTCCAATTCAGAACCATTGACTTACAACAAAAGTAATCACAAAATAAGCCTAGATTCTTAACCCCTACAAAAACTATTAAGTAGCAGAGAAAGAAAAACAAGAACACTTAAGAACAACCAACTTGAAGAGTGTTTTAATGGTAGTACACATTCAGAGCTTCTTGTCCATAAAATTTACTGGAAATTGCCTGGAATATGGACTTTGTGTTATCTAGTGACTTTTTGAAGAGCTAACGTGATTATGCAGAGCTCTTGCATACATCCACACACACAGCACACAATACTATGTAAGTTCAAATAGTCTTTAGTGTGAATGGCATCCCCTGGAGTTGTGCATCATGGTGGCTGTAATATTAGGAGTTCTCGATTTAGAGGTAACTTCATGGAGTCTGCTTTGGAAGAATCATTTCCGACACAGAAGACTGAGTCCTTCCCTCCTGGTTGCATCTTTGAGGACTTTCAGTTTGGGGAAGAAAAGTGACTTTTTTTTTTTTTTTTTTTTTGGCCTCACCATGCGGCTTGTGGGATCTTAGTTCCCAGACCAGGGATTGAACCCATGCCCTCGGCAGCGAAGGTGCAGTGTTCTAACCATTGGACCACCAGGGAATTCCCCAAAAGTGACTTTCTAAAGCTCAGATTTCCCCACGTTGACTAAAGGCAGGAAGTCACACTCTTCTCAAATATTGATAACATAACAGGAGACTTTTGTGGAGGCATGGGTAAGATGAAAGTGCAAACTATCTGTTTGGGTTTGTTCTCCAGCCTCTTTTGGAGGCCCGCCATACCTGCACCCTTTTATGTCCCATACTGTCTCCATTTCCTCATCTTTCCTCATGTCTCAACCCTGCCATTCCTGATATACTGTCATCTCTGGCCACCAAGCCTTCTGGTCACCACATTACCTCTCCACTTCATTTCTCTTTCCTTTATCCATCTCTCAGGAAAAGGCTCCCTGCCTTCCAAAGGGACTGTCCTCTGACCTGAGTCAAAGAAATGAGGGACCCCAGATCCATGGCTGTCAACCTAGGCCACAAATGAATTATTGCCTTGTTACTTCCTTCTGGAAAGAATTCCAAAGATTTTTAGGTTTTGTTTTTTCGAGCTGGGAGGAGGAAGATAAATCTGTCCTCTGGGACACTGTGCCAGCTCCCCTGGCAACTGTGGTTGACCACGTGGGCGATGGTATCAGAGTCATGTACACCAAGCAGATTCACTCTAGGCAGGTCACTAGTTTTTCCAAGGAAAATGTACAAGATGCAGCCAATTGTTTATTAAAAATTCCATACGACAGCAATGTATGCTAATCAAGTATACGCTATAAAGGATAATTCACACACATTATCACTACTTTCAGCAAGATTTAAAAGAAATAAAACCTAGGCACTATTAAGTATCTTACCCACTTCACTGTATTCATTATTCTCTACTAATTTCACCTTGCATCACAAACACACTTTGAATCACATCTTAAAGGTACAAGCTTCCTGGTCATACTCACTGGTCTCCACTTGCTGACTTTCCCCGATGCCCTCGGCCCCAACCTTGTCTTCCAGCTTTCCCAGCCTTGATGGGAACACACAGCTTACTCCCCACACTGTCATGTGCACACACACGTCCAGTCATCACCATATCCTCTGTGGGGCATGCGGCCAATGGAGTGTACCCACCCCTTACTGCTGAAAACCATCCACCATCCATCCAGTGAAGAAGACTTTACCTCCAGAATCTCTTCTGGAGGGCTTCTTCATTTCGATTTAAATCACTTTAAACTTTGTAATGGAATAGAGTCATTAAAAAAAGGGAGGAAGGGAGGGAGGGAGGGAGGGAGGGAGGGAAGGAGGGAGGAAAGAAAGAAAAGAAAGAGAAGAAGGAAAGGAAGAAAGAAGAGAGAAAGGAAGGAAGGAGGGAGGGAGGGGAGAGGGAGGGAGGGAGGGAAGGAGGGAGGAAAGAAAGAAAAGAAAAGAAAGAAAGAAAGAAAGAAAAGAAGGAAGGAAGGAAGAAAAGAGAGAGAAAGGAAGGAAGGAGGGAGGGAGGGGGGAGGGAGGGAGGGAGGAGGGAAGGCTCTTCATAGTCATTTACATGTGATTGATAAACTCAAAAGCATACTCTAATGTTGGCTGCAACGGATCTGGTACTTAGGGCCAATTGTCTTAGTACAAGTTCCTTATTGTTCAAGCAAAAAAGGAAGATATTGGCAGGATACTGGAACATGTCTTGGAATAACAAGAAAGAAAGAGGGGCGGGACCAGAGAACCTTGAGGGTATTCTGCTTTCCTCCCTTTGGCTGGGGGGATACTATCTTACTCTTTTGCCTGTACCCAGACTTGATAGCTATGTGACCCTGGACAAAGTACTAAAGCTCTCACACCTGAATTTCCTCACCTGTAAAAAGGGGAATGATGAACATAGCTATCTCATGGGGTTGTAGTAAGAAGTAGTAGTAAGATTGTGGTGAGTGAGTCAATAGGTAGGAACCCCTTAGAAGAGTACCTGGTACACATTGAGCTGTCAATATGTTACCTATTAATATTATCATCAACGTCATTCTGTCTCTGCCGACTGGATTTCTCGCCTTCAGCAGGAAAATCCAAATTTGAATCTCAAATCCAAATTCCCAAGAGAAGGAATATGGCTTCAGTTGTGAGTCTAGGGTCTTGAAGAAGGAACAGGCTATTGTGGCTGGGCTCAGCCCTTTGGGTGGGAAGGACAGTTCTCAGAAAGCAGGAGGGGCCAGGGAGTCATCTGAAAGCACAATAATCAAGGAAGGGAGACCAAAGTCAAGTCTCGAAAACCTCTGTTCACCCTCTCTAATTGTCTACACCATCTATGCAAAGGGCCAAACTTGGCTTCTCATGTGTAGGGAAGAAAGTGACCCCCTAGGGAGGCAAGTGACACAGGGCTGAAAGGAAGGGAACCAATATTCATTGAGCACTTGCTATGCTCTAGGAGCAAGGCTAGGTCCTGTATATACACAGTCTGAAGTAATCCTTGTGACAGTGTTTGCGTGTTTTGGACTGACGTGTGTCCGTCCAAAATTCATATGTTGAAGTCCTGACCCCCCAATATGGCTATCTTTGGTGATAAGGACTTTACGGAGATAATTAGGGTTAAATGAGGTCATAAGGGTGGGACCCTAATCCAATCGGACTGATGTCCTTATAAGTAGAGGAAGAGATTCCAGAGCCCTTTCTCTCCACATGTGCACAGAGGAAAGGCCATGTGAGGACACAGCGAGAAGAAGGCCATCTGCAAGCCAAGGAGAGAGGTCTCTCCAGAATCCAAGCCCAACAGCACCTTAATTTGGACTTCCATGCTCCAGAACTGTGAGAAAATTGATTTCTGTTGTTTAAGTCACACAGTCTGTAGTATTTTGTTATGGCAGCCCTAACAGACTAATACATTGAGGTTAGCGTTTTTGTTGTTTAACAGAGAAATAAAATGAGACCTCAAGACATTAAGTACCAGTATTTAGACGAGTACTTAAGTACCTAAGTACGTGGCAGAACCAAGATTCAAATATGGACCTCTCTAATTCCAAAGTTCATGCTCTTTCTAAACCATCCTGTCGCTACAAAGTTTATTGAGTACCATTATATGTCAGGAATAGGGTTAGGTGGTGGCCAAGCTTGTATGGTTAAAAACAGGGGCAATAAAACCATCAAAAGTGTAGTGTCAAAATTCCCCATTACAGTAGTTGATCAGAGGACAGCTGATGTTAAATTTTACTAATAAGAAGACACATATCCAGGGTACGTGTCTTCAATTATCTTAAAACCTTCTTTTCCCACATTTTTCTGAGTGCACCTAGTAAAAAAGGGGAAGGGAAGCTGCTGCCATGTGATCAGGGAGCAAATCCTTTCAAAGAACTCTAATTCTCACTACTATTTATTTCATTAGCTCCCAAGATTCCCATGAGTTAATGTCCCCACTTTTTAGCTGCATGAAGTCCAAGAAGTGGCAATTTGGGTCCATGGTCCTTCTAGCACACAGGAGGTCGCCTTCGACTGGCATGAGGTCACAGTTTCTGAGAGTGTGGAGTCCTTTCTGTTCATGACATCAAACTCAAGAGGTCAGAAATACCCTACTTTCTAAGAATAGTTACTTATGAATTTCTCCTGAATCCATGAACTGAGCTAAACTGTTCTTCATCCTGATTATATCCCTACCTGGGCCACCTCTTAGGAAGGTACACAGCTATAGCATTTACCATGGCTGGCCAAGGAGCCATCAACTCCTCCAAGGAGCTGCATGAGGGCAGGTCAATAAAAGCCGTAATTATCCCTGTCTAATCGTCTCCAAAATATCTGCCTGTTGCCATTTTGTGTCATGATAGTGGGAATAGGTGCCAGGTTGCTAAAAATAACTGGGATAGGGAAATTCTATGTGGAATCTTAAAATCATTGTTCATAGGGGAATTCCTTGGCAGTCCAGTGGTTAAGACTCTGTGCTTCCACTGCAGGGGGCGCAGGTTGGATCCCTGGTTGGGGCACAAAGATCCTGCATGCTGCGTAGAGCTGCGGCACTGGAGGGGGACAGTTCATAGGAGATAAAGAAAGTGATGGCCAGGCACACAATTATAAAAAATCAAGTCAGGACATTTCTGAGTAAAAAGTCAATAGATTCCCCCTCTTCATTATGTACATTTTTCTGTCTTTTCCCACCAACCTTAGAAGAAAACTATTTGCAGCCACGGTATCTATCTTTACCTTCTTAAAATGATGGTGTTCAGAATAAAGGGGCCAGTCCAGATATGGCTCTCTTCCTGACATTGTCTGTGTTTGCTAATATTTGTAGCTGCCCTAAACCTCTGAAAATATATCCAGCCTGACAAAGCTGGATTTCAACTTTATGGGCCACTGACTCTTCTTCTAGTGTCCTAAATGCCACGTTTAAATAAATAAATGCCACGTTTAAATAAATAAATGCCACGTTTAAATAAAGCCACCAGGGACTGGTGGCATAGTGGTTAAGAATCTGCCTGCCAGTGCAAGGGACGCGGGTTCAAGTCCCGGTCTGGGAAGATCCCATATGCCGCAGAGCAACAAAGCCTGTGCGCCACAATTACTGAGCCTGCACTCTAGAGCCCGTGAGCCACAACTCCTGAGCAGGTGTGCCACAACTACTGAAGCCCACGTGCCTAGAGCCCGTGCTCAGCAACAAGAGAAGCCATTGCAATGAGAAGCCTGCGCACCGCAAAGAAGAGTAGCCCCCGCTCACAGCCACTAGAGAAAGCCTGTGCACAGCAACGAAAACCTAACGCAGCCAAAAATAAATAGATAAATTAATTAATTAAAAAAAATAAAGTCCCAGTAAGTGGTAATTCATTAGTTTGTTTTTCCCTCGCCTCTTTGGTTCTGAGCTTATTTTTTAATGTAATTTAAACACCTAGGTGAAATTGTCAATAAATAATAATGCAAACTGTACTACCAGATTTATGGAAGTAAAACTAGATGGACTTCCAGGTGGATTACAAATTCAGAGAGGATTGGAAAATAAAGCAAGAAAAGAGTGCATTTGTTTCCAACATCGGCTGCTATAGCCAGAACACCCCTCTGAGAGGTATGGGCCATGAAAGGAATCTTCTGCTGTGATTAGCAACAAGGAACAACCTTCTTTGGGGGAGGGAAGGATCAGGTCGTGTTTGGGATGGCTTTCTAAAGAACATGGACGCTCCAGCCTGCAGGGGTGAGATAGGGTTACCCCCAAGTATGGTCAGGGCTATGTAAGTGAATCCAATATCACTAAATCAAAACCTCCCCTAAGACCTGGCTGCTTCCTGGCTGCCTCTTCTAGAATGAGGGGTGACTCAAAGTGTGACTGGCACTGTGACTTCAAACATTTCTGAGTAATTCCCATGGACCTAGACAAGGGCAATTAGAGAACTGGTTTGGAATGACCACTGAGATCGAAAGATACTTCTGGTGGCCAGCAGGAGAAAGGCAAATTGCCTCGGAAGCTCAATTTTGAGATATCTTCTGTCACAACTAGGAGACAGAGGTACCTTCTGACATTCTAAATCCTAGACACTAGAGCTTACTAATATAGGAGGGTGCATCCTGGGCTTCCCTCTACGATGGGCACCTTTGATGTCATGGAATACACAAAGACAAAAATTTTAAATGGTGAAAGAGAAACTGAATTTTTAGTGATAGAGGAAGACCCAAGTGATCTGGCCACTGTCTGGCTACCTTTCTGATCTAATTTCCAACTACTCTTCACTGTCTCCCTCTGCCCCCGGGATGCATTCTGCTATTCCTTGAACATACATTCCAACTACTCTCCCACCTCAGGACCTTTGCATGTGCTGTTTCCTCTGCCAAGAACTGCCACTCCTCTAGATGTTTCCTGGAAGTTTCCTCACTTCATTCCTTGGATAGATCTTTCGCAGCCATCCTATCAAAATAGAACCTCTTCACATTCCATTCTCTATTCCTTTATCCTGCTCTAGTTTCCTTGGTAGCACATTCACTACTGACATTATATTATCTATTTGTGTTTATTTGTTTATTGCCCCTCCCCGCCCCTCCAGAAGCTCCATTGCAAGTAGAGATTTTTGTCTGTGTTGGTCACCACTGTATTCCACTGCCTAGTGCATAGAAGATCCCCAACAAATATTTTTTGAATGTTTGAATAAATAAAAATTTTATTATTTTTATGTGATTATATGCAGTTATTTTCCTGTGCTCAGAAGTCTACAGGTACTATTTTATTTAATCTTAACAACAACCCTACGAAGTAAGGGTTACACTCTCCCATTTATAGATGAAGAAATTGAAGATTAGAGAGATGAAATAACTTGTCTGTTTTTGTTGTTATTTCTAGGTGGTTTCTGTGTTTGGGAGGTTTTGACGTTGGTTTGCTTTTAAGGACCTCAGTCACAAGGAGACATCCAGACTTATCCGTTCCTCACTTTATACACTGCCTCTCTTTTGCTTATTTTATAATTTTTCCCTTTATGCCCTATTCCTAACTTGGTTTTCCTCCTCCAGATTTGCATCTGATATAGTATATCTGAGGCAGTTAATTATAGTTAAGGGTCTATACTCCAGCTAGTTTGACTGGGCTGACCTCCTGGCTTTGCCACTTAATAGCTGTGACATTGGGAAATTTTGAACTTTTGATCTCCCTCCATTTGTTTTTTTTCTTTCTGGGGTCCCTAATACACACACTTTGACACCTGATTCTCCGTGTTTCTTTTCTATTTTCCATTCTTTACCCTTACCCTTTCCTTGCCTCCTGGGGAAACTCCTCAACCTAACCTTCCAGCTCATATTGACTAGGTACCTTCATTATTTAAGCAATCCATTGAATTATTTATTCAATAATTACAGGATATTTTTGAAAAATTAACTTTTTTTCAGTTTTATTGAGGTATAATTGACAAATAAAATTGTAAGATACTTAAAAGTATACGACGTGATGACTTGATATATGTAAACATTGTGACAGGATTTTCCCCATTAAGTTAACACATCTATCATCTCACGTATTTATTTTTGGTTGGGGTGAGAACATTTAAATTGCACCCCTCTTAGCAAATTTCAGTTATACAATACAGTGTTATCAACTATAGTCACCAGTCACACATTAGATCCTCAGACATTATTCATCTTTTAAATGAAAGTTTGTACCCTTTTACTAACTTCTCCCTATTTCCCCCACCCTCGAGCCCCTGGCTACCATGATTCTACACTCTGCTTCTATGAGTTTGACTTTTTTTATTTTTAGATTCCACTTGTAAGTGATACCATCAGTACTGTCTTTCTCTGTCAGGATTCATTCTAATTCTTTTACTCTTCTAGTAAGAACTGCTTATTCTCACTTCATGTTTCCAGTATCTTCTCTCACCCCTTCAAGCATATTTATTATTCTGGTTTTAAATTCTTCTCCTGTTTTCCATGAGTTCTGTTTTCTCTGGTATAGGTTGTTCAGTTTGTTGTTCCTCAAACTTACAGTTCTTGGTATTTGCCCTCTGAGCTCATCCTTGTTCCTCTGGGGCCATTAGCTGCCTTGATTAGCAAAATGCATCTGTGGAGGGGGCAGATGTCTATAACAACTTGTGCTGCTCTAGATGAATTGGTTTGTATGTTTGTTATGTGCATTTGTGGGAGAGGCACGGTACTGTGCTCAGTTGGTCTCCAAAGAACTTCTGAATAATCTTTTCTTGGAGGCAGCCACTCGGTATTATAAGTGGGTGCCCACAGGAGGATAAGAGCCAGGAGATGTATGTATGGAGGGGGCCTTCTCAGGGACTGGTCAGACCAGATACACTCATTGCCATCTGCTCATAACCATCCCCCATCCAAGCCCTGCCTTGTAGTTACCCCACTGCTTCTATGTGCTGAAATCCTGCCTCTACAGTACCCAAAGGAGGGGCACATCTACCTAGGGCAGCACAAGGATGAGGAAAAGACAGAACTAAAACATTTTCCCCCAAACTGAGTCCCTACCTGTGACCCCAGGCCCTACCCACCTCTGGCCAGTTTCCCTGCCAGGAGATCAAGTCAACTTCTATCCACCCCAAGAATTTCTTTCCACAGCTAATTGCTGAGCACAGCTCCAAAGTTCATCTCCTGTGGCATCTCTCCAGGGGAGAGCACTCCATTTGTGTTGCTTTGCTATCTTGCCCTGAGCCAGAAGCCCTGTAGGCTTCCCAAGATCACCAAGCTGTAAGTGATGGAGCTGGGATTCAAACCTTGATCTTTTTGACTCCAGCACTTGTGATTTTAACCCCTATGCTATGCTCAGGGTTTGCTGAAAGGTGATGGGGTCAAATTATCCATCCAACTAAAAAATTATTTCATTCCAAATCTTTCCCACTAAACAGAACCTGGGTTCCTTAGAGAAATGGCAAACTCCAAATCTGAGGAAAGAAATGTACAAGAAAGGTATCAAAAGAACACTAGGGTTGTAACCAAAGGACTCAGAAACCACGTTGAAGAGACTCTCAGTGGCTACAGATGGACCAATTTTAGCATCAATAAGGGTGATAAAAGCAATTAGTTATACATTTTCAACTGTGTTGAAATCCATAAGTTCATAATGGTACAAAGGGAAAAAAACTAGTTAGTCGTCATTGGAGCCAAGTCCTTATTTTGAAAAATGATAAATGAAGGCATAGAAATAAATCGTTCATCTTGCCTTTCCTAAGAAATTACACCACTGGTAACCAAGCAGTAGATGAGGAGGGATTTTACATTATGGAAATATCCTAGATAACAAGTAAAAGGGATGATAAAATTAGAATATCACCATTTTGCAACCTCTGATAAAGTAATGGATCTAGGCAAGACCTTCAATGGTTGCTAACATCACAAAAAAAGAGATAATCAGACATCAGACTGTCACTATTTTGTTTTGAGAAAGACAACCTGTACCTGATCAGGCCTCTAGATAGATTCAGCCACCAATTTACAAAAAAAAATACAAGTCAGAGGAACATGTTCAAACAGACCTCAGAGATCAGCATATGAACAATCGGCAAAATGCAGGCTGTGGGAAAGTCTAGAAGAAAACATTTTTTTTAAAACAAATACATTGCAATGGCGGGGGGTGGGGGTGGGAATAGGGGTAATCTATAGATTAAAAGAGACTTAAAAGACATATCAACTCTCACAACAGGTAGCCTTATCTGTATGCAGATTCAAATAAACAAAATCTAAAACAAAAAAGCTATGCCATGTATGAGGACTTTTAACACTGATTAGATATTAAGGAATTACTATGAAATACTTTAGATGTGATAACTGTTATTGTTTTTATGTTAAAAATAGAGTCCTCTTCTTTTAAATATATATATTTTTTATAGTTGAAATGTTTTATCTGGATTTTGCTTCCAAATAGAACAGGAGCCAGGAAATGGATGGGAGTACAGATAAAGCAAAGATGGCAAGGAGTTGATGACAGCGGAAGCTGACTGATGGATACATGGGAGTTCATTATACTAATTGGTTAATTTTGTATAGGTGTGAAATAATAAAGTTAAAAGCCTAATAATAATAAAAAGTTTAAAAGGAAAAATATATTATAAAAACAATATGTCCTCATTTCAAATAATATTGAAGTACATAATGAAAAGATGGGTTGCCTGTTTTCACTTCCCATTTTCATATTAACATTCCCTGGAGGTAATCACTTTAATTCTATACTGATACAGACCAAGGCTTTATGCTTTATTTTATAGATATATATGTTAAGTGCAAGAAAAAGCTGAAGTGAGGCATTAGCTACTACAAAATGCTGTCAGCCATCCTACATTTTGGGTCGGACACACACAAGACTATTTTAAAGTCTGGAATTATATATACCAAACAATATAGAGGAGAAAACTACATTTTCATTTGTAGTAAATTTGAGATTTGAAGGTATCAGAATAAGTTCCAAGGTACCTCCCTTTGGAGAAAACACAATATAAAAATTCCAAACTTAGGAAAAAACTTTGTTTTAGATTGGATGAGAAGGAATCTTCACTTAAAACAAGTAAACAGGGCTTCCCTGGTGGTGCAGTGGTTGAGAGTCCGCCTGCCGATGCAGGGGACACGGGTTCGTTCCCCGGTGCGCGTCCAGAGCCTGTGCTCCGCAGCGGGAGAGGCCACAACGGTGAGAGGCCCACGTACCGCAAAACAAACAAACAAACAAACAAACAAAAAAAACAAGTAAACATAAGTATAGCTTAGGGCTCCTTTAGATTGTGAAGTCCACTACTGATTTTGCTTTTTACATTTTATTAAATGTATACATAACTTCTCAAATGCACACACATGTACACACCCCATGATCCATGATCTGGATTTGAAGTCAGGAGAACTGAGTCTATAGGTAACCTGTGTGTAGGGCACCAAAATAACTGGTCAATCCTGTCAATTCAGTTTTTAAAACTATCTGTTTCAGCTAGAAATATTCTATTAAAATAGCTGATAAATTAATCACGGTAGACCTGTCCAGGAAAGAGGAGAAAAGAAAGGTTAGCAAACATGAGAATATAAATAGAGACCAAGTATCATAACTACATGGACCTTATTTAAAAACAGAGAGAGAAACACTTAGCGTGTGCATTGATCTTATCATCTCTTTTCTGACAAGAAGCAGAAAGATGGACTTGTAGGGCCCTTCTGCATGCCGGGTACCACCTACTCCCATCCATCTGCCAAGCCAGCTCCATATGTTCTCTAAAACCAATGTAATCTCTTTATTAGACTTTTTTTTCAATTAAGGAGAGTATCTTTTCCACCCAATTTTTCTGCAGACTCCTTATAAACACTTATATGATTGTATTTGTGTAAAAGTTTAATAAGCCCTTACTGTTTGCTAAGTGTTCATAACACACAATTGAATAAGACATGTTTTGGGGGGAACTTTTTAAACAATCTTCTATATTTAGACTAAAGCAGGTCTTTGTTGTCATCTTTTGATAACTTCCTATACTTAATACAGAATTATGAATCAATACAAGCTTTTTGATAAAGAGGAAAGGAGTTTTTTTTTTTAAATAATAGAACTTGGGAAAAATGTTCAATAGCTACTTTCCTTGAAAGAACATTATTACCACATTTTTCTGTATTCTTTAATTTTAAAAGGAATCATTCAAATTAAATGATCCTTGACATAAAACTTCAAAAAATGTTATGACATCATCAAATCATGAAAACAGCATGAAGATTTAGGAAAATAGTCCTTAATAGGAGCACAAAAACACCCTTTCTGGCTAAACTAGCACTTTGCTGTAAGAACTGTAAATGAAGGATATAAAAGGAGTCTGACTTCAAAATTCCTAATGTTTGAAAATCATACAACGGAAGAAAACCATGTTAAAATAAGGAATGAAAAATTTTAGCCTAAATAATAGCTGTTCTGCAAAGTGAGTTACATCTTTATGTGTGTTTTATATCTGACTGAATACACGTTTTTATTGATTTGCAACCAGCAAAGCCATTGGTACCCATTTTAGTGTAGAAAGCAAGGACTCTAGAAGAAACATTCAAGAAAACTCCCTGTATTTGTGGAGGAGTAGTCATTTCTTAACCAAATTCTGTAACCAAGAAAGAAAATATTAATACGTGGCCATATAAAACTATCAATTTCCTCAAAAATGCACAGAAATAAGTGAGTTATAAAAAGTTGGCAGGACAGGGATGCGATTCATGTATGAGATCCTCCACTAGAGCTATTGATGGCCATACCTGGGCCACTGGAGCACAGGGCACTGGCCTCACTCGATGACCCCTGCTGAGCTCACCGACGTCTTCGCAAGAGTTTGCAAGGGGAGAAAGTGACATTTTCGCTCCTACTAAAATTGAGATCTCATCAGAATAGTTCAGCAGTGCCTCACTTTGGAGAAAACCTAATATAAAAATTCCAAACTTATGAAATAAATATATTGGGGGATTGTTTCTCATTCGAGGTAAATAGCCAAGGCTCTAACCATAAGCTCATTTATATTATGTGCACCAGTATTGATTATACGTCAGAATTCAATATTTACACAAATTAAACACACACACACACACACACACACACACACACGATGTAGTATTTGGACTTGAGCTCAGACATGAGATTATTACAAGTTGTAACAACTGGCCGTGTGAGTCTACAATTCACTTATAGGCCCTTGTTTCCCAAACTATACAGTAAGGAAAACTGGCCTAAAGCCTCCTTTAACTCTAAAATCGTATGATTCTCTGATTTCTCTAAGATAAATCTTCTACTACGTCGGTGGCATAAGTTCATAGTTCCCTTATATGCCTCTTCCCCAAACTTCTTATTCTGAAAAGTGGTGATTTTGCTAATGCTCTAGGAACTACACAAGTAGTGGACTTCCTGTGGTTCCTATGGCTACTGTACATCTGGGTTTTTCTGGACATGTCAATAAAAAATAAGTTTTTAATTCCCAAATACCAGTACAGAATTCTCCATAAGTACTGAGATTTTCTACAGGTAAAATAAAATAACGGTTGTCTTTTCTAAAAATCTCTGGAAAAGTAAGTTAATATGTAAAATTTTCTCAGTTTGCTGTGTTTCTCCAAATAGTCTCTTAAAATTTCCAGGGGCTGCCCCTGCTTGTCTATTAGTGGTGGAGAGCAATATAAAAAGGTAGCAAATTAATGTATATGGAGAAATAGAAGACTACTGATTTTTAGTTCACAAATTTATTTATGCCTATAAACTTATGGCTTTAATTTTCTATTCCTACATAAACTATCATCATTTATTAACTCAACAACTATATCTTGAACTCTTACTACGTGCCAGGCTTTGTGCTGGACACTAGATACAAGTAGATAGAACCAGACAGGCTTTGGCCTCATGAAAGTTACAGCTAGTACAGGTCTAAACATTAAATAAATTGTTATACCAAATATATTTGTAATTACAAATTGTGCTAAATGTAATGAAGGGGGAAGAAGACAATATTCAGAGAGAGAATGAATCTCCTAACTTAGAATTTGGGATACCTGAATCTTCAAAACAATTTATCTTTTATGTAAGTTGTCTCCTATAGATCAGATGTGATCTCTGAGACCAGGCTGAGTGTACTAGTCAGGGGTCTCCAGAGAAGCAAAACCAATAGAAGCTATATATATTATATATATGGAGAGAGAGAGAGAGAGAGATTTATCCTAGGATTGATTCACATGATTATGGAGGCCAAGAAGTCTCACGCTCTGCCATTTGCAAGCTGGAGAACCAAGAAAGCTGGGGGTGTAGTTCAGTCCAATTCCAAGGGCCCAGTAATAGGGGAGCCAGTGGCGTAAGTCCGGGTCAGATCTGAAGGCCTGAGAACCAGGAGAGCAGACATCCAAGGGCAGCTCAGGCAGAAGGAGCAAATCCCCCCTTCCTCTGCCTTTTTGTTCTATTCATGCTCTCAGTGGTTTGGAAAATGCCCCCCCTCCCCGCCCCCCATTGGTGAGAGTGGAGTAACTTTACTCAGTTTATTCATTTAAATGCTAATCTCTTCCAGAAACACCCTCACAGACACAGTCAGAAATAATGTTTTACCAGCTATCCGGGCATCCCTTAGCCCAGTCAAGTCAACACATAAAATTAACCTTCAAATACTATGAAGAAAAAGTGAAAAACAGTATTAAGGGAGAGAGTAACCTAGAACTTGGGATATTTGAATCTTCAAAACAATTCATCTTTTTTAAAAAAAATTTATTTTATTTTATTTTATTTTGGCCACATTGCACGGCTTGAGGAATCTTAGTTCCTGACCAGGGATCGAACCCCAGACGCACAGCAGTGAAAGTGCCGAGTCCTAACCATTGGACCATCAGGGAATTCCCTAAAACAATTCATCTTATATAAAAAGCAGATGTTACCTCTAAGGTCAGGTTGGGGGATGCAGAACATCCTTCCTTTCTTTACCCCTCTCTTTTCTCTTCCTTCTTCATCCCCAGGTTCCCAGAAACCAACTTCTTTCCTTCCTTCTCTTTCAGAAACAAACAAACAAAAAATTAGGCATCCACGTACATTCAATTATGAAAACCAATACCTAGGAGATCCAATAATCACCTGGACTTAGCCATGATAGTGGTCACCATGATAAATGGTGAATGGTAAATGAGAACACGTTAAGTAAATACGCAAGCACACCAGACATCAGAACTCACAGAGCAAGGCCATGGTATCAAGCCCTATGTTCATTTTTCTGTCCTAGTTGTGCTTGGCTTCTTGGCAGTATTTCACTGAGTTGACTACTACCTCTTTCCTGAAACACAACACCTCTGGGCACACTCTTACTCTCTCCGCCCTCGCCCCCTTCGAAACCCTCTAGCCACTCTTTCTCTACCCTGTCTCATCTCCTTCTCTCCTTGATTAATCATGTTTATTCATGTGACTTCAAATGCCATTTGTAAGAGACGCCTCCCAAATTTATATCTAATGCTGAAATCTTTCTTCTGAACTCCAGTCAAAACTAAACTCTTAATTCACATTCTTTAATCCTGTTCCTCTAGCAGTCTACCCCATTGGATATAGTAACATCACCATCCACCCAATTGTATGAGGCAGAAACATAGGAGCATCTGTGATGCCCTGACCTCCTACCTTCTTCATTCATTCCATCATATAACCTTGAATCAGCCCACATTTTTCCATCGCCTCTGCCATCACACTGGGCCAGGCTATCACCATTACCCACCCGGACCACTATAGTAACCCTCTATGTGTTTGTTGTTCTTCATTCTCTTCTCCACAGGCAGCCATCTTTCTCCAGGTTAAAAACCTTAAATGACCTCCTACAATAGTTTGAAAAATAAGTTCAAGTATTTTACTAAGCGTCTTGTATGATCTGACCTCTGCAAACCTCTCCAACCTTATCTTGGGCCATCTCTCTTTTGCTCACTGTGGCTAAAACATACTGATTTCTTTTTCACACCCTTATTTATCCCAAGCTATTTCCTATCTCTGGGCCTCTGGGTATGCTCTTCCCTCTGAAAGGAACATAATTAAACTCTACTTTTCATATAGTTGGTTCCTTATTCATTGAGGGTCAGTTTACTATCACCTCCTGAGTTCTCTCCTGGTGACTCTCTGTATCAAGGTCCTCCAGAGAAACAGAACCAGTGAGAAGGATAGATAGATGGATAGACAGACAGATAGGTGGAGCTAGGTAAATAGACAGATATTTTATGGGGGGTGGGGCATGGGGGTGGCAAATCTGAAATCTGTAGGTCAGCCCAGCAGGCTGGAAACTCCCAAGCAGGAGCTGGTACTGCAGTCATGGGGCAGAATTTCTTATCTTCCTCAGGGAGATCTCAGTTTTGCTCTTAAGGCCTTTCAACTGATTGGATGAGGCCCAGCCTCATTATGTAGGATTATCTCCTTTATTTAAAGTCAACTGAAAAAATAAAAAATGCAGTCAACTTAATTGTAGATGTTAACCCCATCTGCAGAATACCTCTATAGCAACATCCAGATTAGTATTTGATTGAAAAACTGGAAACTATAGCCTGGCCACGTTGACACATATAGCTAACCAGCACACCCTGCTAGAAGGATTGGACTCTTTTAATCTTTATTTTTATGCGGTTGGCATACATATTTTATTCCCTCACACCAGGTAACTTGATCAGAGCCTAGAATTTTTTCCTCATTACTGCTCAAGGCTGGACTGAGGCACTCTT
This sequence comes from Grampus griseus, assembly GCF_964374135.1. Lineage (NCBI taxonomy): Eukaryota > Metazoa > Chordata > Mammalia > Artiodactyla > Delphinidae > Grampus > Grampus griseus. The sequence goes on along the minus strand of NC_139017.1, from coordinate 39,615,844 downwards.
GATGTGCAATAGAATTTCTGGGCTAGGGAATTTCTTCCACAAATTTCCCTTCATCCATATTTTTCCAGTCTAAAACTTTGCGGGTTAGAGATAATTTGTGTCAAACACTGTCAAAATGTAAACTCTACAAGTGGTAGTAATAATTATCCTGTTATTGGAAATTCTAAGCCGGTCTTAGTAAAGAAAAGGAAAGGGGAAAGTTAAGTTTGTCTATAGCACGGTTTTGAGTAGGACTCACTCTGACTCTCATAGGAAACAACCTTCTCTGACCCTTTTTCCACGTAGTCCCTGCTGTTTACACCTGCTTGAATTTCCTCCTCTCTCTTTACAATGGCTTCCTATGACACTGAACATTCTTTTTTGTACTTAAACCTGATTATTCTAGAATACTTAATGTCTGATGTTCCCCAGATTATCATCCAGATGTGTTATCTAGTATTTGTAAATCCTGAAATTTTCCTTGCAAGAAGATAGGGTTTTTTTTTCTTATAATGATTTGTAACAGGGTATATACAGTACATATTCTTATACAACAATAGGATGAGTACACATTGTAAAATGACAGAGGAAAATATTAGGGAGAGGCAGCACCTCAATCACTTTCCAGTATAGGCAATAATTAATAATCATGTCCTATTGAAAACAATGCAAAATTCCCCCCTTCCCAAAGAATGGGAGAGAGAGTAAAAACACAGAAGTTCACTAACTGTAGTCAAATGACTTTAGCCATAATTACGCTAAGGTTCCCAAACTTGGCAAAATCTAGGGTATTGACAAATTGGAAACAGATCAAGACCAGAAATAATTTTCAAATTAAAAATCTCATCAATATTAAAGTGATACTCACCTGTAATCTTTGCATAATTAAGTGATGAAGAGGAGGCTAGCTGGGTTGTGAACCACGTAGGCAACTTACTTTGCCTTTTTTTCCTCAGAATGATCTTCCACCCAACTGACAGTACCCTGGGGGAGGGGGAAGGCAGGAGTGGGGACAGGATATTGTCTTCAACTTAGTCTACCTTGTAGAAGTACCAGTAGAAGGGAACAGAGGTTGAAATTAATGAGGTGGAAATGAGATTCTGAATTATCAGTGCATTTCAATGATCTCTGCTCACCCTTGCAGGTTGACTGCACTCAATTTCCTTTAGGTTTCCCTAGGTAGGGAAGTTTAGACTCATGAGAAAGAATTATTTCTCTCTCATGGAATCTCTATTCCCTGTATCCACCTTTATTACTTTTAAGGGAGATCTAAAAACTTAGGGAGACCCAAGTAGAAAAATATTTCTACTTTTTGCTTCATCTAAAAAATCTTTTTATTTTATTTTTAATTTTTGGCTGTGTTGGGTCTTCATTGCTGCATGCGGGCTTCTCATTGTGGTGGCTTCTCTTGTTGCGGAGCACCGGTTCTAGGCACGCGGGCTTCAGTAGTTGTGGCGCACGGGCTTAGTTGCTCTGCGGCATGTGGGATCCTCCCGGACCAGGGATTGAACCTGTGTCCCCTGCACTGGCAGGCAGATTCTTAACCACTGCGCCACCAGGGAAGTCTCTAAAAAGTCTTTAAGGGACTTCCCTGGCGGTCCAATGGTTAGGACACCGTGCTTCCACTGCAGGGAGCACGGGTTCGATCCCTGTTGAGGAACTAAGGTCCAATATGCCATGTGGCACGGCCCCCAAAAAAAAAAGTCTTTAAGACATTTTTGTAAATAGAGAGAGGGTTTTCTGTAGTATCTTTGGACCATATCTCTGAAAAGTCCCTCTAGGTTACTTCTCTGCATATGCTCCCAGAGTAGAGTAGAGTAATGTAAGTAGCATAATATATCCTCCACGTACTCACTTTTTCTTCAGTTCCTCTCCTCCTTGCTGGAGAAACAGCTTCCATTCTTTCAGAATGCTTTTAAATTCTAATGTCAGAGAACTTTTGCAAAAACCAAATATGCACTTGGGTTGATTGCAGTGGATTAAGCTGAAATAATATCATGCCTGGATGCAACAGCAGTGAAAAGTCAGTTATGTTCCACCTCTGTGGAGATAGTAAAAAATGATAAAAGTCAGGCAGGGAGATCATAAAGTTATTTATTTATTTATTTTTATTATTATTTTTTTTTTTTGCGGTACGCGGGCCTCTCACTGTTGCGGCCTCTCCCGTGTGGAGCACAGGTCTCCAGACGCACAGGCTCAGCGGCCATGGCTCACGGGCCCAGCCGCTCCGCGGCATGTGGGGTCTTCCCGGACTGGGGCACGAACCCGTGTCCTCTGCATTGGTAGGCGGACTCTCAACCACGGCGCCACCAGGGAAGCCCCTATTTATTTTTTTAAGAAAAGAAAGAAAAGTGCAGCCAGGAAAGAAAGGGAAGGGCTTTTGTCCCTAGTTGACTAGCTAGCTCAAAGAATCTACCAGAAGTAGTGAAAACTGCAGCAGCTTCATGATGGCTTAGAGAAACGAGAGCACCCTTGCGTTGAAGTTCTTTATAGGTAAGGCTGTTCTGAGATGGACCTGGAAGGAGGCGAAAGATTGGGTTAAAGAGGTGGGGAGAGAGAATTCCAAGCAGAGTTTGAAAGGGGGCACAAAGGTCGGAATGAGCACAGTGGTAGCCGTTGGGGGGTGTTGAGGAAGGTTGTTTGTTTTACCCAAGGGAGGGGCTGCCTCAGAGGAATAGGACACCAGCGTTTTCTCCTCTGAAGGAGGGTCGGGGACACGCCTGAGCATGACTGCCTAGTGGCCTGCGCTGCTTCTGTCTGGCAGAAAGCCTTCATTAAGAGCTTTTGAACTGCCAAGGAAATTAGTCCCCAATTCAGCTGAGTTAAAAATTCAGCTCTCGCCCACCCCACCACCAACCCTTCAAGATCCTGTCCTTTGGCCATAAGACCTTTAAAATTGCTGCAGTAATGGGGCAGAGAAGAAAAGGTTAATGGTTTTCCCTAAGCAATTAATTTGGGCATGATATTTGAATAATGAGTGTTCTAGTATTCTCTTTATTTTTCACTAAAAATTCAAAGCAGACTCATAACTATTCCATACAAGGACAAGTTCTGGAATTCTCTCTCCTCCTGTATCTCTCTCTCCTTTTCTCTTTGTTACACACACACACACACTCACACACACACTCACTGCCAGAGTTACAATCTCTCTCCCTCACTCAGAGTTTCCATAGGTTCTGACCTGGGGCCCGTTTACTAACACTGCACTTGTTGGTGAAGGCAGTAGAGGAAATCTTGACGTTTGACTTTCAGCTCATAGTAAACATTGGACTGTGTATACATGTTGCATAGGAAAGCACAGAATTACACCATTTGAAAAAAAATCTGCCATTTCCCCCAGAAGAAAAAAAATCATGTTGCCCCAAGAATCTTGTATTGTTCTTCTCTTCTTTTTTTTCCCCTCTTAATTCCTGAAACCTACCAAGAAGATCCCAGAGAATGATTACAGTTTTCCAAGTTTGGTTCTTAGTTGTTCTGAAACACTCCTCTATGGGATCTACATGGGTGTGTGGATCTCTATTAGTTAGGCCTTTGCCCAAATGCCTAACTCAGTCTGTTCTCCTCCTGTTATCTTCAGGTGAAACCCAAGTCTCCAGCAGGAACTTAAAAACAACAACAACAACAAAAACACCTGGTCTGGCACCCAGAACCCTGAGGGCTGAAAGCCAGAGTGGATTGTCCTATAAGAATCAAACCATTCACCGTCTGGCCTTCAGGTTCGGTCTGCCAGCCAGGAGGGAACAGGAAGCTTGTCTCTGAGTCCAGGACTATGGAATGCAAACCCCCAAGCAGTTATTTGCTGTGGTTTTAAGCTTTGTCCTGGAAGGTAAGAACAATGTGAACTCTCTTCTAAGTAGCATTCTAGTCAATAAATACCAAACTCGCACCTAAAGTCTTTGAACCAACTCCAGTATGCACCCTTTACACACTATTTTAACACCATATTAGTTTTTAAAGCCGATCTAATATGGGTACTAGTGTACAGAGGGCCCAGATCGCCTGGCTCATTAGGTTGCTATTTAAGACTGAGGGAGATCAAATACCCTCCCTAAAAATCCTTAGCAGGCATTTCAATGCTTTATGTAAACCTCAGCCAGCTACTGGACATTTCTCATGGGTCACACCTGATTTATAGTTTACAGTTTTGTCTAGGGGAAGGGGGCAGCTTGAGAGAAAGGGTCTGAGTTTACTGCAGCTATTACACATGTGCATTTAGACCAGACACTTGCTGGCAATCCAATGTAATAGCTCATTTCCAAATCCTTTCTTGGAAAAAGAATTCAGATTACATAATCATGAAAAACAAACCTGTTGCCACTCAGCATGAACTAACATGTTACAGTATTTTATGGCGGAGGGTTATTAAGCCAGCACCCAGTTTCATGCACCAAGGAGAACACTGGGAAAATGAAAATCTGCCAGTTTTGTTCAAGTTATGTCACTTAGTGGTAATGACATAGGCAGTTCACCTTTCTTGTTAGATCACATTACCTTGGGACTTGGGGTAGATTAAGTAGGTGCTCCTTTACTGCTGATTAGGGCCGTTTGATTGTTAGCAACCTAGAAGCCTATTAGAGCAACTCGTTAGATCAGCTCTTCTTAGTAGGAAGACCACCTTGGATGTCCCTAGGCATCCTCAAGTTTCCCATCACATAAATTCTCCCCTGTGTAGCCTTCCCTGACTGCACCCCAGGGTAACAGAACTAATGAGCTCTGATCTGGTGAAGCTGTTCACAAGGATACATTGCCTATTAAATTCAACCAAAGAATTCTGGGGTTCTGAGTTTTTAAATGTTTCAGTTCAGATGCGCTTGGAGATAAAAGACTCTAAACTAGATTTTAATCTATGCTTCCTAGCTTAAGAGCCATATACAGGCTCTGTCCTAACACTCCTGCTTGTGGTTCCCAAAGGAAACCTATTAATATCAGCTGTGGAGCTGGGTTGGTGGCCAGACATTAAAACGGGTTACCTTCTCATTTCAGACAAGTAACTGAATAAAAAGGTTTTTCTGCCTCAAGCAAAAATTTGACCTAAATTTCTATTTTCAACAAAGAAGTGAAAAAAGAAAACAATCTGACTCATCAAATTAGGCAACCACCAACTCATGGTATAACCTTTGCTATGATTAATATATAACTTATAATTTTACTATGAGGGGTAAAAAATCACCTTAGTTCTTCCAGCAGAAATCACAGGTGATTAGATGACACAGCCTATCCAGAACAGTAAGTACCATCAGCACCTTTTGAGTACTTACCATGTGGCCCAGTGCTAAGAGCTTCACACATTATCTCAATTAATCCTCATAACAACACTATTAGGTGGATAATCTGCCCAACGTCTCACAGCTGGTAGGTGGTGCCCTGGGCCGTGATCTTCAGTTTGATACCTACAGCCCTACACTGGGCTGCCTCCGGGTTACCAGGCAGGATAGGAATCTAGAAAGCAAGGAAAACACTCTTCAGTTGCTGTGGTCAACAGGTCACCTTTATATGTTCTGAACACATATTTTGTCATCTTTGACTTTTCATGAAATAATACCTTTTCTCTTGGTAATTAAGAGTCACATGCAAATCTAAAAAGGGTTGGTTACCTGTTTTTAAATAATCAGGTATTCCTATTTCCTGGTTCTAGGATCCCAGAAGCAATATCTCCTCAAAAGGAAAATATAAGGGGTACTTTTTTCTTTTTTTTTTGCGGTACGTACGCCTCTCACTGCTATGACCTCTCCCATTGGTGTCTCCTGCATCGGCAGGCGGACTCTCAACCACTGCGCCACCAGGGAAGCCCCTATAAGGGGTACTTTTATACCTTTTATCTCTCAGGTGCCTGGCTAGCTGATACCAGCCAAGAGAGGATAGCTAGGTTCCTTCAGTTGCTCTTCCTCCTTTAATTTCCAAGAGGCAAAGGAGACAGGAATAAAGGGTTGTCCTCAATGCATTTGTGGTTTGCTTGTACTTCAATCCATCCACTGAGCTCTTGGGCAGGGCAAAAAGGAAAATGGTTATTCCCCAACTTTTTCTCTCCCCTCCCCTCCTGAGGACTTTCTTTCACCACATAGCTGGGTGAGTACATTTGGATGAGTTTCCACCTTTCAGGGGCGCTTTGATCTATCATTCACAAGTTCTACATATATTCATTGAAACTTACTATGTGCCCACCATTGAACTAGGCATTAGGATTCAATGCTCAGCTTTTTTGGTGGGTATGTGAGGAAATGGATTCCTTATAAAGTCAGGCAGTCCCCAGATGCTGTTCAAATATTGCATCTGCTCTCATAGGTGGGAGTAGTTTCAAGGTTAAGGGTGTGAAGAAGCACAACTCAGGGCTCCCCTGGGGAGAAAGGAGAAGGAAGTGAATCATCATACGATATTTGTCTTGGGTTTTCCTGGTTTGAGAAGCGAGGACTGGAATATAAAGGAGCCATAAAACTTGATGTCTGCTTATTTTGAGATATAGGAAAGGTAAAGAGTACCTTTTCTGAAATCGTGGCTCAGGCCCAGTATTCATGATTTCCTTTCTTCACATGCGATCCCGGCCTCACCTAAACACACTGGAGTCTGAATTCACTTAATAGATGTAGGGAGACCATCAATTTTGGCTTGTCTGAGACTATCACAGTTTTAGCATTGAAAGTTCCATGTCCCAGGGAAACCGTTCTTCCCTCCTGGGCATTTGTCCTGTTGGTCATTCAACAGCTCCTTGAAATTTAACAAGCTAAGCCTACCACCTCAATAAGTAGGATTATGTTTTGCTTAGAATCAAATGAGACAGTTTTTTTTGTTTGTTTGTTTGTTTGTTTGTTTGCGGTATGCGGGCCTCTCACTGTTGTGGCCTCTCCCGTTGAGGAGCACAGGTTCCAGACGCGCAGGCTCAGCGGCCATGGCTCACGGGCCCAGTCGCTCCGCGGCATGTGGGATCTTCCCGGACCGGGGCACGAACCCGTGTCCCCTGCATCAGCAGGCGGACTCTCAACCACTGTGCCACCAGGGAAGCCCTGAGACAGTTTTAAAATGTTACATTCTCTGGTCTTTTGTCAATGTCCTATACCCTAAAATAACAATAAAAGAACCTCCATCCAAATCCATTTAAAAATATTCTAGAACCAATATAGGGCATGAATGATTTAACTGCTTCTTAAATTTGGGCTTAAAATAGAGTGAGTATACAGTTTAGCTGACAAATATTTTTGAGAATAAAAGGGGTGACTAAAATTATTTAGCATGTGTCATTTTTAGCATATTCATTTATTGACCAATAAATTGGTTTTTTACATTATTGGATCTATAAAATACTTTCATTAAAAACCATTTTCAAAAAAATTCTCTCTTAAAAACATATATAGGGGCTTCTCTGGTAGTTCAGTGGTTGAGAATCCGCCTGCCAATGCAGGGGACACGGGTTCGATCCCTGGTCCATGAAGATCCCACGTGCCCCAGAGCAACTAAGCCCGTGCACCACAACTGCTGAGCCTGTGCTCTAGAGCCCGCGAGCCACAACTACTGAGCCCATGTGCTGCAACTACTGAAGTCCACGTGCCTAGAGCCTGTGCCCCGCAACAAGAGAAGCCACCGCAACGAGAGGCCCACGCACTGCAACGAAGAGTAGCCCCCTGCTCGCTGCAACTAGAGAAAGACCGCGTGCAGCAACGGAGACCCAACACAGCCAAAAATAAATATATAAAATAAATTTTTAAAAAGAAAAAAGTATATAAAAGGGACTTATCTGGCAGTCCAGTGGTTAAAACTCCATGCTTCCGCTGCAGGGGACATGGGTTCGATCCCTGATCAGTTACTAAGATCCCGTGGGCCACTCAGCGTGTCCGAAAAAACAAAACAAAACATAAGTACCCATGTATATTAAAGCAAACTTTTGGAAACATTTATATTGTTTATCTGAATATTAAAAATAATATGAGCAGAATAGTTGTTGGTTTATACTTATATACTTTCTTCAATTTCTTAGCTGTATCATTTGCTAATACTCTGTTACTGACATATTTCTGAAGAATATATTGTTTTCAATATGATCTTTTTTTTTCCATTAAATTGCCACAATCTTTTCCAATTGACTCTTCTCTGGAGCCCACAATATTTTCAACTGAGAAATTATTCTTCAGGTGGTGAGACTCATGGTAAGCTCAGAATAAATTCTGCTAAATGGAGGGATTCTCAATTCTATTTTTTAAATTTTGAAATGCGTAAATTTTTCAGCCAAGGTTTTTTTCACAGGTGCCTTATGTTTGCCTCCAGACAAAACTTGTCAGTAACTTGTCTCTATTTATACTTCTTTAAAATATTTTGTGTAATTTAGATGCTTCAAAATTGTTAGCTTTTGCAGTTTCATTCTCTCTGAGACAGAGTATACATTTATGAAATGAAAGCAAGAGGCTCTGTCAAAAGACTATTCCACAAGTCTGAGTATTCCAAGGCACAATGGTAGAATTTCAAAGATAAAACTTGTAAATTGATTATGCTCTCATTGTTTAATTTGTTCAATATTTTCCTTGCTTTTATAAGAAAAATTGCAATATCTCCCACTTTCCAAATTTTGTTTTTAAGAACTGCAATTCTCTAAAAGCTTCAAAGAACATTTCTGCTCTATTTCTTATTTAGCAAGAAATTTATTGATAAGAGACAGACTGTATGTAGAACTTGTACTCATATGATCCTCACAAAACAAATAACTTTATCTTTAAAATTAAACTTCTTGGGACTTCCCTGGTGGTGCAGTGGTTAAGACTCCATGCTCCAAATGCTGAGGGCCCGGGTTCCATCCCTGGCCAGGGAAATAGATCCCACATGAATGTCGCAACTGAAAGTACACATGCCACAACTAAGGAGGCGGCGAGTCACAACTAAGGAGCTCACCTGCCGCAACTAAGACCTGGTGCAACCCAATAAATAAATAAATAAATATTTAAAATTAAACTTTTTAACTGAATTTACAATAGTATTCACAATAAGATCTGAAGAACTTTTTTTTACTTTGATTCCATGAATTTCATGAAAAAATGAACAATTATTGGAATTAATTTTTTAATTTGAAATAATTGGTGACACAAAAAATGAGTCATTTAACTGTCTGCAGAGTTCTTCTATTAATTAAACCAAGCACATTAATAGCTATTTCTTCATCGTTCATACTTATCCAAGATAATCTTAAAATAACGTCTAAGATTTAAAGCAAATTCTGGGGTTTTTAAAATTTTTTTGGCTGCGTTGGGTCTCCGTTGCTGTGCGTGGGCTTTCTCTAGTTGCGGCGAGCAGGGGCTGCTCTTTGTTGCGGTGTGTGGGTTTCTCATTGCGGTGGCTTCTCTTGTTGCAGAGCACAGGCTCTAGGCACGTGGGCTCAATAGTTGTGGCTCGCCGGCTCTAGAGCACAGGCTCAGTAGGTGTGGCACACGGGCTTAGTTGCTCCGCGGCAGGTGGGATCTTCACGGACCAGGGCTCGAACCCGTGTCCCCTGCATTGGCAGGTGGATTCTTAACCACTGCACCACCAGGGAAGTCCCTGGGGTCTTTATAGCATATTTATGCCTTCTAGTTTTAGTTACTACAGGTCCCATGGTAGATGGTAAATGTTGGCAAACATTTTATGTATGTTGTACATTTATTATCAACTTTACTGAAAAATAAAAATTCTGTACTCAATTTTCACTAAACATGTGTTTTTGTTTTGTTTAGCTTTGTTTCTTGAGCTCATTGCTGCTGAGAGGGTTCATTGTAAAATCTTTAAAAATTGTTACAGCAATAAAGTAAATACAGGTTTGCCCTGCTTTACAAAAGTAGTGTTCCTACGAAATCTTTCGTAGGAAGATAGATCCAGCTAAAGCACAGATGCTCACAGACACAGTTCAAAGCTATGGCGGCTTCATGCTGAGATGCTGAGTGTGGTCCCTGGGGAAGGAGCTTGGTGGTGCCTCACTCAACGCTCCAGGTATGCACTGCCTCTCTATGGGCTTCTGCAAAACAAACACAAAATGCTATTTTTGCTTCTTGCCCTTTTTTTGTGAAAGCAAAAATCCTCTTCAGATTTGTTTCAGTTAGCAAAGAAAGGTACTAGAAGTGGTGTAAACCGAACGTTCGAAAAGCGGAGGATAGCTATAAATTGTTGTAGATTTACAACAATTTGGCTAGTATAAGCCAAACCCACTTCAGCAGGATGGCTCACACTTCTCTGTACAAGCTCTACTGCAGGCATGCTTCACCCCCACTTCTCACGTTTATTTCTCATGCACCAAATTTCTGATTTCCCACGTTTCAAAGTGATACCACCCACTGGGTGACTGGCAGCCTACTTGGCTTCCTCATCTCGCAGGCCTCCCTCTGAACTAAGGCACAACGACTCATCCACCAGATGGCCACCAGGGGCAGAAGCAAACACTTCTCCCACATCACTGGGGACCAGAAGTTAGTTGTCCCAAGCCACCTGCCCTTATGCAGCCACACTTTATCAGCCAGCATCCTGTATGCTATCCTTAAAGTGGTGGAGTTAGTTACCAGTGTCAAGATGGGTTTTGAAAAAGTGAGGGGGGGTTATCACTCATGGTTCAGATATAACCACTTGTTAAATGCTGGACTCTGCTTACTGCACATGCAGCTCACATGCTACTAAATAAGGCCATGGTAGAATATGGAAGTACAAAGTGATCTACCAAAGCCAGCCTGGTTTATTTTAATACAATTATTTTTAATAATATTTTCTTAAAAACAACAACAACGATAATTCTGGGACACATGTTAAACCAGAGGGAGGCCAGGACAATTGAAGTAAATCAGAAAGTGTATTCATCTTATCTATTGACCACAGGGGTGCTTCATAAAATGGATTTCTGTACTCCACTCCAAACCTGTTAAATCAGAAAAAGGTATAGCCTCAAAATTTGCATTAAAAAAAGCTCTCCATGATATTCTTGTTTGTTTGTTTTAAAATTTATTTATTTATTTTATTTTTTAATTGAAGTATAGTTGATTTACAATGCTGTGTTAGTTTCAGGTGAACAGCAAAGTGATTCAGTTATACATACATATTTTCTATTTTTTTTCAGATTCTTTTATAGGAATATTGAGTATAGTTCCCTCCATGATATTCTTAGGGACACTAAAGTTTTACTCCTGGTTTAGGGAATTCCTTCACCTTTTATTCCAAGGTGTCAAGCCCCCTTGTCAGAGAGGCCTGGAGAATCAAGCGCTTTACTCCATAGCTAATCTAACACCTGGATCAAAGCTATTATTGAAAATGAGCTAGAGACAAATTGAACTTAAATTCAGTCACGTGATAAAAATATTATGTCCTTGAGCAGACTTGTCTTGCAAGTTGAAAGATTTATTTTTGGCTATATCATCTCTTTTTTTTTTTTTTTTTTTTTTTTTTGCCATACGCGGGCCTCTCACTGTTGTGACCTCTCCCGTTGCGGAGCACAGGCTCCGGACGCGCAGGCTCAGCGGCTATGGCTCACGGGCCCAGCGGCTCTGCGGCATGTGGGATCTTCCCGGACCAGGGCACGAACCCGTGTCCCCTGCATTGGCAGGCGGACTGTCAACCACTGCGCCACCAGGGAAGCCCCTCATCTCCTTTTGGGGAACTTGGACCTATACCAGCCACTTTCTTTCTTTGAGGTTCAGGTTTACAGCTAAGGAATAGATAATATAATGAACATTGATTTTAATACTTTGGAAGAAATAAGCACTAGGTGAGCCTTTTTCCCCATAAAAAATGCTACTAAAATTTTTAAAACATAAATTATATCATTTCATTCATAAAAATTACTATTGTAAGGGTTGTAAGAATGTGTTTTGAGTTCCTGTAAGGTGGCTGATACCAGAATGATGATGTTTTATCTGTTTACACCATTTTCTTAATTTGCATTTGGCAGGGGTGGGGTGTTGGGTCAGTAACTAGTTGTCTGAATTTTTAGAAATATCTTGATCTCACTGACCTCAACTACAAAATGATTTAGTCTGGTAGATGGTCAATGCTCATTCTAGTTTCCTGAATTTGTCTTTTACACTTTTTTGAATGTTTGGAATTTCTTATCAGGTGCACGTGTTATTGTTTTATTATTTTGTTAATAAGAAAGATTTTATAAGCAGTAGGATTATGAGCTATTATTGTTTCCTTTTATTTTCCTCTACTTTAAACAAGCAAGTGTTATTTTAAAAAGAGAGTAAACAAGAACATTAGATACACTAAGGGAAGGTGGAGTGGGAGGTAGAAGGATAATGTAGTAAACCAGGATGTATGAGACAGCAGTAATGGTTAATGACTTTCTAAGGCATAGTATAGGGGATCACCTAGTGGTGCGAATAGAAAACGCTTTTCAAAAGCTTAAGATCCTTTTCCTTGTGCTTCAGTACATGTTACTGAGCAAGTGTCCATATGGTTTGCAATGAATTTATTTAAAACATATGAAGATTTTGAACACTTATTTTTTGTGATCAACTTTATTTAAATCATGCTAATATGTTGAATATTTAAATATTTACCCCGAAGCCTCTCTTTCCTAGAGGGTTCAAAAATCCCCTAATATTAAGCTTTGAAAATTAATTCTTGTCCCAAAGAATGTGTTAATTCACAGTTCCATGGTCAAACAAAGTTTAGATATGCAAAAACCAAGCATGAAAGCATGCCCCTTACCTATCAGAAGCCCCTGGTCTAAAACCATCAACACCAGGCAAATGCATTATGTTTGCACTTCTAATTTCACAAATGAGGTAGCTGAGGTTCTATCTACATAATAGAAGCTTTAAAACACTCGGGACCACGATGGAGTTTTCACCTGTTGAAAATAATAAATCATACATGTATGGCAACTTCTGTTTAGGTTGAGTTCTGCCAAAAGCAGAGACTATGATAAGGATTTGAATGGAAGTAGTTTATTTGGGTGATGATTCCAGGAAGGGAAGTAGGGAGCAGCGAGAGTGAGACGGGGGAAGCGGAGAAGCCAAGAGAAGGGTGACAAATTGCAGTTGTTACTGTAGATGCCAGTGGCTTGATTCTCCCAGCATCTACCAGAATTGCCCATGGGGAAGATGGAACCCTTGGATGTTTATCTGCTACCTCCTGACCCCATGCATTGAGGATTGCTCCTGGATACAGTGACTGTCCCCATGTTTCCAAGCTGTGCTGTGACCTCCGTCAGCTTCAGAGAAAGCCCTGGAGCAGAGAAGTGGAGCGACCTATGGCTTGTTGAGGTAGAAAGAGTCTGAGCCCACAGAGAACTGTCTACCACAACTGTGGCTGAAATCAGAGCTGGGCCAAGGGGATGTCATAAAGTACTTGCTATAGACCATGGCTTACACTAGTCAGATCCCTCTGGCCCCCTATTAAATTTGCTTTGTCATTGTGCCTTCAAAGCGGTGGCCACGTTTCTAGAAAGGACTTTGTGCAGGAGAAACAGTGGAATAAGCTAACAGTGCCTGCTGGTCCCAAGGCCATGACTGAGATTCATCAACTTTCTCCTCTACCACTTATTCTAGATTACCTCATCCTTGGCCAGCATTGGCTGGTCTAATTTATTTGGCTGGTAGGGGATCCCAGAACTTCATCTGAGTGGTCAGGCCTTAGATTGCCTTGCCCTTGTCAGGCTGCGGTGGCTGCAATTGCTTGTTCACTATTATTATCAAATACACAAACACATAAGGGTACCCCAGTGAACCCCCTGAGTTCCAGACATATTCTTCCCTGTCCCCTTAACATAGTAACAATTCTAGCTTCTCATGATAATCAAGGTTGAGTAACCTCACCAGTATTGTAACTCCTTTCTTTGCCTGCTGTTCCACCCACGTAAGGAAAACAAAGAGACGAGTTGTAGCTTCAGATTTTGTGGAATCCTTTTGTGTCACTGGGAGTAGTGTTCCCCACTCCCCACTTTACCCAGTAGAGCCCACACTAGAATGGGAAACACAAATGGGCTATTATGAGTGATAATGAGAGGGGCTAAGCCTTGTTCCACTTTCTGGCATCTGGATCTGGATTTTCGAGCTATGAGGGACACAGCTTGATATATTGGTTCAGTACAGATAGTGCGTTAAGGAGGATAGTTCCCCAGTTCTGTAGGATGTTGCCTTAGCTGAACTGTTAATAGGCTATTCCAATATGGTATTTTTTTTAAAGATTTTTTTGATGTGGACAATTTTAAAGCCTTTGTGGAATGTGTTACAATATTGCTTCTGTTTTTATGTTTTGCTTTTTTGGCCGCGAGGTGTGTGGGATCTTAGCTACCGGACCAGGGATGGAACCTGTACCCCCTGCATTGGAAGGTGATGTCTTAACCACTGGACCGCCAGGGAAGTCCCTCCAATATGGTATTTGTATTGGTTTCCTGAAGCTGATATAACAAAGTACCAACAACTTGGTGGCTTAGAACAACAGAAATTTATTGTTTCACGTTTCCAGATTCTAGAAGTTTGAGATGCTGTTGGCAGGATTGGTTCCTTCTGTTGGCTGTGAGGAAAACTCTGTTCCATGCCTGTCTCCTAGCTTCTGGTCACTTAGCAGCCATCTTTGGTGTCCCTTGGCTCGTGGCAGCGTAACTCTATTCTCTGTGTCTCTGTCTCTGTGTCCAAATATCTCCTTTTGATAAGGACATAGTCATATTGGAGTAGGGCCCATCCTAATGACCTCATCTAACTTAACAGATTATATTTGAAACGACCCTGTTTCCGATTAAAGTCACATTCTGTTGTACTGGGAGTTAAGACTTCAACATATGAATTTATGGGGGACACAATTCAACTCAAACAGTATTAGACCAGCTACTTCCAGAAAAAAGTAGCATGTGGTAGAACCAGCAAATCCCATGGTCATGTACACATTTCTCAATAAAATAGGTCCCTTGGCACAAGGCAATCTTATGCAGGATTCTATGACCGTTATCAGGTATTCTATAAGCCCTTCATAGAGTATTTCTGGCAGAGGCACTGCAGAAAAAGAAGATAAACCCATATTAGGAGTAGGTATCAATTCCTTCAGACAGGAAGGGCTCCAATACAATTGACTTGCCATCAAGAAGCTGGTTGGTTGTTTTTACTTGGGATACTGAGGACACAGTGTCGGTCTGATGATGACAGGTTGATTATGCAGCAGAAATAGTGGTTAGACCAGCTTTTTTGAGAGGGAGCCCATGCTGTTGGGCCCATCTATAGCCACATCCCTGACACCATGGCTATTCTGATGATGGGACCATTGTGCACTCGGGTGACTGAGGGCATCCACTGGACAATCCACCAGACCAATCATCCTGTCCATCTGGTTGTGTCTTATCTGTGGTGGGTGCTCTCTAGAGGGCATTGACGTAAGGCCTAAAGACTCAAACTCTTTGTTCTCTTTTCTGTAAGGTCTACCCAAAACCCTCTTCTCTAAAACTCTATGTCTCTAATAATTTCATCGTGCTCCTTCCAGGCCCCTGACATGTCAGCCAAATCATTTGCCCAGAGGTATATCCTGAACTTGGGCTACCTTTTCTTCCATGTGAAGCAGACAATCAACTGTTCTGCTCACAGCTCTGCACACTGGAATCCCCCCTTGTGGTGCTGTAGGGAGCAGCAATTTGTTTTCAGGACACCCCAACATATGAAGCCAACCCATCTGTGAACGAGAATCAGGCATTTTCTCCTCTTTGGCTTGTTTGGGGAACCCACAATGAGACCATAGATGTGCATTGAGACAAAGCATTGGTGAAACAGAACAGGTGACTTGTGGCCACTTATTTATGTAAGTTATTTGTGGCTTGGGCTCCATCATAGAATGGCTTGCTACTGCACCCACTAGAACCCCTGACTTGGTGGATCTGACAATACTCAGCTAGTGATGGACATACCTGATATTCCAAGGTCAGGTGCTCAGTCTTTAATAAAGCCAGTAGCACATCAGGAGTCTTTTTTCAAATGGTGAGTCATTCTCTACTGGAGGAAACATGGCTTTGCTCCAGGATGCTGGGGAGTCTGTGCAATGAATTTCTCCTTGAGGCTTGCCAGAGGCTTGGCCTTATTGGCCACAGTTATCTCTAGTATTATTAGGTTTGCAGATGATATGGCCAAACGCCGGGCCCTGCCTTGATTTTGCACTGTAATGGCTCTCAGCTTTCTGCTGGGCCAATGCTTGAATATTTCTGGTAATAGAAATCAAGTGAAACCCAAGTGTGCTGGCCATTTATCTGTCACCTAGGAATACAATCCCAATCAAAATTCCAGAAGGCTTTTAGAAAAATTAATATTCTTATTCTGAATTTTTTTGAAAGATAAAGGCCCTAGAATAGATGACACAATTTTAAAAAGATCATAATGTAAATCGAGGATTTACATTACCTAATTTCATGACTTACTATAAGACCTACGGTAATCAAGAGAGTGTGATACAGGTGTAAAGATAGACATATAGATCAGTAGAACAGAATAGAGAGGCAAAAATATATCCATATTTGTATATTCAACTAATTTTCAACAAAGGTGCTTTCAATGAAGAAAGGATAACCTTTTCAACAAATTGTGGTAGAATAACTGGATCTCTATATGGGAAAACATAAATGTTAAACCTAACTTCACACCATACACAAAAATAAACTCAACATGGATCATGAACTTAAATGTAAAAGCTCAAATTGTATAATTTCCAGAAGAAAACAGAAGAAACAGTCTTTGCAAATTTGGGATAAGGGATTTATCAAAAAAAAAGCATGATGTGTAAAGGAGAAAATTGAATAGGTTCCATCAAAATCAAATGTTTCTGCTTTTCAAAAGACATCATCAGGAAATTGAAAAGACAAGCAATGGACATATATCTGACAAAGGCTTTGTATCCAGAATATATGGGAAATCATACGAAGACCAACTTAATAAAAACATAGGCAAAATATTTTAATAGATACTTCACAAGATATACAACTAAATAATAAGCATGTCAAAAGATGCTCAATGTCGTTAGTCATCAGAGAAATGCAAATTAAATCCAGTGTGAAATACACACACCAATTAGAATGACATAAAGACTGACTACCACATGTTGGTGAAGATGTGGATCAGAGATAGAACACTCATGCACTGTGGCAACGTGAAGTATACAACCACTTCAGAAAAGACTGAGGATGTTTCTTAAAAAGTTAAACACCCATGGTAACTAGACTTATTGTGGTGATCATTTTGAAATGTGTAGAAATATCGAATCACTACATTGTGTAACAGGAACTGCTTCACAAAAATAGGATGTTGGAAATGGAAGCAGGCTTTTCAGTGCTTTTGTGGCAATCTCAGGATATTCCGCCTTGACTTTAATCCAGAACGTATGAAGATTTGAAGTTGTCTCAAACATATATTTTTTTACATTTATTTATTTTATTTATTTTCATATTTGGCTGGGTTGGGTCTTCGTGCTGCACAAGGGCTTTCTTTAGTTGTGGTTAGCAGGGGCTACACTTTGTTGCGGTGCGCGGGCTTCTCATTGCGGTGGCTTCTCTTGTTATGGATCACGGGCTCTAGGCGCACGGGCTTCAGTAGTTGTGGCTCGCGGGCTCTAGAGCACAGGCTCAGTGGTTGTGGCGCACGGGCTTAGTTGCTCTGAGGCATGTGGGATCTTCCCAGACCAGGGCTTGAACCTGTGTCCCCTGCTTTGGCAGGCGGATTCTTAACCACCGCGCCACCAGGGAGGCCCTGTCTCAAACATATTTTTAAGGCCACCGTCATTTGCGATCTCAAGCAGTTGATCCTCTTCTAGGACGGACAAAGTCGATTCACCTGGCTTATTCACAAATGGGTCACGGATCCATTGCTTCCCAGTTCGGGGGTCTTTTGTGGTTGGGAAGTAACGCTCAAAGTCTTTTGAAGGCTGAGATAGCTGATCAGGCACCAGCTGGGAGAAAGAAGGCCCTGGCTCAGTCTCTTTCAAAATCTCTGCTAATGTTTGAAACATGTCAAAAATCCCAATGTGCACTCATTGCCCCCAGAATTCCACTTTGGCTTTGAATGAAGCCACTTTATCTGCCGACTTGAACACAGTTGTCGTTCTCCCCTGAAGTGACAGATTGAGTTCATTGAGCAGGTTGAATATGTCACACAAGTAAGCAAGTTTTGCGACCCATTCTGTGTCACTGAAATGTGCTGCCAGTGGTGACTCTTTCTAAAAGAAATCTCTGGAACAGCTCTCATAACTCAAAAACTCTGGCCAGTGATCTACATTTAGAAAGCCATCTCACTTCTGTGTCTAAGAGAAGACGTGTGTGCTCTGCGTCCGTCTCCTCACAGAGCTGTGCAAATAGACGTGAGCTAAGGGCATGTATTTTAATACATGATAATATTAATTGATAATAATATTGATAATTGTTCATTATCAACTTAATCCCATCCTGCAAAACGCTGTTAAGTTCAGTTGACTTTTTCGGCTAGCCAGCATTTCTCTGTGGATGACACATTCTGTAGGCTCACATTCAGAGGCGACCTCTTTGACCCGAGTAGTGAAACCAGAAAGCCGTCCGGTCATGGCAGCTGCTCCGTCCATGCATATACTGACACAAAATGACCAATTCAGTGTTCCTGATATGTAATCATTCAAGGACTTGAATAATTCTGCAGCTGTGGTGTTGGTTGGCAACAAAAGTGCGCATAACATATCCTCATGCACATCCTCCTGAAAAATATATCGCACAAAAACAAACACTGTTGCCTTGTTGTCAACATCGGTAGACTTGTCAACCTGGATTGCGTACCACGGTGACTCATTAATCCTCTCTAACAATTGTGCCTCAGTATCCTCTGCTATTTCATCAGTTCCTCTAGTTATGGTGCTAGCCAAAAACAAAGCTGGGGAAAAATAGAGGCAGGGGAAGGGAATCATAAAATTTAAGTCACAGAAATATCACTGAAGTTGCTACAATAGTCTCCATCACATAATTCCCTTGTCCAAGAAGTGAATGTATTTCTTTATTATTTATTATAGAATAGTGTAGCACAAAGCTTGGCTATACAGTGGTCGCTAATAGACATCTGCTTAGTAATGAATGAAAGAATAGTAACTGCAAATATCTCATTCAAACCTTGAGAATCCTCTATTACACGTTTTTCTAGTTCTGTTTTCCTTAGGCAGCTAATACATAGTCGAATAATTACCCTGGGAAGCAACATAGTTGGAATTGTTGTTGGCGTCAGAATTTGGTTCAAATCCCCAAACAGCCAGATACTAGACTGATAAGGAAGAGTGTCTCATAAAATTCTCTTCCCTTACCTGCTCCCTCCTCTCTCCTTGGGGCTTCAAGGAGACTGGAGAACAAGGCCTTTCTCCAGCTGGCAGTTTTACTTCCCAAGATAATTTTATTTTTAAGTTCTATGTGTAAAATTACTAGGGAGTTACTAGGGATGCAAAGATGAATTTAAAAAGATTTTAATCTACAGGATTTTCTGAGTCTGAAGGGGAGCCAGACGTAAACATAGATATCTATATGTATAACTATATTTATCTACCCATCTATTATAAGACATGGCAAAAATCCTAAAAGTATAAACCAAGCTCTAGGAAAGGCCTAGGAAATTATTATTTCTAAGGGGTGGGTGGGAATAGCGAAATTTTAAGAAGAAAGTGGCATTTGAATGGTGTACTGAAGGATGAGCAGAATTTCAGTGAAAGGTAAGGGGCTGCAGGAACGGTCTAATAAAAGATAAAGAGAGGGAGACAGAAAGATTGGAATCTATTGAGGAAGACAACAACATCAGAGATATATTAACTTAACAATTCATTGTTTTGCTCCTGCCTTTAAAGCTTATTTTTAGTTGAGAGAAATAAAACGGGTACATAAATACTCACAATACTAGTGAGCTTCATAGAAAAGGAGAGGTTGCATCCTGTTTCGACGATTTTTCTGGCTACAGTGTTCTCCCCTGGAATCCCGGCTAACAGATGTTCAGAATCACCTCTTTAGAATATGATCAATAGAGAACAGCAGTTAAGAGTGAGATCCTGCATGTTCTAGATTCAATTTCAAATGACTTAGCTTCTATGTGCTTCAGTTAACTTTTAAATAAAAATAAGAATATTTTCCTCAAAGAATTGTTAAGAATGACACGGGATGAAGAACACATGGCAGCACAGTACTTAGTATTTATGTCCTAAGTTATATATTTAATAAATAAGTAGATATGTGTGTACAGTATTGAGTTTTCACCAGACAGCACACTGCAGCGGGCTGTAGCCGATAGGCCTCACCCTCCTAATCAGTCTGCCCATTCCCTGGCTTTTGCGGAAAGAGCGGTTCATAACGCCTCCCAGCCTCAGCTAAAGCACGTGGACTCCGCCTCCCCACAACAACAAAACACCCTGTAGCACCAGCACCCGCCGCTCTGCTCCTGTGGCTTGATTTTTTTTTTTTTTTGGTGGCTTGATTTTTAAATCCATCCGAAAGGACCAATCAAAGGCGGCATTCCGAGTGCGCGGAAGAGGACTGGCTGACAGCTGATGACAGTGACCAATAGGCTTTGAGATGAGTTTGGTCTGGGCCGGAAGCGAGCGAATCGAAAACGGGTGGCGGTCGCGGGCAGTTTGAGTTGGAATCTGTGCTCCAGCCCGCGGCGGCTGTACTAGGGCCCGACTCTCTGAGTCGGGTTTTTCCCGACTCTGCCAGCAAGGTGAGCGTTCTGCTTGGGTCCCGGCTCTGGCGGCGAGAGTGAGGGAGCTGTTGGCCTTCTGCAGGGGGTTACTGGGCGGGGATGCCTGTGGAATCGCCCTCCTAGGCACTGAAGTTGCAGCGGGCCGCCGCCTCTTCCCTTCTGACGGAGCTGGGGAATCGGCCCCGGGCCAAGTTCTTTGTGGTGTCGGCCCCCCTCTGCTCCTGGTAAAAATGGGCTCGCACTAGTGTCCGGAGGCCCTGCTCGGTCACGGGCTTGCCCTTTGGAGGATCAATTTCCTCCTTTGTAAGGTAAAAGACTTGGGAGATCAGCAGGTATTTACTAGCAGCCTTCCGCGCCTATTTGAAATTTGGACACCGGTCCCTTGTTGCGTGGAGGAAATGCAGACTTTAGTTTTGAGGGTTTTGATCCGGGCAGCAGGTTGGTGTGCCTATTGTTAGTTGCGAGAGCATTTCTCTCACGCCTTCCACGTTCATTTGGCTGCGCCTGTGTTCCTGGCTCCGCTATGGGATGAGGACTCAGAAATAAATGACTTTGAGCCTGGTCTAGACGAGCAGGCAGAGTTTTCATTCACAGGCTCGCGGTGGCACTTTAGGCGGGAACTTGGGTTTCTTGGTGGAGATGGGGAATTCTGATAAAGGGAAAGCGCAAAACGGGCCTGCCGTGCCGGGGGTGGGCGAGTCACAAGGTCACAAAAGAGCTTCCTCGGGCACTTTCTGGGGTTGAGTGATTCGGGCATGGAGAGTGTCCTCCCCACGGTTAAGACAGAAACAGCATTTTCTGGAAGGAGGATAGTCCTGCAGATCTTTTTTGCAGGAACCTCGATATCCAGGGCTTTTCTACATCACCCACCCCTGCCCCCCACTTCCATCCCTTTGCCCCTCACATCTTTGAGGATTGCATTTTTTGTCCTTTTCTCCCAGTGGCTCCATAGAGATTGTTGAATGGTTGATGCCTTAATCTGTCAAAGTTCCCTCTAATCAAAATTAGCTTGGGTCTGGTGATTGCTTTAACCATTTATTTGTTGCTGTGTCTTAGACTTTGGAAATGGAAAAGCATTTAACTTGCCAGTCTTCCTTCTGTTTATTTCCATCATCTCTATCATCTTTTTAAATTGCTCCTTTTAATATTTTGTTCACTGTGGTGTACGGATGTCATGATTTCAGTGGCTGGCAGAATTGTTTAGGAGTTGTAGTTGTGTGCCTCTGAGGTATGCTATACCCGCCCGTGAACCCCTGAATGAGCAAGCTAGTTTGGAATAGAAGGAGTAGCCTATTGGGGCAGTGTAAATTGTCCTTTGTTGGTGGAGTGGCATGAGACTCCTTTAAGTAGTTTTTGGGTAAATGGGAATGGAGTTTAAGATGTTGTGTTCAAAGAACTAAAAGGGTGGGGTGGGAGGTGAGAATGGCAGAGAAAACAGCTCTCCAAGGCTTGATACTAAAGTATGTGTTTTCCGAGACCCTTCCTTCTCTTTTAATATTTGGAAAAAGTTTTATTATACTTAGTACTTTCATCAACTATTTATTAATCTGATAAAAAATGTCATTGATAAAGTCGACTGAAACAAAACGCTAAAAATGGTTGTGGACTTCATTTAGTAAAAAACAGATTCTCATCCTGTTGCTAAAGGAAGTGGAAAATGAATGCTTTTTCTTTCATTTGAGTTCTAAAGGCTAATGAATAAAGAATAATTGCCATACTTGTCTCCCAGCTGATTTAAATTTTCTAAGATATGCCTGAGAAAGAGGTAGGCCATTTCTATCTTGACGCCACAGGCATCAGTATACAAATGAAAAAGCGTTTTCAGTGACTAATACAATCGCTAATATGTATGGAAAGCTTACCAGGAGATACTGTTCTAAAGCTTTAGGGAACCACCACCATTATTATTCCCATTTTACAAATGAGGAAACCAAGGCACAGAGGTGTTAAATAACATGCCCAAGGTCACGCATCTTGTAGGTTGCTGAGCAGGGATTTGAATCACTAAGGCTATATACCTGATTCCTGGTCAGGGTCTGTCTGGAGAATGACTTTACTGCATTTTGCAGTGATTCTAGTGCTAGTATGGCATTCACCCTTTGTTCATGCATGCATTGACTCAACAAATGATAACCTCTTGGGAGGAAAAGGAGGTACCTGTGCCATGAGAGACTTTGATGGGGAGATATGACCAGATTATGATGGTTGTCCTCAGGGAAGGCTTCCTGGAGGAAGAGGGACAGAGTATGAGTGGGAATTAATGACATGAAGAGAGGAAAGAAGAGCATTTGCAAAGTAACTTATCATGCATTTTATTTGTCCTGTAAGACCTATTTCACCAGAAACCTTATAGCAAAATATTCATGTCTTGTACAATGAAAACAAACTGAGTGGTAGAAAGCAGGTAGCCATATAAGAGTCAAAAATGAGATATAAGAAAACCAGAAAGCAAGGGGAAGCCAAACAAGCATACTGTGTACTATTGACACTTCACAGTCAGTTATTAGTAGTCACCTTGCAGAGGGTGGAGAAGATGGATGTTATACTTTGTTATCTTTTGAAACATGAAGTTTTGAAACTTGATTCTTAGAGGTGGTTATGTAGATTAGTTAGTCTCTGAGACAGTAAGTTTCTTTTTACTATAGTAAGACCAACAGGTTGTTTATTCTTTTCAGTTTATTTATAAATGTTTGAATAATAAAGGAGAGCAAAATGAGCTGGGCTTTGGAAGAATGGAAGGAAGGCCTGCCTACAAGAGCTCTTCAGAAAATTCAAGAGCTTGAAGGACAGCTCGACAAACTGAAGAAAGAAAGGCAGCAAAGGCAGTTTCAACTTGAAACTCTGGAGGCTGCGTTGCAGAAGCAAAAACAGAAGGTATCACTGAAATGCTGGTATTTAAAACTGTTCTCTCATTATTTGGATGAATGGTTTTGTCTTGGTCTTTTCAATTTAGAGAAAAATGATTTTGCCATCTTCAGGTGGTAATCCCCCCTCCTCTCCTTTATTGAATCTTTTTTTTTTTTTTTTTTTTTTTTTGGCCACACCACGTGGCATGTGGGATCTTAGTTCACCGACCAGGGATGGGACCGCGCCCCCTGCAGTGGAAGCTCAAGCTGAGTCTTAACCGCTGGACCACAGGGGAAGTCCCCTCCCCTGTTGAGTCATTTTTATTTTAATTACCTCATTTTCTCCGTTCTTTGTTTTCATTTCTGCTTACCTGCTAATGTGTAGGGCTGCTGAGTTCCATTTTCACTTCTGTTTAGGACCAAGAATTGGGCATTGCTTTTGCATTCTGCACTAAAATGGCCGAAAATCTCTGGCTCCGAATCTGGGATCAATATTAGAGCACTTTGCAGTCCAAATAGATATCACTATTTGGACATCTATTTAAAGTCCACTATTTGGACTTTCTGAGAGTGAGCTTTTCACCTTGGTATTCCCACCTCTCTCCAGGACTAGTAAATGGAAACTTAAATAGTACTTCTTTCGTATCTTTGCATTAGCCAACCCATAGTAATACAATTACTGCTCCTAAAATGTTTTTGCTAGTGGGAGAATTTTTCAGTTTCTTACAGTAACTGGCTTTAGCAGCTGAACTTGAAAATGAATAGTTAAGGGAGGGTTTATAAGATTTATTTTTGATTTTTTAATTCTTGAAAGCCTATTAAAGCCTCTCTTTCTAGGATGGGTTTGTGTAGCCCTAACCAAGGACTGTAATACATGACTTTGCAAAACTTTTCTATCAATAGGCTTCAAAGTGAGATCATCTAAAATTTCGGTGTACATCAAGCACTGACTTCTGTATTTTTTCAACCATATCTCAGAAAATTAGTCATCAGTGTTAGATTAACAGATACTATTTGGTAAATTCATGAGTAAGAGACCTAGTTCCTTTTGAATAATCTGCATTAGGTTGAGAATGAAAAAGCTGAGGGTGCAAACCTGAAAAGGGAGAACCAAAGCTTGATGGAAATATGTGAAAATCTGGAGAAGACTAAGCAGAAGATTTCTCACGAACTTCAAGTCAAGGAGTCACAAGTGAATTTCCAAGAAGGACAACTGAACACAAGCAAAAAGCAAATAGAAAAACTGGAACAGGAACTTAAAAGGTAACTTTTTTGGGAATTGTATTTATTATAGATGTCTTTGTATATATTCATCAGATGCAGCTATCTTTTCCTTTTATGGTGTAATTATTACACATTGACATTTTTTTCTTTCCAGTGGAATGAACAATGATTTGAGGAAGATTAATTCTTTTCTTATATGCTTCAGTCCTATTGTTGCATGGCTCAGTACTATATAAATTCATTAAATGGTTGCTAGCTTATTCATTTACTTATTCAGTATATGTTTATTAAGCTGCTTCATGTGCCAGGCACTGTGTTTGTTACTAGGGAATGCAATAATAAATAATACCAAAACTATCAACAGTGGTTACTGAAAAAATGGAGGGAAGTTAAAGCATGGCTTATATTGATGGCTTCTGTTTTCTCTGTGTGGAAAAGCTGTTGTAGAGAATCAGAGAACTAGGGAACTTCAAAAGGACTGAGGAGCACTGAGGGCTCAGTTGAGATTGGAGGCCAGGAATTTATAGTGGGACCAATCTATAGCGTTTAATGAGTTTTTTTTTTTTCCTTTCTTTAGCATATAAATGCTGAGAAGGTATACAGGAGGATCGATTTAGGGTTTTTGGGCGAGGGTGATGGGATAGAAGACAGTGGAATAATTGAGGATATTGGAAGAGAGTGATTGAAGTTGGGTGCCATGGAATCTCAGCTGGAGAGGAGGGAAGTGAAGTCTAGAAGACTTTCCTACTGAGGTCCCCATCCAAGAGACCCATCTTCCATCTTAAGTATTACATAATCAATTCACCAATATCAATTCCATATTTAGGCAATAAAAAAAAGGTGCTTATTACTACTTTTCCATTAAAAAAAAAATCCCCCAAACAACTAGAGGCATTACTCAAAATAAATTTAATGGGACTTGAGCACTGCTGGCTTATAAATGGAATCTTCTTGTTCTAGTAGTGGAATTTTGTCAAAATAACAAGGAGTGATAAACACTAAAAGCAAAAAAGACTTTAGCAAATTGCCCTATTGTTAATTCCATGAATATACACCCAAAAATTTTAAGAAAAAATTTTGTTTTGAAATAACTTTAGACTTCCAGAAACAGTTGTTAACATCTTACATAACCAGAGTACAATGACCAAATCAGAAATAAACATTAATTCAATACTATTAACTAAACTACAGACTTTATTGGAATTTCACTCATTTTTCCAGTAATGGCCTTTTTGTGTTCCAGGATCTGATCCAGGATTCCACACTGCATTTAGTTGATGTTTTCTTACTTTTTTTTTTTTTTAGTATTTATTTGGCTGCGCTGGGTCTTAGTTACTTTTTTTTCTAAGCTCTGATGGTTTCTTGTCTTTTGTGACCTTGACATTTTTAAAGAGCACTAGTCTCCTTTATTGTAGAATAGTCCTCAATTTGGGTTCGTCTGCTGTTTTTCAACAATGGCAGAATTGACATTTTGGACTGGATTATTCTTTGTTGTGGAAGGCTGCCCTGTAGGCTGCATTGTAGGATACTTAGAATTCCTGGCCTCTACCCACTAGATGCCAGTAGCACTTACACCACCTCCAAATTTTGACAGTCAAAAATGTTGCCAGGCGTTGCCAAATGTCCTTTGGGAGGGCAAATTCATCCCGGATGGAGAATCACTGGGTCAGATTGAGGTTATGAATTTTTGGTAAGAATACCACGGAGGTAGTGACACACCTTTATAGTGACGTGTATAGTAGTGACGTGCATCATATCAGAGTGTACATGATTTAATTTGACTTTTAAACCGATCGCTTGTTAGGGTGTTTATCTGGGTTTCTGCATTATAAAGTTACTGTTTTTCCATTTGTAATTAATAAATATTTTGATGCCAAGAATTTTTTTTCCTGGCATAGCTGCAATAATCTTAATTCTATCTACAAAGGAAACATACTTTTGAAAGTTAAAACGTTTAAAAATTACAGTTTGCCCTCCATATCCATGAGTTCTGCATCCACAGATTCAACCAACCAAGGGTCAAAAATATTTGAAAAAAATTCCAGAGAGTTCCAAAAGCAAAACTTAAGTTTGCTGCGTGCAGGCAACTATTTACATAGCATATACATCGTATTAGGTATTATAAGTAACCTAGAGATGATTTAAAGTATACAGGAGGATATACATAGGTTATACGTAAATACTACCTATGTGATTTTATATGAGAGTTGAGCATTTGCACATTTTAGTATTCAAGGGGGTCCTAGAACCAATCTTCTGCAGGTAGATTGTTAGGGACAACTATATGCTTGTCTTTTGGTGAAGCTGATAATTTAAGTGCACAGAAATCTTTTTCTAATTTTGTTTCCTATCCGTGTGGGAAGGTGGCTATCTATAATTTGCCATGTTAGAATGATAAATAAATTTCTGTCTTGTTGAGTTCTTTGTTTTCCTAAACTCTATCCTGGTCTGTGTTCATCACTATTCCTAGCACCTGGCAATTGTAGGTCCTCAAATATTTGTTGAATGAATGAATGAAAGAGAGGCATTTGTTTTGGAAAGCAGGTGCTCGGGAAGTAGGAAGCTCACTTCAGTATGCTAGAATAATCATTTCTTTGAAAAGAACATTTTGGCTGCCAATATTAGAAATATTGGTTTTAATAATTTACTTTATTAATTGGTTTTAATAATTTAATTTAGACAGAAATGTTAGTATTTTTTAACATTTGAGAAAAAATGCTTTTGTATACATTTCCCTATTTCATTGAAAAGTGCCATTTGGTAGCAGTGCCTGCAGATATAGTTCATGGTTGTATCTGACATGTAGCAATGGTTAAATGTTAGCATTAATATTATCAGTTGTTAGTTATTATCGTCATCATGGGATTAGGATACCCTCATAGCACATTTAGTTTAAAAATATTTTTATTATCTATGATGTTGATAGATATAGATGTTTATAAAAGTTTACAAACTGTATAGACTTTAGACTATAAAAACTATTGAGTATACTCTTCTATAGTATAAAAATTGTTAAGGGTATAAGACCTATAGATTACAATAACTATTGAGTATAGTTTTAATTATTTAATTTTTGGGGCAGTGTTGGGTCTTTGTTGCGGTGCGCAGGCTTCTCATTATCGTGGCTTCTTTTTGCAGAGCACGAGCTCTAGGCACGCAGGCTTCAGTAGTTGTGGCACGTGGGCTTCAGTAGTTGTGGCTCGCAGGCTCTAAAGCACAGGCTCAGTAGTTGTGGCACACGGGCTTAGTTGCTCCACAACGTGTATGATCTTCCCGGGCCAGGGCTCGAACCCGTGTCCCCTGTATTGGCAGGCGGATTCTTAACCACTGCACCACCAGGGAAGCCCCGAGTGTAGTTTAAAATTTTTCACTGGTAACCTTCAGGTACAGGGCAGGAACTTATTTTTTCCATCAATGGCCACCGATTTCAGGTACATCTTGAACGAGTTAGGTTGAACATTTGAAATGTTGGTCAAAAACTGGTGAATAATAGACACAGAACACAGACTGGTTGTTGTCAGGGACTGGGGGAAGATGGCACTGGGGAGAAATTCCTTAATGGTTAAAGAGCTTTACTATGGAATGATAGAAATGGCTTTTAAGTAGATAGAGATGGTAGTTGTACAACACTGTGAGTGTAATTAATGCCACTGCATTGTTCACTTAATCTGGTTAATTTTATGTTACGTGAATTTCACCTCAATAAATTATTTTTTAAAACAAAACAAAAAATGAACAAACAAAAACAAACAAATAAAAACTGGTGAATATTAGCAATCTCATATAGTTAAATTAGACCTAGGAGAAAACAGCTTAATTTTATGTTTTTTTGTTTTGTTTTGGTGGTGTGGTGATTTGTGTTTTTTCTCTCCCTAGGAGACAGGAGATACAAAGGTTTATAAAAATAATAGGGTATACTTTTATTTAATAGTTAAAATTAATAAACTTTTTTTTTTTTTTTTTTTTTTTTTTACTGAAAAGATGTGAATTTGAGAGGGCAAAGAAACATCAGTTTTGCAAAGTTCTTCAAAATTCATCTCTGGAGTTTTACCAACCTTTTTACACCTTTGGAAGTCTATAGACCTGCAGTGTCCAATCTGGTAGCCACTGGTTACATGTGGCTGTTGAACACTTGAAATGTGGCTAGTGTCAATTGAGGTGTGCTGGAAGGACACAACCCAGTCCAAATTCTGAAGATTTAGTACAAAAACATGTAAAATATCTTATTAATGATTTTTGTAATGATTATAAGTTGAAATTACAATATGGAAAATATTGAGTTAAATATTAAGATTAAATTCATTTATTTCTTGTTACTTTTTTCATGCTAATACAACATTTCTGTTGGAGGACTCTTACCTGTTATAAATTCGAATGTGACAATTTGATTTGCTGAGCAGCCATTTTCAGCTCATACATTGCTTCTTCCTTCCCGGATTGAATTTGGAGCAGGCAGAGCTAGGGCACTGAGGCACTTTCTTCACTACTTTCTTCACTCCCTGCTTTGAGTAATGTGTCCTTGGCAAAGAGAATGGTGCACATCATTAGCCATTCTACTAGGGTATTCATTTTATTTCTTGTGTTAAGTTAAACTCAGAGACATTGGAGACTTGCAGGAATTGAGTCCTCTCTTAGGTTTGCTTCTGAAGGGTGTTACAACTGAAATGGTAGGGATACTCTGTACACATATACAATACAGTCGGCCCTCGTATCCACAGGTTCTGCACCCACAGATATGGAGGGCTGAGTGTACGACTGCTGTTTTATATAAGGGACTTGAGCATCCCTGGATTTTGTTATCTGCAGGTGTCCTGGGACCAACAACCCACAGATCCCAAGGACGACTGTATATAGCTCACTTTCTCCAGTTCTTTGGATCTGTTTCCTGCCAGTATCTTTTCTAGATGCATTACGTTAACTTGATTTTTAAAATGTGTTTTAAAAATATCACAAAAGACGTGATATGTATATCAAATCTGTTTGTTTTTGGTTTTTTTGCGGTACGCGGGCCTCTCAGTGTTGTGGCCTCTCCCGTTGCGGAGCACAGGCTCCGGATGCGCAGGCTCAGCGGCCATGGCTCACGGGCCCAGCCGCTTTGCAGCATGTGGGATCTTCCCAGACTGGGGCATGAACCCGTGTCCCCTGCATCGG
Organism: Grampus griseus; assembly: GCF_964374135.1. NCBI lineage: Eukaryota > Metazoa > Chordata > Mammalia > Artiodactyla > Delphinidae > Grampus > Grampus griseus. The sequence continues at coordinate 39,586,053 of NC_139017.1, read as the reverse complement.
CAGGTGGACTCTCAACCATTGCGCCACCAGGGAAGCCCCAAATCTCTGTTTTTATAATGACAATATTATAAGTAATGCCATCCGGTTTTATGATTTGAGCCCATGCTCCAATTTCCTCCTGTGTTTCTGAAATTCTGGTATTTTGTAGCACTGTGTCTTTCTTTGGCCTAGAATATAAAACTTCATTGGAATGTGTCCCAACCCTCTCAACTCTTCTTTGCTACTGTGGTGGTTATTACAGATCTTCATTATCGTCTTTATCACGTTGTAATTACTGGTCTATAGTTCTGTTTTCCTAACTAGACTGAGTTCCTTTGAAGACAAAGGACTGTCTCATAAATTAGTTCTTATTAAACGTCTGTTGGATAAATGAAGTGGTAAGAATTCTTAGAGGGTTGGTTTTTTTGTAAGTTTATCGCTTTCTGAGAACGTATGGTGTTGGTATTCTACAGCTGTTGCTCTGATTTGCCATCCTCTCGGGTCCTTTTCTCATAGGTGTAAATCTGAACTTGAAAGAAGCCAACAAGCTGCACAGTCTGCAGATGTCTCTATGAGTCCATGCACTACACCACAAAAAATTTTTGCAACTCCACTCACACCAAGCCAGTATTATAGCGGTAAGGATATTTTCCCTTTGTATAAATAGCTCTTTTATTGAGATTTTAATTCTGCCAAAGAAATGAATTCATTCAACTTTGAATTCAACTTCTAATTTTAGCATTAAAAAAAAAGCAGCCATTAGTTACATATACATTTGTGTATCTGTTGAACTATGTTGAGCCATCAGTAAGCCTTTAAACTTTTCACTTTATCCTATGGTATTTTAAAACATAATTCAGTTTTGGAATATTTAAAACACCTATGTTTCCATGTATTTTGATATTTGAGTAATTTGATCAGTATCCATTGCCTTAACCAAAATATTCTTTCTATCTGATGTACTAAGATACTCATTTCTAGGCGATCTATCATAATGATTCTTTGCAAAATCAGTGATCGAAGTAAAACTGTATCTCAATGTCTGTGTTTAGGTTCCAAATATGAAGATCTAAAAGAAAAATATAATAAAGAAGTTGAAGAACGAAAAAGATTAGAGGCAGAGGTGAAGGCCTTGCAGGCAAAGGTAAATTAATTATGGGCCTTTTAATAGAGTATGCAGTTGAAGAAGTACTTTGATATAGGATGCAACAAGGATAGAGAAAAATCTGCTTCACATAGGGCTGGCACATTTTTATTACACTGAGAAAATAAAGTTCCTGGCTCATTGGTTATGGTATTTTTAAATTTTAAAATAGGTAAGAGTAGAGTAAAATAGATTGGGGAGATGACTTTATCCCTAAATATTAAATGTTCACCAAATTCCATGGAAACTGTGGTCATGTAATTATTTCTCTGTTAAGATCTAATGATAAAGAAGAAGTTTCAAGAGGGTGGGACCAGAGTCATAACTGACACTCACTAGCTTTGGAACCTGGAGGCGATTGCTTCCTGTTCAGGCCTTCTGATGGAATGTGGTGATTGCTACCAGGGACGTGAGGTTTGGGGGTCATTATTAATGAACTGTTTATTTCAGGTGAGAATGTTATCAACGTAATCTCCCCAGTTCTTTTAACTAAGTTGCTGACAAGTGTTTTAAATTACATTTTGATAGGGGTAAAAAAAGCAGAGAGAGGTGGGTGAAAAGATTTGTTTAACATCAATAAAATAAACAAAATGCGTATTTTGGAAACCCCAGCTTTTAGTTTCAGGACTGACCCAGAAAATACCTGGTGTCTATAGAATATACCTTTCCCATTTCTGTGCACGATGTTATTTATTTATTATTTATTTTATTATTTTTTTTTGCGGTACACTGGCCTCTCACTGTTGTGGCCTCTCCCGTTGCGGAGCATAGGCTCCGGACGCGCAGGCTCAGCGTCCATGGCTCACGGGCCCAGCCGCTCCGCGGCATGTGGGATCTTCCCGGACCGGGGCACGAACCCGTGTCCCCTGCATCGGCAGGCGGACTCTCAACCACTGCGCCGCCAGGGAAGCCCGCTGTTATTTGTTTTTTAAAAAATTCCAGTTTGGCACTTAATGGCACAATTCTAAACATATGAACTTGGTGAGATGGCACAACTTAGCAAACAGTTTAAGGCTGAATTTATACGTAGATGCCTTAAATACTGAGGATCAAAAAAATACCTGTTAGAGCTTTAACAATTTAAATTCTTTTTACGTCTTTAACCCTTGTTTTGAGATCACCAGGGTTTTGATATGTAGCAAAGGCATTGCTTACAAGATGAATAAAATTAAACAATAATTCTCTGGTCTGACTTGGAAATACGTGCTTTGTTATCCAGTTCAGTCATTGGTATCAATTCTGGCCCTGACATCTGTTCCCAGAGTTATTTTGTGGAGGACTATGCGTCTCCAGAAGCCTTAAACCTTTCCCTGTGGCAAGAAAAGCCCTTGCTATCAAAAATTTAACTTGGGCTTCCCTGGTGGCGCAGTGGTTGGGAGTCCGCCTGCCGATGCAGGGGACACGGGTTCGTGCCCCGGTCCGGGAAGATCCCACATGCCGCGGAGCGGCTGGGCCGGTGAGCCATGGCCGCTGAGCCTGTGCGTCCGGAGCCTGTGCTCCGCAACGGGAGAGGCCACAACAGTGAGAGGCCCGCGTACCAACAACAAACAAACAAACAAAATTAACTCAGCTTCTATAGCCACACCTTGATAGTTTTCAGAATGCAGGCAGAGAGAAGAACAAAAAGAAGAATTCAAAACAGCAGAAAATCCACAAATGTGTATTATATGATACAAAATACCTCATACGACATTTTTGGGGGGAGAGTGTTATGGTGGAATGTGAGATTCTTGAAAGAGTTCTTTAGGTTAGTATTGAATTTTGAGTCTCAGTGTGCAAAGCTACAGGGGGAGGTGACCAAGGAGGGGCAAAGTAAAATCAAATTTCAGAATTCAAAATGGCAGTGAGTACTCACATGTGTTTTTATGAAGTATATGAGGGATGCAGAATAAATACAAAAACTGAGCCCATTTAAAATAGATTGGGCCTCAGATGGTACTGATTTCACCCTTCAGTGCCAAGTCTGACCATTAGAACATTTCCTCACTGGTTATTGGGACCCAGTGGTCCCCTTGACTTGATGAATGTTCTTTCTTGGTACACAGTGGAAGTGTTACTACCTTCTTGGCATGGCTTTATGTTCTATTTGAAAATAAGTACATAATCTTTTTTTTTTTATTGCAGTATTGCTGATTTCCAATGTTGTATTAGTTTCAGGTATATATAGCAAGGTGATTCAGTTATATACATTATATATACATATATACTTTTTCATATTCTTTTCCATTATAATTTATTGCAAAACATTGAATGTAGTCCCCTGTGTGTAAGACCTTGTTGTTTATCTATATTATATGTAGTAGTTTGTATCTGCTAATCCCAAACTCCTCATTTACCCGCCCTCCCACCCCCGCTGCTTTCCCCTTTGGTAACCATAAGTTTGCTTTTTTATGTCTATGAGTCTACTACATAGTCTTAAATATTTTGACTTCTAAAGGGCTCTAAAGAGTTTCTGTTTTTACAGAAAGCAAGCCAGGCTACTCCCCAAAGCACCATGAACCACCGGGACATTGCCCGACATCAGGCTTCATCATCTGTGTTCTCATGGCAACAAGAAAAGACCCCAAGTCGTCTTTCATCCAGTGCTCTAAAAACTCCAATTAGGAGGGATTTCTCTGCATCTAGTTTTTCTGGGGAACAAGAAGTGACTCTGAGTAGATCAACTTTGCAAATAGGGAATAGAGATGCTAATAGCAGTTTCTGTGATAATTCTAGCAATTCTCATCTTTTGGATCAATTCAAAGCCCAGAATCAAGGTAACTTCTTGAGCTAAATTAAATTTTCCTGAGATAATTTTAGAAGTCTAGAGATTTCTAGACATTTTTAGCCCTAGAAAGTGCTCATGTGTTTTGTTAGACCCATCAGTGATCAACATCCCAGCCTGGTGATGTGAAATACTGTCTTTGGGATAATGAGAAAAGATATCACCATTTGGAAAGGTACCTTTATTTGTACTATAAAGCTGGTGCCATGAAGACTTGAAAAGTAGGGTGAGTGGCTTTGACTTTCCAGAGCGGGGCAAGTAGGTGGGTTACAGTTGACACTCCCCACAGCTCTCCCCTGGCTCCTTTTGTGGCCCATGAAACAAGCCAGTTTTGGCCAGAGGTGTGGCATGTGTCTGTAGGAGAGCTTTGCTGTGTGCTGCCAGGTTGTGTGTATGGGAGAAACCTGTAACCTTGGCTGCTGCACCACGCTGCTGCTGACAGCCAAGGGTGCCAGGTGGTGTTCTGGAATCTAGTCTGCAGACTGTGATAATTTCCAGTGGTATGGTAGATTGAAAATCACCATCTGTGTGCACTGGTGAGACCTGTCCCATGGCCAGTGCCATTGGAACCAATATTGTGTATATGTGGGGGAAAAAAATGAAAAAAAACATTGTTGTTAATTTTGGCAATAGAGGAGGTTCACACTGTCTTGCTCTTTACTGGAGGACAAGCTACTAGAGAATGTGGGAGGGTGAATTTTTCACTGCTTAGCACTCATTTGCATTGATATGGGCATAAAAAATATATTAGGTTGTGGGTGTATGAAACCAAGTGGTAATTTTAGTGCAGGCTGTTATATGTGGTACACTTTTTGCAGTCTCGATAAGATACTATTCACGATTTTAGAAAAACATTTCTGCCCCCCCAAGTTTCTCTGTGAAAACTTACGAAAATTTGTTTCTCCTGCTTTCTGTAGGGTTTTTGAATACAAATAACAATTAAGACTAAACATTGAAATTAAATCCAATTAAAGTAGCTTCTTTGTTTAATGTGAATTGATTTATGTTTGACTCACCAAAGATTTCAGAGCAGAGTAACGTTGATACATTCTGAGTTTAGTTGTAAATGTCTTTGTGAAAAATATATGTTAATTGAAGTGTGGGTTTTGTTTGTGATTTAAGAGCTAAGGAGCAAGATTAGTGAGTTGGAACTACGTCTGCAAGGACAAGAAAGAGAAATGAAAGGCCAAGTGAACAAGCTTCAAGAACTCCAACTCCAAGTGGAGAAAGCAAAAGTGGAATTAAACGAAAAAGAGAAAGTTTTGAACAAAAGCAGGGATGAACTGGTGAGAACAACTGCACAGTATGACCAGGCATCAACCAAGGTACTTGACTTTTCATGAGTTATTGATAAATCTCCATTTTTTTTCATATCATTCTTTGGAAAGAGTACTCTGCACTTAGACTTGTGAAATAAATATTAGTAGTGAACCTTATTATATACTAGGCGGTATTGATGCAGTTGAACAGTAAGTTCTTTTAGAGTTGGGTAGATCTGGGGTCAAATCCGGACTGCACATTTTCCCAGCCAAGGGACCTGGGCAAGTCACTGATCTCTTTTATATCTCAGAGGGTGGTGAAGAATAAAGATTATGTATGTACAGTGCCTGGCAGGTGCCTAATATATAAAAGAGGCACTTAAAGTCATGGAGCTTTAAAAGAGGTTTAGGACATACGATACAATTGAATAGACCTACTCCTGGGATCCAGTGTATACACTCCTACCATTTAATCTAAGGCTCTAATTAAGGCCAAGCTTCATAGCCCGTTATTTGGGGGTTGTCTTTGTTGTTGTTGTTGTTGCTTTGCCCCCAACCTACCTCTCTAGTCTTTTCTTCTCTTTTTTTCTATTATTCATTCATTCACTGACTCATTTGACAAATATTTATTGACCATCTACTGTATGTCAGCCACTGTTCTAGACCTGGGGATGCAACAGTGAGTAAATAGACAAAAAGAATGGCCCTTGTGGAGCTTCATCATAATGGGGGACGTAACGTAGATGTACCAGTCACGTAGATAGTGTGTTATATGGAGAAAAGTGTAGAGCAAAACGAATTATCTTCTAGGACCAACTGCAGTTATTTGGTGTTTCTTGAACCTAATCTGTGTCTGGGTCAGTGTTCTGCTCACATTTGCCTTTCTGCTTGGCATACCCGCCTCTTGGAATACTCTTGACATGCTCCCCATCCCGTGAGCTCCTTCTCTCATTTCTTAGTGTGGTGAGGTCTTTTCTCCTGGCTTCCATCCCCATTATGACCCTTTTATTGTCGTTATTTATGTTCTAGCTCTTGTAGTTCCCACACTTGGCTAATTGTCAGAATCACTGAGAACCTTGCAGAATTAATCTTCTTAGACTCATGTCTGAAGTGGGCCTATGGAATTTACCTTTAATAAAATCTCTAGGTAAAAACCACTGTAGTAGGTAGACCTGTATCTTCTATTTGCTTCCTGGGAACAGGCTCTTTCTGCCTTTCTTTTTTTTCAAATTAATCCTTTTTATTTTAAGATAATTATAGATTCGTGTAGTTATATAAAATAATAGCTTGTTAATATGATGGGTTACAATGATTGCTTTTCAGATATTTGAATGTCTTTCATCCTTGGAATAGACCATACTTGGTCTTGGTGTATAATTCATTTTATATATTTCTGACTTTTATTTGCTAATAATTTGTTAAGGATTCTCGTGTCTATATTTGTGAGGGATGTTGTTCAGCTGTTTTCTCTTTTTGTACTGTCTTTGTCTGGTATTTGTATCAGAGGTAATACTAGCTTCATAAAATGCATTGGGAAGCATTCCCTTCTCTTCTCGGAAGAGATTGTGCAGAATTGGTGTTATTTCATCTTTATACATTTGGTAGAATTCTCCATGAAACTATCTGGGCCTGGAGATTTCTTTTTTGGGAGATTTAAAATTATAAATTCAATTTTTAAATAGTTACACAGCTATTAAAATTATTTATTTCACATTGGATGAGTTGGGTTAGTTTGTGATTTTAGAGGAAATTTCATCTAAATTGTCAAATTTGTGCATGTGGAGTTCATAGTATTTCCTTATTCTTTTGATGTCTGTAGGTCAGGTTTATTCCCTGTTCATTTCTGATATTTGTGTCTTCTCTATTTTTCTCTTTGTCAGTACTGCTAGGAACTTGACAGTTTTGTTGTCTTTTATTGATCTTACCAAAGAGTCAGCTCTTTAATTCATTGATTTTTCTCTATTTGCTATTTTCAATTTCATTGATTTTTAAATTTTTTTTCCTCTCTGTTATTTCCTTCTGCTTGCTTTAGGTTTATTTTGCTCTTCTTTTTCTAGGTTGTTGAGGTGGGGAGCTTAGCTTACTGACTTGAGACTTCTTTTCTAATGCAGACATTTAATGCTATAAATTTCCCTCTCAATACTGCTTTAACTGTGCTCTGCAAATTTTGATATATTGCATTTTTTTAAATAATTTTTTAAAACATTTATTTATTTTTGGCTGCATTGGGTCTTCGTTGCTGTGCACAGGCTTTCTCTAGTTGCGGGGAGCAGGGGCTACTCTTTGTTGTAGTGCGTGGGCTTCTCATTGTGGTGGCTTCTCTTGTTGCAGAGCACAGGCTCTAGGCGCATGGGCTTCACTAGTTGTGGCATGCGGGCTCAGTAGTTGTGGCTCGTGGGTTCTAGAGCACAAGCTCAGTAGTTGCGGTGCATGGGCTTAGTTGCTCCGCGGCATGTGGGATCTTCCCAGACTAGGGCTTGAACCCGTGTTCCCTGCATTGGCAGGCGGATTCTTAACCACTGCACCACCAGGGAAGTCCCTGATATATTGTATTTTAATTTTTATTCTTTAATGTACTAAAAAAATTTTTTTTTCTTGGAACTTCCTTTTTGGCTCATTGATTATTCAGAAATACCTTGTTTAGTTTCCAAGTGTTTGGAGCTTTTTCTCTTTTTGTTATTGATTTCTAGTTTGATTCCACTGTGTTCAGAGAATATACTTTATGATTTCAGGTCTTTTAAATTTGTGGGGGTTTTCTGGCCTAGTATATGGTCTATCTTGGTATATGTTTCATAGGCACTTGGAAAAAAATGTATATTCTCTTGTTGGATGGAATGTTCTAAAAGTGTCATTAGCTCCTGTTGGTTAACGTTCTTTGTTGAATTCCTCTGTATCTTTGCTGATTTCTTGTCTAGTTGCTCTAGCAATTGTTGAGAGAGGGATATTGAAGTCTCCCATAATTGTTGATTTGTCTATTTCTCCTTTCTGTTCTATCAGTTTTTGCTTCACTTATTTTGCAGTTCTGTAGTTCGGTCCATACACGTTTAGGATTGCTATGTCTTCTTGGTGGATTGACCCTTATCATTATGCAATAGCCCTCAGTGTCTCTGGTAATTTTTTTTATTCTGAAGTCTACTTTATCTGGTAGTAATATAGCCACTGTAGCTTTCCTTTGGTTTATGTTTCATGATGTATTTCTTTCTGTCTTTTTAATTTCAGCCTATCTATGCTATTAAATTAAAAAGTATGACCTAACTATAAATTAGAAAATAGGCCTAATGTGAGTTTTGTGTGGACAGCGTATAGTTGGGTCATATTTTTTAATCCACTCTTTTAAAACACTATTCCCTTTTAGAAACACTATCTGTCTTTTAATTAGTATATTTAGATCACTGATATTCAATGTAATTATTGATATGTCGTGGCTTAAGTCTTCCATCTTTTTTTTGTTTTTTATTTCTTTCATTTTTCATTTCTCTTTCATTTTTCCTGCCTTCCTGTAGGTTACCTGAACGCTTTTTAGAATTCCCTTTTGAATTATTGATAGTGCTTCTGAGTGTATTTCTTGGTAGAGCTTTTATAATGATTGTTTTAGATAATGTATATATACATACAATTTATCACAGTTTATTGGTGTTGTCATTCTATCAACGCTAATAAATTATCGAAAATTTACTTCTCTTTTTGCCCTTATACCCTCCCCCATTTATAGTATAATTTCCTTCGGTGTTTTCTCTACATACATTTAGAACCACATCAGACAGTGTTATAATTTTTGCTTCACTTGTCAAACATAATTTAGAAAACTGAAGAAGAGATGGAAAGCCTATTGTATATATGTTTATTGTTCATTAACTTATTGTTCCTTCCTTCATGATTCCTTCCATATTTCCTTCTTTCATTATTTCCTTTCTGTTTAGAGAACATCCTTTAACCATTCTTTTAGTATAGTTACAAATCCTCTAAATTTTCTTTTGTCTGGGAATGTTTTGATTTCCTCTTCATTCCTGGAAGATATTTCTGCAGGGTATAGGATTCTAAATGTTAACAGTTTTTTTCTTTCAGCACTGTCTTGTTTTTCCTTGGGCTCCAAAGTCTCTTGTTAATCTTTCTTCTCTTTTTTTCAGAGCTTTTTAATGTTTGTTTTAATGTAATGTGCAAGGTTTTGGATTATTCTTGGTGGGAGGTAGAGGGAAATGTTCATCTCTTCCATCTACCTGGAAGTGGTAGTCCAGGTTCATTTTTAGAATTCTTCTAGTGCAGTGCTTTGCACCGAGAAATTCTTGGTAACTGTGGCTTAGATGTATGAAGGAACATGATCTCCCTTGATCCATATATTTATTCTCTTTGTGCAGTCTGGGTTTGTAATTTGGTTTTCTAAGTTGGAATGACTTGGATTCAAACCCTGGCTCTACTACATCCCAGTTGTGTTGCTTTGGAGCTATTTAATTAACTTCTGAACTTCAGTGTCCTAATCAATAAAATGGTGTTAATAATAATGCCTTTGTCATAGGATTGCTGTAAAGTTTGTGATAATTTTTAAAAAATATTTATTTATTTTATTTATTTATTTTCCTTGTTTTTTCTGGCTGCATCGGATGTTAGTTGCAGCACACGGGGTCTTTGTTGACGCATGTGGGATCTTTTCGTTACGGCGTGTGGTCTGCTCGGGTTTCTCTCTTGTTGTGGTGCACAGGCTTCTCTCTAGTTGTGGTGTGTGGGTTTTCTCTCTCTAGTTGTGGCATGTGGGCTCTCTCTTTGAGGTATGCAAGCTCAATAGTTGTGGCACGTGGGCTTAGTTGCCCCACGGCATGTGGGATTTTAGTTCCCTGACCAGGGATTGAACCCGCGTCCCCTGCGTTGGAAGGCAGATTCTTTACCACTGGACTACCAGGGAAGTACCTGTGATAATTTTTATAAAGGTTTTGGCATATAGTGCCTGGCACATGGTGAACTTATAATAATAATTGTTATTATTATATCAATAAAGTTCCTTGTCAGTGAAGCTCATTTTCAGTTGCACTTCTGCCAAGTCACGCCTTCTCACATAAGAGAATTATACTTATCCTTTTACATTTTGTCTTGTTGGTTTTGGTGTGACAAGGTCACCGAATCCTTGTACTGGCTAGCATATTTGATGAAGTCTCTTCTTACCAGATCATGAATTAGGATTTTTGACTAGGACAGTGCTGAGAATATAGCTCTGGCTTTCTTTCTGTTGGAGACTCCTCTCCAAGTTCTTAAGACTCATTCGTTCAATGCTTTTTGTATTCCATTTTTTTCCTGTAAATTACAAACCCACCTAACTGAAAATTCAGTCCACCTTTCTCCATCTTGTCTCTAAAGATAATATGACCTTGTCCAATATGTTGCTGAAATCAGATTATGCTTTGTTTATGCTATTCCCTGATGTACCATTAGAACTACCTATTAAATAAAATGGAGCTAATTTAGCCAAAATCAATACCGTGTGCTTTAGTGAACATACGCTGTTTCTCGTATGCTTCTTTTCCAAGTATTTACAAACCGTGTGGGATGCAAGGTTTGAACTCATGTAGAAACAGAGTGCTGGGACTGGCAGCAAAGCTAGACTTCAGCACCCGTATTTTACAGCGAAAAGCTCATTGGTTCAGAGCACTGAGTCTCCAGGGTCATATGCTGTATATTTTTAAAGGACTTGAGCTCTGGACCCTTTTTTAGAGTATTATGGAGCATTCATGACACCTAGTGGCCAGGTACTTGCACATGGATTGTGCATCATAAATATCAGCATAAAAAATAATCTAAATAAAATATAAATTACTCTTAAAGGCTCTTTTTTAAGCTACTGTTTCTAATAAGAAAGAATTGATAGATCCTGAGATCCTATAGTGGAATACGTTGCAGTTTGACGGAGTGCCAGCAGAGGGTGCCAAGGGTTCATTCATCTACTCTGCCATGCATGTTTTTTTCCCCCCTGAAAATTGTCAGAATTTTATTTTATTTTATTTTTTATATTTATTTATTTATTTGGTTGCGATGGGTCTTAGTTGTGGCAGGCAGGCTCCTTAGTTGCGGCTCAGGGGCTCCATAGTTGTGGCACACAGGCTCCTTAGTTGTGGCATGTGAACTCTTAGTTGCGGCATGCATGTGGGATCTAGTTCCCTGACCAGGGATTGAACCTGGGCACCCTGCATTGGGAGCACAGAGTCTTAACCACTGTGCCACTGGGGAAGTCCCTGTCAAAATTTTAGACCATCATTTAGGCAACAATGATTTTTGTCTGAGTTGTTTACTGCTATATCCCCAGTGCCTAGCATGGTGCTAGACATATTTGTTGAGTTCATATTTATTATTATTAGAAATAATTTCTTTCATACTTTTCCTTAGGGATTTAAAAATTCAAGAACAATAAGGTTAATGACAAAGGTGTCTTAATGTTCAAAGCAGTGGATTAATTTGAACAACTGCTCAATATTTTACTTTTTGAATCCAGTATTTTAAAGTTATGATATTTGCAAAATCAGACCAGCTTTATCTTTTCATCTTTGGTTAGTTAATAGTTGGTGTCTGGTCTTCCAGGAAAGTCTTACATAATGTTTTCTTTTCCTCTGAATTTTCTGTTAAATTTCTAATAGTTCTAATAGTTCTAAATCGGACTATAATGAGTCTCAGAGAAATACATTAGTGGAGAGATTTGCCAAACTGGGGCACATTTCTTTTGGAACAGGACTTCTCCCCCACTAATGTGAGTTGTTCTCATTCTTTCCTGGGAAGTTAGAGTTGCTTTGTAGGGCAGTTCAAGGATTTGAACACCACAGGGAAGCATCAGAGGAATGGGTTTTAACACTTGAAGATTTAATTTTAGAAGAGCATCCTAAATTTTGATGTAGTTCATGTTTTAAAAATTATTTTAGAGATAACTGGCTATGCATAGAAAAGAATGAAATAATGCCATTTGCAGCCACATAGATGGACCTAGGGCTTATCATACTAAGCGAAGTAAATCAGACAGTGAAAGACAAATATCACCTGATATCACTTATATGTGGAATCTAAAAAATGATACAAATGAACCTGCTTACAAAACAGAAACAGACTCACAGACATAGAAAACAAATTTATGGTTATAAAGGGGAGAGTGGGAGGAGGGATAAACTGGGATTAACAGATATATACTACTATATATAAAATAGGTAAACAGTAAGGACCTACTGTAAGGCACAGGGAACTATATTCAATATCTTGTAATAACCTGTAATGAAAAAGAATCTGAAAAAGAACATATGTGTGTGTAACCGAATCACTTTGCTGTACACCTGAAACTAACACAACATTGTAAATCAACTATACTTCAATTAAAAAAAAAGATAAATGGCTATGTAAAAGGGCAAATGCATGTTCTTCGTGTTGCCTTTGGCAGCTTGGTTAAAACCCATTGTGATATTCTTTGGAGTGCTGTGAACCTCCAGATATTTAAAATGGCATAGTGGGAGCATTGTGGAAAGATGCATATTAATATTTAAGTTTCCCACAAAATCTGTTGTGCTTGAAAAACACTATCACATGAGGATAATGGGTACCCTCTGGTTATTTTATAGCCTCTAAATTACGCAGGTCAACATCACTGCCTTTTTTTTTTTTTTTGCGGTACGCTGGCCTCTCACTGTTGTGGCCTCTCCCGTTGCGGAGCAACAGGCTCCGGACGCGCAGGCCCAGCGGCCATGGCTCACGGGCGCAGGTGCTCCGCGGCATGTGGGATCCTCCCGGACCGGGGCACAAACCCGTGTGCCCTGTATCGGCAGGCAGACTCTCAACCACTGCGCCACCAGGGAAGCCCAACATCACTGCATTTTAACCTCTCATTCCCGTGCAACAAAACATTAGGTGAGGGCTTCCCTGGTGGCACAGTGGTTGAGAGTCTGCCTGCTAATGCTAGGGGACATGGGTTCGAGCCTGGTCTGGGAGGATGCCACATGCCGCGGAGCACCTAGGCCCGTGAGCCACAAGTACTGAGCCTGCGTGTCTGGAGCCTGTGCTCCGCAGCAAGAGAGGCCGCGATAGTGAGAGGCCCGCGCACCGCCATGAAGAGTGGCCCCCACTTGTCACAACCAGAGAAAGCCCTCGCACAGAAACGAAGACCCAACACAGCAAAAATAAATAAATAAACTCCTACCCCCAACATCTTCTAAAAAAAAAAGCAAAACCAAAAAATCATTAGGTGAATCATTATTCAGACATGCTGATTTCTTTTTTCATGGCACAAGTTATGAAGTATTTATTTAAATGGTCTAATGCTTTACATCCTTGCTAATATTTCCCAAATATAATTTTATGTGTGCTAAAATAATTGTAGTGGTTTTGGTACTTGACTAATTGTTTTAAACCCAACTTTTTATGAAATAAAAATGTCAAAACACTATGTTAAACTTGAACCAGATCATGGGACTAATTTTTCTAAAATTCAGAATGTTTGCTTCTTTCCAAGAATAATTTTGTTTTGTACTGAGTGTCTTAATTTGTTGTTAGTGTATTGCTTTGGAGCAAAAACTGAAAAAATTGACTGAAGATTTGAGTTGTCAGCGTCAAAATGCAGAAAGTGCCAGATGTTCTCTGGAACAGAAAATCAAGGAAAAAGAAAAAGAGTTCCAAGAGGTAAGGTAAATGGATTCATGAGGAGTTTGTCCAGAAGGCTCTTGTTGGCATTTCCTAGTTTGATCATTTGAAAAGAGGAGTGTCTGTCATTATTTGGGATGTTCCACTAGACGGGAAATGCTTTGTGCGGAAAAGGCACTATATTTTCCTTCACACTTTTCCATCTTTTAGTTTTTGACTGGAGAAGGGACTTAGAATGTTCTTTTTTATCCACATTTTCTGATTTGTTTGAAATTTGACACCAAGTAGGAAAGGATTGTATTTCTTATTTCAAACACTCTGTGTTCTAAAGGAAATTGTATTACATTCAGCAGGTGTATTTAAAGGCTGTGAGTTGGCAAATACATTAGGAAGGTAATTGATGGGGAGGGGAATGAAGTTGGCAGACAAATTAGGGCTGAAGATGCCCTTGCATAAGGCTTGGTATCAGTTTCAGGTGAGTTAGCCTTGAAATGGGTCTATAGTCTTTCAATGAGAGTGACTGGGAATGTTAACCTGGTGTCCCTGTGTGATTATCCAAGTTAATTGGTGGCATTTCCTTCCTGTCATTCTCAATGGTCAGTGGCATAAGCTATTTGACATTTTAAACTCCATTTTTGAGTGTGTTGATTTCTCAGCCGAGTTGTGACCGGCTACAGCTCGGCTCTACTCTTTTGCCCCTGGATAATTCAGAACAGAGGTGATTCATTTAAGTCGGGGATGAGGCGGGAACAGGCCAGTTTCCATGTGTTCTCCTGGCGGACTCCTTCCTCTTCCGCTCAGAGACCCGGATCTGATGCCCGGGACCTGTGCTAAGGCTGCCTATATCAATCATCAGGTAGTCGCAGACCGGCTCCCATAATCTTCTGCTCTTACAGAAGAGCATTGCCTGGGGGAAGAATGGGTCTCGCCCTAGGATCTCCCTTGTTAACCAGCATAAGTTTGATGCATTTGTCTTTTGCTTTTTAGGAGCTCTCCCGTCAACAGCGTTCCTTCCAAACCCTGGACCAAGAATTCACTCAGATGAAAGCCAAGCTCACCCAGGAGCTACAGCAAGCCAAGAACATGCACAACATCCTCCAGGCTGAACTGGATAAAGTAGGGTGCTAACTGATTTCTCCCTCCTCCTTAACCTCCCCATCCCCTTTTTAATACATGTCATTTCTGTACCACAGCGGACATATGATACCTTTAAAGAAAGAAAAAAAAAGCTCTATCCTCACTTTCCTTACGTATCAAAGTGGAGAGCAAACTGAACCTTTCTGGGTCTGGGTTTTCTTGTTTAGAGAAGGAGTGCAGTGAGTGAGGATCTCAGATCTGAAGGTCTGTGGGCGTCTCTGATATTCCAGTGGTTCTTGGTCATGCCACCAGCTGGGAGCTATCCCAAGTATTTATGCTTCCAAATAGTCAAAGCACTGAAAATTATAATTTACTTATTTAACACTCCCTGCACAAATGATCTCATCTGCTTTTATGGCTTTCTGTGTCATCCATGTGACGATGACATCCATGTTTATATCTCCAGCCTGGATGTCTGGTCTGAATTTCAGACTTGTGGGTGTGCATCTGATATTTCCAGTCACACACGTAATAGGCATCTCACACTTGAAACATGTTATTAATGGAACTCCAACTTTTTTCAGACTTGTTCTTTGCTTAGTCTTCCTTGTCCCAGTAAATAGCAATTCCATTCTTCACATCGCTCAGGCTAAAACCTCAGTGTCATCTTCACCTCCTCTTTTCCTCTCAACACCTCAAAGTAATCCATTAAAACTCTGCTGGCTCTACCTTTATTTATTCACACACACACACACACACACACACACACACACACACACACACACACACACATGTGTGCATGTGTATTTGTGTATATCTGTGCATATGTATATTTTCATGCATGAGTATATGTGTGTATTATATGAATAGTATAAACTTTTTTGTGGGTTAGAACACAAAATCTATATAGAACAAATGTACAACAATAAATTACTATAAGGCATGCCTCTCGTGACCATTATATATGTCAGAGGATAGAATCTTGTTGGCTACCCCAGAAACCTTTCATGTGCCACATACTTCCCTGCTAAGAATAAACCTGACTTCTCTGTCTTTATGTTTTATACTGGATCTGACTGCTTTCACCATCTCCAGCTCTATATGTGGTCTAAGACACATCATCTCTCACCTGGGTTTCTGTACCAGCATCCTAACTGGTCTCCCTGCTTCCACCCTTCCTCCTCACAGTGTGTTTTCAATCAGCAGCCAGAGGGAGTCTTTTCAAGTATAGGTCAGATCATGTCACTCCTCTGCTCAGAAGTCTGCAGTTACTCCCCATTTCTCAGAGTAAGAGTCAGGTCATTCCAAATGTATGCAGGAGCCTAGGTGGCCTTCCCACCACCTTACCCGCTCACCCCATCTCCTACTCTCCCTTTGCTTACCTGTCCACGTGGCCTCCTTGCCATGGGGGGACACACCCAGCAAGTGGCAGCTTTGGGCTTTGCTTTTGGGGGTGCTCCATCCCCAGACAGATCTGTAGGGTGTGAGCCTTCACTATCTGAAGACTTGCTGCTCCAGTGTCACCTTATGAATGACATCTTCCCGTGGTCACTACATAGACCCTTGCCCTCAGGTACTTTCTGTTTCTTTACCTTGCTTTATTTTTCTCCATAAAGTCTATCACCTGACATACAATAGAGTTATTTGTTTATTTAAATATTATCTTCTGGGGCTTCCCTGGTGGTGCAGTGGTTAAGAATCCGCCTGCCAATACAGGGGACACGGGTTCGAGCCCTGGTCTGGGGAAGATCTCACATGCCGTGGAGCAACTAAGCCCGTGCACCGCGACTACTAAGCCTGCGCTCTACAGCCCGCGAGCCACAACTACTGAGTCCGCATGCTACAACTACTGCAGCCCGTGCGCTTAGAGCCTGTGCTCCGCAACAAGAGAAGCCACCGCAATGAGAAGCCCACGCACTGCGACGAAGAGTAGTCCCCACTCACCGCAACTAAAAAGAAAGCCCGCGTGCAGCAACGAAGACCCAATGCAGCCAAAAATAAATTAATTAATTAATTTAAAAAGATATTATCTTCCTTCCATCACTCAGATCTTTCCATGAGGACAGGGTCTCGTCTGTTTAGTTTCCTGCTCCATCTGCAGTGCGGAAGCACTAAATATCCAGAGCCTTATGCTCTCAGAAGAAGCAATGTGGAATGTGGTCATTCATTCTTTTCTTCTTTTTTTTTTTTTTTGGCTGCGCCCTGAGGCTTGTGGGATTTTAGTTCCCCAACCGGGGATTGAACATGGGCCCTCAGCAGTGAAAGCGCAGAGTCCTAACTGCTGGACCGCCAGGGAATTCCCAATTCATTCTTTTCTTGACTTCACCCATTTTCCCTGAGAGGGTGACACATTTTAGAGTTTTATGCTGAATATGTCAGGTATTCACCTGTTGTCAGAGTTATACTTATTTTCTTAGTGTTTGTTTATTTTCTAAAAGTGAGGGTTTACCAATTAGGTTGTCTCATATGAAAAATACAGGTTAATTCCCAAATGTAAGATATAGCAGCCTAGGACATGTTGATTTCTAGTAGCAGAGGAGCTGGGGATGGGGGAATGCAGGTGAAATGCGGACAGCCAACATTTATTGATATCTCTTACATACAAGGGATCATCTGAAGTTCTAATAGAGTCATTCCTTTATCTATCCATCTGTCCAAGTTTGGAAAAAAGAAAAAAAATCTTCCTGTGCCAGGATAAATTGTTATGCACTATTTATTGGATGTCCTCCAAGACTTTTAAAAAGATACATTCGCAAATGTATAATTTTTTTTTTTTTGGTTTAAAAGGAAGCATTCTGTTGGTAGTGTCTGAGCCTTGTTTTTATCGGATGTTTTGTAGTTTATTTCGTCATTCCCCTACTGATGGGTATTTAGGTTCATGTAGCACCATTGGTGGTATCATTGGGCAGGTAAAGGTGTGTGTTGCTGGTGCTTCTGTAGGACAGCTTCCTACATGTGACATTGATGGCCTCGAGGGCATATGTGTTCTCACGTGTGATAGGTACTTCCAAATAGGTACTTCCAATTGTGATAGGTACTCCAGAAAAGTCGTAGCAGTTCACCTGACACCAGCTGTAAGAGGCCTGTTTCCTCCCATCCTCCTAATAGGAGATAGTCCAGGTTTTTAAAATTTTGCCAACTAAGGAGTGAAAAATGTTATCATTGTTTTAATTCACACTTTTAAAATATATATATTTATTTATTTGGCTGCCTCAGGTCTTTATTGCGGTGTGAGGGCTCTTCGTTGTGGTGCACGGGCTTCTCTCTAGTTGTGGAGTGCGGGTTTTCTCTTCTTTAGTTGTGGCGTGTGGGCTCCAGAGCACGTAGGCTCTGTGGTTTGTGGCACGTGGGCTCTAGTTGAGAGGCGCGAGCTCAGTAGTTGCGGCACATGGGCTTAGTTGCCCTGCAGCATGTGGGATCTTAGTTCCCTGACCTGGGATCGAACCCGCATCCTCTGCATTGTAAGGCGGATTCTTTACCACTGGACCACCAGGGAAGTCCCAATTCACACTTTCTTGATTACCATTGAGGTTATTTCTTTCAGAAGGTGATTTGCCATTTGTATCTTTTGTATAACATTTCTGTTTCTGTCCTTTGCTCTTTTTATAAATGGGCTTGCCTCTTTGTATATTGAATCATAGATATGCTTTATGTGTTGTATTTTGGAAATATCGTTTTTATTCTGTTGTATTTATTGCAAATGTGTTCTCCCAGTTTGTTTTCTCAATTTTTGTTATTTCTTATCTCATTTTTTAAAATTAGTTTATTACTATTTAGTTGTTTTATTTTTTTGTGGTTAATTGTTTTCCTTGTGGCTTCCTCCTCAAACCCAGCCTTTTTAATCAACATATGCTGCTGCCAAGTAATGTCACAGGTTGACATGACGGTATTTTAAGTTCAACTTCTAGGGCCTTATTAAGCTGTTATGTATAGTGGGTCTCAACCAAAATAGATGATATCAATTATTATATTCCATGACCTTTTTATTCTTTAAGAATACATAGTTATTTAAAAAGTAAAGAAAAATGAAGCTTTGCTTTGTTTTCTGCTTGTAGGTCACATCTGTAAAGCACCAGCTGGAAAAAAAATTGGAAGAGTTTAAGGAAAAGTTCAGTAGAACTGAACAGACCTTACAGGCGAGTCAGACCAAGGAAAACGAGCTGAGGAGAAGCAGTGAGGTAAGTGAGGGGTAGAGAAGAGTATTTGTCAACTTCTGTACAGGAGGAAGTGGGAGGGTTAAAGAATTTTTCTATACCATTTTCTAGTAGTTTATTATAGCTACATTTTTGTTTTTAATTTGCCAGAAGTATATATTACAGTGTTTTGTATAAAATCTATGACATAGAACATGTGGGGTTTTTTTTCACTTTCTATTCTGATATAACTTACTAATATACATCTAGCAATTATAGGAAAGCATGACTTATATTAAGACCATGTACTACTCTTTTGTTTTTTCTTAAGATTGTTTTAGACCACCTGTGAGGTGGAAGGATGGAAGAAAGCAAGGGATTTTCTAAATGGAAAGAAACAAAACTGGTCATGGGAGGTATAATTTAAATCCCTTTTCCAAGGGTTGGCTTTTGCATCATCAAATATTAAAAACCTTGTGCAAAGTGATAGACTTAAATATAAAATTTTTTACAGATAAAGAGTTTCTAGATTTAATATTGTTATAAAAACCTCAAGTAATTGTAAATTGTATTACTCTGGCTTCAGCAGCCAACATTAACTTTCATGTTGAGTGTGTGCAGGCATGGGTGATGGTGTCTTTGCTGGGTTTTTTTGTGGGTTTTTTTTGACCATGCTGCATGGTATATGGGATCTTACTTCCCCCACCAGGGATCAAACCCGCGCCTCCTGCAGTGGAAGCACGGAGTCTTAACCACTTGATCACCAGAAAATTCCCATGACGGTGTCTCTGGAGAGTCATGGTAACGATACAAAATTGTGGATGAGGTTTCCCAATGGCACGGAGTACTGGGCATACCCTGATGTTGCTTCTACCGATAGGATTTTATCTGTACTTAACTTTATTTATTTATTTATTTGTGGCTGTGTTGGGTCTTTGTTGCTGCATACGGGCCTTCTCTAGTTGTGGCAAGCGGGGGCTACTCTTCGTCGCGTTGCTCGAGCTTCTCATTGTGGTGGCTTCTCTTGTTGCAGAGCATGGGCTCTAGGCACACGGGCTTTGGTAGTTGTGGCACACGCGCTCAGTAGTTGTGGCTCGTGGGCCCTAGAGTGCAGGCTCAGGAATTGTGGCACACGGGCTTAGTTGTTCCGCAGCATGTGGGATCTTCCTGGACCAGGGCTCGAACCCATGTCCCCTGCATTGGCAGGCGGATTCTCAACTACTGCGCCAACAGGGAGGTCCCCGTACTTACTTTAATTTGCTTCTCTCTGAACATATTTAGTTGCTTGGAGTTTATTTTAAAGGGCTTAATTAAGAACCATTTAGGGACAGTTAATAGACTGAAACAATATGAATAGAGTCATAAATCTACATTGTAGTTTTATGGAAAAGCACCGCAGAACATTAGAGGTTTCTTTTCCAGCAAATGTCACAGGAAAGAATTTGTTTTCACTAATCTTTTAACTATTTTGCAATTACTTTTTAGATTGTACGGTTTTTTTGTTTGTTTGTTTGTTTTTTAAGTTCTCTGTAAAGAACAGTGATTTATCCAGGTGAGGCAAGTCTAAATATATTTATCCCCTCAGCTTCAAGTAGTGTATTATGGTTATAAAATCAGAACGTCTGTCAGTAGCAAAGAAGAGGTTGTTAAAGCAGCTATAGCCTCAGAGGGGTAATACTGCTGGAGAGAGGAGGCCACAGCCTCAGAAACCGGAGTGGAAGAAAACTTCGTATCAGATGACGGTTTCATCAGCAAACGTTTTTAAATGAAAGCATTTGTTTCAGCAAAACAAATGTTCGCCGTTTGGCCAGTGGGGACCAACCAACAGATGCTTCTGCTAACATTTCCACAGGCAGACTGGCACTGAACTCTTCCCTCTGTGAGCTTCCCTTTCAGCCAGGAACTCTCCCACGACTCCACTGGCTGCCTGGTGGAAACATTTTGTAAAATCGATCGACTGGTTAAGAGGGTCCAAACACTTTGCAAACGGTTTGCTTGGCGAAGGCTCCACAGTGGGCTGGACATTTCTCGCAGGTGTTTCTGAAGACGCATGCATCCCTGCAGGGCCTGGTTTGTCAGCTGTGGAGCTGTCCACCACGAAATCTAGCTAAATGCCCGTCATGTTGCACTTAACATTTCATTGATTTCTGTGTCCAGTGAGGGCAGTCATTGGAGGTGTGTAGCTCAGGGCCAGGGGATTCATTTAGTATTTGTCTTTAACTTACGTTTTTGTGTGTGTGCCTTCTTTTGAGGATGATATCAAGAATTCAAAGGGTTTAGCTGGCTCTTGCAGTTTGAATTGGGATTGGAATCAGAAAAGCAATTTACCCAGTTAGACTGGTGGTATAGCTTCAAGGTAAAATTTTGGTGACTTTAAAGTGAGCGAGATCTGAAATTGCATCACTTTTCTGCCACCTCCCTGCTGTGTGACCTGGGGACAGTGATTACCATTTCTGAGTCTGACTCTCCTCATCTGCATATGGGGACTAATACTAACCCTCCAGAGCTGCATTAATGATTAACTTAAATATTGTGTATCAAATGTTTAGATCCGTGCCCAGCAAGCACATAAGGGCTCTTTGGTCTTCACAACTGTTGTAACTTTTTGATGCTACCACTGTTTGCTCTCACCCATAGGCACAGAAAGGATGGGCAAAGGAAAGAGCATTTGAGATTTTTCACATATAAAATTGCAGCCCATTCTAGTCTTATCGTGCTGGGTATCTTTCTGTATCTAATTATAAGTACAAACAAGTTTAGCACGCTTATAGGTTTTGGATGCCAAAAAAATGAGACAGTTGTACTGAAATTTTCCTTGTCCATGTTTAGCAAACTAATATGCTGCTCACAGTGAGAAATTATCAGTAGTGGAAATGTGATGTAATGGCCCAATCAAGGGTAAAGTTAGCATTTAGTATCAAAGTGAATGGAAGGTTTAGATAAGCTGCTCACCCAGCATCCAGTGCCAGCTCCATAGCATTGGGGTTAGGCGATCATGTACCATCATTTGACAGCCAAGATGAGGGAACACTTGCCTGGGGACCTTCCTGAGCGTGGGGACCTGTATTACAACAGGGTCCGCTAAGGGGCCTGGTCTGGCAGGCAAGAATGATGAGGTGGAACGGGAAAAACACATCCTTTGCATCCGTCCCTGGTTCACCATATAGACTTCGCCCAGCAGGGGACGTATTAAGCTTCATTCATGGATGGGATCATGAAATGCCACACAGTAACTGAAATTTGTTTTGTCTGGTCCTAGGAAATGATGCTTCCCTGGTTGCTCCTAAACCAAAGTTGATCTGGCTGGAATTGCTCGCTAAGCTCTAAGGCTGGCTTGTGGTTATAGGGTTTTTTGTTGTGTTTTTCCAGACTAGTGCCCAACTCTGCAAATCATGTGAGGTTGCAAGAGCTGCCTAGGAGAATATATCCTTGTATGCTTAACGCATCGTTGGCAGTGAGCCACCCAGTCAAGTCCTAAGTGGCTGTAAGCCGTGCAGAAACGAATTGCTGATGGGTGGCAGCCTACAGCTCCATTTTCAGATGTTCATTTTCTAAATTCTGGCTTTTTAAAACTCTTGGGCTGGCCATAGCCATAGCATGATAAGCCTGCTGGGTCTCAGGACTGGCTGAACATTCCTTCATTTGAAACAAGTATTTATGGAACTACTGCCAGAATAGACAAAGACTTGTTAATCTTTTCATTGAGCTTAGTATTCATTTCAATGTCTCCAGTTATACACAGACATGGATAGAGATGAAGAGACGCATAAACATAAGTTGCACCCTCCCTCCTGCGGTCCCTCCCCACCTCTTCTCCTCCTTTTCACCTTCCTTCCTCCTACTGGGATGCACCCAGCTTTGCATACAGTGTCTTGTCAGCTTTCTTGTCACGCCTCTAGATGTAGGTGCCATTTGATTTGATGATTTTTTTTTAGGGTAAAAAACATAAGTTGCAAAATAAAAATGCTAAGTCAACTCAGATGGTTGCATTCTAGTTACTCTCTTATGTTGAGCTCACTTAGCTGATCTTAGCATTGATCACACACATCTAGCTGCTGTTAAATTTTAGGAAGAAACACTACTGACAATGCTCCATTACCCTTGTTAAAGTACGTTAAGGTATTTTTCCTTTCACATCTGTGATCTCATTTGAGTGGGGATTATTTTGGAGTCTGAAGAGCAAACAAGCGATTATAGATTCTCTAGTTGAATGATGCTAGTTTAAGTCAGTAACATCATTGCACTTCAGTGATCATTCTTTGCAGAATTTCACAATGACTGGTATGAATGTCAGTCTTGAGATGAGTTGGAGCGGGCTTTTCTTTTTTTTTTTTAAATTTTATTTATTTATTTATTTATTTTTGGCTGCGTTGGGTCCCCGTTGCTGCCCACGGGCCCTCTCTAGTTGCAGAGAGCAGGGGCTACTCTTCGTTGCGGTGCGTGGGCCTCCCATTGCCGTGGCCTCTCCTGCTGCGGAACACAGGCTCCAGATGCGCGGGCCTCACTAGTTGTGGCTCATGGGCTCCAGAGCGCAGGCTCAGTAGTTGCGGCACATGGGCCCAGCCGCTCTGCGGCATGTGGGATCCTCCCGGACCAGGGCTCGAACCCCTGTCCCCTGCACTGGCAGGCGGACTCCCAAACACTGCGCCACCAGGGAAGCCCGGAGCGGGCTTTTAGTTCTGGTTGACCTCTTAATTTGATAGCTTGTCAGTTGAGCTCACGGAAGGGAGGTAGGATCAGGACAAAGGAGACAGAAATGTAACTACAATGGACTCTGTCTTATTTTGATGACGAAATGAACATATATACATGAGCACAGCAGCTGCCAGCAAGTTTTCAAGTACTTTCTACCAGCCAGATTCTCCCTCTTCTTGAATTTGGCTTTGCTACGTTGGTACCCATCTGCTGGTAGTAACCAGACTGATAATTGAAGGCAGACTTCCAGCACTGAATTGCCAGGGCCATCTGTTTTCCAACAGTGCAGTAGGGTTTTGGAGGATAGGTCTTAATTGTTTCTTTAAGATTAAAAAATTTCCCCTACTTTTCAGCTTTTCAGAGGGATATTTTTTAAGTGTGTGTGTGTGTGTTTTAAAGTCAGGCTTATGAATCACACACCCCCCCCCCCCGCCCACCACCACCAAGGATGGGAGTTGCTTGATTCTGTCAGTTTGTAATGCTATATGCCAATTCCCAGTGGTCCAGAGGGTGGCATATAATATAGGTTGAAATACTTATCAGCTGTAATATCATTGAAGGTTGAACAGCAGGTTGAGGAATATGGATAGAGGATTTATAATATTTATTATGCAAGTCATGTGGTTAATAAGAAGCATTTTTATTCAGCATGAAAATATTGCTTCATTTTAAGACTCAGAAAAATAGACAGATCTCCCTAGAAAATAGTATGGGGCTGCGTATGTGTCTCTGCTACTCTGTGGCACATCGATGCATGGGTCCTTCATTTTATCAGGTACCCAAAGGACCTTTCTTCACTGTGAAATCTCCGATTCCTCCACCTAGAATTAATTCTTCCATGCTCCAGCCCTCTGATTTCCCATAGGACACTTCATCTCTCTTGAGGATGTAGTGCATCTTGGTGTGTATTAAGTGATTGGTATTGCATCGTCCCCCACTGGCGGGTACCTGGTCCTGGGGGCAGAGACTCTCTTAACTTGTAGCTGCATCTTTCATAATGCCCATTCCAACATCTTTACATTGCAGACTTTCTTAATGAACATTTATTAAAGGTAATTTTACTCATAAAGACATTCCCATAACAGTGAACCTTAAGATGGTTTTATAACGAAACATCAAAATTTGTCACGTGAATTTTTTGGTTCGTTAGCACCTCAGAACTTTGCAAATATATGTGTGTGTGTGTGTGTGTGTGTGTATATGTGTATATATATATATATATATATATATATACTTTTTTTGTTTTTTTTTTTGTTTGTTTTTGTTTGTTGGTTTTTGCGGTACGCGGGCCTCTCACTGTTGTGGCCTCTCCCGCTGCGGAGCACAGGCTCCGGACGCGCAGGCTCAGCAGCCACGGCTCACGGGCCCAGCCGCTCCGCGGCATGTGGGATCCTCTCGGACCGGGGCACGAACCCGCGTCCCCTGCATCGGCAGGCGGACTCTCAACCACTGCGCCACCAGGGAAGCCCGCAAAGATATATTTGATCATTCAGGTGTGATGGGGACTTGGAGCATTTGTGTTTTGGGGGAGCTTGTAAATAGGCTTTTCCTTATGAACGAACACTTTCACAACCACAGGGACATCCAGAAAGTTCAAAAAATATATTTCTCGAAGTAAAAAGATTATCATCCGTTTTGGATTCTGTGCTTTTGACTTCTATTTATAAAATCATTTTATTGAAGTAAAACTATGTAACTTCATTGCTCAAAGGGAAAGTGTGATTCCTCCCCTAGTGAGATACACACCCAGTCCCATTAGGGACCCTCACCAAGGCAGAAGTCCTAAGTTGCTTGAGCATCTGCTTGGGTGATAACTAACTAAACCTGTGCTTTAGGAAATGAAGAGGGAAAACAGCCTCCTTAAGAGTCAGTCTGAGCAAAGGGCCAGAGAAGTTTGCCACCTGGAGGAAGAACTGAAGAAGGCCAAGCAGCGTTTGAGTCAGAGCCAGAACTTTGCAGAAGAAATGAGGGGTGAGTAAATGTAGCGTTTTTGAGTTCTTTCTCTAGGCTAATGTTCCCATGAGGGAGGATGGATATCATTAGAAGCTTCTTTGAATTTTTCCATATCTTCTCCCAGAGAGATGTCTGTAGTTGATGTGGAAAAAGTTTTTGCTTTTCCACTTTTTCGTTTCCAGAGTGATAGTTGGACTTTTTTTTTTTTTTATTGGAACACACTGAGTCCCCAGATGCCTGGTTTTCAGCACTTTGAAACCAGAAGGGTAAATATTTTCCAGACAAAAGTAAATTGTTGGGGCTGTCTCTCGCCTCAGAGTGCTATTTTGTGTCTCAAGTGTGTTTGTTAGTTACATCCAGACGGCGCATCTTCTCACCCATCACCATTTCCCTTATAATGGAAAATCCTATGTTAAATGCATGTTTTCCCAGCCCTTAGTGACCATTGTTTTGGGATGGCTTACTTGACTGAATGATTTTATTTCCTTATTCTCTGTATAGCCATAGAATGATGCTGTATACACCAAATGAATCCACTGTTCGTTTCACATTTATGTATATATAAATGTGAATGAGTCTTTCCTTACATTTATGTTCTCCCCTGAGGTATTTGCACATCTTGGATTTCTTTTAACCTGACTTGTGGAATGGGTGTCACACTTCTCTGTGACTGTTCTCTTTTTTAAATTCCAGTCTCCCTAAGACAGCTTTCAATTTTTCCATGGCAGGAGGTAGAAATGTCAATCTTCAGCTTTTTTTAAAGAAAACTATAGGAAAAGAAAGGGTTAGGGCGTTTTTCAGTGTTGGTCACCAGTATCATTGTTTGAGGTCCTCACACGCGAAGTGGACTGATATCCCCTGTGGCGCTATCTCCACCAGCCTTCCACTCTCAGTATGTAGACTGAGATTAGGGGACTAAAAATAGGAATGATTTCTAGTTACATCTGAGTTTATAATACATGCTACCTTTTTCATCTACTATTGAGATTGACAACTTTTATTCTTCCTCAACATACTTGGGAAGCCTTCCCATCATGGTTGAATGAAAGCAGTGTGGTTATTCTCAATTAGCAGGGGCCAGTGGGCAGAGGGGAGTTTTTAGGCAGAGGACAGGTGGTAATGGAGTTTGTGACATCTTCCTGATGATTCTCATCTTCACAGGCACCACCCTCACTGTGAGGGGCCGGGATGTGGGGGGATATTGCTTCCCAGTGATACTCACACGTAGGCCTCGAGAGTTACTAATATATAGCACCATATACTATTAAGATATATATATATATATATATATATGTTGAAGTATAGTTGATTTACATGTCAGTTTCAGGTGTACAGCACAGTGACTGTTTTTTTTTGTGTGTGTGTGTGTTTTTTGCTGTACGCGGCCTCTCACTGTTGTGGCCTCTCCCGTTGTAGAGCACAGGCTCCGGACACGCAAGCTCAGTGGCCATGGCTCACGGGCCCAGCCACTCGGCGGCATGTGGGATCTTCCCGGACTGGGGCATGAACCCGCGTCCCCTGCATCCGCAGGCAGACTCTCAACCATTGCGCCACCAGGGAAGCCCAGTGACTGTGTTTTATACACACACACACACACACATACACACACATATACTTTTTCAGATTTTTTCCCCTTATAAGTTATTACAAAATATTGAGTATAATTCCATGTAGCACTTTATACTCTAGTACTTATGCCTGATCCTATGGATTTTTTGGCTAAAGTGGCGAAGAAGTTATTTACTTTTCTGAGAAATCTGGAATACTCCATAGTATTCCTGAGATATTTCCATTTTATTGCTGCTCTTGTCACACTTTTCTCTCCTTGAATAAGTATTTCCAAAGGGCATAAACACATACAAGGAAAAAGAATAAAAGAAAGTTTCATGTGCTTAGGAAAATAATCCCTTGGTATTTTATACAACAACACTTTCTTAAGCTGCTGAGAAAGGAGATAAACAAATGTACTGCCGTCCTGAAAAGGACCATTTTCCATTGTCTTTATATAAGCTTAGATAATTATCAGGCGATCTATTTTCAAGGAGGTATGCAGGCAATAATGCCAGTTTGTACAGGACTTGAGAAGCTGTTAGTTTGTTTGGGTTTTTTTTTTTGAGAGTTTAGAATTCTTGTAGAATAAATATTTATTAAAATCATGACAACTTAAAAAAATATCTTTTTTAATAGCTAAGAATACTTCTCAGGAAACCATGTTAAGAGATCTTCAAGAACAAATAAAGCAGCAAGAGAATTCCTTGACTTTAGAGAAACTGAAGCTTGCCCTGGCTGATCTGGAAAAGCAGCGAGATTGTTCTCAAGACCTTTTGAAGAAAAGGGAACATCACATCGAACAACTGAATGAAAAGTTAAGCCAAACAGAGAGAGAGTCCGAAGCTTTATTGAGTGCTTTGGAATTAAAGAAGAAAGAATATGAAGAATTGAAAGAAGAGAAAACTCTGTTTTCTCGCTGGAAAAGTGAAAATGAACAACTTTTAAATCAGATGGAATCAGAAAAGGAAAGCTTGCAGAGTAAAATTAATCACTTGGAAACCTGTCTTAAGACACAACAAATAAAAAGTCACGAATACAATGAGAGGGTAAGAACACTGGAGATGGAAAGAGAAAATCTAAATGTTGAGATCAGGAACCTTCACAATGTGATAGACAGCAAGACTGCAGAGGCAGAGACACAGAAGCAAGCTTATGGAGAACTACAACAGAAAGCCGAGTTCTCAGATCAGAAACATGAGAAGGAAATAGAAAATATGTGTTTGAAAATTTCTCAGCTTACCGGGCAAGTTGAAGATCTAGAAGATAAGCTTCAGTCACTGTCAAGTGAAATGATGGACAAAAACCAGCGTTACCAAGACTTGCATGCTGAATCTGAGAGCCTCAGGGATCTGCTAAAATCCAGAGATTCCTCTGCGGCGACAAATGAGTCTCATCAGAGAAGTCTTTTGGCATTTGAACAGCAGTCTGCAGTGAATAATTCCTTTGCAAATATAATTGAAGAACAAGAAAGCGTGCCTTCAGAAAGGAGCGAATGCCATCTAGAAACAGACCAAAGTCCTAAAAGCTCATCCATGTTACAAAACAGAGTCGTTTCTCTTGAATTTTCATTAGAGTCTCAAAAGCAGATGAACTCAGATCTGCAAAAGCAGTGTGAAGAATTGGTGCAAATCAAAGGAGAAATTGAAGAAAATCTCATGAAAGCAGAACAGATGCATCAAAGTTTTGTGGCTGAAACAAGTCAACGAATTAGTAAGTTACAAGAAGACACTTCTGTTCATCAGAATGTTGTTGTTGAAACTTTAGCTGCCTTGGAGAGCAAGGAAAGAGAGTTGCAACTTTTGAATGAAAAGTTAGAAACTGAGCAGGCAGAGATTCAAGAATTAAAAAAGAGCAACCATTTACTTCAGGAATCTCTAAAGGAGCTACAACTTTTGTCTGAAACTCTGAGCTTGGAGAAAAAGGAAATGAGTTCCATCATTTCTCTTGATAAAAAGGACATTGAAGAGCTGACCCAAGAGAATGGGACTCTCAAGGAAATTAATGCAACCTTAACCCAAGAGAAGATGCACTTGCTCCAGAAAACTGAGAGTTTTTCAAACTGTATAGATGAAAGAGACAAAAGCATTTCAGAGTTATCTGACCAGTACAAACAAGAAAGACTTACTTTGCTCCAAAGATGCGAAGAAACAGGAAATGCATTTCGGGATCTTAGTGAAAAATATAAAGCAGAGCAGGAAAAGAACTCTAAATTAGAATGCTTGCTGAATGAATGCACGAGTGTTTGTGAAGATAGAGAAAATGAATTGGGACAGCTAAAGGAAACATTTGCAAGGGAACACCAAGCATTTGTATCACAATTAGCATTAGCTGAAGAAAGAAACCAGAGTTTAATACTAGAGTTGGAGACAGTGCAGCAAGCCCTGAGATCTGAGGTTACGGATATCCAAAGCAATTCCAAGAGGGAGGCTGACAGCTTAAAGCAAGAAATCATGACTTTAAAGGAAGAACAAAGTAAGATGCAACAGGAAGTTAATGCCTTATTACAAGAGAAGGAGCACCTGATGGAATTAATGAAGATGAAACATGAGCATCAGCATCTAGAATTGGAACCAATTCAAGACTCTGTGAAAGTAGCAGAGAGGAAGATAAATACACGTCACGTTCAACTTCCGATGGACCTTGAAGTTAAAGATGCTTCTCTAGACAGTTACAATGCGCAACTGGCACAAGTAGAAACTAAAGTGAGAAACATGGAATTAAAACTTCAGGAGAGTGAGAAGGAGGAGTACCTACAGCACGAATTACAAATTGGAGGAGAATTAGAAACTGGAGATGTGCAACAAGGCACTCAGTCACAAGATATTAGCGGCCTTGGAAGCTTTGAAATAGATCCAGAGGAAAAATACATTTCGGTGCTTCACGAGTTGTCAACAAGTCAGCAGGACAATGCCCACCTGCAGTGCTCTCTACAGACGGCAATGAACAAGCTGGACGAGTTAGAGAAGATGTGTGAGGCATTGCAGGTGGAAAAGCTTGAACTCATATCTGAGCTGAACGACTCAAGATCAGAATGTGTCACAGCAACTAGCAAAATGGCAGAAGAGGTAGGGAAACTAGTAAATGAGGTTAAAATATTAAATGACGAAAATGGACTTCTCCAAGGTGAGTTCGTGAAAGAAACGCCAGAAAGTGAATTTGGTGAACAGCAAGATGAGCAGACGTCTGTGTCCTTAAATCCTTTGGACGACAGTAATTCCTATGAGCACTTGACAGTGTCAAACAAAGAAGTTCGCATGCACTTTGCTGAATTACAGGAGAAATTCTCATCTTTACAGAGTGAACACAAAATTTTGCACGATCAGCACTGCCAGATGAGCTCTAAGATGTCAGAGCTACAGTCCTACATTGACACGTTAAAGGCTGAAAATTCAGTCTTGTCCATGAGTCTGAGAAACTCTCAAGGTGACTTGGTAAAGGAGGTGATGCCAGGACCGGGGGAGAAGCATTTTCTGTCCTTGTCACTCTCTGGTGTGACTGACAGCCCTGGTAATGCAATAGAATCTTCTTTTTACAAAGATCTTTTAGAGCATATGGGAGAAACATCCCTTTTGAATAATTTAGACAGGACTGTTTTGGCAAACCAGTCCAGTGTAGAGAAGGTCTCTTGCAGTAGTCTGGAGGAGGAGAATCTGACTGAGAAAGAAATCCCCTCTGCCCCGGTGAGGAGCGTTGAAGAACTTGAGACCGTCTGTCAGATGTACCTGCAGTCCTTCAAGAAGCTAGAAGAGAAAATTGAAAGTCAAGGGATTACGAAAAATAAGGAAATCGAAGAACTCGAACGGTTACTAAGTTCTGCAAGGGAAGAGCTTGACTGTCTCAGGAAGCAGTATTTGTCAGAAAATGAACAGTGGCAGCAGAAGCTGACAAGTGTGACAGCAGAGATGGAGTCCAAGTTGGCGGCAGAAAAGAAACACACGGAACACCTTACACTTGAGCTTGAAGTAGCACGACTCCAGCTTCAAGGTCTGGACTTAAGCTCTCGGTCTCTGCTTGGCACCGACATAGACGATGTAAGTATGTGGGACTGACATGCTATTTCTCTAATCGAGTGCCTAGTAGGCACGCAATCAATGTTTGTTGAATTGAAATCGAAATTAAATCTAAACTAAAATATTTTTAGGGTTCAAGGACATAAGAACAGAATATACCAAAGTTTTGAAAAAATAAACCAGAACTTTAGGAAAGTGAGTCAACTTTATTTGAGGAGTAAATTTCTATCATGATTATCTTTAAACACTATTATATTGGACATTACTAAAGATGTTTTTTGAAGACTCCTGGAGAAAATCATGTTACAGTGTCAGAACATGTTCTTCAGGACGTCTGTGTGTTTTCACTCTTTGTGAGTTGATAAAGCACATTAAATATCAAATTGGAACTTAGGAATGGTAAGGTGATATGAATTTTAACCTCTTTTGCCTTTTTCAGACTGTTTTTTTTTTTTTTTTTTTTTTTTTTTTTGTGGTACGCGGGCCTCTCACTGTTGTGGCCTCTCCAGGCTCCGGACGCGCAGGCTCAGTGGCCATGGCTCGCGGGCCCAGCTGCTCCGCGGCATGTGGGATCCTCCCGGACCGGGGCACAAACCCGTGTCCCCTGCATCAGCAGGCGGACTCCCAAGCACTGCGCCACCAGGGAAGCCCTTTCAGACTGTTTTTAATGTTAGAGTTATAGTCATGAACCTAAATATTGGAGTTTATTATGTATTTCTGAATACTTTTCTGACAATTTGCTTGGTACAAATTTGGATATCAAATCTCTGATTTGATATCAGTCATTCAAAGAGACATTTCTTTCTTTACAGAATATGAAATTGTTCGGTTACTTACACCTTTCTCTTTTCTAGTCTACCAGCTAAACTAGTAATGGCGTACAGACAATGAGACTCACTTAATTCCCTCCCTCTACCTCTGTAAGGTAGGGAGGGCAGGTGAGAGGTGACAGCAGTTGTAGTCAAAGTAGCAGATCCCTATTTTACAGAGAAGAGAAAGTGAGGTTCAAACATGTGATTTATCCAAGAATATAGTAAGTGCTGGATCTGTGATTAAGTCCTTGGGCTGGGAATCTGGTCATGAAACCCTACTGCCTTCTCTTATCGAAGAATATCATAAATGCTGAAGATGGAAGCCGACCATTTTATGTGGAATTTGTTAGCCTCTTATTTGATAATCCCAAAGAAAATTTCATATTTAGGTTACCTACAATATTGCTAGCAAGAAAAAAATTTTGAAGTGTAACTACATCACAATTTAGATGATCACGTAACTGACCCTGAAGGGTTTGTGTTCATGATAAATACCCAGTACCTTGCCCACAGAGAACACTTACTGAATGTTTGTTTAATTGTGTTGAATATTTGGATGGAGAGAGGTGGATTTGGTGGGAAGAATGCCCTTTGAAGAGATGTGTTTAGCAGAAGCAAGTAGCCAGTTTCTCAAAAATAATACTATAATTCAGCCTATTTATTCTATTTTGATTCTTCTTGAAAAATAAAGTGCCTTCTCATTATATGTTACAACTACAGGCTATTCGGGGTGGAAACGATAGCTGTGACATAAGAGAATCGGAAGACTATACTTCAGAAACTAAAGAGAGGACACCAGAGCACGAAATCCATCAGATTTGTGAAAAAGATGTCCAGCAGGACCTCAGTCTAGAGATGGAGAAAATAACTAAGACGAGTGCAATCAAGCTTATAGGAGAGTGGTCCGGGGAGCAGTCCCCAGAAACCAGTCACGGGACCCCAGTGGAAGACACAACCCAGGGCTGTTCAGAATGCATTTCCGAACTGTCACTTTCTGGTCCTGACGCTTCGGTACCTATGGATTTTCTAGAGAATCAGGTAACCATTCAGAATCTCCAACTGCAGGTAAAAGAGACATCAAATGAGAATTTGAGATTACTTCATGGCATAAAGGAACGTGACCAAAAAGTTGAAAGCTTGCTAAATGAAATCAAAGAGTTAGACTCAAAACTCAATTTACAGGAAGTACAACTAACTACCAAGATTGAAGCATGTATAGAATTGGAAAAAATAGTTGAGGAACTCAAGAAAGAAAAGTCAGAGTTCAGTGAAAAATTGGAATCCTTTTCTCGTGATAACCAGAGAGGAGAAAGTTCGAGAGGCCTCACTTCTAACTTAGAAATGGGCACAGATAAATTGTCACATGAAGGTATCGAAGATGAGGTAGCCAAGGTGACCGACAACTGGAGAGAGAGATGTCTCAATGTGGAAAATGAGCTTCAGAGGATGAAAGCTGAGAGAGGTAGCACAGAGCATCACGCCCTCTCTGCAGAAGCCAACTTAGAGGTAGTTCAAACAGAGAAGCTGTTTTTAGAAAAAGACAATGAAAATAAGCAGAAAGTTATAAACTGTCTTGAGGAAGAACTCTTGGTGGTCACAAGTGAGAGAGACCAGCTTCGTGGAGAATTAGATACTTTGTCAAAAGAAAATCAAGAGCTGGATCAGATGTCTGAAAAGATGAAGGAGAAAATACAAGAGCTCGAATCTCATCAAGATGAGTATCTACATCTCCAAGAGCAGCTGCAGAGTTTGGAAAAGGACTCTCAGGCACTGTCTCTGGTAAGAAGTGAGCTGGAAAACCAAATCAGACAACTGAATAAAGAGACGAAATCACTCGTAAGGGAATCCGAGAGCCTGCAGACCAAACTGCGTGAATTGGAGCATGAAAAGCTGACTGTCACCAAGGCCTTGGAGGCTGCACTGATGGAGAAAGGCGAGGTCGCGGTGAGGCTGAGCTCAACGCAGGAGGAAGTGCACCAGCTGAGAAAAGGCATTGAGAAGCTTAGGGTCCGCATTGAGGCCGATGAAAAGAAGCAGCTCCACATCTCAGAGAAACTGAAAGAAAGCGAGCGTAGGAACGACTCGCTTCAGGATAAAGTTGAGACCCTTGAAAGGGAATTGCATATGGCAGAAGAAAACCAAGAGCTGGTGATTCTGGATGCTGAGAATTCCAAAGCAGAGGTGGAGACCCTAAAAACACAAATGGAATTGATGACTGAAAGGCTGAAAGCTTTAGATTTAGACCTTGTCACCATACGGTCCGAAAAAGAAAATCTGGTGAAACAACTACAAGAAAAACAAGGTCAGGTGTCTGAATTACACACGTTACTCTCTTCATTGAAAAATGTATTAGAAGAAAAGGAGCAAGAGAAAATACAGATGAAAGAAGAATCTAAAGCTGTGGTGGAGATACTGCAAACACAATTGAAAGAGCTAAGTGAGGAAGTAGCAGCCTTGTGTGATGACCAGGAGACCTGGAAGGCGGAAGAACAGAGTCTGGACTCCCCAGTGCAGGAAGTACATCAGCTGAGAAATAACATTGGAAAGCTGAAAGTCCACCTAGATACTAATGAAAGGAAGCGGCTCCATATCTTAGAAAAACTGAAGGAAAGTGAGCATCAGGCAGCTTTGCTGAAGGATACAGTTGAGAACCTTGAAAGAGAACTAGAGGTATCAGGAAAAAACCAAGAGCGTGTGATTCTTGAGGCTGAGAAGTCCAAAGCAGAGGTAGAGACCCTGAAAGCAAAAATAGAGGAGATGGCCCCAAATCTGAGAGCTTTGGAGTTAGATCTTGTCAATACAAGGTCAGAAAAAGAAGATCTGACAAAAGAATTACAAAAAGAGCAAGGTCGAGTGTCTGAATTAGAAACGTTAAACTCTTCATTTGAAAATCTATTGCAAGAAAAAGAGCAAGAAAAAGAACAGATGAAAGAAGAATCTAAAGCTGTGGTGGAGATACTGCAGACACAATTGAAAGAGCTAAGTGAGGAAGTAGCAGCTTTGTGTGATGACCAGGAGACCTGGAAGGCGGAAGAACAGAGCCTGAGTAGTCAAGTAGATTCCCTTGAACGTGAGAAGGCTCAACTGCTACAGGGCCTTGACGAGGCCAAAAGTAATTACATGCTTTTGCAGTCTTCTGTGAATGGCCTCATTCAAGAAGTAGAAGATGGCAAACAGAAACTAGAGAAAAAGGAGGAAGAAATCAGGATACTAAAAAATCATATTCAAGACCAAGAGCAGCTGGTCTCTAAACTGTCCCAGATGGAAGGAGAACAGCAACTTTGGGAGGAGCAAAGAACAAAACTGGAAAATCTGATGGTGGAATTGGAGCAGAAGACCCAGGTGCTGCAATCCAAAAATGACACTTTGCAGGACACCTTAGAAGCTCTGCAGAATTCTTCCAAGGATCTGGAGAAAGAGCTTCAATTGACAAAAATGGAAAAACTGTCCTTTGTTGAAAAAGTAAGTGGCTTTATCTCTGTACATTTGAATGTGTTGTCATGCGGGAGGGTCAGCCACTGTGTGAATTCTCTTTACTTCTGGACAGCTTTTGCAGTATTGGACCAAACTTTGTAAAGGCTTTTGGGGTCTTGAACTGTGGGGACATTGAGTTGGCTCCAGCAGTGGTTGCCCTTTGCTTTGGCACACACTTCCATGGGGGCACTTGTGTGGATTGGCATGGTTTTCACTGTGGCACCTGGACAGGGCAGAAGCTTTTGGGTTGTGCATGGTTCCTTTCTCACAGTACATCAGAATAGTAGCCCCCATACCCATACCCAGTTGAGAACCACTGCTGTAGAGAGTATAACAGATATCAGTTAGAATCAGTAGGGATCCCCTTTGCTGCTGCCCTGCCTTTTTTTTGCCTTTAGGAGAAAGAACTATTAAAGATACTGATACAATTGTAACTGATAGAACCCTCCTGGCTCCCGGGGCATGTCCTGGGGATTTTGTGCTTTCAGCCCCTCTTTTGTACCTTCTCCTCGGGCAGTCTCCTGCTCTGTTAGCTGATGTTTAAAGGGGAAAATCTGCCATCTGGAAGCTCAATTATTAAAGAAAAATTAAGTTTTTGCCCTATACTAACTGACCTAGGAAAGTGATTCCTTCAAATTAAGTTTTTACTGGACAAATATTAAGAGACTGTCCAGAAAATACAATCAATCATACCTCTGTATTTTCCAAGAATTTCAAGTTTTTGTATGGCAGTTATGGGTGGAGACAGACAAACTATACCAGGCTGTTTCAATCTGATATAGGGACGAATGTAAAC
The DNA here is from genome assembly GCF_964374135.1 of Grampus griseus. NCBI lineage: Eukaryota > Metazoa > Chordata > Mammalia > Artiodactyla > Delphinidae > Grampus > Grampus griseus. The sequence goes on along the minus strand of NC_139017.1, from coordinate 39,549,811 downwards.
AATACTGCTTTCACTGGTTTTAATGAATCATAGTCATGTTTCTTGCATTTTAGCATGGCATTTGGAGAATTAGTAAGAAATCCAAGAGCTGATAGATTGTCACTGCCTCATACAATCTCTGATATTTAAGTTTAATTCAAATCTTTACTTCTATGAAGGATTTTAAGACTTGGTAATATTATCTTTCTTTGTCATTCCTTTCCTTATTGTTGTCTTTTATTAAATCTTGCAGAGAAGAAAAGGTAAGCTTACCAGTAGGTTTTGAGAATATTAGTTGAGTGGATTAGTAAAGGGAGAATTAGCTGGGTTTTATTTTATTATTGGAGGCTAAGGCGAATGTCGTGAATATGCCATATAAGAGTGATTAATTTGATCAAACAGACAACCATAAGCAGATCCTAACGAAGAGGAAATTTCAGGTAAACACAATGACTGTGAAGGAAACTGAGCTGCAGAAGGAAATGCTTGCAATGGTACAGAAAACGATGGAGCTGAAAGAAGAGTTTAGTAGGGAGAAAAACAGGCTAACTGAAGATTTAAAATTAGTGTCGGAAGAAATGAAGAGCAGAAAAGTAAGTTTCTCTGTGACAGATTCATTACACTCTGATAATTCTTGTGCACTCTCTCCTTGTTTGTTTTTGTTAAGACCTTCTGTAATGTACTAAACTTTTTTTTTAGCTTTTGAAAAGAGTAACCCAAGCTCATGTCACGATCAGACCTGCAGTAATTTTCGCCATCCAGCACTGTCATGAGCCCGGAAGGAGTCAGGCGAGGCCCCTGAACACATGAAAATACCTGTCATGGAGCCCAAATATTTTTTTCATAGAAGATGACCCTTGTAACTACATTAATGCATACCAGAAATGGATTTCATGCTGCTTTCAGCAGGCTGTTGTCCTAGCTTGCCACAGATTACAAGCCGGAACTTGCTAGAGACAAATGCACTGATCTTGCAAAGAACTAACAAAGTAACAGAAAGAAAGTCATAGTAAGATGTAAAGTTGGAGCAGTCTTGGGGTGCTATTTTAGGGCAGGTTGTGGCAGAACTATAGCGTTTGGGCTGCCACTCCCACTGCTGGTCCCCTAATAGACATTGCTGATTCATGCGCTTTCTCCTGAATCTCTTTAACACCAAGTCTTAGGTAGTAGCTACCATGCATGCAAATGGTAAACACTCCTATATTCATGAAGTCCTTGTGCAACTTCATCCCTAAGTAATTCTCAGAAAAGGACAGCAAAATATAATTGTGATTATGACCCAGAGTAATCACAAAAAGTTGAAACGATATTTGTAATGGCCTGTATAAGGAGTTGGGGAAGTTAGTGCTTTTCTTTCAATGTGGTATTTAATCTAATGAACATTGAAAAGCTTCAGCATTTAATCTCAGCAATTGGCTCATGGAATTTTCTGGCAATGCTGTGTGGAAGGAGTTCCTATGGATGATATTTGAGTCCTGCATCTGCTAAAATCTCCTTTGGTACTGAGCAGCTTGGGGGTATCCCAAGTATATTGTTATTTGTCTTTCATTTATAGGCTCTACTAAAAAGGAAAGCTAGGTGTTCAGCCTCAAGGCCATACATATGAGTTTGTTAGTCTGCAATGGCTTTATTCATTCTATAAACACGGCTAAGGTCAGAGGATAGAATGGAGGGCGATAGCTGTCCTGTGGTTCTTCCTGCACCCATAGAACTTACCATCTTGACATACAATAAATCATTAAATAGGAAGTATATTGAATAATCATAAACTGTTAAGTGCTATAAAGGAAACAAGATTCTTCACTGCAGAATATTTGGGAAGTGGAGTGTGGGGTAAGGAAGAACCTAATTTAGATGGCGTGGCCAGAGAATGTCACGTGCAAGGCAAGGAGTCAGCCACGTGGAGAACAGGGCAGACGAAGGAGCCTTCTAGGTCTAGAGAGCAGAGTGGTAGAATCTCTGAAATTAGAAAAATCTTTGTACATTTTAGAAATGGAAAGGAAGCCATTGTGTCTGGAGTCAGATGGAAAATAATAGGAAAGAAGGTTGGAGCAGTAGGAAGGCATGGTAAAGAACTAGAGTAGAATCTAAAGTGACACCAAATACATGAGCTTGGAGATTGAAGGAAACGTTTAGGGTGGATACATGAATTGGGCTAGTTCAGAATATAGGTAGTGTTTAAAAAATTATGGGAATGGTAGAAAACATAGATGGAGAAGAGAAGATGGCTCAGGGCCTAGCCCAGATGCCCTCCAGCATGTAGGGTGAGGAAGAACCAGCAAAGAAACTGAGAAGACAAGATGAGGCAAACCAGGAGTGTCATGTTCTAGAAGCCACGCATGGAGGCTGTCTCAAGACCGAAGGAGTGGTCAGCGGCAGCACATACTTCCTGGAGGTCGAATGAGATGAGGGCTGAGGAGTCCTCCTGGGATTTGCAACATGGAGCTTAACGATGCCGTGAAAAGCCATTTCAGGAGGAGCTGGGATGAAAGCAGGTTGGAGTGGGTTGAGGGTGAACGGTTGCTGAGGAAGTGGACACAGCATGTATATAAACACGTATAGAAACAGCTATTTGGGGTCAGGCACGGAGAAGCCAGATACCTCTAGGGCTGCAGTTTTGTTTTGTTTTGTTTTGTTTGCGGTACACGGGCCTCTCACTGCTGTGGCCTCTCCCGTTGCGGAGCACAGGCTCCGGACGCGCAGGCTCAGCGGCCATGGCTCACGGGCGCAGCCGCTCCACGGCATGTGGGATCCTCCTGGACTGGGGCACGAACCCGTGCCCCCTGCATCGGCAGGCGGACTCTCAACCACTGCACCACCAGGGAAGCCCTAGGGTTGCAGTTTTGATAGTCCTGCACAGTGAAGGGAGAGAAGGGCAGAAGAGTGGGGGGCCTTTGGAAGGAAATTCTTAAACTGATAGAAGATGGAATCTAAGCTGGCCAAGGAAGAAAACGTAAGTCTGGAGGGGCTTGAGTGTGAAGGTGGTGGCGATGCTGCTAATGAGGTCAAGAAATTACTGCACTAGAAGTACTTAAATAAGTGAGCCTGGGAGCCTAGGAGGGTTTGGTCCAGAGTGTTTTCGTAGCGAAGTCCAGGTTTCAGAGACTCTCTGTTCCCCGTGGATGTAACCTTGGGCTGGAGCAAAGGAAATTGCCACTGAAGGTGAAATCGCCATTTAAAGTGAATACAGTCATCCCTTGGTATCCACGGGGCATTGGTTCCAGGCCCTCCCCAGATTCCAAAATCCGCAGATGCTCAAGTCCCTTATATAAAATGGCATAGTGTTTGCATATCACCTGCACACATCCTCCTGTATACTTTAAGTCATCTCTACATTACTTAAAATACCTAATACTACCTAAATAGTTGTAAATACAATGTTAATGCTGTGTAAAAAGTTGCTGGTACACAGCAAATTCAAGTTTGGCTTTTTGGAAATTTCTGGAATTTGTGTTTTGGAATATTTTTGTTCTGTAGTTGTTTGAATCAGTGAATGTGAAATCTGGTGAAACAGAGTGCTGACTGTACATTGCTAGGGATTTATAGCACTAATTCTCTATAGATTGTCTTGCCTGTAAACTATTACAGGCAAGACAGTACTCAGTATTTTCTAGATATAGATATATATATCCAGTACTCAGTATTTTCTAGATGTTGATATATATATCCAGGCTCTTAATTATCTTCCCATGATTTTATTATTTTTCTCATTAGAGTCAACTGGAGGAGCTCATTCTAGAAAACAGTGAACTGAAGAAGAGTTTGGATTGTGTACACAAAGACCAGATGGAAAAGCAAGGGAAGATGAGAGAAGAAATAGCTGAATATCAGCTACGGCTTCAGGAAGCTGAAAAGAAACACCAGGCTTTGCTTCTGGATATAAACAAACAGGTAAAAATGTGTGGTCTGGTGACTGGGGGAACTGGAGAGAGTGTGTTGACCATGGTGATGAGGCATTTTTTCCAAGAAGGTCAGTGTTCTGCATTATTATTATGATGTATAATCCTGTAAACATCCCATCCTATTAAGTTCCCTATCTTTCCACCAGTTACTTGCACATGTCTTATTTTATGACTTGATTTTTTTAAAAATACATTTCCATCTTGGAGTAGAATAGTAAGGGAGTTGCAAAGACCATTTGAAATGGTCCCCGGATCAGCAGTTTTCTTTTTTGTTTGTTTTCTTTACAATATTTTCACCTGAGCCTCCTGGCTAAAGTAACATTTTTCTGCCCTAGTATGAAATGGAAATCCAGACATATCGAGAGAAATTAACTTCTAAGGAAGAATGTCTCAGCTCCCAGAAGGTGGAGATAGACCTCTTAAAGTCCAGTAAAGAAGAACTCAATAATTCTCTGAAAGTGACCACTGAGATTTTAGAAGAATTGAAGAAAACCAAGGTATGTTCACTTATCATTACTTCATGACTTAGAATGGTTCATACGTCTAACAGTGGTTTTAACAGTATGAAATTAAGTGCTTTCATTTTAATTTTCATGAAAAAAGTTTTTTGTAATCATAAATAATACCATTCATCACTTGTCTGCTGAGTTGTTTTTAAAAATTAGAGGATAGCCTGCAGTTCCATAGCTTGAATAAACTTCATTCATTGCTCAGTGAATCCTTTCAGAGTAGAGGATGTCAGAGACTTCTTGAGATGGATATGAAGAGCAAGCCAATAACAGATCAGGGCAGGCCCCTCCAGGTGTGGATAATAATAATTTGGTGGTGAAAGTCTTGCATGACTGGTCTTCAGGTTCACTGCTGTCACCAAACCCACTTTACCATGGCTTATGGGGAGATCAAGCACTTGGTCAGGTACACGTATGTCTATGTTCTCCTTTTCTTTTCCATGCAAGGACCATAAAACTTTTTTCTTTATAAAAAAAAGGAGGTGAGCCCTCATCTCAGTATTGTGAGACTGTAGAAGGTGCTACAGCAATTCTACCTGGAGAGGGAGGCTGTTTTGATACCCACAAAATTCTCTTCATAAAACGAATACCATCCAGAATGTACAATATGAACCTGGAAAATAAATATTTTTCAGTAAAGGTCAGAAAACTAGGTATAGATTTCTTATGTTTACAGCTCTTATACAATGATCAAGGTGAAGGAAATATACCAGTAAAATACAAACTAAGTGCAAAATAACATTAATGATCAATAATGTCCTGTTGCTACAAAATGAGAGATGTTAGGTTTAATAACAAGACAGAAGTAGCTTCAGGTCTAAGTTTTAATTTACTCACTTTCTCCTTTTTTTAATCTTCGACAGTTGTACTGTGGGGAATGTCTATTTATATATATGCCGTGCACAAAATGGTACATTGTTAGTTGAGTCTATACAAATCTTATATAATTTTAATGAAGTAGAAGTTGATAAGCATTGCTTTATTTATTTATTTATTTATTTTGGCTGCGCTGGGTCTTAGTTATGGCATGTGGGATCTTTGTGGCAACATGCAAGATCTTTAGGTGTGGCATGTGGACTTCTTAGTTGCGGCATGCGGGCTTCTTAGTTGTGGCATGCATGTGGAATCTAGTTCCCTGACCAGGGATCGAACCCAGGCCCCCTGCATTGGGAGCGTGGAGGGCTACCCACTGGACCACCAGGGAAGTCCCAGCATTGTTGAAACTGAATTAAATCTATCTCTAATCCAATTACTGTTGGAATCAGAAATAGAAAGTTCTGAAAGTGCAGATTTACTGCAACATTGCTAATAAATTATTTCAAGGTGAAATGTGCGAAGAATGAAATCTACTTGTAACATGAATGCGATGCTCAGGTTCTTCTTTTTTTTTTTTTTTAATAGTTTGGTCTGCCTTTATATGTTCATGATCTCTTATCAGAAACTCTTAGAGCTAGATTGTTTTACAATTCTGCATTTCTTAGATATTGCGTAATACAATGCATATGCCACATATTACATAATGTCCCATCAGAATCTTGGGGTAATACTTCATAATCAAATTCATATTTCTACAGCAAAATGTATGAATATTTTTACAAGGTGGGATAAATAAAGGAATAAATTCCTTCATATCTGTTCAAGTCAAGTTTTGCCTAGAAATCATTTTCAGAGCTTTTTTTTTTGATTTTGCAATTGTGCTTAAGGAACTGTGAACATGTTCTACTGAGAAGTGCTTGATGACATAATTCTGCCACCATTCTATTCACTTTTTGTTTGAGCTGCTATAAAATTTAAATTTGTATTGTAAACCATAATATCATTTGGCCTTAAATTTGTGTTGTGAGCCGTAGTATCACTTGGTGTGACGAAACAAATGCCATCTTAGGTATTGAAATTGTGCAACAGCACAGATCACAAAAGGGAACAATTCTGTCATCTAGAGTGTTTGGCCTACCAAGAATATGTGCACGGACCCTTGGCCCCTACCTCCCGGTGTGATTCCTATTGGATAAACACAGACATAGTGGGCTACTTAATAGGACATTATATTAAGAACTGTGACTGGTGCTTGCTGATACTAAGAAAGGGAGTGACAAAACCACAGTGTCTACTGGGGGGACTTAGGACACTGAGCAGAGAAGATGAATTGTTTTGAAAATAATAGTTCTTAAATTTACAGCATATGATTCTTAATTATATCTTATTATTTTTCCATATGCTTATGAAAAGCAATTCAAGGTTTTAAGTGGAATTACTTCTGTTTTGTAGATGGAAAATCTAAAATATGCAGATAAGTTGAAGAAGGAAAACGATCGTGCCCAGGGGAAAATAAAGTTGTTGATCAAATCCTGTAAACAGCTGGAAGAAGAAAAGGAGACGTTGCAGAAAGAGGTATCTCGTCTTGAAGCTGCGCAAGAGAAACAGAAAGCAGGTCGGTGTTAACTGGGTACATCAGTGAACCCAGACTGTTTTCCACTAGTGAATCATACACTTACGGTGTGTCTGCATGGGAAGTGTCGTTAGTGCTCTGTTCTATGACTGCATGCTGATTTTCAGCAGTTAGCCGTTTTCAGCATTTTCCAATTTCAGAATTTTGTGCTTAGCTTGGAGTCATTAATAGGATTCAGAATGAAGCCTGCATTTTCAAAACAGAATTATTGCATCTTCTGTTCTATAAAACATACAAAAAACTGGTAGCCCTTTCTGCTAATGAGCCTTTCCAAGAAGCATTTTTCATGTGGATGTCCATGATGTAGTTCTAATGTAAAGGAACACTGGCATGTGAGCTGGCATTGGTAATTTATAAACAGCTGATTCTGGTTGTCCTTGGCCCATCCTGGTGGGTCAACTAAATGGAAGGGTTGGGGGCTATATTTTTGGGTATGGAGGTGAAATAAAAAAGAAATGACAACTCTTCCTGACACTTTTCTCCACGTATGCCCCCAGAATGGAATGCTTTTTCTGTGTGGATAGATGATGGCAAGCATAGTAGAAGTGCCTCTTTTGGACCATACATAAATTGGCACGGGTGGGAGGTCAACAGTCTTGCCTCCTGAGAAGAGTACTCAGAATGGATTGGGGCTCCAGGGAGTGTCTCTAATGGAATCAGTGCCAACCAGGCAGCTATAAGTTACTGAGACCTCTTCCCTTATAGTATCCCTCAAGCCCTTGTCCATCAGATCCTCCATTGCCTCCAAATGGTTTTCAGAACTTCTTTGGCCTTGTCTCGTCACTGGCCATTTCCTATCTCCCAAAGCCATTACAGCAGTGACTTTATATTCTCTTTCGACTTTTACTGTTCATTCCCTTACAATAGAAAGGACGGACGGGAAAATCGGGGATGTAATAAATTAATTCATTTGATGTCATATGATAACTACAAGAAGGTTTGATGGATTGGCTGAAATATGAGTTTGAGATTTTGGTGGGTTATGTTTAAGCTATCCCAATAAGTATGTAACTCACTAGAGTATGTATGTTGATATGATCCCTCCCAAACAAGAACTATAAGAACATATACAGATAGATCTTCTGCCACTCTTCCCAAAAATAAAAATCAAGAAGCAAGTCTAAGGTTATCTGCTTGCTGATGCCCAGTGTTAATCAGAGAAGCGTCAAGTTACAAATGATGTGTCGCTTTATTTTTGACAGGTACTGTTGTGGATGCTAATGTTGATGAATTAATGACCGAGATGAAAGAACTGAAAGAAACCCTTGAAGAAAAAACCAAGGAGGCAGACGAATACCTGGATAAATACTGTTCCCTGCTTATAAGCCACGAGAAATTAGAGAAAGCCAAAGAGATGTTAGAAACACAGGTTGCCCGTCTGAGTTCACAACAATCTAAACTTAATCTTCGAAGTTCTCCTTCGCTGAATTCAGTTGTTCCAGGACCATCCCCAGTCCCTTCTGCTACTGAAAAGAAGTTATCATCTGGCCAAAATAAAGCTTCAGGCAAGAGGCAAAGGTCCGGTGGGATTCGGGAGGATGGGGGAGAAACCACACCTTCTACACCAGAGAAATTTTCTAAAAAAAGCAGGAAAGCAGTCAAAAGTGGTATTCACCCTGCAGAGGATGCAGAAGACGCTGAGCCTGAGCCAGAGGGACTTCCAGAAGTTGTAAAGAAAGGTACTCATAATTCAAAAAGGATTTGTGTTCTTTTGAAAGTGCTCATAAAAATTCACATACAAAAAGACAGAAGCATTTATTTTTTAGGTTATTGCGTAACAGTACTCGTTGACCTTCAGAAGCAATAGTCCACTGTTAAATTGGTAAGGCATATACTTTCTTTTCTGTCATGAGAGAATGGCTAAGATCTAATTACTCATGTCACAGTATCAAAAGTACTAGGAGATTTGAAAAATGGCTGTCAAAAACCTGTTTAGAAAGAGGCATTTCTGTGTTGAAAAATCCCCAAGTCAAAGACACTCTTCGAGCTTTCCCACCTTCAGTCCTGTGTGACCCCCAGGTAGTGGGTGAGCTAGAGGATGGGCCTGATGATGCTGGACCCCTGGCTGAAGCCACTTACCACTTTTTTTTTTTTAAAACCCACTGGTGCTCCAAGTGCGGCCCAGAGATTGGGGCCAGTCTAGGAACTTTTGTTACTGCTCCATGATCAAAACAATGTATAGAAATCAAGAGTAAGAGTTTGAAATTTTCATAGCCCTTTGCTATTGTTGCAACATTCAAGCACATAATCAGTTCTCTATTAGATTCATTCTTATTGTACTATACAAAAGTATCATTCCACAGCAGATGGGAAATTACTTCCCACCCCTCCCCCGCAAAATATCAAAACCAATTTTTTGCCATAGATAGTTTGAGAAGCACTGCTCTGAGTAACTCTAGGCTTTAGGAAATCTAACCCCTAAATAGTTAGCTATCTCTTTCTCATTTCTGTTTTTTATTTGTAGTTAAAGGGTTAAAAACAAAGCAAAACCACATGCTGCTGTAGTTACTGTAGTTACTTTAATGCTGTGTGTGACATGCTTTCTTTAAGTATCCTGGCATTGCCCTTCACCTCTCAGTCATCACAGGTCCTGTCAGTTCCCTCTGTGGAAGGAGATGATGAGTGCAGAGCAAGGTCAAATCTCTCCTCCCACATAGTTTTTCTGCCTGAGAGTAATTACCTCAAGTAGCTGCTACCATTTCACATTTTCCTCCTTTCAACAAGAGCAGACCTTTTCTTTTATCTCTTTCCTTTCCATTTCACCCATTGTTTCCTCCTCTAATCCAAATCTTACAGGAAGGCCTGCTGGTGTGTTCTTCTTAGAAAAGTGCGAGTTAAGACATCCACATAAAAGAAGCAGGAAAAATTTTTTCTGTTTAATGTTATTTTCCCCATGTGGTTTCTTACGTTTCTAATAAGAAAAAAACCTGTTAGTGATTTATTCAATTTGATGACTCCAGGGTAACTATGAATAAAGTGTGTCCATTGTCCACTGTGGCTAGGAGAAAGTGTTTTCGGAGGCACCCTTATCCTTGTTCAAACTTTACCTAGTGAGTAGTACTCCCACCGTAGATAGAATTGGAGCCAGCAGTGTTGACAGGCAGCTTTTTGCCTTTAGGGTTTGCCGACATCCCAACAGGAAAGACTAGCCCATACATCCTGCGGAGAACAACCATGGTGACAAGGACCAGCCCCCGCCTTGCTGCACAGAAGTTAGCACCATCCCCACTAAGTCTCGACAAAGAAAATCTCGCTGAGACCTCCAAACCAACAGCTGGTGGCAGCAGATCACAAAAGGTAAACTACTGTGAACATGTATCTGCTGTTTGAAATCCAGGAAATGACAGCGTTATCTGGGCAAGGGTTTGGCACGGCGCCCTCTGACTCAGGAGCTCTTCAAAGTCTGACCTTCCCCCTGGGGTATAAAGAAGTCAGTAGCGAGGAAAGTAGCGAGCAGATGCGAGGATAAACATCACATTACCCTGCCGCACAATCTTGTCCTTGACCCAGCGGGCCACTTATAAATTGTTTGGCGGGAATTGGCGTTGTTAGATCAGAGCTCAGAGGGTCTGTAAGAAAGTTTCGGGCAGTACCACTGAAGGATTTGGCATGGGTACTGGTCATTGCTTGCTTCACAGTTTTCCCTCTCACCCATCTGCCCCCCAGCTGCTGACTCTTTGTGTTTCATTATTCCTTTACTTTCTACAGAAAGCATATATTTCAGTAGATATCTGGAGAAAGTAGCTCTGTTTATGGATGTCTCTAGTTTGATTGTTGAGGGTAGGGAGGGCTGGGATCTTAGGGACCTCTCTGCACCTTGCAAACAGCCCAGTCACCTTATTTAAAGCATAGAGGATATTTGCTTCACAGATCTTTGTCCCATTACAATAATCCATACCAGCATCTACCACTTATGTATGCAAAGTATATGTATTTTATGGAACTCAAGTTTTATTTTCTTATTTTATTGTACTCTCCTAGTAAGTAGTATTATAAAAGGAGGAAGAAAGTAAGACTTACGAAGATTGAACCTGCCCAGACTTAACACCTACTCTCTCTCTCAGCTCCAGTCTTGATCTTTTCCCATTGTTTCTCAAACTAGGGATTGCAGGAATCTTGTTGGAAGTTTCTAGAATGGCTCACAGATTTTTTTTTTTTTTAATGTCGTGATTTTACTTTGATTGCTTACTTGTCAGAGTCTAAGTATTCAATGATTACCTTGAACCGGCCAACAAAGCTTTGAAAGCATAGTAACCCTATTTGTGTAATGTAGTAATTCTTAAGTGGGCAGGCATGCTCCTCAGTAGGATTTTAGACACCAAATACAAAGACACTGGTGATTAGTTGCATCAAAGCAAGAACATATATGCACATGTTTGCTATGTTGATGTATAAGGGCTTTAAGGATTAAGGAATTTATGCCTACTATTAAGTTTGTTCATAACTTACATTATAATAAAAATTTGATTAACTCAGGAGTGAGGAAGAAGGGTCTGAGGTTTTCTTTCACTTATTAAAATGGGCCCATTCATGACTTGTATTAGAAATATTCTACTGTGTTGTGCAAATTTCTTCCCCATCCCCACCCCTCCACCCACCTTTTTATCTTTTTTTTTCTTTTTCCTCACTCACTCACTCACTCACATTTGGATTTAACTCTTGGATGTTGGTAGCAATAGAATACTGAAGAGTGCACTGGAGTAGGTCCTGACTTTCCAAGGGACAATAAGAACAGCTTCTTTTCCATAAAGTAACTAGCACCTTTAAAGAGTGAAGCTTCCAGGTTTGACTAAAGCTATTAACCACAAGCTAATTCCTGAAATGAAGTATTTGGCTCTTTTAAAACAGGAAATCATGTTACATAGGTAGTACCCTGTATGTCCTGCTATTTCATGGCAGCTCACTTTACTGTAACTACTCGCCTAAATATCTGCCTTCTGAGTTCCAGTATGACTTCTGCGATGTTCCTGGTTATGTTTACAGTTTACCTGTGTCCTCATGTCTAGTAGAGATATTTGTTGAATGAATGGAGCTGTGAATGTTCTGAAGTGATTGCAATAATAGATGTTTAAAGGTGTGTTAGGAAATCACCTCATGAAATCATCATATGGGTCATTTTTCCCTTCTTTTATGAGGAATTGATGTTATTTAAAGCAGTTTCCATGTGGAGTTTAGACTTACTATCTAAGAAAGAGAGCTTTGCACGCTAGGGGGCCTGCTCTCCACGCTGCTGTCGCATCTGCTGAGGACAGAGCAATAATCATGGTTGCCTGCAGACTTGTGTGCTTGCTTTAGCTACAGGCTGCAGTAGGCACCAGTGGTTATGAATTGCTAAGCAATTTTGTGCACTTGTGCACATGAATGGAGGGTGGTTCCTCTTGAAAGAAGGTTATAGGGGACTTCATGATTAGATGTAAGCCTTTGAAACCTGGCCTATTGATTTTTTTTTAATATATATAAATTTATTTATTTTATTTATTTTTGGCTGTGTTGGGTCTTCGTTGCTGCATGCGGGCTTTCTCTAGTTGCGGTGAGCGGGGGCTACTCTTCGTTGCGGTGCGCAGGCTTCTCATTGCGGTGGCTTCTCTTGCTGTGGAGCACGGGCTCTAGGTGCATGGGCTTCAGTAGTTGCGGCACGTGGGCTCAGTAGTTGTGGCTCATGGGCTCTAGAGCACAGGCTCAGTAGTTGTGGTGTATAGGCTTCGTTGCTCCGCGGCGTGTGGGATCTTCCTGGACCAGGGATCGAACCCGTGCCCCCTGCGTTGGCAGGCGGATTCTCAACCACTGCGCCACCAGAGAAGCCCCAGCCTATTGATTTTTAATTTAATTCAGCATTTTCTGAATCACCTTATAAAATGCTTGCCTCATCTGTTGAGCATATTTCATCATTCAGTTTGAAAAAAGAGAGAGCAAGGTGTCGTTTCCTAAAGCAGTTGCTTAGAAACTTGGGATTATGAGCCTTTGCCTGAAGTCACTGGCTGAGTGTTGAGAGATTTCCTAGATCGTTTAATGGAACCTTTAGTGACATCTGACAAGTTCAAAGGGGAACATGGGTAAAATGCGGATTAGGTGAGGATCACTCTCTGTTATGTCTCTGGGATGAATAAGCCCAGAGCTCCCAGTTTGCTGGGAACAAGGGAGTTGTGATTGTGTGTAAACTTGATCTGAATCTAGGGTTGGTAGTCAGCTCCAGAGGACCATCCACTAATTGTAGAAGATGATGGTGAGGCCGTCACCACAGAGTCGGTCAGCAGTTTCGTGGGGTCTTAGCTATTTTTCCTACTAATGAGATTCATTTCCAATGAGCCATTTGCATACCTGCCCTCTCCCCACTGTGGCTGCAGACACAGTTTGTAAGACAGGGTCTGGGTGCACTTAATAGCTTAAGTACCTGGTAAGTCCGACCTCACCTAGTTATGGGTGAGTCTGAGGCTAACTAACCAACATGAAGATCAAATCCATAGTGTAAACTCTGATCACCGGCTACAGTTTCGTCAATTCAGAATCAAAGAAATTGAGTCTAGAGGGGGGAGGCCAAAGGGTGGGCTTTGGCTATTTAATTGGGTTTCAGGAATTGAGTAGCTTAAATTCTCTTTCCCCAGCTTGATCTCTCCATCCCCCTGCTTTTAATGGTGAATCTAAAGGTTTGATTCTCCTGCAGCTGTTGGGTTCAAGGGAAGTGTGTTTTTGTATCACTTTCTACTTTAAAAAAAAAAGAGGAAAAGAAAAAGGAGTGCCAGTAAAACTCTGGGTTTTTTTCCTTCAACTTTCCATGGACAGTAATTTTCCATTAAGTCCTAATCCTTAAAGGCTGCTCCTTTTAAGTGTCCTGCACATCCTCTGAGGTAGAGGCAAGCTTTCCAGGGATCTGATCTGTCGGCCAGATTTACTATGTTTTCTGTAATGAAGAGTATTTAGCTGCCTTTTAAGACCACGTACTTCCTATGGAAAGAATATAAACGGGGAAATAATTTCCATTCTTTCTTCTTACTGCTTCAGAAGGAGGTCACCGGCAGTCCGTTGCACAGGGAGTGACGTGTCCCATAGCCGCTTATCAGGCTTGGTCCTGAGCACGTTTGTGCTGAGCACCCTTGTTAAGAGTCCTTCCTCTTTCTCTTTTACAAATCTTCCTACCTGAATTGTCTACTCTTGCCTTTCACTTTGGTTAAGTGACGTTTTTTCTGTGCTTCGTCTGTCGTGCTCTTCTTTCTCTTTCCCGACCCCATATCTTTTTTCGCTACCATGGAAACCTCAAAAATATCTCGACTTTACCAGCTACCCTGCCCTTTCATCTACTTCTTAAAGTCTCGCATTTTTGAGATTCCCTCTTTCTCTTAAAAGGCAGGACATCAGAAAGGGAATTTACTTTTTTCTGGACTTTATTATTAGATAGCTGCCCTTCTGCCATAAACCAAATATGGGAATAAAACAACAATGTAAGGGGAATGATTAAAATGCTGGTATGTGAGGAAGAGGTTCTAGGTCTTTTAAATGTTGTAAGTAAAGCTTCCACTCTATGAAGGTGGTATTACTCATTTGTAATATGTTCATTTGAATGACAGCAGGGGCTCAGTTAAGATAAATGGAAGCTGCTTTGGGTTCTTATTTAGGCAAATATTGAATGTTTGCCAGGTAGGCATATTCTGGGCACTATCCATGCAAAGGTAAAGAGGACATAGTCTTTGCCCTCAAAGAGCGTACCTTCTGACCTGAGAATGTCACACTGGCCTTGGGAGTGAGTTTGCGGCCGTCAGAGGTGTCAAGGGAAGCTTGCAAGGCGGCTGGCTGGTCAGAGGTTGTGTCCGACTCTTTTCTCTAGCTTCTCTGTTAGATGGGGGCCTGTTTTTGGGGAAGAAGAAATAGTAAAACTGTGTACAACTCCTAGAAGAAGAATTTAACTTCAAATTTGGTGATCTAAGTGCTTGATTTTTCATGTTGTAGAAATGTGAATGTGATTTAAACCTCTAACAATGACGCTTGTGTTGCAGGTCAAGGTTACTCAACAGAGCCCAGTGGATTCAGGCACTGCCCTCCGAGAACCCACCACCAGATCTCTCTCCATCAGTAACCTTCCTGAGAGAAGTTCGGCTGACAGCCCCAGGGAGGGCCTGAGGGCCAAGCAAGGCCGGCTGGCTCCCAGCCCAGAAGCTGGCCCCGAGTCCAAGGGCAGTGAGAACTGTAGGGTCCAGTAGCAGAGCCCTTGTGTGTCAGCACCCCTGGAAGGTGGCTGTAGTTGAATAGAAGGCAGTGTGTCTGTGGGGTTTTTCTTTATTCAAGGAGCACATTATCAGAGGGAAGAAAACAATTCCTTATAAATCTAAATATGTTGGACTCTTTAGATCTCCCCTGTATAACAGTTAGAAAAGTTTGGAAGCACTGATTACCTCTTCATTGATATTCCTCTTCTGTAATGTATAATAGTCCTGTATAAAGCTTTTTGGTAATGTTAACACAAATGGCAAGCACTATATAACAACTCCTGTTTTTATATGGATTTTTACACTAAAAAATTGCAAAACATTTTTTACTTGCAACAAACAGCTCCCAGGAAAATGTAAACTTGCTTTATGGTATTTCCTTGGTATAGTGTTAAGCATAAAATAATTTTAGATCAAGAATTTCTTTGAGTTGAGTAAAACAAAAGAAAACAATGTTATATGTGTTCAAGGAAAACATGCGCACAAATACATATGTGGGTGTGTCCCTCCTCTTCCAATGTGTTTTCTAAATCTTGGCTTATATAACCTGTACATATTTGTGTGTGGGGTAGTGGGAGTTGTGTGTTGATTTCCAATTAGCCTGGTTGCAGACTCCTCAGAGGTGTAGCATATCGAGTTTTCTGTCATTGTGCTGTTTCTGTTGAAGACCAATTTGTTGTAGTATTTTGGTATGCATTCTGATAAATGGTGATCTTCTATTAAAATATGGCATATTTTCTATTAAAAATTCACCTTTGTTTTCTGTAAAAATGATTCCTAAATATAAATATACTATGAACTTTGGTACCATTTCTTGCTAACTTCACCAGCCTCTTATAATAGTAAAAATGTTTTAACAACCGATATTACTATATTTAGTGAATGTATTCAGTTATATTAAAAGACGTGATTTGGAATATGGGTCATGAAGATTATGTAGGCATATAATATGTCCAGCCAGCGCTTAGCACATTGTGTGTACCCATTAAATCCCATCAGCAAGGATACAAGTATGTGATATTTTCCAGCTCATTTACGGATGACAGGGTTTTGAAAATATGCAGACATTATGAGCCATATCAATTCCAAAAACTTTGGAACAAGTCCTTGTGTCCTTGAATCGGGGTAAAGATGTTTTCCAGGACATGAGCTAGTAAAAGATAATTTGCTCTTGACTTCCAGTTCAGATTGATGTGTAAACCTTGACAAATACTATCATTTATATTTTAAAATTGTCCTTTGCCAGATGGCCTCTATGGTTGGATAATGCTTCAATAATATTAAGCTACTTAGTATTCATCCACTGAGAGTGGTATCCTGACTTTCCTCCTGTTTTTTCTGTTGCTCGAGGTTGTGGTCTGGTGCAATATCCTTATCATAAATCATCCCAAGGCTGCCATGTGCTCAAGGGCATGGCCCAGAGTAGACATTGCTGGGATCAGGCCATCAGCTTTATTGGCTGTCTCCAGTTTTTGGAAGATTCCACTCAATAGGTCTGGCTGGGCGGTTTGGTGAGTCCTTGAAAGCATCTTCATCTTTTCCTAGGTGAACTGTAGTTGCTGTTCCTTGTTATAGGAAGTACTCAGCATGCCTTCCATTTTCAGAATTGTAGAGAATTGTTCACAGTCTTATAAATGGACAGCAAGGACATTAAATATTCTTTTCCTTGAGCTAATAATACTTGTTACCCTAGGAGCTGAGCTGCATATAGGATGAAAACTAAATACAGTACAGTCCCAACTACTGAAGTACCTAATAAGCCAGGTGAGTCACAAATAAGATCCCAGCTGAAATATCATGTGGGGAAATAACCAAGTCCAGAGATCTAGGGATTTGATTCTCATCTGTTCAAAGAGGGGCTTGGTTGAGATGATTTTTCCCTCTTGAATATTCTTTAGGAATTGAGATGGCCCTTTGTGTTATTGGGAGTTATCAGGAGTCCAAAGGGACTATGCTCTCCCTCCCACTTCTACTCACATAAGCTGCCTTCCCTTTAGAGGAAGGGGCTTCACGCTAAGTTCACTGACTAGAGAGAACACTGAGGGAATAGAACTTGGGTAGCTTCAGAAGAACCAGGCCGTTCGTTCTAATTAGAAAAGACTGAGGACCTGAAACTAGCATCCTACCTCCAGGTAGAGCTATGTATCTAATGGCACTATTCACATGAGCTATGGCTCAGCTACTTAAAACACAGTGTGGAAAATTATAGTCATTTCGCATGTTTGCTCAAACCTTACACCTTTGTGAGGTAGACATTAGGATCTCCATTTCATAGGCTAACATTAGTAAGAGACACGGAGCTTCTGACTCATGTCTGGAGAGAGCTTGTTAATAATAACAGTGTGTCTCACAACAAGCTTGCAAAACGGGGATTATACTTATTGGATAAAAGATGATGTAGGCTCAGAGGGTTGAAGTATTTCAACCATGGTGTTCGTGAACATAGAGCCCACTCTATTTCTTGTTTATATTGTGCCTCTCTAGGAGCAGTCTGTTCCAGAATAATTCTGATAGCACAAATATTCCTGTGATAGAAGTAGCTTTTCCTCTCTGTGCAATGGAGATGTCCTTTATCTAGGATGATGGCATCTGACTTGTGTTACCTTCTATTGAATTTTCAAAACCATAAAATGAGACAAGCTATAAATTTCAACTTCTAAAAATTGTAACTACTAACTCAGTGCATAAGCACTATTTATTTAAATAAAAGCAAATCTTTTTAAAGAGTCTGTTGGAAAACTTGAAAAATCTAAGGATTTGTAAGGCTTTGAATATGCAAGTTTAGTATAATGTAGACGTTAAAAGTCAGGTGTCAGAATGCCTGGGCTCCCCAAGTGACCTTGGGCCAAGTTTGACCTTCACTATGCCCCAGTTTCTTCTGGTAGAATTGGGAATAATAATAATACTCCTGACGTTGTCATGATAATTAAATTAATCGGTTACTATTTAACTATACATAGGATTTTGCACTCTTGGTTATTCTGTATACATATAATTAGAAAATTTTTTAAATTGCAGTTTACAATTGTTAGATAAATCTTTTCATCCAACACTACACATTAATTTCAGATGAAGTTCTGTCCTACAAAATTCTCACCATTCTCAAAACCACTAATGCTTATTTTGCAAATGAGTTTAATCACTGTAGAATTGTTCATATCATTCAATTACTGATCTTGCAAATGTACTGTCCACTGGTTTTGGTTTTTCTTTGGTTGACTCATTAAAAATACCCAAAGAAAACAATTGCTGCAATTTTAATTACAAATGAGTTGTGTTGCTGAGGTTCATATAAACTGACCATTTGGAACTCAAAATACATTTCTTTATAGAAACAACATTGCAAATTGTGGCTAATTCAAGCTTAGAAAGTTAATTGAGTTCACACATAATATATTAAAAATGGGAATTACTTTTGTTTCAACTATCAGAACCTCCACTTATAGCATTGTTTTACTGGAAAAATATATTTTAAGCATTGAGTTACCAGAAACTCATTTTTCTACCCCTCAACCATTTTTATAGTGTGTTCCACCCTTCCCATCCTGTGGTGTTGGACAGGAATTTTCTAGTGGTTTCTGGAGAGTAATAGGTGCGCAGATTCCTGTCTGCCACATTTCTAGCAGCAGCCTGTCCCGGTATGAAAGGGAAAAGGACGGCTTTTATGTTGGTTCTGATGCTGCAGGTAAGGTCTGTCCTGTGTAATGCTGATGTATTTATGTGTGTAGATATAAGTGGTATGTTCTATTGATGTTTTAGAAAATCACGAGGAAACACGCATATCCCCAAAGTTCATACATTTTTGTTGACTTGCAGATTGAGTTCCAGCACAGAAAATGCCACCAGCCCTCATCCCCTCAAAGTAAAGAATGTGGGAGGTGAATAAGATGACAGTTCTTTGTTGTTCCTCTCCTCTAGGACGCCTTGAGGATGATCATAGGGTAATGTTTACATGCATAAAAATACCAGATTTGTCAAGCCGAATCCTTGCAGTTTCAAATGCTTTGTCTTATTTGATATTTAATAATCTTGTGAAGTGGGTCCTATTTTGCCACTCAAGAAGACACCCAAAAAGGTTATTAAGTTTGTGGCAAAACAAAACTGAGGTTCTAGACTCGATCTCCAGTCCAAGGCTCCTGATATATTACCTTACACCCCCCAGTAGAGAGGAAAGACGTCAAGAAGCTAACTACCAGCCTGATAAGTTCTTTTTAGGTTCCTATTCTGAACCCAGTGGGGGGAGTTTCCTTTTTTTTAGGGCTTAGGACAACTCCGCACCTAAGGAAAATGTGCTTTACTTAACCCTTAGTTAGAGATGGTTTCCAGCAAAAGTTACACTGTTGTAATCATAGGGAATTCCACTTCTTCCCGCTTCGAATTTTTCCCCAATGCTGCTTCCTTCCCCCAAGGAGGCAGGAAAATGGCAGCTTTCCACAGTTACAGACTTTTTAGGGAAACATTGAGATATTTCTGAGTTTTAAATGTGAGCCGATCCACTGGGTGTTGAAATCACAGCTGTGTTATCTAATAACGTGTGCTGGCTGAGAGCCCACTCCTTCCTGCTAGACCTTGGGCAGTCCGCACGAGGGTTTAACTTGTCCTGGATGCCATCTGCCTGTTGTTTTAATGGCCATCTTCTTGGACGTGGGCCAGCAGAGGGTCATGAGGGCGCCCTGTGTCAGCCCACAATGCTTTGTCTCCCCTACGCTATTATTTATGGTCAGCCCATAGCTTATGCCTTCACAGCAGGCTGGTGGTCATTTCCCTCCAAATCATAGCCATGTGGGGAAGGAAAGAAGTGTTACTGCTGATTTGTAAACAGGTGACTATTTTCCTTTGAAAATAGCCACGACTTGGAGCAGGTTAAGTGAGTTACATCTTGGCTTTGCCCAGTTAGGTTCTTTCAGAGGTTTGGGTATTCGGCTTATGAGACAAGTTGAAATACCAGACGTTCATGGACTTGCATATAACAGATTTTAAGGGCAGAGCTAATGAATGGAAGATACCCATCATTCCTAGAAGTTAAAACAAGTTCTCACTGAGAAGATTTACTGCAGATTCCATTTACCAATATGCTGTTATAAAAACCAGAAGCCCAAATTAGCATCCTAAATCTCATTCCAACATGTATAACAAAATTAGAATTTTTAGAATTTTTTCCTCCATGAGGTTGTCATAAACTCATTGAAGAAGAGAATATATTGGTTTGCAAAGAGTCTCACACTGATCTTCCAAATGTGGTATGCGTTGTAGTCAATGAAGAATTCTTTTTTTAAAACCAAATTCAGCCAGTTAAAAATAAAATTATCCCCAGACAGAAAAGATGGTTGATTGCCTACTCAGCTGTCACTGCCACTTTCTTTCCTGCCAATAGAACTCGCTTTTGTTCAGATGCTGGGCAGCATTTGCTCAGGAAATGTGGCCCCGCTCACAGGGAAGGAACGAAATTGGGATAAGCCAGTTTGGGTCATTCCATTCTCTTTTGTCAGTGATTGGTTATGCTGACCACCCTGCAGTAACCAATTCTGAGACCAGAAATAAAACATTTCCAAAACACAGATGCCAGGTCAGAAAGGTGGGTCACTGATAACTACGTTAAGCCTCTGAACCAACCTTGGGTTTCTTGTCAAAAATAAGCTGTGATTTTTTAAAGCAACTTCCGGTAGGAAATTCTGTTACTTCACCCACAAGCTTCCTGATATAATTGCAAAGCCCGTTTTCTGGGTTTTTGTTAGTCCATCCCTACACTCTTTATCTTTTCTTTGAGTCTGGCCTGCTACCTGAGCAAGAGAGCTCTTTGAAACCCATATGCTTAACAATCTTACTCCCTCCAGGTCTGTCATGAAAAGCAATTCTGCTTGGATTGGCACAGGGCACCTGTCTGAAACCTAAATTACACAGGGGAGGACGTGAAGAAAGTACATAATGTCCTAATGCCTATTAATGCCCACCTTGAAAGTCATTCATTATTCTGCCTATTGTGATTTTTCTTAACATCAGGTAACTAAAATAGCTACAAGTCCAAAAATAAAATGACTTTCGGGCATCCATAACTTCTATTATAATAATATGGTTTAATTATCTGGGTTTTCCTTATCATTTTGAAGATGAAGAAATTGAGATCCTGAATAAGAAATAGTTTTCTCTGCCTCCCACACTTTGTCCTAAAATCTACATTCCAGCTACTCAGAATGGTGCTTTTAAAAAATAGAGCATGTGAATAATATTTACAGTTTTTTTTTCTCTAGAAATGATCATTCACAGCACTGGAAGGAACAGCAAGTTTGAACCACATCAAGAAAATCGGATCTTGAGTTCTACGAGGGTCAAATATCCCTTCATTCTGTCCCAGCCTTAAAGACCAGGGGATTTCACTAGGAAAACCCGGTAGGGAAGCCATGATTAGGGTGCCAGCTGCAGAGAGATATACGTGTGTACGTGTTAATGGAATAGTTATGGGGACAGACACACAGAGTATGAACACTCAGTGTTTCTGGTGACAGGCTCACAGAAGCTCTCTACTTTCCTCACCAGGCTTTTCCCCCAAGCCAACATCCATACTCGAGCTGCTTCTATGTGCTCTAGGACTTCTCTCTTAGTAGCTCCCAAACATGGCTGTGGGTACCTTTTACACAATTAGGGCTTTAGATTTTAAAAAAAATCCTCAGATAGAACCTGTCAGAATTTTAAGACCTTCTCTTTCTCCCATACTCCTTCTCTTCATATGTACAAACTACATCCTTGTTAGATTCAATTTATGAAAACCAGAACAAAATCAGAGTATGAATATCATACTTTCCAAATAATTCCCAAGCATTCCCTTTAAATGACAGGGGATGGGAGCCCTACCATATTGCTTTGGGGACAATTAACCTCTTGACAGAAAGTCTGAGTTGTAGAGAGAGATTTAATAGTGAGGTTTGTTAGAGGGTCACACCCACCGAAGATCGAGTAGGAGGAATACAGATGAAGAATCTGCAGTGGTCACTGCAAAAGTGAAATATCTTTTAAGTCAGTGTGATAGTAAAAGAGAATTTCAAGAATAGAAGGAAATACCATCTATAAACTCACCCTAACTCAAAAATTATTTTTATCAGAAATAATAGAGATATTGAGAAGACATTTTTTTCTCACGTAACTTTTCAAGACACATCAACAGAGAAGGGTTATTAACCACACTCATCCTAGTTAGATAGCTATCCATTAGGGTTTCTTCTCAAGTCTATGTTTATTGTTATATATTTTTTAAGTTCAAAAAGATAAACACTTAAAAAAGTCTTTTGTTTTCTGGTTTCATACATGAGGTGTCCCCTTTAACTGGTTTCTAGTCTCCAAAATAATTTTTGAAATGATTGAGGTAAATGAGCCCTGGGGCTTAAGATTGGTTGGCTTAGATACCATAATCATCTCACGGTAATTGATAATATATTATTGATGGTGATGATCAGGAAATGCTGAGAGATGGACAGTGAGGGAGGAGAAAAAAGATGGGAAGGAGGAACATTGAGCAGCTGGGAAGAGATATGGGTGGGAAAGGAATGAAGTTTGGGGATCAGAACAACCCAGAGAACATTAGATGTTTTACAGTCACAATTCAAGAATTGGAAGTTCGATTGTCTTGTGAGGACTGCTAATTCCAGGTCTGAGCAGACCTTGAAACTCCATCTCACAGCTATTGCCTGCCAACGTCCTTATTTTACAACCACGAACTCATGGAAGCCACCCCAATGCTCTATCTGCTGTTTAAACACCTCCCCCCCACACACTGTTTTTCAGGCGTAGTCAAAAAGCCTCTGCTTATTTAAAGAAGCTAGTATAGAACTAAAATCAGGTGATTTCAACTCCAACTCTGATTTAACTAATAGTTTTAGCTTCCGCCACCACATTTCTGACAAGTGATGCTATCCTATATTGACTTGGACTGGTTTGTGTTCCTCTACCCTAGTCCTACTTAATCTTTTAAAAGAAGTACCTCTATTACCCTCTATTATCACCTGCTGGGAGTGAGTTCATGACCTCATTTGGTTAGCATTTCCATGACAACATTACATATGCTATATTTTTAACGTATATTCCTATTTCCTCATCTGAATTCCAGGACTCTTTGGGGACAGTAGAATGTCCTATATACATTTTTATACTCCCAGTTCAAGCACAGGGTCCAGCCTGTAAATACTTATTGATGATTATTGCTTGGATGACAGTTGCCTTCTCTTTTTTATCAGGACATAGAAGGGTGAGAGACTGACAGAGATGTACTGATTTCTCAGCCTTAACCCTGGCTGGTACTGAAAGCCATCTTCTCGCACTTGTTTTTGATAAAACCAGACCAAATCCTTCTTAATAAGTAATCAAATCTTTGCTGACATCTGTTTCAACTGATGAATTGGGTGAGCATCTTACTGAAAGTTCTGATGTGATTAATCTCTGTCCCAGAATCCACAGAACTATTCCCATTATCTAGGAGAATGGTACACGACAAACACTTTCTTCCCACTAGTTTGTTAACTATTTACCTCCAGTATAGCTAATTTCACTCTTTTCTTTGAGAGAAATCAAGATGGTGTAGTTCAAGGATCTAATCACAGAAAGGTCAAGAAATTGAAGCCCGGAAGGTTTGTAGCTGCTTTATCTTTTTTCTTTTAATGAGATGACCTTATATCACTTTGCAGGTGTGGTAGAACCTAATGTGTCCATTCCTTACCAATGTGGAATTTGTGAAAATGTCTTATATGCTCTAGATTGCTATTTGTCTGCATTATCTGGGGAGAACAGGCTTTCCAAATGGGTTCAATTTACAATGCTCCCAACACTCATCAGCCTCATTGCCCGCCCTTAGAGAACCAGCACCTGCAAGGCCCTTCCTCCAGGTTTGTTTTTTTTTTTTCCGGTACGCGGGCCTCTCACTGTTGTGGCCTCTCCCGTTGCGGCGCACAGGCTCCGGACGCGCATGCTCAGCGGCCATGGCCCACGGGCCCAGCCGCTCCGCGGCACGTGGGATTCTCCCGGACCGGGGCACGAACCCGTGTCCCCTGCATCGGCAGGCGGACTCTCAACCACTGCGCCACCAGGGAAGCCCCAGGTATTTTTATTTTAATAATTTTCACCTCTTCCCTTTGTTCCTTTGGTCTTAGGAATGGTTACTGCTGATGGCACTTGCAACCTCTGTAAATCCTTTGCATTCTTTGTTTTGCTTTTTCAGTTCTGCAATATCTAGTTAACAATTCTTTGTTAAATTCACTCTTTAAATAGCTGGTGTCATTTCTACATCTTGGTTGGACCGTGACTGATAAAGAGCACACACATTCTCTTGTGTATTTGGAGGTAATAGAAATATTGTAAATTCTTTAATATCTGTTTTTTACCTTTTAAAATTTCCACCAAATGTGTCCGAATTAGTAACCTGTTCTAGAAATCATATTTTTCCTTCAGCAGTAATCTGTTTACTAGGCTTGATGCTAATACTTTAAGACCAAAAAAAATTCACAGATCTCCATTTCCAGCAAGTGAGAGTTGATATTGTTCTGTTTCCCTGTCCCCCCGCACCCCAGAAAGAGGGGATGACTTGGAACAGGAGTATCCAAGTCAGCCCCACTCTTGTGACACCTTCCAAATCACAGGAGGGGGCAACACAGGACACTATAGTCATCATCTCCCCCAGGAAGCAGTGATCCTGGGTCTTTCTTGCTCTTGGCAGGGGAGGAGAAGCCCCAGTGGGAGCGACAGAATTGATTTAAATATTCCTTTCAACGTTGCTCAGCAGGAGCACAAATGGGTTTTAGGGACAGAGACTTTGGCTTGAAGTTGGCTATTCTGAGGTCAGAGGAAAGTTTCTCCCTTGAGAACTTCTGTGCTCAGAGCAGTGCTCATGTGCCATTACTCATTTGCTAGTTACATTTGCTTCTCTATCAGGTTTATTTTAGTCATTACGGACTGGTATCTTTTGCAGGGCAGAAGTTTTTAACTTCAGCAAAGTCTAATTTAACAGTTTTTTCTTTCATGGGTGTTTTGGTGTTGTGTCTAAAAACTTATCATCAAATCCAAAGGCACATAGATTTTCTCCTATGCTTTCTTTTAGAAGTTTTATAGTGTTATGTTTTATCTTTAAGTCTATGATCATTTTGAGTTAATTTTTGAGAAAGGTATAAGGTGTCTAGCTTTTGGGTTTTTCCCCATCTGAACATCCATTGTTCCAGCACCATTTGTTGAAAAGACTTATCTCTTCTATATTGAATTACCTTTGCTCCTTTTTCAAGGATCCGTTGACTATATTCATGGGGGTCTAATCCTGAGCTTGCTATTCTGATCCAGGTTCATTCAAGTTTCACATAATGTTTATTAAGCAATTAACAAATAAAATTAAGAGGATTCTGCTTAGGTACAAAGGGAAAAGACAAAGCCACTGCTTCCAGCAGCTCTCAGTCCTGATAAAGTAATCGTTCACAGTAGAGCTTAGTAAAGAATACAGTGGAAGTACTAAGAGTTCCCAGAACACAAACATATAAGGCATCCAACCGTTTCTTCCCACCTCTGTCATGACTGTTTCCATCTGGGCCCAGGGCACTACTATTTTTCACCTGGATTTTTTAAGTTGCCTTCTAACTAGATTCTCTGATACTGGTCTTGCCTTTCCTTTAAAAGAAAGTGGAATTATGTCATTGCTCTGCTCACAGACTCCAGTGGACTCCCTTCTACCTTAGAGTAAAAGTCAACGTCCTCTCCATGGCCTTCATGAGCAGGATCCCATCATGTTCCTGCCCTCATCTCCTTTTCTCACACTCCTGTTCTGGCCTCTCTGGCCTCCTTGCTATTCTGTTAAAGTGCCAGGTGCTCTTGTTTTAGGACTGGCATTTGCTGTGCTCTCTGCCGGGGAAAATCTTGCCAGATATCCATACGCGCCCCTCCCACAATTCTTTTAGATCTTGATACAATCTATGCTATCAGTATCTATTACCTGCTCAATATTTTAGCTCTTCTTTTTCAAAAAAGTTATCCGTCTCTCCCCAGTAAGTTCCATGAGGTTATGGAATTTTATCTCTCCTTCTCTCCCTTCCTTCTCCTCTTCCTCTTTTTTCCCCCGTGGTGCCTAGAATAATGCTTGGAATATAGTATGAACTCATAAAATATTTAATGGAATGGAGGAATAAAAGTGTGAAAAAAAAATAGGAACCCTGGGGGTAATCCCAGTAAACTATCAGCTTCTCAAGGAAAGAGGAGCTTATAAAAGCCATCATTGATTCTCAGTGCCTAAGCATGAAACAAACGCTGAATAAATGAATGAATGAAGAACAATATACTCAAATAACCATTTACAGTTGAGAACACTGAGGCACAAAACTTTAGAAGATTTCTTACCCCTGTAGTGGCAGACATGACCTTTGAGACTACAGGGATATTTTTTTCTTTTCATTGCGACATTTTAAGACTACAGTCTCTAAATAAGATGAACTAATTGAGTCAAGGGAATTAATTAGATGCCAGGAGAAGGCTTCATGGGTTAGAATGTTTCTCAGTAGGACTTTGAAGGAAGGGAGCCTCAATTAAAAGGTCAGAAAAAAGGAGTTCTTCTCCCTTCCAAATTCCGTATCCTGGCTGAGAAGCTAGCCAGTGCAGGAGTGTGCACCAGAAGGTCCTGACAGCAGTCTTGACAAGTGGCCATTGTGACCTTTGCTTGCCAATTAACAGAGGCTAAGAGGGTAGGGGCTGAATGGATTTAACATCCCAGCAAGGCCTTCTTCTAGCTGCATAAAAAAGCAAATACTGGTAGATTAGGAACCTGAGGTACCTAAGATGTGGAAGCAATTTTCTCAGACGTGGGCTCTTCTCAGGGAGCACCAGAGATTACCTGGAGAAAGTTACCCTTCTCAGGGTCCTTTTCAGAGGATCTCTCTTGGCCCAAGCTGGAGATGCCCAGCCCAGCCCAGCTCTTCCAGGAAAACGTGGAAAAATGGTGAGATGTAGCTGACTCTGCTCTCAGAGCTCTGCAGTGTGTACGGTGGGTGGGAAATGTTGGCCTCGATACCTCCCTCAGTTCAATTCAAAAGCAAGTGGCTGCGGAACTGCTATAATAATATCACTGATGCTCTCACTGGTGCTTGTGCCTGTAAACGGGCATGGTTGTGTCTGGTCTCTCCATCAAAGGGCATTTATAACTTTTCTTTGTTTGTATTAACTTTTTGGCTGAAAACGTATGCCATCAGAGAACAAATAATACTGACTTTCAAGATTTATATAACGAATTCCATATGCCTTTGACAATTCTATCACATTTTTAGGCAGTTACAAAAGACACTGTTTTCCTATAGGATGTCAGGATAGCAACTTGGATAGTTGATGGGTGTCTTGTGAAGTATATAAAAGATTAGAAAGACAAAAACTAACTTCAAATGGTTTTACCAAAACTGGTCAAGGAAAGAATGAGGAGAGATATTCTTTATCATGATACCTCAGAGTAAAAAATGCTGCTCTGTGGTTAACAAAAACCTTTTTTAAAGTTTATTGTCTATTAGTAAACCATTACTGTCTTAAACATGTTCTGAATTTTCTCTTTAAATTTGCCATGCTTATCATTATTCATCATACTTGATTAAAAGTACATCTCTGGAATTTCAGAAGCTTGATGAAATGGATTCATCGCTCAATAAAGTACAACTAAGAAAGAATGGAACATTTTTTAAACTGAATTTTTGGTTTGTAATTTTATACTTTTATACATGTTACAAGAGAAAAGAAGTTTTCTCTTTAGGAGAAGCATCATGACACCAAATCTCCTCATCCAATATTTCCACTCAAAGGACCTCTGAGTAAGTCAACTTCTCTTTAAGACTTAAAGGGATGGAAAGAGTGACTTGATTTTTCACTGTGCGGGGTCTGACTGACAACACTGAATTTTTCTTTGCATATGGATACATTTTCTTGTACTTACAAAGAGAAAAAAAAAAAAGCTTGGAACTCTTTTTATTCCCTCTGAGGGTTCTTCTCTTTCTTCTCCTCCTCCATTTGGCTGAAGGAGCAAAGATGAATGTGAATGGTTATTAAATAATCACTTGTTACAAGTAACTGATTAGAATGTGGACTATGTCAACAGTGGTTGCTTGCCAGCCACTTGGCAAAGCGCTAATCACGTTAGGTTTTGGGTAATCAATTTATTCTAATACAAACCATATTGGATGATTGAGATTTTATGCCTTTTTATTTCCTTTAAACAGCTTTCTGAACCAAATGCTTATTATTTTGAAATGCAGCCAAATTCTGGCCACCACAGGAGTCCAGTGTTAAGATGGAGCTCCTAGTACTTTAGATATTTTCTTGCCTTATGCAGAAACACTTAGAAAATTGGACCGAAAAGTTATGTTTCTGATTTTCTCTTAGCTGCTGATTATTCGAGTTTCATTAGGATAGTGACAGTAACTTTTTAATCTATGGAATATTTTTCTGTAATAAAAGCTTCCTCTTCTTGTTTTATTTTGTCTAAATTTTAGGTAAACAAAGAGTACCCAAACATTTGGTATTCAAATCCAGTAATAAACGGCAACCATGGGGTGGGTGGAGCCCCAGAGAAAGGAATAAAGGCAGAGTTTCCTGGGAAGATATCATGGAAATTGACAACGAGCAGTGCAGAGGATTAGAAGAGTGATTAAGCTGAGAGGCTGAGCATAGAAGTTATTTAGGGCTTTCCATGGGAATGAGGCTATTAAAAAAGCCATGTTCTAAAGGTTACATAAGGATGTCAACAAGCTGAATATATTAAGATATATTCGGCAGCAGAAGAAAGACAGGAACTTCAAATGAGCACCTGTGGATGAGACGGAGAGGTGACTAAGGTTTGAGAGAGGTGGCAAACGAATGTCTGCAGGGGGTAGGCAGGTGACCCACATGTAGGGGTGCTATTAATAACGTTTCACGGATATGGTACCCACATTTACCAATCAGAACAGACGCTGACCACAGAGGGGGAGCAGGGTGCAGTAGGTTCCTTGTGACAGCTGGCCTTTCTCCTTTATTTCCTGGATCTTGGGGAGATCTGAAGGATCCTCAGGGAGTGGTGATGGGACAGCTGCAGAGGCAGGGATACGTTTAGAAGGCACAGGATAGTGCTGACTTACCAGTGTATTTAATAGTCTAACAACTCATGGGGCTAAACTGTACTGGTAGATTATCGTCCCTTCCCACATGGGTAAAGTGGACTCTATGAAGCTACAATAGAGAGTGGTACAGGCTGTGCTAAGCCCGCGCAGCCACGCCACTGTTAGCTGCAGTGCAATGGATTTTGTGTTCATTGGAAATCTCCTTTTAAAAAACTATTCTTTAACCCTGTGTGGGTGAAATAAAACACACCTGCAGTGTGATCACACGCCATCCTTTGTCATCATATGAAACTTTATACTCAGGTTTCTATCTTAATAGCTGGTGCATTATAACACCAATGTCTCGGGTAAGAAACCTCAGTTGTTTCTGACCTATTCATTCATTTCTCCATTTTCTTCATTTATTTATTCAATACTACTAGGGAGTATCTTTGTTCTTCATGTTTTATCACTTACTTCCTAATATTTTTCTTAAGCTATCCATCTCCACTTCTCAACTAACTTCTCAGAATAGTATCTGAGCCTGTCTTTCCGACACTTTGACATCATACAGTAAATCCAAAATTCATTTGCTTTTTCGTTTATTTAATATTTATTGGACAACTTCCATGTACCACGGACTATACTAGGTGCTGATATAAGACTCATAAGATAGTCTCTTCTTATTGCCCTCAAGGAGCTTACTCTCTAACTCAACTCAACTAACCACTGATGAAGTATTATCAAATTCTGCTTGACAGTATCTTACTCAGTCCTTGGAGATGCTGATTGAATGGTCTTCTCTCTTTTTTGCTTTTCACCTCCCTCTCCTCATGCTAACATAGTGATTTCCTCAGCATCTCACCTCAGGTCCTTGTTCTTGTTCTGTGTTTCAAAGTCCTTACTGAGCTACCTTGGCAAACCTCGTCTCTCCAGTACCTTCATATCTATCTCCCTTCCCTTTGTGGCTTTTGGACTTGCTTGCTCAATGCACGTCCTCCTCTTCCCCCTCAGCCCTCCCAGCATGCACAGGTCTCCAGCTTCACCAGGACCATTTTCCCCAGGCCAGTTCATGAAGGCCTATGGCTTTCTCTGAGCTGCTGCCTGGATCAAATTTCATCTGGGGGACATTTGTGCCCTTTGCTCTTGGCTGGTACCTAACAACTTTCCTAAAGGATCAGGTATAAGATGAAACACCACATCCAGTAGTGGAAGGATGCTGCTTAAAAAAAAAGAGCAGTAGACACATCAGACTGACTTAGCAGAGAGAACTGAGGAGAAAGACAAAAGGAGAGAAGGGCAAGTACACTTTTTTTTTTTTTTTAAAGGAAAGGCCTTCCTTATGTAAACTTCCTGGAAGCTGTGAATAGTGGTGAGTTCTGAGAGCGGCACTGTGCAGGCCAGACCACAGAGCTGGTCTGGTTCGAAGGCTGGGGAAATGATGCCTTGGGTTCCATTCAAAGTCACTTTCTCCTCAGTCTACTGCCAAACTTGCACACAGCCAAACAGAGAAGACACTAGGGAAGGTTAAACATGAGCAGATGAGGCTTCTCAATATCTCCTGCCCAGAGTCATGTGCTCAATACTGTTTATGTGGAAATGGGAGGCTGCCTGGACCTCTGACCTGTTCCTGTTGTCTTTCAAGGATTAGAATGAAAGAGGGGGCTTGTTAGCATTCGGGGATCTGCCTACTTCCATACAAGGAAATTATTGCTTTACTGACTGTTTTGTGTTCAACTGTGTCCCCCTGGAAAAGATATGTTGAAGTCCTAACCCCAGAGGCCTCAGAATGTGACCACACTTAGAAATAGGGTCTTTACAGAGGTTTTCAAGTTAGAATG
Source organism: Grampus griseus (assembly GCF_964374135.1). NCBI lineage: Eukaryota > Metazoa > Chordata > Mammalia > Artiodactyla > Delphinidae > Grampus > Grampus griseus. The sequence continues at coordinate 39,518,867 of NC_139017.1, read as the reverse complement.
AGGTCATTAGGGTGGGCTCTATCCCTGTGACTAGTATCCTTATAAAAAGGAGGAATTAGGACATAGAGACAGACACAGAGGGAAAACGATGTGAAGATACACAAGGCGAAGTATGCATATACAAGCCAAGGAATATCAAGGATTGCTGGCAAACGACAGAAGCCAGAAGAGGCTAGAAAGGATTATCCCCTAGAGCTGTAAGAGACAGCATGGCCCTGCCAACATCTTGATATTGGACTTCTTGCCTCCAAAACTGTGAGACGATACATTCCCTTTGTGTCAAGGCATCCAGTTTTTGGTGCAACTAATACTCCTTCTTACTTTGTCAGCAGTCCCACATCAGGTCTGCCTATGGCTTACCACAGGCCATATAATAAAAGATAGGTTTCTTCTGCTTAGAGTATGGAAAGAACCACTGTGTTTTGCAGACGCATTTGCACACAGAGGCAGTATTTGTCTATAAGCTAGTAATATATAATACCTCCTCTGTTATTCTATAGCAGCACTGTCCAATAATATAGTTACCACTAGTTATATGTGATTCTTTAAAACTCAAATTTAATTTAAAGTAATTAAAATGATTAAATCAAAAATTTAGTTCCTTAGCCACACCAGCCATACGTCAAGTGCTCAATAGTCATATGTGGCTAGTAGCTACTGTATTGGACAATACAGATACAGAGCATGTTCCTCACTGCAGAAAGCTCTATTGCACAGCACAGTTCTAGAGAAAGAGGTGTTCTAGTCAGTTGAATGTTCTGGGTAATAGAAAGATACTATGTATGGCTAAAAAAATAAAAATCAAAGAAAGAAAGAAATGAAAAAGGAAAAAGAAGTCAATACAGTTAACTTAACCCTGAAAATGTACTTTGATAAATCTGAAGGGATGCTATCACCTTGAAATATTTTAGAGGTGGGAGTATGAATTTCAATACTCACTGTACTGACAGTGGACCAGGATGCTGGCAAATTGAGAGCTGGGTTGATTGAACTCTAAATAAATCAGCCTCTGCTGTCTAAACTATAGCCACAGTACAAAATCTAACCAAGTCTGGGGAATAATTTAGGAACATTTAAAGTCATTAGGATCATTAGATCAGACTCGAGCAAAGCAAAATAAACAACTCTCCCAGCCTGATTTGGAACTAGTTCTACTGCCTTATAAGTCAAAGTGAGTTTAAGTATATTACAAATGTTTTTCTTTGTTGGGCTATGTTTATTCTCACTTCTGTTTTTTCAGTGTTCATTCCATTGTTTTCTGTACCCTAATTACTCACTGTGTTAGAGCCATAGGACTGTTTGTCCAGACTGACCAGACTGAATTGTCTGGTTCTGGCCTTCAGTCCGGAACTCAACTGATCTGACTATATATACTTCTGTGTTCTAGGTCCATCCTTCATGGGAACATAATCATCCCAGGACTATACTTAGCAGTTTGACATTGCACCGTGATTTCTCTTGCCCCCTTATTTTTCATAATAGCATTTTTACATTCTTTTCAAACCTTTGGGTCAGGGTGCCATTTAATCTGCTCCTCTGATCTCTAGTTGTAATTTTCTTTGTCTGGGCTATGGGGAGGGACACCAAATTTCCCTTTTTATTGTGGTTAGAGGGTTCACCAAGGAACAATGGCAGGAATGTATTCAATAGCTCTGAGTTCTAAAATCATAGATAACTAAATAATACTTTACAGACAGAGGGGACTCCAAAAATATTCTTAACTGACTGGTTGGCTTAAAGAAATTAACACCCTTCTATAAAAAGTAATTTTGTCTGTATTTAAGAGATATGTGGTACTCTAAATTTTAAATAAATTGCTGGAGAAGGACTTCACCCCAACTCTTAAGGGAGAAAAGTCACTAGATTTGGCTTTATTGATAACAGTGATTTTGACATTTATTTCTTTTCTTCCACCAGAAAAATGTCATGCCAGTTATGTTGCCAAGAGCTACAGAACGAACTGGGCTCTGATGAAGGCTTATCAGGATGGTATGATCAAGAGGCTCTCCTGGTCAAGCAGGCTGAGTCTCAGCTGGTGCCCTGTGTGCTCCTTGGGAAGAGAATTGGGCCAGTGTGCTGCTTACCTTTCCAGGGCCAGCCATACGATTATGTGATTGACAGATTACTATGTCGACTAAGAGGAAAGATGAATAGATGAAACAAGAGAGGGCAGTTTAATAGGAGGGCATTTTCTATATTGAGAGTAGAGAGGTTCTGTCACATTTTCAAGCCACCCTTACCCTAGGCAGTGTGCCCTTCTCCCAAGTATGGAAGATACATGGTGTTTCTCATTTTAAGAAATTCAACAAATAAAAATCTAGATAAAGGGACCCCGAACATCTTCAGAAAAATAGCAATTATTGAAAAAGACTTTCCGAATTACCAAATAATATCTATGCAGGATTTCTTTGAATAATGAGATTTGGCAGAAATCTCTGTTCTGGCTTTATGCAAATTCATTATTATTATTATTATTCTTTTCTATTTGGGTTCTGGACACTTCACTCATGCTGGTTTACAATGGGTTGCTTTTTCTCTTATACTGTGACCCTTATTACAAGTTATAGACAATTCTTGGTCTCTACTCCCAGATTTGGAGCTCCAGCCCACACCTCTTTCTGGGACTTCAGATCTATGTACCCAATCATCTAGGCAGCTTTTCACTTGATGGTCCCATGGACAGCTCAGACTTAACAGTGCCCAAGACTGTCTTTTAACCCCAGATCTATTCTACCAGCAGTCTTCCCTGTGTCAGGTTTGGGTAATTCCAAAATTCCATCTGCTAAGGCCAAAAACCTTGGAATCAACCGAAACTTTCCTTCTCCCCCACTCCCCCCTTCCCCACATTTCACATCTACCAGTTAGGATTTCTCTCTGGAAATATCTCCAGAATCTGACCACTTCTCACCTCTCCCACTGCTGCTGTTAGCCACCATGATCTCCCACTTTGATTACTGCAGTGGCCTCCTAGCAGCTCTCTCTTCCCATTTATAGTTTCTTGACCCAGTGGCCAAAGTGTAGGAGCCATTGCAGGGTTTTGACCAGAGGAGTGACAAGATCTGACTTTTGCTTTAAGTCTCCTTTCTCAAGTATTGCTCACTCAATAAGACTTAACAATAAACACTCAGTTTAAAATTACAAGCTACCCCTCCCTCAGCATTCTTAATGCCCTTAGCTCAATCAAATTATACATAACATTAACCACTTCTAACATAATATATAATTTACCTATTTATCACATTTACTGTTGTCTCTCATCATACCTCCCCTCTCCCACCCCAATAGAATGTAGATATTTGCTCTGTTCACTGCTATTTCCAAGTTCGGAATCATACATGGCACATTGAAAACATTCCTCATACTTGCTGAATGATTAAAAACAATTTTCTTTGTAATCCATCCAGGGGTCTTCAACCCTGTGTAGTGAAGTCTACATTTTTTGCCTTTCTCCTAGATAAAGTCTTAACCAGGTCCATAGCTTTTCTAGTTAGAGTTGAATAATGAAAAGGCTGTGGGACACTTCCTGTCACAGGGACAGTTTTATTTCAATGCTTTAAATGACCCAGTTCCATAAAAAGCTAAGATTCAGACTTTTAGTCATATTTAAAGTGTTTCCCCATCCCCAGTTTCTGAATCCTGCGCTGGGGAGGGGAGCATGGATGCCTCTGTTCCATATCCTCACCTTTTCTAAACCCTGCTCACTAGTCCAGGCTTCTGACTCCTTCTGAATTGGGAAGAAGGCATTAAGGAAACACACAGTATCCAGAGATTGATATTTTTACAATCTGTCCTTGGTGTTCATGAGGCTTGGCAAATGTAAACCTAGATCTTTCCCTTGGGATACATCTTGTGGGTTTCTAGGAAACTCCACTGGTGGGAATCTTCGATAATGACCAGTCCTGTGATGTGGGATGTGGTTGGCCACTTAACAACACAAACCCTCAGACCTGGAGCGTTGGGCCTTCCACCCTACAAGACTCTCTGTGGTAAACCTCTTGAGAGCAAGGTCTTTTGGAAGATGGCTCCAGTCTGGCTCCCACGAGACCCACATATGTTTGAAGAGAATCTCTCCTACATCTTTGCCTGTGTGAAGTGCAGTTTGCTTCCAGTGCTGCCACTTCCTCTGAATGTTTCTCGTTAGCATGACTTTAGATATTTCAGCTGAGTCAGACAGCAGTGCATTGAGGAGTCTCCTGGTATATCCCCGGTAGATCTCAAAGCATGGGGGGTAAAAGATCCCTCTTCTTCCCTTTTGTGGAAGAGAGAGGGCAAGGGAGTGGATGCAGAGCAAAAGGACAGCTTCTCCAGAGAAATTCTTGCTCTCAACCTTTTCAACTCCAACCCTGTTGGAGCCTCAAGATGGGTGATAGATTAGGGATTGACAAAGGGATGGCTGGGTACCCTCTTTGCAATTCCAGTGGGGATGTCTGGGATCTATTATTTTGCTGTCAACCTATGGAGAGAACAAACAGATAGAACAAGCCATAGTTTAGCATGTTCTTACAGTTGTAAAATAATAAAGAAATGAGTGGGTGTCATCCCTCCTTCGGTCTTGCCCCCGCATGCTGCTTTCTGGGCTTGCAGCATTCACGCGCCTGGCTCCTCTTCCATTTCAGGTCCCGGCTTAGACGGAGCTTCCCACAGAGGCCTGCTTGGCCTGCCCAGCCTCAGATGGGCCCCTGTTATGCTCTCTTAGCTCCTGCTTCATTTCCTTCATATATTTATTACAGTTTGTAATCATACATGTATCGACAGGATTCATTTCTGTCTCCCACACCAGACTAATTAGCTTCAGGAGGTCATTCTGCTTGGTTCATAGTAGCCTCCTTGGAGCCCAGGACAGAACTGAGCATACAGCTCCTGCTCAGAAATGTTAGGGGATGCTCAGTGCTGCCTGGGGTGAATGTGGCTCTGCCGCTTACTAGTCGTGTGCTCTCAGGAAAGTTCTTTTCCTTAGCTGTAAATTTGGGACAACAATAGTACCAATTATTAGGTGCTATTTAAATATTTATAGTTTTTAGAAAAGGGACTGGCAGATACTTTAAAAGTGTTTGCTGTGATTATTAACTCCATAAAGGTGATGCATTATCTAATTGGTAAGTTAAATGTTTTTAGGAAACATTCAGTTAAGAAAGGGGAATCGTTCCGCTGCAATCCAGAGAGAACCCACCAGTGTAATGTGGTTCAGGGAATGCGAAGGCCCTAATGCCCTGGTGCTGAGAGGTGCTCCCTAGTCCCTGCATCACATAGATCTGGGGCGAGAACATTCAAAATAGTGGTCTAGCTTAGCGGTTCAAGCACAGGCTGTGGAAGCAGACAGATCAGGATCAGATCTTGCCTCTTCCACTTATAAACTCTGTGATATTGAGGAGTTATTCAATTTCTCCAAGGCTTGATTTCTCTATATTTAAAATGGGTATCATAATACCAACCTCACAGGGCTGTTGTGAGGATTACATGATTTTAGATATGTGATATTATTTGGCTATCATAAATGCCCAAAAAGGCAGCCATTATTAATATTGTTGCTAGTAACAGTAACTACAGCCATAGAAAAACAGTGGGCAAGGACTCTGCACTTTCGAAGTAAACTTTTAGAAATTGCATGTAAGACAGTATTTTTTGCAGTGTTGTGACTAGCACGTAACTGTTGGATGTAATCCCATTATGAGGAAATAAATACCTCCCCCCCAAATCTCAGTATTAGATTAATAAAAAATATTTCTATTCCCTGCTTATTTCAAGTAGCACTCACTGCAAATAGTTCCTAGTATATAACACAAATCAGATTGCAAACGTGAGGAGTGGTTTGAATCTCAGTAATCTCTGGACTTACTTGCACATGAAGCATCTCCCTGTGAAGGGCACTTTGAACTCTTAGTTCTGACAGCACCATCAAAATCAAAGGTGCTGGTGTTATTTCAGCCAAACTCAACTTCTGGAATACTCTCTCCTTACACAAATAAATCTCTCAGTTTTAAATCTGCAAAACATTAACATAAGATTCTCAGCGTTTGGTTTACTGGAAATGATATTTGGATTACTTTAGAAATGCAGATTTCTTGTTAGTTCTATGATAACTGGATAAAAAGCTAGCTTTTTATTTAGAATTTCTTCCATTGACATTTATTTCTTTGTTTAAATTGTGTACCCATTCATTTTAGCAGGGGGCAAATGAAGTTGAATAAAGACATTCTACCTACAAGATTAAGCCTCTATTCAGAATAGTCTGGGAACTCTGTGCCCTGGGGACAGTAGCACTCAGCAACTCCCCATTATAATCAGTCTTCATGATTAAACATTTTGAGGACATTCTCTGGGTCCATTTTTTAAAGACAGTTATTCTCTTTGACTATATATATATATATACTTGATGTGATGTCATTTTTTGTTTTCTCAGGGAAGCTAAATAATTAAGCTAGAATTTAGACTTTTTTGGTAGTGCTTATGGAAATTGAAGTACATAATATATTTAGCAGGACTCCAAATCTGCGGTCACTAGTTTGCTCATGACAATCACATGTTTCTGCTGCTCACCAGAAGCCTAGGGTTGTTGTGCTTTCTTTGATCTCCCCAGGATGCACTTCTGAACTGTGGGCTGTAGAGTGTCAGAGAAACTATCCCAACTGTCAGGGAGTCCCGTGGCTTCAGGCAGGGCAAGCCCTTGGGTTGCCTCTTCATCCTGGCTTCATTTCCTGTATGACCCTTTCTCTCTTTCCACATTTGGTCACCGGGAGTTCTCTACATTCAGGGAGCCAGAACTCGGGAGATAGAGGAATGTGATAGAGAAAAGGGGCCTTTCTTTCCATATCTCAGTGTGGTGAAATGCCTGGTCAAGGTGTTTGAGAAGAAAGCTCAGCTGCTCAGTTACTCTCCTCTCCTGACGAGCGTTTCCTAGTAAACCTTCCCCCCTTCACCCAAAATTTTCTTCTGTTGCAGAGCCATGGTCTGTAGCACCTGGATGTTGTAAACTGGCAGAAAGCGAATGGACCCAAGGGTGACCAGGCTGAATTATCAATATATATTGCCCTGTGATATATAGTAGCTCCTCGTTTATCTATTTTATATATAGTAGTGTGTACCTGTTAATCCCAAATTCCCAGTTATCTCTCCCCCCTTTCCCCTTTGATAATCATATGTTTGTTTTCTATGTCTGTGAGTCTATTTCTGTTTTATAAAAAGTTCATTTGTATAATTTTTTAAGGTTCCACATATAAGTGATACCATATGCTATTCATCTTTCTCTGTCTGACTTCACTTAATATGATAATCTCTAGGTCCATCCATGTTGCTGCAAATGATATTATTTCATTCTTTTTTATGGCTGAGTAATATTCCATTGTACATATATATACCACATCTTTATCCATTCATCTGTCAATGGACATTTAGGTTGCTTCCATTGGTTGGCTATTGTAAATAGTGCTGCAATGATCATTGGGGTGCATGTATCTTTTTGAATTAGATTTTTCATCTCTTCTGGATATATGCCCAGGAGTGGGATTGCTGGATCATATGGTAGTTCTATTTTTAGCTTTTTAAGGAACCTCTATAATGTTCTCCATAGTGGCTGCACCACTTTACATTCCAACAGTGTAGGACGGTTCCTTTTTCTTCACACCCTCTCAGCATTTATTATTTGTAGACTTTTTGATGATGGCCGTTCTGACTGGTGTAAGGTGATACCCCATTATAGTTTTGATTTGCATTTCTCTAATAATTAGTGATGTGGAGCATCTTTTCATGTGCTTGTTGGCCATTTGTATGTTTTCTTTGGAGAAATGTCTATTTAGGTCTTCTGCCCAGTTTTTGATAGGGTTGTTTGTTTGTTTGTTTGTTGTTTGTTAATCTGCTCAGCCAGTCTATTTAAGAATGTTTAGACCATTTATGTTTAATATAATTATTGATATTTTAGGGTTTGTCTGCCATTTTTTTCCTGTTTGTTCTTTACATTTTTCACTTCTGTGTTTTCTTTTTCCTGACTTCCTGTGGTCTACTTGAACATTTTCTAGAATTCATTTTAACTTATCTGTAACATTTTTGAGTGTATCTTTTCATAGACCTTTTTCACTGGTTGCTCTAGGTATTGCATTGTATATACATAACTTACTTCATTGACTGGTGTCATCATTTTACTAGTTTGAGTGAAATATGAGAACGTGTTCCCTTTTATCCTCCTCATTTGTAATATAATTGCCTTAAATATTTCTTCTATTACAGCAGGGCTCCCCAATTCCCGGCCACGGCCTGTTAGGAACTGGGCTGCACAGCAGGAGGTGAGCTGCGGGTGAGTGAGTGAAACTTCATCTGCCACTCCCCACCACTCCCCATCACTCACGTTACTGCCTGAACCATCCCGCGCCCCCTGGGTCCATGGAAAAACTGTCTTCCATGAAACCAGTCCCTGGTGCCAAAAAGGTTGGGAACTGCCATATTACAGGTAGTACCACATAAGACAATGTTCCAATTTTTGCTTCAATTGTTAACCAAATTTTAAAAATTGAAGAAGAGAAGGAAAGCCTACTGTATTTACTCATATTTTTACTTATTGTGCTCTTTCCTCCTTTATGATCTACCAAGGTTTCTTCTTGTATTGTTTCCTTTTTGCTTAAGGATTTCTTTTAGCCGTTCTTTTAGGGTACTTCTGCTGACGACAAATTATCTTAAGTGTCCCTTTGTCTGAGAATGTCTTGGTTTTCCCTTCATTCTTGAAGAATATTTCATTGAGTATGGGATTCTTGGTGATAGGGTTTTTTTCAGCACCCGAAAAATATTGTACAACTTCCTTCTGTTTTTCATGGTTTCTGATAAGAAATCAGATCCCCTTCTAATTGTTTTTCTTCTATAGATAGGTATTGTTTTCTTTGGCTGCTCTTGAGATATTTTCTCTGTCTTTTGTTTTAAGAATTTTAATAATGATGTGTTTTGGTGTGAATTTTGGGGGGGATTTATCTTGTTTGAGTTTCATTCAGATTCTTGATTCTGTCAGTTTATGTCTCTTGCCAAATAAGAAGTTTTCAGCTATTTTTTTTTTCATACTTTTCAGCCTCATCCTCTTTTTACTCTCCATCTAGGACTACAAGGACATGGATATTGGATATTTTGTTATAGTCTCACAAGTCCCTCAAGCATTTTTCATTGTTTAGCCTATTTTCTCTTTCTTTTTTCAGATTGAGTAATTTATATTGTTCTATCTTCCAATTCACTGTATCCTTTCTGTCTTCAACATTCTGCTGTTGATTTTATTTATTGAATTAAAAAATCTAATGAGGGGCTTCCCTGGTGGCACAGTGGTTGAGAGTCCGCCTGCCGATGCAGGGGACACGGGTTCGTGCCCCGGTCCAGGAGGATCCCACGTGCCGCGGAGCGGCTGGGCCTGTGGGCCATGGCCGCTGAGCCTGTGCGTCCAGAGCCTGTGCTCCACAATGGGAGAGGCCACAGCAGTGAGAGGCCTGCATACCGCAAAAAAAAAAAAAATTAATGAAGTATAGTTGATTTACAGTTGATTTACAATGTTGTGTTAATTTCTGCTGTACAGCAAAGTGATTCAGTTATACATATATATACATTCTTTTTCATATTCTTTTCCATTATTGTTTAATCTCAGGATATTGAATATAGTTCCCTGTGCTGTACAGTAGTACCTTGTTGTTTTCCAGCTGAACTTTTAATTTTGTTATTTGTATTCTTCAGTTCTAAAATTTCCACACAGCTCTTCTTTATATCATCTTTATATTCCATTGATGAGATGTTCTATTTATTTGCTGAGGTTTTCTTTTTTCATTTGTTTCAAGTGTGTTTATAATTGCTTATTGTAGCATCTTTATCATGACTGTTTTAAAATTTTTTTCAGATACTTTTAACCTCTCTGTCATCTTGGTGATGACATCTGTTGATTTTCTTATTCAGTTTGAGATATTCCTCAAGTGATTTTTCAATTGAAACTTAGACATTTTTGTATTATGTTATGAGACTCTGGATCTTATTTAAATATTTTGTTTTCACTGGTTTTGCCTGATGCCATTCTGGTAGGGAAAGGAGAAGTTTGCCTTGTTGTTGCCAGTTGGAAGTGAAAGTCCAGTTTTCCCACTCAGCCTCCATTGACATGTGAAAGAGCTGCCTCCTCATTACTGTTGGGTAAGAATGAAAGTTCCTGCTCTCCACATGGTCTCCATTGACACCATGGTGTGGTGGTCTTATTAACACTGGGTGATACTGAAAGTCCTTGGTCTCTACTGGACCTCCTTTGATGCCATCCCAGTGGAGAAATGTTTGGGTGCCTTATTACAGCCTTGCTAAGGTGGAATTCTGGGCTCCCCCTTTACCCTTTGCTGGCATGGGTAGGAGTGGGGTTATAGTGTTTTCTGTGTTGTTTGGTAGAGTAGAATGGTTATTATCTAAAATGTTTCTCTATTGCTAGGCTTTCCCCTCTCCTGATTCTTTGACTAGAGACAGCAGACTTTTGTTGAGACTTCTTTGGTCTGTGCCTATTGTCATTTCTGAGTTGGTAGCTTCTTCAGCTCAAAGTCTGGTATATCTGAGGCAAAAAGAAAACCCACAGAACTCATCAATGGGTTGTTCCTTGGGTCCCAAGGTCCTTAGCCAATCTGCCATCTTCTCTCCATCTTTCAGAGTTTTCTTATGTTTGTTTTATATATAATATAAATATATGTTTAAATATGTTCATATTTATATAGCTTATGTAAACATATATTCATATTTATTTATGTTTGTTTTATATATAATGTCCAGGGTTTTTAGTTTTTCTTGGCGAGAGAAATAAGGAAAAGTACATCCATTCCATCTGTCCAGATGTGGAAGCATTCCTCATCGATTTTTAGGATTTCTTCTAATATCCAAATATTTACACTTTTTCTCTTACTTGGATTGCAAGTATTTTCTCTCAGATGTAACTTTTCTTTTAATTTTGCTTTTGAAGTCTTTGACCATATTGTTCACAGGAATTTTTAAGGAGACTGTTTTTTTTAAAATGGGTGAGAGAAAAGTAGACAATTAAAATAGAAAGAAATATGACTGGCTAACAACTGGTATATGAAATTTGATATCAATGAGTTCAATTTGAAGAAAAATGATGGAATTATAGGGATGCTACGAATGTTAAGGTTCAAAATGTAAAAGCCCTGATGAAAAAAATTTAGTGAAATATCAGTCAGTCAATGGTTTCCTGTGCTAATAAGGAACTTTAAAAATATATGCAATTCTGGAAATTTTTTCATCCTACTGTGACGTCTCTAATTGTTAAAAAAAAATTATAAATCAAATTTTACAAGGAATATCATGGAGATGTTAGAGATTCTTTTAAAACTAGAGATGTACAAAATCTGTTTTATTACATTTTTGCTATTTTTGTGCAATTCACAAAAGAGACACAAAATTAAAACACCAAAAGTACTTAGATAAGAATTCCTTTTTTAGGTGTAGAATTCTTAGTACTCTAAATAAGATAAGTAGTCTCTGTGAGAGCTAAATGGTCTTTTTAGGGTATAATAGAACCCTAAATGCATCAAATTACTAGGCATCAAATTTACTAAATGCATCAAATTACTAGGCCCCAATAAAGAGAGAAATATTTTCTAAATATAAGTTTCCTTTTAGGGTAATGGCTTACTTTTCCTGTTTCCCAAGATGCCTTCAGCTGCTTATGTGCTTTTATTATGTAGTATTAATTTTGCAACACAATGCTCTTGAGAATTCGTAGCATATCTAGTTTCCCCAGAAAAGTATTTTAGAGGATTACATTGCTTGGTTTTGTGTTACTGGCCTCACATAATCACATATACTGTATTATTTGACTGGATGAAAATAACTGTGGAAGGTTTGGGAAATTTTATGGATGGTAATGTAGATATCTATTTCACCATTATATCTGCAGTTGGCATTCAATTTCTCCAAGGAAAGGGGACATAGGCACTGGATTAATCTCTAAACCTAATTTCAGCATTGTTCATAATAAAAAGTTACTCAAACTAGAAACTATCAGGAAGACTACCTTGATTCATGTTTGCATCTACCTGTCTATTTTCTGAAACAGTTGCTAGTGCAAGATGAAAGATGGGTAGGACTAATAAAGACAAGCAGATGACTGGATTAGCCACAGTTGGCTGGAAAGTTTTCATCTCAAGTTATAGAATCTGAAATACCAATCAAATATCTTTATGTCATGATGTAGGTATAAAATAAAAGTAATGATAATTACTGAATTGTGGAAAAGTGGTGATATAGCTGAAAGGGAACATTTCTTAAACAAACAGTATGTCTCACTGTACTGGAATATGGTATTTGAATAGAGATTTTTAGTTTGGAACCATTTGGCCATTTTTATTGGTAAAATATTAACAATTTCATATGGCTCAATCAACACAAATTGCCTAAGGTGACCACATATATTAGGCAAAACATTTTAGAATAGCAAAATCCTAGATTGTGATGGGTGAGTAGGGGTGAGGTTGGGGAAAGTAGGTGTAGTGTGCTGGATCACATGATACAGGAAACAAAAATTCAACTCTTCTGAACCACAGGAGAGCAAGTTTTAAAATGCTGAACTTTACTTCTAGGCCAACTCTCAAACCTTCACCTCCACTCCTCCCTCACCAGCAACTGTGTGCAGATGTGTTCAGAGGTGTGAGAGTCAATCAGCCCAGAGGAAGAAGAACCAGTCATTCCTAGCATGATAGGGACCTACAAATGGTGCTGAAACAGCATGAAAACATAGCATGGAAAACAGAAAAAGTAATCATGGAAAGATACAGAACTACAATAAAAGGAGCAGTGCATCGTATCTATTCCTATTCTGGTGTATGACTGTTTATATTTATTTGGCACTTTAATAATTCCCAGAAAGCTCTGATTTTTTTTTTCATAGACAGCTCTATGTGCTGTACTTACTGTATCACTTGAGAACTGGTTTGGATTTATGAACTAAGATAGATCAGCGAGGGACAAAACCACAGTTCTCTATTTGAAATGTAGCTGGGTTTCTAGAATTAGCTGTTCTAGTTGCTGGCACAAGCAGCCCATGTAAGTTTTAAAAATTATACAACCTTCTGGATCTAAATTTCTGTTAGTTGTTTTTTGCCAAATATAATATCTTTGGTGTATTATTAAGAAGAAGTGCATCACAGACTACAAACTGCTCCTGAATATGGAGCACTGACTATACACAATAGGGAGATTAAAGGAAAAGTAGCACAAAACACAGTCATTTGTTTCTTTTACTGTGTGCAGTTAATTGTCTCTGTGCATGTTCACTCTAGTTAAAGAGGGAATGCATGAAAGACATGAAACCAGATAGAATTTTGGAGTTATTCTCAAGGAGCTTCCCTTGTTCACTAGGAAACATACATGGAGAGCAACTACTGCACACAGTAAATAAAATAAAACGTTAACGTACAGTTATAAAATCTCAAAGAAATGTGTCACAATGTCCAGTAGAAAGGGGTTGAATTTATACCTTTGGCTGTCTCTGAGTGATTCTAAAATAATGCCTGGAGCTGACTTTTAAGAGAACACCCAGATAGCAACAACCAGTTGAAAAGCAACACTAATATGGAAGAGAAGGTATTAAAAAGGAAAACAATTCTGAAGTGAGTCTGGGGTGGGGGGGGAGCATGGATCATTACAGGCACTCATTTCTTTCTACAGAGTTCCTTTCTGTCAAAAAGATTAACTGATTTAAAAGATTTCAACTTATTTTTCCTTAAGAGACTATTCACTGCCTACCGTATATCATTCAAATTAAAATTTAAACAACCACTGGAAAGATCAATTCTATACTAATTGAGACTTCGCAAAGAATCCAAGATTATTTTTTGGATTTAGTGCACTTTCAAAGTATGTCGATTGTGATTCCATTTTCATACACCGTACACATTTCACTACCACAAACCTATCATGTAAAATAATGCAAAACCAAACATCAGGATGCTGACATTGTCTATGTATAAAAAGATAATACTAGAAAAAAAGTTATGGCAAATCTTCAAAAAAGTAGTCAGCCTGATTCCACCACAATTTGAATAACTTTACAACCACATCACATGTATTTCAGAGAGGTCCTCTGCTACTGATTTGGTTATTGGAAAATGGTTAAATGCACATGAATATTATTAGGAAATCTTGAGGAAGCTATCACTACTAAGATTCAAATACATTATTGTAATTATTTTAGATAAAATCAAATTGGTTGCAAATACATTTCTTTGAGAGCAGATTTCTGATTTATTTCTTAGAGGTCTCAACCATGTTGTCAAAAGTGCAAACATTCATCATCCTACTGAACATATTTTCCTAATCATTCCTCTCCATAGGCAAACACAAACTCAGTAAAATAAAGAAAGACAGCTTCTTCCCCACTGTCTGACATGGGCATCCAACTCTACTGGCCAGATAGCAGTTATGCAAATTGCAGTACATATGATGCAGATTGAATGAATGAAGTGGTTGTTTGCAAAGTCAGCTTGGCAAACTGCAGTGTACTAACCATGGTGAGAGATTTCAGCCTCTCAATATTTTTCCATATATAATAATCATTTTCAAATATCAAGACAGGGCTGATGAAATATTCTCAGTAGACAGTAAGATTTCAAAAAGATTTTCTGCTTTTTTAATGTTTTCAACTAATGTCTGCCCATCTCTTTCTTGACAAATAACCTTGGCTTCAATTTTATAGATAAAATTGAGCTCTGTATCACTAACACGTCTTAGTTTTCCTCCTTGCCACCTCTAAAATCCCTATGTATAGATATTAGACCTTTGTGCACTTCTTTTCTAGGTAAAAATTGTCCCTTGTCCTTGCTAAGTCCAAACTGATATCTGAGCTCATGATTCCATTTTGTGTGTCCTCCCACTGGATTACACAGTGTGTAATCCCCAGTCTCTTTTAGGTCTTCACTTTTACCTTCTCTGCTTGTCCCACCTCCTCTGCCTCTAAACATGTCAAGTTTTCTGTTATATTTTCCCTTGATCCTGCCACCATCTCAAGTTGTAAGTATCTTATGATATTGAGCATCTTTTCATGTGCCTACTGACCATCTGTATGTCTTTGGAAAAATATCTACTCAGGTGTTCTGCCCATTTTTAATTGGGTTGTTTGTTTTTCTGATATTGAGTTGTATGGATATTATCCCCTTACTGATCATATAATTTGCAAATATTTTCTTCCGTTCAGTAGGTTGCCTTTTCATTTTGTTGATGGTTTCCTTTGCTGTACAAAAGCTTTTAAGTTTAGTTAAGCCCCACTTATTTATTTTTGCTTTTGTTTCCTTTGCCTTAGGAGACTGATCCAGAATAATATTTTCATGATTTATGTCAAAACGTGTTCTGTCTATGTTTTCTCCTAGGAGTTTTATAGTTTCCGGTCTTACATTTAAGTCTTTAATCCATTTTGAGGTTTTCTTTCGTTTTTTTTGGCTGAGTTGGGTCTTCATTGCTGCTCGTGGGCTTTCTCTAGTTGCAGGGAGCGGGGGCTACTCTTCATTGCAGTGCATAGGCTTCACACTGCGGTGGCTTCTCTTGCTGCAGAGCACAGGCTCTAGGCACGTGGGCTTCAGTAGTTGCAGCACACGGGCTCAGAGTAGTTGCGGCACGCAGGCTCTAGAGCGCAGGCTCAGTAGTTGTGGTGCATGGGCTTAGTTTCTCCGCGGCATGTGGGATCTTCCCGGACCAGGGAGCGAACCTGTGTCCCCTGCATTGGCAGGAGGATTCTCAACCACCGCACCACCAGGGAAGTCCCTGAGTTTATTTTTGTATATGTGTGAGAAAGTGTTCTAATTTCATTCTTTTACATGTAGCTGTCCAGTTTTCCCAGCACCACTTTTTGAAGAGACTGTCTTTTCTCCATTGTATATTCTTACCTCCTTTGCTGTAGGTTAATTGACCTTAGGTGTGTGGGTTTATTTCTGCACTCTCTATTCTGTTGCATTGATCTATGTGTCTGTTTTTGTGCCAGTACCATGCTGTTTTGATGACTGTAGCTATGTAGTATAGTCTGAAGTCAGGGACTGTGATAACTCCAGCTTTGTTTTCTTTTTTTTAATAAATGTATTTATTTATTTATTTTTGGCTGTGTTGGGTCTTCATTGCTGTGCATGGGCTTTCTCTAGTTGCAGCAAGTGGGGGCTACTCTTCATTGTGGTGTGTGGGCTTCTTATTGCGGTGGCTTCTCTTGTTGCAGAGCATGGGCTCTAGGTGCGCGGGCTTCAGTGGTTGCAGCACACAAGCTCAGTAGTTTTGGCTTGCGGGCTCTAGAGCACAGGCTCAGTAGTTGTGGCACATGGGCTTAGTTGCTCCGCGGCATGTGGGATCTTCCTGGACTAGGGCTCGAACTGGTGTCCCCTGCATTGGCAGGCAGATTCTTAACCACTGTGCCACGAGGGAAGTCCCTCCAGCTTTGTTCTTTTTCTCTAAGGATTGTTTTGGCTATTCAGGGTCTTTTATGGTTCCATATAAATTTTAGGATTTTTTGCTCTAGTTCTGCAAAAAAATGTCATGTGTATTTTGATAGGGATTGCATTAAATCTGTAGATTTCTTTGGTTTGTATGGACATTTTAACAATATTAATTCTTCCAATTCATGAACAAAGGGTATCTTTCCATTTCTTTGTATCATCTTCAATTTCCTTCATCTATGTTTTATAGTTATCAGAGTATAGGTCTTACATCTCCTTGGTTAAGTTTATTCCTAAGTATTTTATTCTTTTTGATGCAATTTTAAATGGGATTGTTTTCTGGCTTTCTCTTTCTGATTGTTCAGTATTAGTGTATAGAAAAGCCATAGATTTCTGTATATTAACCTTGTTTCTGCAACTTTACTGAATTTATTTATTAGTTCTAAGAGTTTTCTGATGGAGATGTTAGGGTCTTCTATATATAGTATCATGTCATCTGCAAACAGTGATAGTTTTACATCTTCCCTTCCAATTTGGATGCTTTTTATTTCTTTTTCTTGTCTGATTGCTGTGGCTAGGACTCCCAATATTATATTAAATAGAAGTGGTGAGAGTGGGCGTCCTTTTCTTGTTCCTTACTTTAGAGGAAAAGCTTTCAGCTTTTCAATATTGAGTATGAGGTTAGTTGTGGTTTTTTCATAAATGGTCTTTATTATGTTAAGGTATGTTCCCTCCATAAAAACTTTGATGAGAGATTTTGTCATGAATGGATGTTGAATTTTATCAATTGCTTTTTTCTGCATCTATTGAGATGATCATGTAATTTTCCCCCTTCATTTTGTTAATGTGGTGTATCAGTTGATTGACTTGCTGATACTGAAACATTCTTGCATGCCTGGAATAAATGCCACTTGATCATACTGTACAGTCCTTTTTATATATTGTTGAATTCAGTTTGCTAATATTTTGTTATGGATTTTTACATCTATATTCATCAGAAATGTTGATTTGTAATTTTTTTGTAATGCCTTTGGTTTCAACATCAGGGTAATTGTGGCCTTATAGAATAAATTTAGGAGTGTTCCCTCCTCTTCAGTATTTTGGAATAATTTAAGAAGGATAGGTGTTAGCCCTTCTTTATATGTTTGGTAGAATTCCTCTGTGAAGCTGTCTGGTTCTGACTTTTGTTTGCTGGGAGTTTTTTGATTACTAATTCAATATCATTATTAGTGATAAGTCTGTTCAGATTGTCTATTTCTTCCTGATTTGGTCTTGAAAGATTGTATGTTTCTAAAAATTTATGCATTTCTTCTAGGTTGTGCAATTTGTTGGCATATAACTGTAATATTCTCTTATGATTGTTTGTATCTCTGGGATACTGGTTGTAATTTCTCTTCCTTCATCTTTTAAAAATTTTATTTGGATCCTCTCTCTCTCTCTCTTTTTTTTTTTCTTAATGAGCATGGCTAAATGCTTATCAATTTTGTTTATCTTTTAAAAAACCAGCTCTTAGCTTCACTGATCTTTTCTAGTTTTCTTTTTTGTCTCTATTTCCTCTCTGATTTTATTATTTCCTTCTTTCTGCTTTGAGCCTTGTTTGTTCTTCTTTTCCTAATTCCTTTAGATGGTAGATTAGGTTGTTTGAGATTTTTCTTATTTCTTAAAGTAGACTTTGAACTGCTTTTGCTTTATCCCATAGATTTTGGAAAGTTGTATTTTTACTTTCATTTGTCTTGAGATTTTTCCTGATTTCCCCTTTGATTTCTTCATTAACCATTGGTTTTTAAGTAGCATGTTGTTTAGTCTCCATGTGTTTTTGTTTTTCCTGCTTTTCATCCTGTGGTTGATTTCTAGTTTCATACTGTTGTGTTTGGAAAAAATGCTTGATATAATTTTTTATATCAAGTGAGTGAGGTGATATCTCATTGTAGTTTTGATTTGCATTTCCGTAATAGTTACTGATGTTGAGAATCTTTTCATGTGCCTTTAGGCCATTTTTATGTCTTCTTTGGAGAAATGTCTATTTAGATCTTCTGCCCATTTTTTTGAAGGGGTTGTTATTATTATTTTTTTTGATATTGAGCTGTATGAGCTGTTTGTATATTTCGGAGATTAATCCCTTTTTCATTGCATTGTTTGCAAATATTTTATCCCATTCTGTAGGTTGTCTTTTTGTTTTGTTTATGGTTTCCTTTGCTGTGCAAAAGCTTTTAACTTTAATTAGAGCCCATTTGTTTATTTTTGTTTTCATTTCTACTACTCTAGGAGACAGATCCAAAAAGATATTGCTGTGATTTATGTCAAAGTGTGTTCTATGTTTTCCTCTAGGATTTTTATAGTATCTGGTAGGTCTTTAATCCATTTTGAGTTTATTTTTGTATATGGTGTTAGAGAATGTTCTTCATATGATCCAGCAATTCCACTCCTGGGCATATATCTGGAGAAAACTATAATAATTCAAAAAGATACATGCACCCTAGTGTTCACTGCAGCACTATTTACAATAGCTAAGACATGGAAGCAACCTAAACGTCCACTGACAGATGAATGGGCAGAAGAATGGAATATTACTCAGCCATAAAAAAGAATGAAATAATTCCATCTGCAGCAACATGGATGGACCTGAGATTATCATACTAAGTAAGCCAGACAAAGACAAATATCGTATGATAATTGTTTATATGTGGAATGTAAGAAAATGATGTAAATGAACTTATTTACAAAACAGGAATAGACCCACAAACATAGAAAGCAAACTTATGGTTACCAAAGGGGAAAGGGGGGAGGGATAAATTAGGAGCTTTGGACTAACATATACACACTATTATATATAAAATAGATAACCAACAAAGACCTACTGTATAGCACAGGGAACTATAGTCAATATTTTGTAATAACCCATAATGGAAAAGAATCTGAAAAAGAATATATATGTGTGTATATGTATAACTGAATCACTTTGCTGTACACTTAAAACTAATGCAACATTATAAATCAACTATACTTCAATTTAAAAAAAAATGGTGGTCCTGTGACACTGTTCTTCTAATGAAATGTAAGTTGGAATCTGTTGTAGGGAGGGTTCCTGTGAAAGAATTTGCTTTCATGAAAAAAGAGGTGGATGCACAGCGTTTCCCCTTTCAGTCTGCCTTAAATGTGGGTACAATGCCTGAAGCCTCAGCAGCCCTCTTGCACCCATGAGGGAAAATACAAGAGTGTTGCAGAGACAGTCTCCCTGATATTACTGCATCCCTGAAACAAATACAAGTATCCATCTACCACCAGATTTGTGAGAAAAATCAACTCCTAATTGTTATAAGTGGGTTTTTTTGGTATACGTAGCTGAACAAAAGCTAACTGATATGTAGCTTATTTTCCACTGTATTTCTTAATTTGATACTGCTGGCATAGGAGAACACAATTTGTATAGATTGATGTTGCTGAATTTTTATTAGTTCTATTAAACAATTAGTTGGTGTGTTACATTGATTTGCTTGAGATTTCTTTGTAAAAGATGAAACTATATGCAAATAATGCTAAACTGTATCATTTCTCCCAGTCCTTATAAGAACTCTTTTTTTCTTGTTTTAGTGTGCTGGCCAAGACTTTGGAGTACCAATGGTCATTCATTTTACAAATATTTATTGAGCATGTATTTTATGCCAGATGCTGTACTAGCCACTGTGGCTAACAAAACTCCTCTACTCTACTAAGGACATTCCTGTCTAGTTCTTTATCTTAAAAATTCATCTAAAGTTTCTTTTTAACCATGGTATTTACTGAGGTTTTTGGTAAATAGTCTTTATGAGGTCAAGGGAGTTCTATTCTATTACTAATTTCTGATGATTAAAAATTAATTTTAAAAATTGTATCAGAAACTTTTCTGGATTGATTGTGATGATCATGTGAATTTTCTTCCATAATTTATTAATGTGGTGAATCACATTGATTAATGTGCTGAATCACATTAACTATCTGTGTTCTTGTGCTGAACTTCATTTGATTATGATGTATTACTGTATTTTAAAACAAACCATTGTATTCAGTTAATATTTTATTTAGTATGTTTTTGCACCTACATGAAATAGTCCTATATTATTAATTTCTTCTTGTCTTTATATTTCAATTTTGGAATCAAGATTATTTTAACCTCATAAGATAAAGTGGACTACTTTACTTACTGTTTTTTGAAACAGCTTTTTTCCTTGTAGTAGGTCATCTGTTACTTTAATGTTGGGTGGAATTCACTTGTACAATCTTCTGGATCTGTTCAAGTTTTCTATTTCTTCTAATTTGAGCATTTTATGTTTTTTCCAAAATTATGTCTATTTCTTCTAGATTATCAATGTATACTTTTTCATGTTATCTCTTTATTATTTTAAAGTATCTTTTGACATTTTGATATATAGTGTCATTTTCCCCTTTCATTATGTATCTTATTTAAATCCTTTTTTTCCCCATCTAGTTTTCAGAACTTTTTCCGTCTTATTAAACCTTTCAAAGAATCTAATTTTTGTGTAGTTTATCATGTCTTGATTCTTTTGTTTCCTAATTCATTGATCCCTTATAGCTGTCAGTTTCTTCCTTCTTGTTCTTTTGGGCTTATTCCATTGCTCTACCTTCGCAAGTTGGACATGTAGCTTATTTATTTAAAAATTTTCTTATTTAAACTATAAAGTTTCTTTGAGTACTACTTTAGTGGTGTCCCACAGATACTGACATGCAGTGTTTTCATTGTTACTCAGTTCTTAGCATTTAAAAATTTCCCTTATAATTTCTTCTTTAACCCAGGTATAATTTCTTCTTTAACCCAGGTATTATTTCTTAGAATATCTTTCTGTTTCCAGACAGGCCAGCTGTCTTACTTTTGTACTGTCACTTCTGGACCAGTCTGTAAGCTCCTTGAGGGAGACACTGTGTGATTTTCCTCACTGTCTTTCCTTACAATATGCAACACAGCAGATATTTTTTACTTCCATAAGTGCTTAATGCACTTCTATGATAAAATTGGTAATCTACAGGAGAAAATTACTAAATTGATGTTTACATAGCATTTTGTCACTGCTGGTTATAATGATTGCTTTTCTTTTTGCCAGACTGTAAAGAATTGTCCTCTCAGGAGAGGCATACCCTATAAATAGCCCAGCTGAAGAGATCTATTGAACAAACAAAAAGCTTAAGAACTGCAAATAGGTGACTATATTCTTACTTTCGATGCAGCTATATGTTGACTTTAGTCATTGAGCAAATTTCCTCTTCCTTTCGTTATGGTAGATGCTGGCCATAAAGCTGTGAAGGGTGGGAAACTTAATGATACAACTCTGATTCTAGCTCTGTATTTATTTGTTTGCTTAACCCAGTGAAGCTAAATGACTTAGAAGGAACTATAGATGCTACCATTTCTTATTTTTACATCCCATGGCTTCATATGTATGGCTACTTCACTGTCTGCTGAAGATATTTGAAACTCCTCTCTCTCCACCTCAAATAGATTGTGGGGTTTATTACTTTGCTAGAAATGATGAACTAAGAGTCATTATTTCTGGGTGACTAAAAGGCATAAATATGTATAAATTCCCATTTTAAATTTTAGTTAATTAAAAAAACCCCAGAGACTAAGATATGAACAAACAAGTACATCTTAAGTAACTTACTGGCACAGGGCATTCATAAATAGTTCGACATAACAGTCCCTCCACTTCTGCTTTTATGCTGTTTATAATCCTGATCCTAACTCTTATTTATGGATGACAGCCTAAAGACTGTGACCCAGAATGAACAGCTGTTCTGCTGTCTCTATTGGTCACAGTAAAGAAGTCAATATGGAAACTGCCATCTCTTCTCCTCCACTCCCTCACCCTTTTATCATTACTGTTCAAAAGCTTCTGGATGCATTCATGCACATCGCATGGGCAATGATAATCGTAGAAAAGATGACCTTAATTTTGAATGCAGATCAAAGTTCCTTGGAGGAAAGAAGAATGCCTTTGTTTCATGTAGGGAGATTGATCAGCAAAGAGACACATCCTTGGACACATATTTGAGAAAGCCTCACCTAGTCCAAGTCAGAGAACCCTCCCCCACACAATATTTATAGGTAGCTTTATATTTAGTTGTTTGTAAAAACATGTTTGTGCTTTATATTCATTTCTTTGGGTATGAAATGTGTTTCCAGACATGAAAACTCAGTTTATATTATTGTACATATGTAGAATAACAGCCCAGTGTACAATATCTTGACTTGTAGCTGTTGTCCAAAGGACCAATAAGGTTGTAGTTTAGGGATCATTTGCATCTGAATATCTGTGCTTATTTCTTTTTCACAGGGGCATGCCTTATCACAAACAATTTGCTTTTTGTCCCATGAACATTTTCAGTTCATTCATTCATTCAACAGAGGATGCCCATGTTCTCCCTTGTATTTCTGCCAGAGAAGAGTGCTACTCCTTTCCCACTGGGTGGGGGACTAGTGGAGTGAATGCTTCAGTTTTTTTCTCTTTTCACGTAATTAGATGGACTAACCAATTTTACTGGTTAGTGCTATTGCCTGACAATGGGAAATCTCTCTCGTGGGAAATGCCTGTGGCCTGTGTTCATGCAGGATGGTCCTACATGACTATTCTCCACATCATAGGACCCTTGTGAGGAGCTTTTTAAGGGACGAAGGACAGAGAAGGGAAAGTCTGACATTTTCCATTTTCTCTGGCTGCAAATGCTTTGCAGTCTCAACTATTTTGAAGAGCTCCCAGTGTGGCCTCATGTTCCAATTACATTCCCCAACCCAGCTTTATCAGTCTAGATCATCACTAACAAAATTGATTTTCAGATCTCTATACATCTCCCAGCATCCATTCTCTACTGGGAAAGACTTGGATGGGAGGAAAGGTGTGTGTTTGACACTCCAAATCTCTAATATTATGAGATATAAAACATGTAAGTCTGCAGCCCTCAAGTAGCTTATAATGTAGTTGAGGAGGCCAGGAACGAGCATATAAAGTTCAAATAAAAATTTAAAGTATCAAAAAAATTTAAAGTATCAACTTACTGATGCAGACAAGGATTCATAAAAGACAGGAATCACTGAGTGTTGGGGTACTCAGAGTGAGATTTATAAAGGAGGAGGTAGAACTCTGGAAGCAAGGTGGTTTCAAATAAGTAGAGAAGCATACCAGAAGACAGAACTTGAGCCAACAGAGAAATTACAAAGGGCAGATTTTGGGACAAATATAAGGAAGCTCTTTCCAATATGGAAGATACATATTAATTTAAGATTATTGGTTCTAGGAAAGGACCAATTAAAGTTTACCACTTTGAACAAAAAACATAGTAAATAGCAAAAAAAAAGTTTGAGACTTTAACTTGAAGCTAAAATTTTGAAAATAAATTGATTTCATCTTAGAGTTAACAAGATGCTTTAAAATGCTTTTAAATGCACATATGTATTTTCGAGTAAAAATAAATGATTTTTAATAAAATACTTCTGATTATATTATATGATTGTATGATTTGGTAATCTTCACAACAAACTTGACTTTTGCAATCTGATCAGAAAAATTTAATCCTTCTTTGATTATTTTCTTTTCTTTTTCTTTTCCAAATTAGGATGGTCAGTGTACAGCACTGAGTTAATGATCATCCTTGTTTATCATATAGTTTAATCATTGGCCTTTGGATTCATTTATTTAATAATATAATTTGTACCCTTCAATCCATGATCCAATTCAAGAACTATGGTGCAACTTTCATATTTATGCTCCTCTCTGTTTCCTCCATCTACTTCTTCCCTTCCTGTTGTCACTATCTTGAATTTTGTGCTTATCAGTCCTTTGACTTATTTTTTTAGTTTTAATACCACATATGCTTCAATATTTTTAGTTTAATTTGCTTAAAGATTTCATATTATATGTAGTCTTTTAGAACTTGCTTATTTCCCTAAATAAAATATTACAAAGATTTAGCCATATTACTGGATGCAGATTTAATTCATTAATTTTCATTGCTGTAAATTATTCCACTGTATGACTATACCACAATTCATCTATCTACTCTTCAGTCAATGTATGTTTAATTATTTCCAGTTTGGCTATTATTATCTCATGCTGCTGCAAAAAGTCTTTTTGTTCACATGCACAAGATTGTCTGTAGTTAAGAGTATATGTCTAAGAATGGAATTGCTAGTTTGAAGGGTATGCATGTCTTCAGTTTTATGAGATGATGCTGAAATTTTTTCCAAAGTGATTATACCAATTTATACTCCCACCAGTAATGTATAAAAGAACCTATTAATCCACATGGGCTACAAAACTTGGTGCTGTCAGGCCTCTTCATTTTTAGAAATCTATAGTTATAAAATGGTCTTGATTTGCATTTCCCTGATTTCTCACGAAGCTGAGCTTTTCATATGTTTTGGTCATATGTGATTCCTCTGAAATGACTATTTATGGTTTTCTATTCTCTGAGCCTCAGTATTTCTTTTCCTTTCATCTGCAAATTCAGATAATAATACATATCTAATGGAATTTAACCATATACTCTATGCAAAGCATCTGGTCAGTGTCTGTCACATAGTAGATCTTTATAGAAACAGTTTTTTCCCCTTCTTTTCTTCTGTTCTGAGATTATCTTCTGGTCTTCTCACACATTTCTGGATCCTTCCTTCTTTCCCTCCCACCTTTACTCCTTTCTTCCTTCCTTCCTTTTTTCATTCCAACCTCAGAGTCCTTCTCTTATATTCCAGCCCAGTGTCTGAGGCTCTGTAACCTACATGGGCCATCCAAGGAACCAAAAGGTGCTTACTGCCTTTTTGGACTTCCAAGAAACCTGTCTGAATGGACCACTGCTTCCCCCACTCCTACCACCCCCACTTATTTGGAAGTATGGTCTTCAACCATACTTTGTTGAAGTTTATGCTCAGAGACTTCTATTTCCTTTTGGATGCTGTGCCTATTCCTCAGGTCGACTCTTCTTTGTCATATCATCTGTGCGAAGCATTTCCCCAAGGCCTCTTATTTCAGTCCCATCCTGTGGTAAGTTAGCACACTTGCTCCCTGTGTCCTGAGATATGACTCTGCTGTGGACACCAAAGTCATCTAAGTCTGGGCTTTTTCAACTTTATTGTGCATGTGGATCACCTGCAGTTTTCTTAAATGCAGATCTCATTCAATACATCTGGATGGGCTCTAAGAATCTGCACATCTTAACAAACTCTCAGGTGATGCTGATGCTGCTGGTCTGTGGACCACACTTTGAGGAGCAAAGGTTTAGATAATTTCTGATTTTAATAATCTGTGAGCAGTAAACATTCACATTCTATTCCTGAGAACACTGCTATCTTTTCTCTGTATCCTCTCTGGTTTATTAGTAATTGATTCATTTACTTAGTAAATGATCTTTGAGTACTCATAATGTGGCTGGCATTAACCTAGTGAAAGTGACACATCAGTGAACAAAACACCCCTGTCCTTAAGGGACTATCTTAGTTTAATTGTAACTTCTAAATAAATGCAAATAACATGTATCTTTTATACTACATTTCTTCTGTTCCTCTTTTCAGGAAGTGATACTTTAAACTGTTTTTACGTGACAAAGACAAATAGCATTATTCTTTGTTACCCTTGACTCTATATGGTGGTCTCTATTTAATGCTATTTTAAATTTTATTGGATTTAAAAATACTCAAATATTTACAATATTATTTTATTTGGAATGAACAATCTTTTAAAGTTTCTAATAGAATAAACCATGAAGAAAAAGTGTGCTAAAACTTTTGCAAAATAAAGCTTTTTTTATAAATAAAAATTCTATTTCTACATCTCTTCAAGTTTTTTTTCAGATTGATTTCCCCTCATTTATTATCTTGCTTTTATTTTTCTCCACAGGAAGTAATTCTCAATAAACCTTAAAATTCAGGATGTCTTGGTGTGTATTTCTCTCCATAACACACTTCAAGGCAAAGCTTTTGAAGTGGAGCAAACTTCAAAGTTGGACCCGAAGCTTTTGAAGTGGAGCTACCCTCAGAACGATTTTCAAAACAAGTTATATGCTCATTCTCCCTTGTGCTTCACACATGACAGAGAAGGAATCTGTAGTGACAAACAGCACCTATACCAAGTCCTAAAGTATTTAAACCAATAAGCACAGTGTCCAAATGGTTTAACTTAAGATTTTGGAGGCAGAAGTAAAAAATATGTTTAAAAGTATAAAAGGAAGCTTGGAGGGTCTCTTTACTATCTGCAAACACAGTGGATTAAAACAATTGTTTAATTTTCAAGCTTGGTTGGAAGATGTAAGAATGACTGTCAGGTGACTAGAAAAAGGCAAATTTCAGATATTTAAATTAACCCATCTCATCAAGCCCAGGCTTATCTATTCTCTTTTTTCTTTATTTTGAAAGTTCAAACTCATAGGGAAGTTTTGGCACCTAAGGATTCAGCTTTCATTTTTTTTAATTAAAAAAATTTTATTGAAATATAATTGATGTACAATGTTGTGTTAAAGGTGTACAGCAAAGTGATTCAATTACATATATATACATATGTGAACTCATATATATATATAAGAATATATATATTCTTTCTTTACATTCTCTTGTATTATAGGTTATTACAAGATATTGAGTATATGGTAGGTCCTGTTGGTTATCTATTTTATATGTAGTGTATATATTTTAATCCCAAACTCCTAATATAACCCCCCTCTCTTCCCCTTTGGTAAACATAAGTCTGTGTTCTATGCCTATGAGTCTATTTCTATTTTGTAAATAAGCTTATTTGTATCATTTTTTTAGATTCCACATATAAGTGATATATGATATTTGTCTTTGTCTGACTTACTTCACTCAGTATGACAATCACTAAGTCCATCCATGTTGCCTCAAATGGCATTATTTTGTTCTTCTTTATGGCTGAGTAATATTCCATTGTATATACATATACCACATTTTCTTTATCCATTCATCCATTGATGGATATTTAGGTTACTTCCATGTCCTGGCTATTGTAAGTAGTGCTGCAATGAACATTGGTGTGCACATAACTTTTCAAATTATGGTTTTCTCTGGATATATGCCCAGGAGTAGGATTGCTGGATCATATGGTAGCTCTATCATATGGTAGCTCCATACTGTTCTCCATAGTGGCTGCACCAGTTTACATTCCCAACAACAGTGTAGGAGGGTTCCCTTTTCTCCACACCTTCTCTAGCATTTATTGTTTGTAGACTTTTTGATGATGGCCATTCTGACCATTGTAGTCTTGATTTGCATTTCTCTAATAATTAGTGATGTTGATGATCTTTTCATGTGCTTTTTGGCCATCTGTATGTCTTCTTTGGAGAAATGTCTATTTAGATCTTCTGTCCATTTGTTGATTGGGTTGTTGTTTTTTTTTTGATATTGAATTACATGAGCAGTTTGTATATTTTGGAGATTAATCCCTTGCTGGTCACTTCATTGGCAAATATTTTCTCCCATTCTGTGGGTTGTCTTTTCATTTTATTTATGATTTCCTTTGCTGTGCAAAAGCTTTTAAGTTTAATTAGGTCCCATTTGTTTATTTTTACTTTTATTTCCTTTACTCTAGGAGGTGGATCAAAAAAGATCTTGCTGTGATTTATGTCAGAGAGTGTTCTGCCTATGTTTTCCTCTAAGAGTTTTATAGTGTCCGGCCTTACATTTAGGCCTTTAATCCATTTTGAATTTATTTTTGTGTATGGTGTTAGGGAGTGTTCTAATTTCATTTTTTTTACATGTAGCTGTCCAGTTTTCCCAACACAATTTATTGAAGAGACTGTCTTTTCTCCATTATAGATTCCTGCCTCCTTTGTCATAGATTAGGTGACCATAGGGGCATGGGTTTATCTCTGGACTTTCTACCTTGTTCCATTGATTTATATTTCTGTTTTTGTGCCAGTACCATACTGTCTTGATTACTGTAGCTTTGTAGTATAGTCTGAATTCAGGGAGCCTGATTCCTTCAGCTCCATTTTTCTTTCTCCAGATTGCTTTGTCTATTTGTGGTCTTTTGTGTTTCCATACAAATTGTAAAATTTTTTGTTCTAGTTCCATGAAAAATGCCATTGGTAATTTGATAGGGATTGCATTGAATCTGTAGATTGCCTTGGGTAGTATAGTCATATTCACAATATTGTATCTTCCTATCCAAGAACATGGTATATCTTTCCATCTGTTTGTGTCATCTTCGATTTCTTTTGTCATTGTCTTATAGTTTTTGGAGTACAGGTCTTTTTCTTTAGGTAGGTTTTTTCCTCGATGTTTTATCCTTTTTGATGCAATGGTAAATGGGATTGTTTCCTTAATTTCTCCGTCTGATCTTTCGTTGTTAGTGTATACAAATGCAGCAGATTTCTGTGCACTAATTTTCTATCCTGCTACTTTACCAAATTCATTGATAAGCTATAGTAGTTTTCCGGCAGCATCTTTAAATACATTTTCTATGCGTAGTATCATGTCATCTTCAAAGAGTGACAGTTTTACTTCTTCTTTTCCAAGTTGGATTCCTTTTATTTCTTTTTCTTCGCTGATTGCTGTGGCTAGCACTTCCAAAACAATGTTGAATAAAAGTGGTGTGAGTGGACATCCTCGTCTTGTTCCTGATCTTAGAGGAAATGTTTTCGGCTTTTCACATCTGAGTATGATGTTAGCTGTGGGTTTGTCATATATGACCTTTATTATGTTGAGGTAGGTTCCTGCTATGCCTACTTTCTGGAGAGTTTTTATCATAAATAGATGTTGAATTTTACCAAAAGCTTTTTCTGCACCTATTGAGATGATC
Organism: Grampus griseus; assembly: GCF_964374135.1. Lineage (NCBI taxonomy): Eukaryota > Metazoa > Chordata > Mammalia > Artiodactyla > Delphinidae > Grampus > Grampus griseus. Next base: position 39,489,670 of record NC_139017.1, on the reverse strand, counting down.
ATATGTTTTTATTCTTCAATTTGTTAATGTGATGTATCACACTGATTGACTTGTGGACATTGAAAAATCCTTGCATCTCTGGGATAAATCCCACTTGATCATGGTGTATAATCCTTTTATCGTACTGTTGGATTTTGTTTGCTAGTATTTTGTTGAGGATTTTTGTGTTTATATTCATTAGTGATACTGGCCTGTAATTTTCTTTTCTTTTCTTTTCTTTTTTTTGTGGTATCTTTATCTGGTTTTGGTATCGGGGTGATGGCAGCCTCATGGAATGAGTTTGGAAGTTCTTCCCCTGCAATTTTTTTTGTAATAGCTTGAGAAGGATGGGTGTTAACTCTTCTCTAAATGTTTGATATAATTCTCCTGTGAAGCCATTTGGTCCTGGACTTTTGTTTGTTGGGAGTTTTTAAAACACAGATCCAATTTCAGTACTCGTAGTTGGTCTGTTCATATTTTCTATTTCTTCCTGGTTCAATCTTGGGAGATTGTATCTTTCTAAGAATTTTTCTGTTTCTTCTAGGTTGTCCATTTTGTTGGCATATAGTTGCTTGTAGTAGTTTCTTATGGCCCTTTGTATTTCTGTGGTGTCAGTTGTAACTTCTCCTTTTTTATTTCTAATTTTATTGATTTGGGTCCTCTCCCTTTTTCTTTTCCTTGATGAGTCTGCCTAAAGGTTTATCAATTTTGATTATCTTCTCAAAGAACCAGCTTTTAGTTTCATTGATCTTTTCTATTTTCTTCATCTCTATTTCATTTATTTCTGCTCTGATCTTTATTATTTCTTTCCTTCTACTACCTTTGTGTTTTGTTCTTCTTTCTCTAGTTCCTTTAGGTGTAAGGTTAGGTTGTTTATTTGAGATATTCTTATTTCCTGAGGTAAGATTGCATTGCTATAAACTTCCCTTTTAGAACTGCTTTTGCTGTGTCCCATAGGTTTTGGATCTTCATATTTTTGTTTTCATTTGTTTCTAGGTTTTTTTTTTCATTTCTTTGATTTCTTCAGTGACTCATTTGTTGTTTAGTTAGCATATTGTTTAGCCTCCATATGTTTGTGTCTTTTGCAGTTTTTTCCTGTAGTTGATTTCTAATCTCATAATGTTGTAGTTGGAAATGATGCTTGATAGGATTTCCATTTTTTAAAATTTATCAAGGCTTGCTTTGTGGTCCAACATTTGATTTATTCTGGAGAATGGTCCATGTGCACTTGAGAAGGAATGTGTATTCTGCTGCTTTTAGGTGGAATGCTCTCTAAATGTCAATTAAGTCCTTCTGGTCTAACGTGTCATTTAAGGACCGTGTTTACTTATTGATTTTCTGTCTGGATGATCTGTCCATTGATGTAAGTGGGGTGTTAAAGTCCCCCACTATTATTGTGTTAGTGTTGATTTCTTCTTTTATGTCAGTTAACATTTGCCTTATATATTGAGGTGCTCCTATGTTGGGTGCATATATATTTAAATTGTTATATCTTCTTATTGGATAGATCCCTTTGTCATTATGTAGTTCCCTTCTTTGTTTCTTGTAACAGTCTTTGTTTTAAAGTCTATCTGTCTGATATGAGTATTGCTACTTCAACTTCTTTTGATTTCCGTTTGCATGGAATACCTTTTTCCATCCACTCACTCTCAGTCTTATGTGTCTTTAGATCTGAAGTGAGTCACTTGTAGACAGCATATATGTTTTTGTACCCATTCAGCCAATGTATGTCTTTTGGTTGGAGCATTTAGTCCATTTCTACTTAAGGTAATTATTGATATGTATGTCCTTATTGCCATCTTGTTAATTGTTTTGGATTTGTTTTTGTAGGTTTTCCTTTCCTCTTTTGTTCTCTTCTCTTGTGATTTGATGACTTTCTTTAGTGTTGTGTTTGGATTCCTTTTTCTTTTTTGTGTATATATCTATTACAGATTTTTGGTTTGCAGTTACCATGAGATTTGGATATAGCAGTGTGTGTGTGTACATATATATATATATATGTACACAAACTGTATATATATGTGTGTGTATATATATATATACACACACACACACATACACACATATACACACAGATACATGATTGTATGATTAAGTTGCTGATCTCTTAATTTCAAATGCATTTCAAATATCCTGCATTTGTACTCTCCTCCTCTCACAATTACTGGTTTAGATATCATATTTGTGTGTGGATTATTTCTTACCTTTACTGTATGTTTGCTTTACCAGTGAGGTTTCCCAGGTTGTAATTCTTTTTTCTAGTTGTGGCTTTTTCTTTCTGCCTAGAGCAGTTCCTTTAGCATTTGTTGTAAAGCTGATTTAGTGATACTGAATTGTTTTACCTTTTGCTTGTATCTAAAGCTTTTGATTTCTCTGTTGAATCTGAATAAGAGCCTTGTTGGGTAGAGTAGTCTTGGTTGTAGGTTTTTCCCTTTCATCACTTTAAATATATCATGCCACTCCCTTCTGGCCTGAAGAGTTTCTGATGAAAAATCAGCTGATACCCTTATGGGGATTCCCTGGTATGTTATTTGTTACTTTTCCCTCATTGCTTTTAATATTTTTTCTATATCTTTAATTTTTGTCTGTTTGAGTAGTATGTGCCTCAGCATGTTCCTCCTTGGGTTAATCCTGTATGGGACTCTGAGCTTCCTGGACTTGGGTAACTGTTTTCTTTCCCATGTTATGGAAGTTTTCAGGTATTATGTCTTCAAATATTTTCTCAGGCTCTTTCCTTCTCTCTTCTCTTTCTGGGACCCCTATAATGTGAATATTTGTGTGTCTGACTTTGTCCCAGTGGTCTCTAAAACTGTCCTTGTTTCTTTCATTCTTTTTTCTTTCTTCTGTTCTGCGGCAGTGATTTCCACCACTCTGTCTTCTAGCTCACTTATCTGTTCTTCTGCCTCATTTATTCTGCAATTGATTCCTTCTAGTGTATTTTTTCATTTCATTTATTGTATTCTTCAACTGTGTTTGGATGTTCTTTATATTTTCTAACTCTTTGTTAAAAACTTCTTGTAACTTCTCACCCTGTGCATCCATTCTTTTCACGAGTTCTTGGGTTATCTTTACAATCATTACTCTGAACTCTTTCTCAGGTCGATTGCCTATCTCCATGTCACTTAGTTCTTCTTCTGGGGTTTTATATTGTTCCTTTGTCTTGAACATGTTCCCCTGATGTCCCATTTTGTCTAAATTTCTATTTGTACTTTTATGTATGTGGAAAGTTAATTATGTTTCTTGACATTGGAGAAGTGGCCCTCTGTAGGGGTGTCCTACGTGTCCCAGCAATACACTCCTCTTCTGTCACCCAAGGGCCAGGGACCAGCTGGTCACAAAGTAGGTTCTGACCTGTGTTTGTGGACTCGGTTACACAGGATGTGGGATTTTAGTTTTCTTGCTCTTGGTGTCTGTCCCCTGGTGGGTGAGGTTGGCTCACAGGCTTATGCAAGCTTCCTAGTGAGAGGGGCTGGTGCCTTCCCATTGGTGGGTGGAGCTGGATCTTGGCCCTCTTGTGGGCAGGGCTGTGTCTAGGGGTATGTCTGGAGGTACTGTGGGCTCAGGAAGTCTTTAGGCAGCCTGTCTGTTGATGGGAGGGACTGTGTTCCACCTTGTTTGTTGTTTAGCCTGCTGTGTCCCAGCACTGGGGCCTACAGGCTCTTGGGTGGGCCATGTCTTGGTGCTAATGACACAGGCTTATCTATTCTGAATATGTCTCTGAAATGCTGTCAAATGCCCTTTGAAGTATAATAGAATAATGAAAAGAGATTATCAGAAAAATAAAATAAAAACACCATATCTAGTTCCCTTATGAAAAAAAGCAAAAATATTGACAGGATAATTGATCGCAAGACAGTAGTAATAAAAGGTACAAATTGTAACTGTGCACAGTTTCCCTTGTTTTCTAAATAAAGTTGTAACTTTTTAGAGCTTTCTAAACTAAATATTTACATTAATCAATAACATGTCAGTCTGTAAAAAGTCTAAAACTCAATGTCTTTTAATTTCTGATTTATTGTCTCCAACTAGGGCTAAAAAATTCAATACAAAGGAAATAGAAAAGCATAAATAATTTAATATTAAATTGGGATAAAAAGATACATTTATGAGACATGAGCATGTATGTTATTTTCATCTGAGCATTACCTGGGAGCAGAGTTTTTATATTTTCTCTTGTGGTCGTATTTTTGGTTTCAATCCTCTCATCTTTCTTTTCTAAAAACTACAGTGAAGAACATATATTTTATTAAAATAATTTGAATTCCTCTAGCTTGTTCATGTTGGTTTCTTAAACAAAAACCTACATTTTTATTCATCACCACAATGTGATGTATCAAAAATTTTCACTTTTAGAAGGAAATTATTTCAGACTTTATTTTCCATTGTTAAGTCTTTGTCACAAGTCCCTGTGTTTTACAGCTATTGAGTTTTTAAGTTCAGGGCTTGTAATTAAAAATTTTCAGTTACCTTGCTAAAGGTGATTGTAGGGCAAATTATTTAATAACCCAAATAATCATAGATAGAGCTTATGCTTAGTTAGACTGCATTTGTATTATTCACCTTATTTAAGGCAACATTTTCTTAACTGTTCCACTAGATTTCTTCCTGCAAGTTGGTGGAAGGAAGGAATCTAATGTTAATTAGATTAACATTAATGTTAATCTAGTTCTAATGTTAATATAAGAAATATATCCTTATGAAATTGACCCAACAGGCTGAATCCTGCACATTTTTTCCATTATTCCTTGGAAGTTTATTGAGCTACATGAAGCCAGGGTTGGAGGTTTTACTACTATATAAGTTGTTTAATTTCTCCATCTTCTCCATCCAGAATCTGCATCTTGAACTCTGCCCAGTTGTCTCATAAATGTTTGTGACTGATCACAATCGAAACTACGTGAGTGTAAGTAGATCAGCTCATACCAATGTCACACAATGGGAAAAAAAGTATTTGTGAACTGTCGATGGATCAATGACACCAGATTTCTAAGAGAAGATTAGTTTTTTGTATTGCAGTTATCACTGAGTAACAAACAATGCCAAAATTTATTAGCTTAAACAACCATTTTATTTTGTTCAAAATTTTGTAAGTTAGGATTTTGGGAAAGGCTTCATTGGGCAGTTCCTCTCTTCCCTGTGGCATCAACTGGGGTGGCTGTGGCTTGAAGACCTGTTCCCAACATGGCTTTTTCACTCACATAATTGGCTTCTCAGTGCTCCTGGGTACCTCTCATTCTCCATATAGCTTCTCACACTCCAGGGCCTCTCCAAGTTGCTTGGGCTTATTACATTAGTGGTGCCACAGGAGTGAAACTTCTCAAGTGGTAGCTGGCTACCTACAGAGCATTTTAAGAGAAAGCAAAAGTATATACCAAGCTGTAAGGCTTCCAATTACTTAGCTTCAAAAGTCCCAGAGCATCATTCCTCTGCATTCTATTGGTCAATCAGGTCTCTCAATCCAGCACAGTTTCAAGGGGAGGAAGGGAATAGATTCTACTTTTACATGGGGGAATGACATAAAAAATAGATTCCACTGTATGATGGGGGAATGGTACCAGGAGGGGAAAAATTAATGGCTGCTAGCTGGAAATAAACTATCACAAAGACTATTCTTTGTATGGTACATGAATTAACTGTTGCAAGACTTTGGGGGCCATAGTCTCTCACTATATATTAAACAATTTACATGGCTTCAAAATGGGTGAGCTCCTTGGGGGAGGGTGTGTCTAGGGGCTCAATTCCCCTTTATTTTGAAAAACATAAAAATTCACTTTGCAAGGATGTAAATGGAAGCAAAAATATTTCAAATAAACTTAAATCACTGTAGCAACTTCAGCATAATTGGTTTTTGTTCATTACACTTTCATTAATAAAATATGTTCTTAAAATTATATTATCGGGTGGTAATCATTTAATTAACAAAGCAAAACTAATTGTGAAGTTGACTCCTTAAACTACTTATTAAAACTATTAATGTTTGAACACAAAAGTTCATCATTAACACCTGCTAAATGTCTGCTGTTAAATACTAGGGGTTTCCCAATATCATTCTGCCTGATATCTATGTCATGAATAGTGAAAGTTGTTCTATTTTTAAGAAATCAGCGGAGGGGAAAAAAAGGGAAAAAAATGAAATACAAACAAGTATTTTCCCTTAACTTTTTAAATTGTAGCATCAAGAGTTCCTGAAACATAATTACAACTTAATCTACATCTAAAAATTCTTGACAAGTTTAAACAATTTTAATTCCCCAGGAAAAGAGTATTTAATGGCTGGAAAAGATCAGAGGGCACAGCACTGGAAGAAGTGCTGGAGCCCGGAAACCGGAAGAACTCTGAAGAGGCCAGATTTTTGGTTTGATACTTCCTGTCTTGGGCTACATGTACCATGATAAGCCTGAAGGACAGTCCCCAAATAAGCTTCTGTTGTGAAGCAGAAGGGGATAATATGTGTAACATGCGTTGCAGAGGCCTGGCTTCTACTGTTAGAAGCCAGGCCTCTGCAACGCATGTTACACATATTATCACATTTTAAAGCTGCTGTTTCCTAAGTTTGTATTATCCGCATTTCACTGGTAAGAAAACAGGCTTACTGAATTTGAGTCACTTGCCCAAACTGGCATGGCTAAATGTGGGCTGAGGTCTGTTGCTCTCCATTAACTCTGCTGTTTACAGCATACATGAATAATCACGATTATCTCAACTCATCACCCCCATCTGTGAAGACAAATGGTTACAATGTAATTTTGTAAACAGATGGGGAAACTAAGGCTCAGCCAGATTTTTACTTCTCATGCAGGAAAAAAAAATGTCTGAGTGACCTGCACAAAACAAAACTAGAAAACAGAGACGGCAGGACTCAAACATGTTTCTATTGCCACCTCTTTCCGCAACACTGAGGCTCGTAAGAGTTGACTCCTGTTCCCTGGTTTCTGAAGTCTACATTATTAAATGCTAAAATTTATTCATTCATTCGCTCATATCAACAAATATTTATTTAGTGCATAGCATTTATGAGGAGGTTAAAATATTTAAGGGAGTTGAAATATTTAAGATGCCTCTCCCTAATTCTTGTCTCCAGAAAATTAAAAAGAAACTGTGCATTTCATACTTTCTTTTTTGAAATAAATAAAACCCCAAATGCTCAGGGTAGCACCTGAATTGGTTTTCATTTTCTTTTTTAATTTTTATGTCAGGTCTGGGGTAAGTTGGACCAAATTTGAGGGAAAACCATTGACTTGCAGTCAGCTGAGACATGACTTAGTTAATTTTGTGGGCAAATTGCCTTTCTGACTAAGGAAAAGTCAAGGCCTGAGCATGTCTGTGGCCAGAATGATCTCTTTGTCTCCTGGAGGGCATGGCCTTGCCTTTGCTAAAGCAAGCAACAAATTCAAGTCGAAAAAGAACTTGAGGGGAAAAGCTTTCTTTACACTTGTATGGAAGTTGATGTGGAAATGAGAGGTGTAATACAATATGAAGAGTAAAAAAATACTTGGGAAAAAGGCTGTCTTATTTCTCAATCTTTTCCAAGTTTTTAGATTTTTCAGATATACCTTGAATTTTTACTTGTAAAACTAAGATACACATGACAACACTTAAATCTTAAGGCCCAGGTTACCTTTCTTTTACAGCTCTGCTATGATTCTGAGGGGAAGTGTTTGGGGTCAGGGTGCTCGTTGGGGCAGAAGGTTTAACATTAATGTTTTATTAATGTTAAATGGAACTAAGATACATCTACACAATAGAAACGGTATTTTTGGAAAAAATGACATGGAAAGTGCTCATGATGTAATGAAAACTAAAACATCAGAGGACAATATTACATTATAGACTGAGACCACAGACTAGAAAAAAAAGACTGGAAAGAAAAAAATAAAATACTACTGGTGTTATCTCAGGGTGGGGATGTTTACTGTGATTTTATTTTTTTCCTAGCACTTTCTTGTGCTTCTAAACTTTCTGTGGGGATCATGTATTAATAGTGACTTTAATAGTCAGAAAAAGGATGCATTAGGAAAAGTAAAGTTGTCAAGTCTTTGGGCTTGAAACACTAGATTTCCATTATGTTCAGATCAAGTTAAAATTTGACCTCACAAATCTTGTTTATCTCACTGCTTTGTTATTCCTTTATCTCATTAATGAATTCTGTGTATTCATAGAGTATTACCCAAGAGGAGATGGAAACTGATGAGACATTTTAAGTAACAACCCCAAAGAGAGGAAAGCAAAGAAAAGGAAGAACAAATAGTAAAATCAGAGGAATAACCAGGGCAAAGATTCAGGATTCTTGCTTTCCATTTCAGCATAAATCACCAATTAGATTCTCTTGAAATTCTAATTTATTCTTTCCTCACTTTCCTCTTCCTTTTCCTAATCTTCTCTTCTCCTTCCTTTCTCATATACTTCCCTTTTCTTCTCTTTCAAACCTCTGCTTTTTTGGATAATGGTAATAATTATAGCTACCTATTATGGGCACTGCAATGTAAGTTTTTAAGGGCAGGACCCGGCTTCAAATCTAAGTCGTCCTGACTCCCTAACTCCATATCACGTTGCCTCCTATTGAAATCCAAAGGAAGAAACTAATGTTTGATTTTTTCCTGTTAAAGTGCAAATTGCAAAAATGCTTGTGATGTTTCCATGTCGTTTTGATTTGCATTCAAACAAAAGAAAACCAAACCCAAAGTAATCATATCTTCCAGGTTTTCCAATGTCAAATGGCATTGCAATATGTGAAACAAAGATTCAGAAATAATCTTCACAATCAGAATACAAATACAAGCTAGAGAAGCCAAATGCATCAGCTGTTGAAAACACAGGACTGACCATAAGCCACAGAACATTTACATTCATGTTTCTAAATAGCTCTCATTCATTATACACTTAGATATAATTCTCATCATCAGCTGAATTTAAAATAGGAGAAATTTCCCACTTGTTAGGCTAGCAGTGTTGAATCAAAAAGCAATTTTTATTTTGTTTAAAAGATAAAGGTGCTTTAAGGCTTCCCTGTACAAATGTGGCAGAGATTCAGCATCAACAAATCCTCCCCACTATCTTGACAATGTTGGTTTCTTCAGTAAATTGCAAACAAATTAGCAACTTTTCTTGTTATGTTAATATTTTGGCAATGATGACTGTCATTCACTGTGGATCTAATCTTTCGAAAGTCTTTCCATCAAGATTTCTGGAGAAAATAAATTGTGTTAGTTATTACAAAGCTTAATTAGAGCTCAACTAATTGGCAATTCACAGCTAAAGCTTGATTACATATGCCATCTACTATTTTTGTCTAATAAGTGCTCTTTAAAAATAAGTTATGAACGTCAAATTCACATAACATAAAAAGAATCATTTTAAAGTGAACAATTTGGTGGCATTTAGCACAATCACAATGTTGTGAAACCACTACCTCTATCTAGTTCCAAAACATTTCCATCACTCCAGAGTAAAACCCCTATCCATTAAACAGTTTCTCCCCATTCCTTCCTCTCCCCAGCCTCTGTCAACCACCATTGTGTTCTATCTCTGGATTTAATTCTTCTGGATATTTCATATAAATGGAATCATACAACATGTGACCCTCTGTGTCTGATTTCTTTCACTCAGTGTTACGTATTCAAGGTTCATCCACACTATAGCATGTATCATATTTCACTCCTTGTTTTCAGCTTTACTGAGGTATAATGGACAAATAAAATTGTAATATATTTAAAGGGTACAATGTGATGATTTCATATCCATATACATCGTGAAAGAAATCCCACAATCAAGTTAACATGTCCATCACCTCCATCACGTTATATATTTATCTTTTTTGTGTGTGCTTGTGAGAACACTTAAGATCTACTCTCTTAGCAAATTTCAAAATATACAGTACAGTCTAATCAACTATAGTCACCACGCTATACATTAGACCCACAGAACTTATTCACTTTATAACAAAGTTTGTACTCTTCACCGGTCTCTTCTCATTTCCCTCACCCCCCCACCCCAACATCTGGCAACCATCATTCTACTCTGCTTCTTTTGATTTTTTCTTTTTTTTGAATAAAAATGCTTTATTGTACAAATCCCACACAGATCCCAGGCCGGGGGCCAAGTCCACATCCCCAGCTTGGCTTTGGCTTCAAGCCTGCTCTGTGGTCCCCAAATTCTCCTGTGGAGAGCGCAGGTGTCCTACAGCATGCTGTGTGTGGGGTGGGCCTCTCTGGGCTGTGGGCACTCAGGCACTGTGGCAGCCCCAATCTGAAGACAGGTGGGGTGGAGCAAAGTCCCCACCTGCCCAGGTTTAGAAGGCACATTGGGCCACATGGTTCTTCCTGCTGGGGAACGCGTGGTAGATGGTGAGAGGGAATATGACAACAGCGCTGAAAAGGGAAGCCCACATGGATGGCCAAGCCTGCCGCCAGCAGTGACAGCTCCCCACTTCCCCATCCCCCCCATGCAGCAGGGAGCTGGCAGCCGCCTTCACGTATGAGAACATGCCCAGACACAGAATCTACACCACCACCACAAGGACCACCCCTGCAGAGGTGCCCACCAGGGGTGGGCAGGGGCTCAGGATTGCCAGCACCATCAGGCAGGCCCCAAAGAGCATGCCCAGCAGAGAGAGACTGCCCAGCCCTGCCAGGGACCTGCATAGAACGTCCATGGTCAGGAAGCAAGTGAGGCGGCACTGCCCAGCACCACGGCCAAGTGGTAGGCCAGGTGTCTGTAGGGCGGGCAGAACCAGCTCTGCACAACAGGCAACCCATCCTTGGTCAGAGCGTTGGTGGTGGCCAGCAGGCCCAGCAGACAGGCACCACCACCGATGGGCTGCAGGGTCTGGGCTGGGGGTGATGCCTGCCACCTGGCCGGGTAGCTCCTGCCGCGCCAGGCCTCTTCCTCCACTCCTGGGTCTCCCATTTGCAGGCCAGGCCCTGGGCCCCTTGTGGGTACAGCTGGCGGTGACAGCAACAGCAGCAGGAGACCCTAGAAGGCGGCAGCAGGATGGGGGTCCCCTCGCCCTTGCCTGGGGCCGACTGCTGCCAGAGTCACCACCAGCAGCAGACCCAGGGTGTCCAGCGCCACAAGCACAGAGAGGTAGGAGGGGAGACTCCAACCCTCGGGGAGGTCTTTTACCACCCCCAGGCAGCCACCCGGATCCTGTGACAGCAGCCCATGAGCCGTGCCAAAGAGGGCTGCCAGCAGGTGGGTCAGCACCGGAAGGCCCAGCGGGGGTGCCGCCATTCAGCCCAAGGCTGGGACATCCAGGACAGGGCCAAGGTCACAGCCAGCTCCTCTGTCCTCACCTAGGGCCAAAGAAGATGCTTCAGGCTCTGCTGGGGACAGAAGACCCCGTCAAGCAACACCACATGGCAAGGCCGTCAGGCAGGGGGTCAGGAAGGCGCCACAGCCCCAGGGGAGGATGATGAAAGAGGGAGGTGGCCTTCGGGTCCGACCTCCCGACACCACCACCACACTCACCCTCACATCACGGAACAAAGACTCCGGGACAGGATCTGCTCTCAAGCGCCACGCAGAGCTCCGCGTCTTCTGTGAGACCCTTGACCGCCGGGCCGAGTGGGGCCTGGGGGCGTTGCCGCGGCGGGCACCGCCCCTCGCTGCGTCAGGCGGCGGCGCAGAGAGGTCCAGGGCACGCACGCACGCACCCACCCGCCCGCCCGGGTCCATGCTCCCTGTCAGAGGCCTGCACTCCCTGACCCGGTGGCAGGCCTGCCCGCCGAGCTTCGAGGGCGCTGCCTCTCGCCCAGGGTCGCGGCTCGGTCCCAGAGCCGGTGGGGGCGGAAAGCGCAGCTAAGCCGGTGTGAGGACTCCAACTTGCCGTCCTGGACTCAGGGAAGCCCTGGGCCGGCGTGCCCCCGGCATGGTCCAGCGCTCATGTGAGTTTGAGATATATATATATATTTGTTTGTTTTTTTGTTTTTTTAAAAGATTCCACTTTTGAGTGATATCATGGCTTGTCAAAAATTAATTGAGCAGGTATCTGTGGGTTTATTTCTGG